>NW_011495023.1:5392734-5400418 GCF_000754665.1 Bison bison bison
GCCTCGGTACTCGGTCTTGGGTTTTACTGGGGACTGAGAGCAGCTCCACGGCCAGGTCCGTGACCTCATAAACACTGGCCCTCCCGCCTGCAGCACTCTCAGCTTTGTGCTTCTCGAGTTCTTGGAAGTTCTTTCTTCTGATCTATGACCCGTGTTTAACTCCTCCCTCAGAACGGTCCTCCATCTCTGCACCTCTGGTTCTGGTTTGTTGTCAGTGTCCAAGCTGAGACCAGGAAGGAGGTGTTGGGCGGCCCCTCCTCGCCCCAGGCTCTGCTCCTGGAGGAAGCGGCCCTGTCAGTCCTCTCTCCCCAACCCGTGCTGCTCAGCCCACTGCAGACAGCGGATTTCTCTGCTCCAGGCACTGGTGCTGAGCGGGGAGGTGGGGTGGTGGTTTGGAGCTGACTGGTCCCAGGATTAAAGCATGTTTGGGTTCATTGGCACAGAGATCCTGTCCCACCCCAGGCCAGAACCCTCCTCTCTCCTGTACGGAAAGACAGCCTCAGGCAAGAGTCCACTTCCAGTGCTTCTACTCCAGTGTTAACATAATCGGATAGATCTCAGTGCAGCCAAAGAGGAGAATTCCATCGGGGTTTCCTATGCCAAGCCTTTTAAAACAGGAGACCAGCTGGGGTCAGGTAGTCTGGAGGCATCTATCTGTCACTGCAGGAACATCCTCCTTTGTAAGACAGATTGGAACCAAGATAATTTGGGATAAATAATTTGATATTTTATCTTAAATTCTACAAAACGTTTCTTTTTGAGTAACAGAAAACATGATTGTTCGTTTTCCTTTGTAACTTAGGACAGACAAAATAAAAAGATGACTCCCTCAGACATGGAAAATAAGCTTCTGGTTACCAAAAGGGAAGGGCATGGGGAGGGATCAATTAGGAGTTTGAGATTCAAATGACTATATATAAAATAAACAAGATCCTACTGTGTAGTGCAGAGAACTATGTTCACTATCCTGCAATAAACCATAATGGAAAAGAATATGAAAAGGTTTATATATATATATATAACTGAATCAGTTTGCTGTACCACCAGAAAGTAACACAACATTGTAAATTCGCTATACTTCATTTAAAAAGATAACCCTCTCATATCTTTGTCCATTTCATCTGTAAAAGCAGGATTTCTTTTTAAACTGTACTAATCAAAGATGGGCTTAATCGAGTTAAACTCCTGAAGTAATCCAGGGGACAGTGAGCTTCTGGCTTCTGACAGGTGGTGACAGCAAGAGATGAGCAGGCAAGAGATGAGCAGTCAACTTTCCCTGCAGAAGAATTTGGTGTCTTTTCCTTTCTGGAGTGGGAGGACATGGGAAGCATGAGGAAGGGAGCGGGGCTCGAGGGTCCCTGCCGAGGCTGGGGCCGGGGTGTCAGAGTGGCGGGGCACCCAGTGAGGGGGAGGAGCTGCCTGCTCACCCCACTTCCGGCGGGGGACCGGGCCGCGGTGCTCTTTGGACACGGCTCTTTGAAACACTGGTAGCTTCCCCCTGGGGAACTGATTGCTAAAGTGGTTTCCCTTTTTCTGTTCTACACGAAGCCATTCTTTTTTCCCCCAGACCAGAGGAAAATAATCGCAGCCGCTCAGTTTTACAGCGTGTTAATTTAGCTCCCTGGTGAATAAAGTCGAAGGCTGAAGGCCAAGCAGTTTACTCAAACAGGAGGCTGGGACTCCTGCCAAGACAGTGGGGTGGCTTCCAGGCCGCGCTGTGATCCGAGCTACAGGTGGAGGCACAGGCGGCCGGCGGGGAGGGGGGGCCTGCGGCAAGCAGCTGAAGGGCCGGTGGGGGTGGCGGGGAGGTGAGGGGGGAGCAAGGGGGCCCGCCTGGCGGCAGGAGACCCCATCGGGATGGTTCCCACGCAGGCGGCCGTGTCCTAGGGGGCGCCAGGGCTCACGTGCCCTCTGTCCTCCAGCTTTCTCAGCCCAAACTGGGCAAAACAAATGCAGAAGCTGCGCGCTCATGAGGTAGGGGTGAGGCGGGACCTCTCGGACCTCACAGAGGTGACCATGTGAGGTGCGCTCTGAACTGGGTCCAGGGAGGACCCAGCTCAAACTGGGGCCGTCCCTGGCTGCTTGGGACACGCAGTTACCCCGTGAGTACAGAACGTCACAATTTAAACTGTGCCCTTTAAGATTTAGGAAAAAAATGTAACTGCTGAAGCAAACAACTGCAGCCTGGCTGTAAGTGTAAGGGGCTGAAGTGGTTCCTATTTTAAAGGGGTTCCTTCTCCACTTTCAAGGGGGTGGGTGGACTTGCTGTGGGGGTGGGGCTGGCACATACCAAGAGGCAAGAGGCAATTTTAAGCCATCCAGAACATTGACCAGGAACGCTGCTTATGATTTTTCAAAAACTGTGAGAAGGGAGCTCAGGGGAAGACTTGGCCTATGGGCAGCAGTATTCCAGTCGAGACAGAGCTCGTCTTGTGGGGCCAGGATGTTGGTCAGGCACTCGTGGGTCAATCAAGGAGACAAGAGCTTGAGACTTCTAGGTGGTTCCCATGGTAAGTGTCACAGAAAAACCCGTCATCCGCCTGGAGTCTCAGTGAGGAAGCATCGTCAGGCGCAGTCAGGAAAGCAGCCAGCCCTGCCGGTCCACGTGCCAGGTGACAGCACCTGGCCTCAGCAGCGCTGGCTTTGGTGGGAACCTGCTCCAACAGCAGGGGCTTGGTGAGCACACACACAACGTGAGACGGGACTTGAAAACCGGCGCTGTCACTGGTGTACACAACAGAACCATAAGCCCTTGCCCCGGTGGAGGAAATAAATGAAAATCACTCTAGGAGAAAAGGCTCAGGCTTCCGGGAGGATGGGGGCAAGACCCTGAAGCCCGTGGGGCTGGGGTTGCAGCTGGGGGGTATGCCGGGGCCAGGCCAGTGCTTTGCAAGTACTGCACAGAGCAGATACCTGCTGCCCATCCCTCTGCCGGGGTCTGAGTGGGATGGAGCTCCCAGGTAAAGTCCTGGACCTCTTTTGTCAGAGGCCAAGTCTGGGGGGGGTTCTTGTACCATGTGGGTCCTCCATGGATATCATTAGAGTAAACACACTAGCAGAGGCTAGAGTTAACCTTTCTGGGTGAGAAACCCTTCAGGGGCACCTAGTGAAAGATATGGACCACAGATCCAAAAGGAAAAGGTTGTGCATACCATGTGGTAGGGTTCCCAGACCCCCAAGAATCCACACAAGCCCAAGATTCCCACCCATGACAGGCCAAGTGAGCATGTGACCGGCTGGTGGCCTGTCAGCCCTGTCACGCATGTCAGCAGCCACTGAAAATGATAGCAACAGGAAGTCCGGATGGTCAGATAGAAAAAGAACATTTATTGTTTTCAACAAGCCAGACTGTCATCTTAACAACCTGTGTTGCAGCCACCATTAGTCTCTATTTTTCTAGACAAGGAGTTGAGACAAAGAGGTAAAACAAGGCACTGATCATGTCACACAGCTTGGCCTTGGAGGTGTGAGTAGACAGAGATCACAAGCTGGGGCTTTGAGGGGATGGGTTTGGGGAGGGATTCCTTGGGAGTCAGGAAGGGCAGGGAGGCCAGGCCTGGTCCCCACATGACCTGTCAGAAACCTCCTTTGGAAGTACCCATGGGTCTCCTGTGTCCTGCTATGCTCGTGAACCCTCCCCACCAGGCCCACTGGTCCTACCTCAACAAAACTAGCCACTCTGTGTCCCCTGAATAGGACCGGCCATGCAGAAAGGGCCGCTTTCTGGTTTTAGAGGGGCTGGTGGCAGGGGCAGTCAGGACAAACCATGCTGGGACACCTCCTTAATGAGTGTGCAGAAGATAACGATGTAGGCAAATTAGGACCTTTTATCTTGAACTGTACCTCTTAAGGCATCGCTGGGCCCGTGTGGGGCTCTCCCAACACTGGAAGCCCAGAAACCTTGTAATGGGATTTGGGGATACATGTAACAGAGACCCAGTTTAAAGCACCATAAGTGAAAAGGGTGGTCGTGATACAGAATGTCACAGCTGGACAGGCAAGCTGTGTGAAAGACAGGCTGATGCTGGACCAGAGACAGAATGGACCCAGGGCCTGGCAAGCTACTAGGACCGTCCCTTCATGGTTCCCTCTGTGAATCAACTTTTTCACTGAGACACCCCATATGAACAGGGAGCAGGGCTTGTCCCTCACTGAATGCAGTCACAACCTCACAGCCCCACTGGCTCCAGGAGAAAGTCCTGGAGAAACTGTTGGCCCTGGTGCCACCGTGACAGGCTCCTGACCTGCAGGCAAGGTGCCCCCCCACCCACCCCCACCCCCAGATGAGACTCAAGGGCTGTTGCCCGAGGACTCAGTTCGTGGAAACAACGACCTGGAGCTGTTTTCTCCACTGCTCTTCTTGACGTCTCGAGTGGTCTGGTCCCTCACAGCATCAGAGGCGGGCTGACCTGGGGCCACGTGTGTCCTGCTCAGGCTAGAAGGTTACAGAGCCAGTGCCACCTGAGCCTGCTCTGGGAACCTCACTTCAATCATTAGAGAAAAACCATGTCTGTATGGATATTTTATCAGAGCACCTCCCTGAAATGTGTCCTGGTGATCTTAATGGTTTTCAAGTTTAGGCAGTTTGTACTTTAGCAAACTATTTCCAAGTCCTGAGCAAATGACATATTTAAAAAGGAGTGCACAGCTGATGGTGACGGTTCATTCAAAATTAACAGCACAAAATAGTGATTTTTAACTTGGATATTGAAAAGTGGGACCCAAAGTCATCAGATCCTAAAAACCTTGCCTATGTGTTCTCTGGAAATTCTATAGTTGGGGATGTATTTCTGCAAATCACAGTTTATTACCTATGTCCGTGTGCATCTAGACTTTTTTTTAGATACATATAATGTATCCATATTTTATATAATTACATATATTAATCTACATATTAATACATAGAGTTAAGATAACCCCACATTACTACTAGCTAGCTCAATATACCAACCAGGTTTTTTTCTTCCCAAAACACCAGCATCCTGCTACTACTCAACTGGTGTGCTCTTTGGTCAAAGAAACACTATGTTTTAATTCCACATTAGTTCACTCATGCTCCTTCATGTATTCGCCTGACTGTTAGAAAAGCACTATTCTGTTTGTCCCCAGGAAATTAAGCTTTGCAGTGATGAGAGAGAAAATAATTTATAAAATACCCAAATCTGTTTTTCTGTTAACACAATATGTTTAAACAATGTAGCACAACGTTTATTTTAGATTTTTAATTTTTTTTTTCACTAAGGCACATGACGTATAGAAATACTGAGGTACAAAATGTAAATTTCTGCAGATTTAAAAAATAATCCTTTTGGAAAATGGAGGTAAACAACATCTTCCAGAGGATTCAGCTTCTAGCTTGTTTTTTCTTTTGAACCAGTTCAACCAGCAGCTTGTATCTAGCGATACAGTCTTCCTGGAGAGAGAGAAAGAGGTGGTGGGGTGACAGTTACAATCAGCGTGCCCCTTGTGGGGTTAGCCCGCCATGCCCAGTCCTGACCAAGGGCTGTCCTGTCGGCCTGGACCTCCCGGGGAACATGCTCTGCTCTCCCTGGACGCGTCCCAGCACCGGCTGGTCTTCCAGCCCCTCAGGCTGCAGAACTGGCAGCTTAAGACCCAGCTGCCTGTGGCTGCCACTCCTTGGGGTGAGGACCCTGATGAAGCACGGAGCGGCCTCGCTGCTCCCTTGTGTATCACAGGGTACTTTCCAGAACCATCTCTGTTTCTGCTCAGAAACACCCTGGAGGCACCGTAACCCTTCACTAACTTAAGGTCATGTGGGAAACCAGGTCACTGGTTTGTGGTCTGCTGTAAATGACTTTATCAGCTGCCCGGGACAAAGAACGAGTATTCACTCTCCTCCTGGGGTTTTGGCTTTAGCAGCGTTCTGAGAGAAACATCTAACAGGTGCCTCTTCTGCATCCCCAAGGACTGCTGCTGCTGCTAAGTCGCTTCAGTCGTGTCCGACTCTGTGCGACCCCATAGATGGCAGCCCACCAGGCTCCGCCGTCCCTGGTATTCTCCAGGCAAGAACACTGGAGTGGGTTGCCATTTCCTTCTCCAATGCGTGAAAGTGAAAAGTGAAAGTGAAGTCACTCAGTCGTGTCCGACTCTTGGCGACCCCATGAACTGCAGGCTACCAGGCTTCTCCGTCCATGGGATTTTCCAGGCAAGATTACTGGAGTGGGGTGCCATTGCCTTCTCCCCAAGGACTACCTGCCTAAAACATCAGCCTTTTCCTAACTCTTCTGCCCCTGGCAGAGCCAAGCGTGAGATGTGGTACTCAGCGGCCCAGAGCTCCACTGGAGGACGCGGGAGCTCTGGGCTCTGAGCAGCAGGCCTGCCGGGGCAGCGCCAGGGGCCTGGCTCCTCTCTCAGGCCCCAGTCACCCAGTGGCTTGTGGGCCACTTCCGGGGAGTCACCCAGGGGCAGCGAGCCAGCAGGGGTGGCTGAACCTCCCCTGGACCTCGTTCTGATGTCAGGCTTAAAGGGAAGGAACCCTTGCAGGACCTTCCTCCCTGAAACAGGAAGGTTTCCAAACCCCCAAGGCAGTGAGTTTGAGCATCCCACCTCTAGGAATCCATGGTTGCAGCTCCTTCATTTTAACCCATTGTCAGTTCATCCTACCTGTAAATACCTGTGTACTCACAAGTGCTAGAGGAATTCAGGGAGAATCATTTCTTCCGGCAAATCAGTCAGAGGGGCTGGGAAGGAGCTGTGTTTCTTAAACAGCTAATGGTTTATTTTTCTCCTCAGGAATTCTTAACTTCATTATTTTAAAGGAGATAAACTAGACCTATACACATGGGGACATCCGTGGCCATAAGCTAGATTTCCCAACACTGAATTTCAATTTAAAAAAAAAGTGTAAATGAACATCAGTGTGCCCACAGGCTTCTGAGTGGTGGGCACAGAAGGCAGCAGAGATTGGCTCTTTTGATTTCTCAGTGTTCCTGGTATCTCAAAGGGTGTGGGTACGAGGAAAGAAGCCCAGGAGACTGTGTGTGTCAGGGAGGGCCAGAGTTGAGATCACATGGGAGGCTCCGCACTGTCAGCGCTGAAGCCGGCGTCGGGTGGGGCCTGCTTCTCCACAGGGGCAGCCCACTCCCTGAGCTGGTGTCTGGGAACCCTCTGCGGACGTGTTTAAGGAGCTGTAAACGGGGCGGACAGCGCTGCAGGGACAAGCTGGATCCTGGTCCTGGTGTCCACCTGTCAGTCCCTCCCCCGGCCTAGCCCCTACTGGCAGAACGAAGGCTCCAGAAGGTTGGCAGCACTGTCATAGGGAACTTAATGTTCTGTGCATGGGGTTTTCAATGAGAAAAAGTAACTGGTCGGTGTAATGATGACACTTAGACTCTCGACCTCATTTATGCTCAGTCGAGTGCACAGATTCACACACTGTCAGAGGCAGCCTACTGGAAGGCAGCTGGCAGGAGGATGGGTTGGATAGAAAGGACAGGAGGCGGCGTGAGATGAGGGACGGTCGGGTGCAGCCACAAGCCACTTCCCTGTGTCTGGAGCCCCCAGAGGCCTGCCTTCCGGGCGTCACCCACCTTGTTCTTGGACGGGACACACTTGGCTATCTTGTCCCAGCGGTCAGAGGATCCCCTCGGGTACTGCTGTAACGCTAGTTCCAGAAGCTTCTGTTGGTTCTGAGTCCAGGGCTCCTCTGAGGCTCGCGGGGGCT
>NW_011495023.1:5400518-5408065 GCF_000754665.1 Bison bison bison
TCCTCCGGCTCGAGGGGCCGGGCCGGCCTCCGCCTCCGCGGCCGGCTCTCCTCCGCGGCCTCTGCCCCCAGCTCGGCCGCTTCCTCCTCCTCCTCCTCCGTGGCCGACTGGGCCTCTTCCCGCTGGGTGATGATGCTGTCCTGCAAGGCTGCGGTGGGCCTGGTGGGCCTGGGGTTCTGAGCTGTGGATTTGAGTTCCGAGAGCCTGACCATCCCTGTGTGGAGGGACACATGGGGAGAGGCAAGGTCGGTTCAGGGAACAAGAGCCGCGGTGGTGTGGCCGCCGCAGCAGACAGTGGTGGGGCATTTTGCGTGTATTTTACTGAACGTTCCCAGTATTCTACAAGGATAGCCATCACTACCGCAGTTGTACAGGGGAGGGACATCAGCCTCAGCAGCAGCAGAGCTGGGATCCGAACTCTCTGTCTGATTCCGGGCCGTGGTCCCTCCACCACTCTAAGGAACAGGGGCCTCCAGAGTCCGCTGTGATCAGAGGAAGTGCAAGGACTAACCGCCTACTTTCTAGGTTAGGAAGGATGTTCTTCAGGACCCAGGGTTGCTGCTAACTCCACGAGTGTCAGCAGACTGTGTCAGACCCTTCACTGGGCTCGCTGACTGCCTGGGGCCCTGTGCCACCGCCACCCACAGGCGTCACCTCAGAGAACCCGCAAATGTTCAACCACGCCTTTCCTGCCCTCCTCACATACTCCTGACCCCTCCTACTCTTTAGAAAGACCTGTCCACGGCCCACCAAACTCCTCGCTGCCTTTTCAAGAGCATGTTTCTGGACACCGTCTTGGAGGGGAGCATCTTTCACAGAACGCTGTTAGCCGGTCCCTGCCTTCATGCCAGACCAACAGCTGTCCTGGTGGGAAAGCAATCGGGAATGCCCTCCCCCCTGAGTCCTTAGCATCCACGCCCTGTCCTCCCCAGGGAGACGTTTCCAGATCTCAGGGTTTCCTGGTTGCTGGCTGGTTACATCGAGTACAGGGACCTGTATTTAAGTAGAGTTGGAAGGTTGAAGGCGCACTTCCTGGTTTCAAGCAAACAGTATGGGGCTCTAATTCCATTTAGTCTTTGAGAAAGTGGATTCTGAAAAACACAGATTCTTGGGGAAACTGCTTGATCTGTTCTCAAGGATGCTCTGTGTGTGCGGTAGCAACTGTGGTCAGTGTGGAAAAACCGTACAGACTGGCTTTCCCATGTGTCCCCTGCCCCCAGCTTCTCCCATACTAAAGAACAACAAGGTTTCTACAGCTCCTCAAACTTATTTAAGTACATCTTAGCACCACTGTGTGTGCAGGGCTGGATTGGCTGGTGGGTGATTGTAAACTGACCCTTTTCAGAGAGACAACTGGTAGAGTCCATTGGGCGCAACTATTAAACACCATCATTTTTTAAGCAGTTGTGAAATGAGGGTTATTTTGAAGACATGGCTTGAGGTTACTGGGATGGAGTGGGTGCTGACTCACCTGGGGAGCAAGTAACTGAATCCTTCAGTTGCTTGGCTTTGGTTGTCACCTGTTTCAAAATATAAAAGAGAAAAGCTGACTTTCCACATGTTTATTGTAGGTGAGGTGACCTATTTCATACAAGATCCATGTGAAGGAAAAGAGCTTATTGAATCTTAGACCTGGATGGACCCTCAGGCATCAGCTCAGTCCATTCTTTCTAACCAAAAGAAAACTGAAGCCCAGAGAGATTAGAGGAGTTGCTCCAAAATATCAGTTTAATCAAGTGGCAGAGTCAGGACAAGAACTCAGCCCATTCAGCCCCCTTATACAAGGCTGCTTCTGAAGATGTACTAGTTTTCAAAATCATTATACAAACACATCATGTTTTTTAGGTACAGCTTCCTGAAAGAGTATGTTTCTTCACTGGAGACTATTATACCAATGAGTATTATGAACAGTGGAGAGATTTACTCTTAAGCTAAGCTAAGAGTCTGTCCTTGCACCCCAGAAACCCTGAGGGCACTAAGATTGATCCTGGGGGAAGGACCTCTTGGTGGAGTAGGGCAGTTTGACCCAAGAACCATAAGACGTTTACATACATACGTGAGTGATCCACAGAAAGAATTATTCCCTTTCTTACAAACAAATGGTATTATATTGTATGTCTCACCTTACGGTTTGCTTTTTTCTTTTCAGAATAGTTTTTTTTTTTTTAATTTAATGATGTCTTAGAGGTCTATAGATTTCCCTTTTTAAAACTGCTATAAAATTTACACAGAGTGGAATGTACAGACTTTAAGTGTACATTTCAATGAATTTTGACCAAAACATGTAGCCAACATTCTAATCGAATTATAGAACATTCCTGTTACCCTAGAACGTTTTCCCTGTGCCCCTGAGTCCATCTCAGCCCTACCACTGCTCTGGTTGCTGCTATATATATACTTTAAACATGAGATCAACATTAAATACAAAAATTAAAATGGATAGTTATCTGCCTCAGTGCATTAATTAAACAAGCCATCCTCTCTCCATTTATTAACTTTATTGAGGTTACATTCCATTGTATACATGGAATACATACTTTGTATTCTGTTCCCCTTAATCCACGTAAATTCTTGAACCAATATTTCATTGCTTTAAAGAAATTTGAAAGTAAAACCTCAGAAAATATCCTGTGACCAGCTCATAGTTAGATCCTGTATTCGGTCGGTTCCACCTCTGATTAGCTGGGTAACCTTGAGCTATTTCCAATCCTTTGTCTGTCTCATGTATTACCCTCTGTAATATGTGGATAAAACTGCTAATACCTTTTGTCTGTTAGGGATGTTTTAAGTTTGAAATAAGCTCTTAGCATGATACCTAGCAGATGTTAAAGGCTCAGTAAATATTCATTCATACAAAGGGCAGAATTAGAGAAAATATTTAAAGCTGCTTAGAAACACTCTTTAATTCTATCCCCTACTTTCCACTCTATGAATGACCTTGCTTATTTTATGGGAAAAAAACTTAAGGTTATCCAATGTAAGCTTCCCTGACTTCCAGCTTTCCCAACTCAAAATTCTGATTGTATCACCATATATCTTTCTCACATTTTATATAACCTACGATATCTTCTTGTATATTTTGAATCATCTCTAGATCACTTACAGTACCTAATACAATCTAAATGCTGTGTAAATAGTTGCCAGTGTGATGCAAATTCATGTTTTGCCTTTTGGAACTTTCTAGATTTTTACCCCCAAATATTTTCCATGCAAGGTTGGTTTAATCTGTGGGTGTGGTGCTGACCATACCACGGGCTTCCCTGTCTAATTGCCATTAAGTCCCTTGCTTAGAGATCTCTTAGCTCCTCAAACTAAACAAATTCCAACCTAAACTCATCAACTTCTCTGCTTTTCCTTCCTTTTCCTAACAGTATTATCATCCCAGTCACATAGGCTCAAAATCGAAGGGCCAATTTGGGGGGCTTTTTTCTTCCTCTCCAGCCAGTTCCACATTCTTCACGATATTGGTTCCATCTGTTCCCATCTCAGGTCTCTATCACCTGTATTAGCCCTTCATTCTCTAACTAAATTAGTATTACAGCCTTCTAACTATTCTCTAACTAAATTAGTATTACAGCCTTCTAACTGGTCTAAACTTACTCGTTAGCAGTTCTATGGAATAATATCCCTAAGGCTGAGTTCTCATCAAGTACCTCTGATGGCTCACCAGTGACCATACAACAAAGTGTTTAATTCTTAACCTGACACACAGGGAAATCCACAATCTATTTTCTTTCCTGTATGCATCCTGTTGAACAATTAATGCTCCCTTTTGTTGTTTAGTTGCTAAGTCACGTCTGACTATTTGCAGCCCTGTGGACGGTAGCCCGCCAGGCTCCTCTCTGTCCAAAGGATTTCCCAGACAAGAAATCTGGAGTGGGAAGATCCCACAGTGGAAAGATCCAGGGGATCTTCTCAACCAAGGAACTGAACCTGTGTGTCCTGCGTTAGCAGGTGGATTTTTTTTTTCTTTAACCACTGAGCTATCTTAATGCTCCCCAGATGGTCACAAATTCCCCACCCTGCTAACAACACTGTAAAGGAATTATACTCCAATTAAAAAAAAAAAAAGAAATTCCCTACCCTGTACTCTTAGACATTGTTAACATTTGTCTGAAATTATTTTCTTTTCTTTAGCAAACCTCTCCTTAAATATCTGTCCAGAGCCAAACCATCCTTCAAGGTACTTGCAAGTATAACTTCTTCTTGAAGCTTCTCCCAATGTCCACCACCAGAACTACCAACTCTGGTGACAATATCTCGCCTCTCTCAATTCTACTGTATTTTTAAAGATTTTATGTTTTGACATCATCATACAATAAAATTACCTTTTCTTTTGTTGTACAGTTCTGTGAATTTTAACATATTTATGGATTTATGTAACTACAGGATACACAACCTACATACAGGATATGGAATAACTCTTTTTTTTAAACTCCTGCAACTTATTTAACAAAATATTTTGGAGATTATTCTACAACAGTACACGAAGACTTTTTTCAGCTTAACTGAGATATAATTCACAGACTATACAGTTCATCCACTTAAAGTGTATAATTCAGTGGTTTTCAGCATATTCAGATACGTGCAGCCATCATCATGACCAATTTTAGAACATTTTTATCACTTCAAAAAGAACCCCTATACCAATCAGCTATCATTCTCCATCCTCCTCATCCCACCCCATTTCTCATCAAGCAGTAAGCAACTATGAATCCCTGTAGAGATTCTACAGACCTGTGGATTTGAGGATCTGTAGATTTCTCTATCCTGGACTTCCATATGAGTGGAATCATATGTGCATTTTGGTGGCTGGCTTCTTTCCCTTAAGGTGATGTTTTCCAGGTTCATCCAAGTTGTAGCATGTATCATTACTTCATTTCTTTTTATTGGGGAGTAGCATTCCATTGTGGATACACCACGTTTTGTTTATGCCTTTATCAGTTGATAAACATTTATTTCTATCTTCTGGCTGTTATAAATAATGCTGCTATAAACATTTGTGTATAAATTTTTGTGTGGGCATATGTTTTCGTTTGTCTTTTTTCTTTTTGTGGGTGGACAGTATGTACCTCGCAGTGGAACTGCTGTGTCATGTGGTAACTCTATGTCTAACTTTTTGAGGAACTGCCCTACTGCTTTCCAATATGGCTGCACCATTTTACATTCCCATCGGCAGTATATGAGGCTTCTGATTTCTCTACATCCCTCCTAAAACTCATAATCCAATTTTGTTGTATTATTCCACATCTTAGTGGGTATAAAGTGGTATCCTGTGGTTTTGATTTGCATCTCCCAGATGATGAGAGATACCGAACACTTTTTTTCATGTTTATTGGCTATTTGTATATTTTCTTTGGAAAAATGTCTGTTCAGATCCTTTTTTCCTTTTTTATTTGGGTAAGGGTTTTTTTTTTTTTTTTTTAATGTGCTATGTGGCATGTGGTTTCCTAGTTCCCCAACTAGAGACTGAACCCACACACCCTGCAGTGGGAACTCAGGAGTCTTAACCACTGAACCGCCAGGGAAGCCCCAGATTTGTCTTTATTATTGAGTTGTATGGGTTGGTTCTTTTTATATTCTGGATATAAGTACTTTATCAAATAAAGGATTTGCAAGTATTTTCTCCCATTGTGTAGGTTGTCTTTTCAGGTTCTTAGTGGTGTCCTGTGAACCATAAACGTTTTTAATTTTGATGATATGCACATTGCTTGGACTTTGGTTGGCCCATCCAAGAATACTTTTGCTGAATCCAAGGTCATGACTTAGCCTCCTATTTTCTTCTAAGATTGGGTTGGCCAAAATGTTTGTTTGATTTCTTCTGTAAGATGTCATGGGAAAAAAAAAACACAAATGAACTTTTTTGCCAACACAATAGTTTTATAGTTTTAGCTCTGACATTTAGGGGAATAGCAGCCTTAAATAACAATGTTAAATTTTCTGATCCACGAAAAGAAGATAATTTTCCATTTGTTTTGATCTTCAATTTCTTTCAACAATGTTTTCTAGTTTTTGAAGTGTGTACTTCTTTTTGTTAAGTTTATTCCTATTTTATTGTTTGATGCTATTATGAATGAAATTATTTTCTTAATTTCATTTTCAGATTGTTCATAAAGTATTTTTGTACATTTATGTTTCCTGAAATCTTGATGAATTTTATTAGTTCCATTGGTTTTTTAGTTAATTACTTAGCATTTTGTATGTATAAAATCATGTTATCAGCAAACAAGGGCAGTTTCCTTCTTCGTTTTTAGTCTTACTTTTCTCACCTAACTGCTCTGGCTAGAACCTCATAAATTTTGAATAGAAGTGGTGAGGGCAGACATCCTTGTCTTATTCTTGATCTTAGTAGGAAAACATCCTCTGTCTCACCAGTAAGCATGCTTTTAACTGAAGTTTTTAGTAGATCTTCTTTATTGGGTTGAGGCACTTCCCACTTATTCCTAATTTGTTGTTTTATCATGCAGGAGTGTTGGATTTTGTAAGATGCTTCTGCTAAGATAATCTTATTTTTTTATTCTATTAATATGATGAAAGTAAAGTGAAAGTGTTAGTTGCTTAGTTGTACCCAACTCTTTGCAACCCCGTGGACTGTAGCCTGCCAGGCTCTTCTGTCCATGGAATTTTCCAGGCAAGAATACTGGAGTGGGTTGCCATTCCCTTCTCCAGGGTATCTTCCCAACCTAGGGATTGAATCAGGGTCTCCTGAATTGCAGGCAGATTCTTTACCATCTGAGCCACCAGGGATGATATGATTTTATGATGAGTTAGCCTTTGACTCTGTGGATCACAACAAAATGGAAAATTCATAAGGAGATAGGAATACCAGACCACCTTACCTGCCTCCTGAGAAATCTGTATGCAGGTCAAGAAGCAATAGTTAGAACTGGACATGGAACAACAGACTGGTTCCAGATTGGGAAAGGAGTACACTATAAGGCTGTATATTGTCACCCAGCTTATTTAACTTATATGCAGAGTACATTATGTGAAATTCTGGGCTGGAAGAAGCACAAGCTGGAATCAAGATTGCTGGGAGAAATATCAATAACCTCAGATATGCAGATGACACCATGCTTATGGCAGAAAGTGAAGAGGAACTGAAGAGCCTCTTAGTGAAAGTAAAAGAGGAAAGTGAAAAAGCTGGGTTAAAACTCAGCATTCAAAGAAATATGATCATGACATCCAGTCCCATCATTTCATGGCAAATAGACAGGGAGACTTTATGGCAAACAGTGAGAGACTTTATTTTCTTGGGCTCCAAAATCACTGCAGATGGTGATTTTGACTGCAGCCATGAAATTAAAAGATCTTGGAAGAAAAGCTATGACAAACAGCATATTAAAAAGCTGAGACTTTACTTTGCTGACAAAGGCCCATCTAGTCAAAGCTATGGTTTTTCCAGTAGTCATGTATGGATGTGAGAGTTGGACTATAAAGAAAGCTGAGCATTGAAGAACTGATGCTTTTGAACTGTGGTGTTGGAGAAGACCCTTGAGAGTCCCTTGGGCAGCAATGAGATCAAACCAGTCAATCCTAAAAGAAAT
>NW_011495023.1:5408165-5408436 GCF_000754665.1 Bison bison bison
TTGGAAGGACTGATGCTGAAGCTGAAACTCCAATATTTTGGCCACCTAATGCAAAGAACTGACTCATTGGAAAAGACCCTGATGCTGGGAAGGATTGAAGGCAGGAGAGGGGGACAACAGAGGATGAGATGGTTGGATGGCATCACTGATTTGATGGATATGAGCTTAAGCAAGCTTCAGGAGTTGGTGATGGACAGGGAAGCCTGGGGGGCTGCAGTCCATGGGGTCAGAGAGTCAGACACGACTGAGCGACTGAGTGACTGACCTCAAC
>NW_011495023.1:5408536-5440564 GCF_000754665.1 Bison bison bison
AACTGATTGTGTGTGTGTGTGTTAGTCACTCAGTCGTGTCCGACTCTTTGCAACCCCATGAACTGACTGACCTCAACTGATTGTGTGTGTGTGTGTGTGTGTTAGTCACTCAGTCGTGTCCGACTCTTTGCAACCCCATGAACTGTAGCCAGTCAGGCTCCTCTATCCATGGGATTCTCCAGGCAAGAATACTGGAGCGGATTGCCGTTACCTTCTCCAGAGGATCTTCCTGACCCAGGGATCGAACCCAGGTCTCCTGCATTGCAGGCAGATTCTTTACCATCTGAGCTACAGGGAAGATCTATGAACTGATGATGAATTTACATTTATTGATTTTCAGATATTGAGTCACCTTTGCATTCTTAGAAATCCCACTTGATTAGGGTACATAATTATTTTTATTAGTTTCTGGATTCAGTGTGCTATATTTTGTTGAGAATTTTTATATCCATCTTCACATGAAATACTAGTCTGTAGTTTTCTTCTCATGTCTTTGGTTTGCTATTAGGGTAATACTGGCTTAATAAAATGCTTTGGGAAGTATTCCCCCTCTTCTATTTTTGGGAAGGTTTGTGAAGTTTTGGTATTCTTCTTTAAATGTTTGGTAAAATTCAGCAGTGAAGCCATATGGGCCTGGGCTTTTCTTTGTGAATAGTTTTGTTTTTTTTTTAAATTAAGTTACTGATTCAGTCTCTTCAATTGTTATAGGTCTCTTTTGCTTTTCTATTTCTTCTTAATTCAGTTCTAGTAGTTTATGTCTTTCTAGGAATTTGTCCATTTCATTGATAGCTATTAAGAGAAATAGGTATCCAGACTCTAGGCCTACATTTCACAGTATTCCTTTACAGTCCCTTTGTATTTCTGTTAGAAGAGCTATCTTTTTTCATTTTGATTCTGTTAATGTTTTTTCTTTTTTTGTCAGTCTAGTTAAATGACTGTCAATCTTATTAATATTTTCCAAGAATCAGCTTTTGGATTCATTGACATTTCTCTACTTTTCCAGTCTCTAGTCTATTTCATTAACTTCTGGTCTATTTTTTCTTTTTTCTTATTTCTTTCCTTCTGCTTGCTTTAAGTATAGGTTGTTGTTTTCCTAGTGTTTAAAGGTGGTAGTTTGAATTATTGGTTTGAGATCTTTCTTCTTTCTTAATAAAGACATTTATAAATTTCTATTAACTTCATTATATGCATTCCTTAAAACTACGTGTACTGTGTCTTGATTTCCATTTATCTTTAAGAATTTTGATTCCCCTTGCGGTATCTTTTCTTCTTTTACTTTTGGCTGTGCCACGTGGTTTGCAGGACCCTCCCTGACCAGGGATTGAACCCAGGCCCCCAGAAGTGAAAGCTCAGGGTCCTAACCACTGGACTGACAGGGAATTCCTGGGATTTTGTCTTTGATTGATTTGCTATTTAATAGTCTGAGGTTTAATTTAGACATATTTATTGCTTTTCCCTATTTTTTCCCTGCTACTGATTTCCAGTCTCATTCCTTTGGGATCAGAGAGTATACTTTATATTACTTCTGTCCTTTTAAACTTATACTGAGCACACTGTCTGTCTTAGAATATGTTTCATATTTACTGGAAGAATGTATTTTCTGTTGTTGTTGGATAAAGTGTTACATAGATGTCTGTTAGGTCTACCTGATTTATCGTATCATTCGAATCTTGTTGACCTCCTGTCTGGTTTGTTTTCTCCATTACTGAAAGAAGGGGGCACTGAAGTTTCCAACTTTTATTGTTGAATCACCTGTTTCTGTTTTCATTTATCTGTTTTTGCTAAATGTACTTTGGTGCTCTGCTATTAGATGCACATGCTTGTAACTTATATTTTCTTGGATTGGCCTCTTAATTATTATAAAATGTTCTTTTTTATCTGTACAATTATTTCTTGTTTTGAAGTGTATTTAATATTAGTATAGCCACTCCAGCTTTATTAAGGTGCTGTTTGCATGATATTTTTTCCTTCCTTTTATTTCTGTGAATCTAAAGTGTATCTCCTGTAAACCACACAGGGATGAATCATGACTTTTTTTTAATCCTCTCTGAAAAACTCTCTCTTGACTGGATTATTTAATCCATTTACACTTAATGTTATTATTGATATAGTTGAATTTAACTTTTAATGTCTTTTTTTGTTCCTCTATTATTGCTTTCTTTTGCATAAGTGAATATTTTCTAATGTAGCTTTTTTTTTTTAAACTGTACTTTATTTTTTTTTTTTTTTGAGGTTGCTTGAGAGTTTACCATATACATCTTAACTTATGACAGTCAGCTTCAGATTTATACTGCCTTAATTCAGGGATATATAGAAACATTACTGCTATAAGCTCTGTTCTCTTTACCCCTGCACTGTAGTGTGTCCATTATATATACTGTATCTATTCATGTTACAAATCTAGTAATACTTTTAAAATTACTACTTTACTTTCTGTAGTGGTTCACTCAGCCCATACAGCTTTGCTCCCACTCACATCCTTTGTGCTCTCGTTGGTAAATATATTATACAAATATTACTTTTCTATATGTTACAGACCTGAGAATAACATGTATCTGTTATTTACAACTGCTTTCTAAATCAGTTAAGGAGAAAACATGTATTTATACTGTTTTTTTATAATTACCTAATTACCTTTCCTGGTGCTCTTTTTCAGGTAGATTCAAATTACCATCTGGGGTCACTTGCTTTCAGATTGAAGAACTTCAGTTTTTGTTTACACTGAAAAGTTTTTTTGCTTTTTTTTTTTTGATAAATAGCTTTGCTGGATGTAGGATTTCTGGTCGGCAAGTTTTTCTTGAGTACTCTGAATATGTTATTCTACTGCATCCTGGCCTTCATGGTTTATGTTGAGAAGAAAGCCGTTAATCTTATGGGGAGGGGTTTCCCTTCTAAGTCACAAGTCATTTCTTTCTTGCTGCCTTCAAGATTTTCTCCTTATTTTGACTTTCTGCATTTTTATTATGATGCATCTTTTGTTGACATTCTTGAGCTTATCCTACTCAGAATTACTGAGTTTCCTGATGTATTTAGGTTAGCATTTTTCAATAAACTTGGAAAGTGTTCACCCACACACTCTTTGGACTTTTTTCCCTCCTTTCTCTCCTAACTCCCATTATGCATATGTTGATGTTTTCTCTGAGGCTCTGTTCACTGTTCTTTTGTTTTTCCCTCTGTCCCTCAGCTTGAATTTCTCTACTGGCCTATCTTCAAGTTCGCTAATTCTTTCCTCTGTCAGTTTAAATCTACTGTGGAGCATCTCTAGTGAATTTTTAGAATTGTAATTATTATACTTGAATTTCTACTGGTTCTTTTATTATTCTAAAAACTAATTTATATCTCACACATTTACAAGTGTTATTTTGAGGTCTTTTTCTGTGAAATCATATATTTGGTCACTTTTTTAAGTGTTTGTTTATTTGGCTGTGTCAAATCTTAGTTGCAGCATATAAGATCTTTAGTCTTTTAGTTGTGACATGTGAACTCTTAGTTGCAACATAAAGGATCTAGTTCCCTGACCAAGGATTGAACCCTGACCCCCTGCCTTGGGAGCTCAGAGTCTTAGCCACTGGACAATCAGGAAAGTCCCCTTTGGTTACTCTTCCAGGGCAGTTTCTGTTGCGTTCTATTCTAATGTGTGGGTCATATTTTCCTGTCTTTTCATGACTCATTATTTTTGTTCAAAACTGAACTTTTGGATAATATATTGCAGCAATTCTGGTTAGTGACTTCCCCTCACCACACCCTTCCCCAGTGAAGATTTGTTTTGTTTGCATGTTATTGTAGTGGATGGCTAGATTACCTTAGTGAGGCCTATTGCCCTCTGCCCCTACAGCATTAGGCTCTGATGTTGTTCCTCCGGTAGGTGTGGCATGATGCCCACTCATCTTGGGATGCTTGTCTAGTAGTATTTGTAGGACTCTCTTCCTCTCTTTACCTGACCACAATCAAGTCCATTAATTGCTGGCTGAAGCTCTGTTTTCTACAAAATGCATGAGGGCATAAATTACTCCACAAAGAAATCAAATCAAATTGTGGTTCCTTTGAAGGGATGGTTTCTGAGGTAATATTGGGTATTTGTTATGACTCCAGAAAGACTCCTCCCGAAGAAGTTATTATCTATGTGTTGGTTTTGAGAATATGTGATTAGCTACTCCTTGTACTGACAGAGAATTCTGAATACAGCATAGGTCTTCTTGACTTACACTGGGCTTCTTGTTGTTTAGTCACCCAGCTGTGTCCATCTCTTTGCGACCCCATGGACTGCAGCACACCAGGCCTCCCCCTCCCTCACCATCTCCCGAAGTTTGCCCAGTTTCATGTCCATTGCATCAGTGATGCCATCCAGCCATCTCATCCTCTGATGCCCTCTTCTCCTCCTGCCCTCAATCTTTCCCAGCATCAGGGACTTTTCCAGTGAGTTGGCGGTTTGTATCAGATGACCAAAATACTGGAGCTTCATCTTCAGCATCAGTCCTTCTGACAAGTATTCAGGGTTGATTTCCCTTAAGACTGACTGGTTTGATCTCCGTGCTGTCCTACGGACTTTCAGGAGTCTTCTCCAGCACCACAGTTTGAAGGCATCCATTCTTTGGTGCTCTGCCGCCTTTATGGTCCAGCTCACAACTGTACATGACCACTGGGAAAACCACAGCCTTGACTATATAGATCTTTGTCGGCAGAGTAATGTCTGCTTTTCAACACATTGTCTGGGTTTGTCATAGTGTTCCTCCCAAGAAGCAATCACCTTCTGATTTCATGACTGCAGTCACCATCTGCAATGATTTTAGAGCTGAAGAAGAGGAAATCTCTCAATGCTTCCACCTTTCCCCCTTCTATTTGCTATGAAGTAATGGGGCTGGATGCCATGGTCTTGTTTTTTTAATATTAGTTTTAAGTCGACTCTTTCAGTCTCCTCTTTCACCCTTATCAAGAGGCTCTTTAGTTCCTCTTCACTTTCTGCATTAGAGTGGTATCATCCGCATATCTGAGGTTGTTGATGTTTCTCCCACCTATCTTGATTCTAGCTTGTAACTCCTCCAGCCCAGCATTTCTGATGATGTGCTCAGCATATAGGTTAAACAGACAGGGTGACAGCAGACAGCCCTGTCGTACTCCTTTTTCAGTCTTGAACCAATCAGTTGTTCCATACAGGGGTCTAACTGTTGCTTCTTGACCCACATACAGGTTTCTCAGGAGACACGTAAGATGGTCTGGTATTCCCATCTCTTAAGAGCTTTTTTCCACAATTTGTTATGATCCACACAGTCAAAGGCTTTAGTGGATCACGTTTTGTCAGAACTCTCTGCTATGACCCATCTGTCTTGGGTGGCCCTACACGGCATGGCTCATAGCTTCATTGAGTTGCACAAGCCCCTTCACCACAAGGCAGTGATCTGTGAAGGATACATTGAAAATGTTTTTACTACACCTAACCTACTGAATGTGAACACCAAAGCTTTTGGCCAGATAGTAAAGAAACCGCCTGCAATGTAGGAGACCCAGGTTTGATCCCTGGGTCAGAGAGATCCCCTGGAGAAGGGGCATGGCAACCCACTCCAGTATTCTTGCCTGGAGAACTCAGTGGACAGAGGAGCCTGGTGGGCTGCAGTCCATGGGGTCACAAAGTCACACATGACTGAACAACTAACACTTCACGTAAACATACTCTGAACACTTACATTAGCCTAAAACTGGACAAAATCATCTAACACAAAGACTATTTTATAATAAAGTATTTTATATCTCATGTAATTTATTGAATACTGTACGGCAAGTGGTTGTAAGTGTATCAGTTGTTTACTCATAATCACTTCACTGCCACTAGCCAGCATTATGGGAGTACTGTCCTGCATATCACCAGCCTGGGAAAAGACCAAAAGTCAAAATTCAAAGTATAGTTTCTACTAAAGGTTATTGCTTTCACACTATCATAAAGTTGAAAAATAGTCTAGCTGAACCATTGTAAGTCGGGGACTATCTGCATATATCACAATATGGACTATCCATACCACACAAAAAAAATAGCTAATATAATCTGAGTCTTTCAGATCCTCAGTTTTAAATAATGAAATGAATGGTAAATATCACTATAATCATTTAGGGGCCATACTTCTACTTAAAAAGGCAATTTAAACATGTAAGAAAACAACTGGTCAACTTTCCAATTTTGTGTGGTTCAACAATTATTTTAGTATTCTATCCTCTTTGTGAAGAACGCATCTCCTGGTGCCACAAAATGGTTGATGCTTTTTTTTTCCTGAGAATTTCTCTTCATTAGTTTTTTTTGAGAACATTTAAGTTCTCATTTAGCAAATTTCAATTATACAATACAGTGTTATCAACTATAGTCACCATATTATACATTAGATCCTCAAACCTTATTCAACTTGTAGTTGAAAGTTTATACCTTTTCACCAACCTCTCCGTATCTCCATCTCCTAGTCCTGGCAGCTGCTTTTCTACAACTTTTCTACCAGTTTTGACTTTGAGCTGAATACTCCTCCCCTGTACGTGTGTGTATAAACACATTTTGTGCACACGTGCATCAGCTGAAGAACACTTTGTTTCCATACACCAGCTATTGTGAATAATGTTGCTAAGAAAATGGGAGTGCAGATGTCTTTGAGATAACAATTTTGTTTCCTTTGGATATATACCCAGAAGTGGGATTGCTGGATCATATGGTAGTTCTGTTTGTAATTTCTTGAGGAACCTTCATACAGTTTTCCATAGTGGCTGTACAAGTTTACATTCTCACCCAAAGTCTACAAGAATTTTCTTTTCTCCACATCCTCACCAGCATGTTCTCTCATTTTTTCCGTAATAGACACCCTAACAGGTTTTGAGGTGATCCTCACTATATTTTTGATCTGCATCGCCTTGATGATTAATGATGTTGCACACTTTTCATATTCTTGTTAGCCACTGATAGGTCCTCTTTGGAAAAAGTGTCTATTGAGGACTTTTGCCTATTTTAAAAATGAATTATTTGGGGTTTTTGGTTTGTATTTCTATGAGATCCTTGTATATTTTGATGTTACTCCCTTATTGGATATCTGGTTTGCAGGTATTTTCTCCCATAGGTTTCATTTTTATTTTGTTGATGGTTTCCTGAATAGAAGCTTTTTAGTTTTATGTAGTCTCACTTGTTTTTATTTTTGGTTTTGTTACCTTTGCTTTTGTTGTCAAATCCAAAAAATCAACACAAAGACTAACGTCAAGGGGCTTATTCCCTACATTTTCTTCTAGTTTTATGGTTTTGGGTCTCATGTTCAAGTCTATTCTGTCTTGAGTTAGTTTTGTGTATGGTGTAAGACAGAAGCCTGGTTTCATCCTTTACATGTGACTGTCCAGTTTCCCAACACTATTTATTAAACAGACTATCCTTTTCTCATTGTATATTCTTGGCTTTGTCAAAAATTAGTTACCCATATTAATAAAAATAAACCAGTGGGTTTATTTCTTTTAAGAAATTTTTTTATTGGAGTATAAATGCTTTACACTGTTGTCTTTCTGCTGTACAACAAACTGAATCAGCTGTATTACACATATCCCTCCTCCCTGGACCTCGCTCTCCCCCACCGCCCACCGTCCCAGCCATCTAGGTAATTACAAAGCACTGACCTGAGCTCCCTGTGCTATACACACACAGTAGCTTCCCACTGGCTGGCTGTTACATATGGCAGTATATATGTGTAAAATCCTAATCTCCCAATCTGTCCCACCCTTTCTTTCCCCCACTGTGTCCACGTGCTTGTTCTCTCTGTCTGTGTCTCTATTTCTGCCCTGCAAATAGGTTCATCTGTACCATTTTTCTGGATTCCACATATATGTGTTATTATACGATATTTGTTTTTCTGACCAGCTTCACTCTATATAAGAGACTCTGGAGCCATCCACATCTCTGTGCTGCTGCTGCTGCTGCTAAGTTGCTTCAGTCGTGTCCGACTCTGTGCGACCCCACAGACAGCAGCCCACCAGGCTTCTCCGTCCACATCTCTATAAATGACCCAATTTCATTCCTTTTTTATGGCTGAGTAACATTCCGTTACATGTATGTACCACGTCTTTATAGCTTTATCTGTTGATGGACATTTAGGCTGCTTCCATCCCCTGGATATTGTAAATAGCGCTGCAGTGAATGTTGTGGTACATGTGTGTTTTTGAATTACGGTTTTCTCAGGGTCTATGCCCAGCAGTGGGATGGCTGGGTCATATGGTAGTTCTATATTAGGTCTTTTAAAGGTGCCTCCATATTGTTCTTCATAGTGGCTGCATCTATTTACATTCCCACCAACAGTGCCAGAGGGTTCCCTTTTCTTCACACCACCCCCACCCCCAGCATTTACTTGTAGATTTGTTGATGAGGGCCATTCTGAATAGTATGAGATGATATGTCATTATTGTTCTGATTTGCACTGCTCTGACAATTAGTGATGTAGAGCATCTTTTCATGTGCCTCTTGGCCATCTGTGTATTTTTTTTTTTTTTATTAGAAAATGTCTATTTAGGTTTTTTGCCCATTTTTTTGATTAGGCTGTTTTAATATTGAGCTTCATGAGCTGTTTGTATATTTTGAAGCTTAATCCTTTGTTAGTTGCTTCATTTGTAAATATTTTCTCCCATTCTGAGGGTTGTCTTTTCATCTTACGGTTTCCTTTGCTGTGCAGAAGCTTTTTAGTTTAATTAGGTCCCATTTGTTTATTTTCATTACTCTAGGATATAGGTCACAAAAAGATCTTGCTGTGGTTTACCTCAGAGTGTTTTTCCTGTGTGTTCCTCTAAGAGTTTTATATAGTGTCTGGTCTTACATTTAGGTCTTTAATCCATCTTGAGTTTACTTTTATGTATGGTGTTAGGGAGTGTTCTAATTTCATTCTTTCAAATGTAGCTGTCCAGTTTCCCCAGCACCACCTATTGAAGAGATTTATCTTTTCTCTTTTGTATATTCTTGCCTCCTTTTCATAGATTAGGTCACCATAGGCACAGGGTTAGGGTAGGTGGGTTCATCTCTGTGCTGTCTATCCTGTACCACTGATGTATATTTCTGTCTTTGTGCTGGTCCCATACTCTTGATTCCTGTAGCTTATAGTATAGTCTGAAGTCAGGGAGCCTGATTCCTCCAGCTCTGTTTTCCTTTCTCCAGATAGCTTTGGTTATTAGGGATCTTTCATGTTTCCATACTAATGGTAAAACTTTTTGTTCTAATTAGTAAACCAATGGGTTTATTTCTGGCCTATTATTTTTTAATGCCAGTGCCATACTGTTCTGATTATCATCACTTTGCAGTATAAGTCGAACTCAAAAATGTGATCCCTTCAGCTTTTTTTTTTTTTTCTTTTTCCAAGATTACTTTGGCTATCTGGGATTTTCAGACTATTTTTTCTATTTCAGTGAAAAATGCCATTAGCATTTTGAAAGGTTTTATATTGGCTCTGTAGATCACTTTAAGTGGCATGGACATTTTAACAGTATTAAATTCTTCCAGTCATGAACATGGGCTTCCCAGGTGGTGCTAGTGGTAAAGTCAGGAGATGTAAGAGGCACGGGTTTGATCCTTGGGTTAGGAAGATCTCTGGAGGAGGGCACAGCAGTCCACTCCAGTGTTTTTACCTGGAGAATCTCATGGACAGAGGAACCTGGCGGGCTACAGTCTATAGGTCACAAGGAGTCAGATACAACTGAAGCAACTTAGCATGCAATCATGAATACTAAATATCTTTCCATTTATCTGTCTCCTTCAGTTTCTTCCATCAATGTCTTATAGTTTTCACTGTATAGATCTTTCATCTTCTTGGTTAAATTTACAACTAGCACTTTATTCTTTTTGATGCTATTGTATATGGAATTGTTAATTGCTATTTTTGATAGTCTGTTGGTGGGTGTACAGAGTTACAACTGATTTTTGTATAGTGATTTTGTTGCCTATGATCTTACTGAAATAGTTTATTCTTAACAGTTTTTAGGTGGCATCTTTAGGGTTTTCTATATGTAATATCATGTCATCTGAAAATAGAGATGACATTGGAAGTGACTTGGTTTTCACTAAATCCATTTCTCTGATAGATCTAGACGACTTTGAAAACATGAGTGCCAGTTTAGTCTGAGTGTTTAGTATTACTTCACTAGCATATTCTAGAATGCATTTTCCAGTTACTCATTCTGCTTTTATATCATATACAATGATATTAGATATGGTCTCTGTCTGTCTTAATGTAGATTTGTGGCTTTTTTCTAGCTTCCTTTTGGGAGAAGACCTATATTCCTACACAGGTGCATACAGACAAGGCTTCTCTTCTTCCTCAGTATGAGAAAAAATAATATTGTGGGCTATTGGCTTAGGTGGGCTTTTGGATAACACTGTCCACGTGTGTATTAAGTTACCTGGACTGTAGAATTGTAGGTAAATGTGCTTCACCATGTTCTAATTCCAAGCAGAAAATACTTTATAATCCTGTTTCTTCATGTAGTTACACCTAAAGTTATCTTTAAATTTCTTATGAAACAGGGGCTTTATAATCAATTCTGGGATATGTGGGTTTAAGCTGGAGTGAATGAAAAATACCTAAAATAGGTTTCACTCCTTCCAGTGAAAATACTGATGAAAGTAACAGAAAATTAAATTAACAAAATGAAAATTATATTCATAGGGTGCAGTTAGAGTCGGTGAACAGTTACATGGTGGCACATTTCTACTCAATATGCAGAAGAATTTTCCAATTTTCTGAGCTATATCAAGTATATTACTCATATTTCTGGCATCCTCAGATAACTTAGAAAATAAATATTGGCTATTAGTGATAACCTCAAGTTATATTTTTCAAATTCTGGCTGACTTAGTGACATTTTAAGTATTCTAACAATAAAAATTATGTAACTGTGAGGTTCATTCCAGTTGGCCCTCAAGTAAACACTGAGTTGAACTGCACAGGTCTGAACCACTTATAAGTGGCTTTTTCCAATAAAATGTACTAAAGTACTATACAGTTCACAGTTGGTTGAATCTGAGGAGGCAGAACTGTGGATACAGAGGGCTGACTGTAAAGTTATATGCGGATTTTCAACTGTGTGGGGCATCGGTATGTCTGTCATGCTGTTCAAGGATCAACTGTATTTTCATTCGGTTGTATTTAATTTTGGCCAACTTTCTGCTGAATCTATCACTCATTATAATCAGGAACTATTGTGATTTCAAATGAAAGGGGCACTCTGTTACCTGAACATAAAATAAACCACCTGAAAAATGTTTCCAACTGGTAGAAAGCAGTGCTGTTCATTCTTATTATTTCTCCAGTGTCTTTAAAATTTTCTCTGGATTCTCTGTCTGGATAGAAAATACAAGAAACAATAATAGTGTTCATCTTAATCATTAACAAAGAGGGCCTTCCATTAACTTCCGGATTACCTCTATAAGTAATGTAGATGGCCCATTTACTGAGAGAATATACTAATGTCAACAGACAGGAGTGTAGTTTTGCAAATATTTTTAGTCTTACCAGCAAGATATTGTAACAACCCAACATCTGTTCATCCACTTTCCTCTTTTTTTAAATGAGGAGATTTTTAGCACAAGGAAGCAGTTTTAAATTGCATTAACACTTACTAGCATCTGCCTAAGGGTCACTCACCGTCTATTGACTTGCTGTATCTCTGAGCTATACATAAGACAGAGTTAAACAAAAAATTCATGATAATAAAATAAATCCCCACCATAAAGTATGATGCTATCACCAGACCATAGATTATACTGTGAAAAACCAGTTCCCTTCATGAATAAAACATCCATGGTATTCAAAGTGGATGTCATTGTAACTAGTAAATTGGATCTAGACTTGAAAGTGGATCTGTCCTTTTGGTAAGATATAAGGTTCTGATGAGTGAGTAGAAATTACAAACTCAGTACAGTAGTAATAGAGGACACTAAATAAGATCCAGGGAAAAACAAAAGAATGGTAAATGGGAGTCTATGCAGAAAATGTTTCATGTAGTCTGCAAGTATGCTTTGCTTGAATGAATCACCAAGGAAGAGGAACAGTGTTCAGTGAGAGCTTAATGAGATGCTGACTATTTCTGTGGTTCGAGTAGTCAAAGGAAAGCAACCACTTCTAGAGCTCTGTGGAATTATAGCCCCATGGATTGGCCAGTATCTTGGGACATGAAATACTTGGCTCTCAAATTTGTCTGTCACCTCAGAAAACCCAAATATTTCACTTTGAAGAGAATACCTGATCTAGGCACAACAAACAAATAGTGCGGCCTACATACAGGGTTAAAAAAAAAGTCTTTGCTAAACCAAGATGATGGTGTAACTTAAATAAGAGTCAGACAATCTGGGTTCTAGTCCCAGGTTGCTGTTAACTAGCTTTGTGGCCTGTGATGTAATTATTATCGAGATTTACAATTGTGTAATGGTTCATAATAACAAAGTATTTTCATAATGCTCTCATAGGTCACCCTCTAGCTGCCCACTGAAATTCAGATGATAGACAAGGAAACTGAATCTCAGAGTGATATGGGGACCTACAGAATCACACAGCCCATAAATGGTGGTGGTAGGACACCAAAGCCAGGTTTTCTTTTAAATTTTGTTCTCTTCCCACTTCTTTACCCATAAAACAAAAGCGTGCACTAATGATTTCTTTTTAGAGCAAATATTTTGTGATTTACTAGATATGACATTATTTATTTACTTTTTGGCCACACCATGTGGCTTGTGGAATCTTAGTTCCCGAACCAGGGACTGAACTTGGGCCCTCTGCAGTGAGAGTGCAGAGTTCTAACCACTGGACCAACAGGGAATTCCCTAGGTGTGATGTTCTTAATGAAATAGCTTTCATTTCAGTTGAATCACCAAAGATTTCTTAAGTGTTGACTTGGCCTGTCTCTGTACTGAGAACAGTGGTGTACATACAGTAGTGGTCCCCAAGCTTTTTGACACCAGGGATAGGTTTTGTGGAAGGCAATATTTCTGTGGATGGGTTGGGGGGATGGTTTTGGGATGGTTTAAGTGCATTACATTTATTGCACACTTTATTTCTATTACTGTTACATCAGCTTCCCCTCAGATTATCAGGCTTGAGATCCAGGAGACTGGGGACTCCTGATACAAAAGATCTAGTGTTATCCACCTCAAGGAGCTTCCAGTGTGGTTACTTCTTGCATACTTGTTCGACAGATTTCAAATTAACTAGGACTATTGCCTATAAGAAAGAAAATCATTGTTCACTGCTTTAAAAGTTTTTTACTTCAATATCAGTGTTGGCTAAAGTAAGGAAAAGAGCGATCAAAAACAGGCTTGTGCATTGACAGTGTAGGAGTTTGGCCTCACCTCTCAAGAAGGCCAGTTCTGCACTGCTGTACCTGAGTTACAGCCAATCACCAACTAGGTGAATTTACTAGATTCAAGCCCTTTGTACTTTGATTTCCCCAGTGTGTCAGAGAGACCTGTGGGTGATACCTGTCACCCTGCTGAAGTGTACGCAGGCTGGGTAAATACCTTGTTCATCTCCCTTCATCATTCTGTTTGCCCGACCTTAAGCTGTGTCCTCTGTGGAGGAAGACCCAGATGAAAGAAGGACCAAATGAAAGGAGGACAGGGGTCGGTAAGGAGTTATTCCTTTGCTAGAACAATCAAATCAGCCCTCAAGGCCCTGTGACAGGGAAATACAGACAGCAAGCATATTAATAGATGGCTCTAGAAATCCTCTAGTAAAGCTGTCCTTGTTGAGGGGATGGTCTGGCAAGTGTTTTTCAGTAGAGGCTGAAGGTTCCCCCTGCCTTCCTGACCTAGAGAGCCACTGCCAGTACCTTACTCTTTTGATTACTGTAGCTTTATAACATTTTGAAAACAGGACATGCGATGTCTCCAAACTTTGTTCTCTCTCAACATTGTTTTGGCTACTTGGGATCTACTGTGGTTCCATACAAATTTTAGGACTGTTTTTCTATTTCTGTAAATCAATAAAGCTTTTATAATAAAAATTAAGGAGGTAGACCTATGTATATATTGACATGGAAAGATACTAAAAGTAAAATGTTTCGACTTTAAATTTCTAAGTGTTTTTAAAATGAAGGTAATATATATACGTAACTCTAAAAAGAGCAGTTTACAACAAGGGCTTCTTATGAAAAACCATGTACCCTACACTCAAGAGGCATGCATTTTTGTCCAGTTCTTTAAAAAAATTTTTTTTCTGAGCTATTAAAAAAACTGAATTATAGTACGTTTACAATGTTGTGTTGGTTTTGGGTGTACAGCAAAGTGACCCAGTTATAAATATATATATATTTTTTTCAGATTCCTTTCCATTATAGGTTATTACAAGATATTAAATATAGTTTCCTGTGCTATCCAGTAGGTCTTTGTTTATTTTATAGATAATAGTGTGTTTGTTAATCCGAAGTTCCTAATTTATCCCCCTCCCTCACTATTATTCCCTTTGGTAACCATGTGTTTGTTATCTATGTCTAGGAGTCTATTTGTTTTGTAAATAAGTTCATTTATACAATTTTTTAAGATTCCACATATAAGTGATATCATATTTGTCTGACTTCACTTAATATGCTAATGTCTAGGTTCACCTATGTTTTTGCAAATGGCATTGTCATTCTTTTTTATGGCTGAGTAATAGTCCGTTTGTGTACACATATCACATCTTTATTCATGTGTCAGTGGACACTTAGATTGATTGCTTCTGTGTCTTGGCTGTTATAAGCAGAGCTGCTATACAGTGGCAGTTTTCACCATGAGATAGCATGGGTAAAGTATCACCTTCAGGTGAGTTACAGTGCTTTATTTCTTTTACCAGCTACCTATCACTGAATAAGACATCACCCTAGAAATTATCTTAAAACAATAAACATTATTTTTAAAAACTAAAAAAAATAAACAGTGCTGCTGTGAACATCGGGATGCATGTAAATAGTGCTATGAACACTGATGCATGTATCTTTTTGAACTACAGTTTTTGTCTGTTCTGGGTATATGGCCAGGAGTGGGGCTGCAGGGTCATATGGCAGTCCTGTTTTTAGCTTTTTAAGGAACTGCCATACTGTTCTCAAAGAAGTTGTTTGTCTCGCGAAGAACTAGAGCCTCTTGATGAAAGTGAAAGAGGAGAGTGAAAAAGTAGGCTTAAAACTCAACATTCAGAAAACTAAGATCATGGCATCTGGCCCCATGACTTCATGGCAAATAGATGGTGAAACAATGGAAACAGTGACAGACTTTATTTTCTTGGGCTGCAAAATCACTGCAGATGGTGACTGCAGCCATGAAATTAAAAGACGCTTGATCCTTGGAAGAAAAGCTATGACAACCTAGATAGCATATTAAAAAGCAGAGACATTACTTTGCCAACAAAGGTCTGTCTAGTCAAAGCTGTGGGTTTTCTAGTAGTCATGTATGGTTGTGAAAGTTGGACTATAAAGAAAGCTGAGCACCAAAGAATTGATGCTTTTGAACTGTGGTGTTGGAGAAGACTCTTAAGAGTCCCTTGGATTGCAAGGAGATCCAACCAGTCCATCCTAAAGGAAATCAGTCCTGAATATTCATTGGAAGGACTGAGGCTGAAGCTGAAACTCCAATATTTTGGCCACCTAATGCAAAGAACTGACTCATCTGAAAAGACCCTGATGCTGGGAAAGACTGAAGGCAGGAGGAGAAGGGGATGACAGAGGATGAGATGGTTGGATGGCATCACCGACTTGATGGACATGAGTTTGAGTAAGCTCCGGGAGCTGGTGATGGAGAGGGAAGCCTGGTGTGCTGCAGTCCATGGGGTGGCAAAGAGTTGGACATGATTGAGCAACTGAATTGATACTGTTCTCCATAGTGGCTGTATAAATTTACATTCCCACCAACAAACAGTGCAAGAGGAGTCCCTCTTCTTCACATCCTCTCCAGAATTATTTGTAGGCTTTTTAATGATGGCTGTTTTGACTGGTGTGAGGTGATACTTCATTGTAGTTCTGATTTGCATTTCTCTAATAGTGATACTGAGCATCTTTTCATGTGCCTATTGGCCATCAGTATGTTCATAGTACTGGTTACAAGTAGACATACCCAACTAACATGCTTATTCAACCTGTATTTCCCACCTCTACCAATAAGCCCTGGTCCAAACTACCACTGTCTCTTGGGAGGACAACTGAAATAGCCTCTTGCTTGGCCTACCTTCCTGCTCCCATAGTTGCCCCGCCATAGCATCTTCTCCACAAAGAAGTCAGAATGACGTTTTAGATCTTGTACTCTTTTGCTCAAACCTTTCCTGTCTCAGAGTAAAATTCAAAATCTTTACCTTGACCAGTGAGGTCCTGCATGGTCCTCCACTACCTTTTGGCCTCCTCTTCTCTAATCCCCTCCTGCTCAGCCACATCGCCCTCCTTTGCTGTGCTCTGCACGCTCCAAGCATGCTCCTGCCTCGGGGCCTTTGCAAGCACTGTTTCTTCCACCTGGAGCGCTCTTTCTCACACAACCTCACTCCCTCAGTTGCTTTGTGTCTCTACTCAAATATTACCTGAGAGAGGACTTTCCTCAGAATTTCACTGGAACCTCTGACTCTTTTTCTTCACAGACCTTGTCACTATCTACAGTTTCTCTTTTACTCCATATGTTCAGTTTCTTTCCGTCATGCTTCTCTGCCGTTCTTTAGGGCAACTATCCCTATGTGCATGGTTGCGACTATTGCTGGTCCAGCCCTGGAAGGGAAAGGGCGGAAGAGCTCCCAGGAACACAGGGAGCTGTGTGTTACTTCACTCACGTTCCTCTGAGAAGAAGTTGGTGACTGAGCCACTGCGGAGCTTAGAGCGCTGGGAAGTGCAGTGTTTCTGGACAAATATGGGCCTGCCTTCTCTATTACTAGACAAGGAGAGGATATATTTGATGGACAACTTGTGATCATCTTCCACAATTGATTAAAAAAATTGAAAAACCATTTATAGAATATGTAAGATCTCATATAACTGCAATCTGGTAAACAATACTCACTATAAAAACAAGTACTGCACTGTGATCATGTTTCTTGTGTCACTAAAATTATTAGTAATAATATAATAATTATTAAAATAGTGATAATTATTAGAGAATATTATCACTATCAGGTTCTTCTGCTGTTTCTATCATTCCATTTGTTAGTACACAGGCAGACTGGTTTTTTAAGTTGAAGGCTTGTGGCTACTCACTCCACCCAAGGAAGTTTACGGGTACCCTTTTCCCAGTAGCATCTGCTCATTTTGTGTCTCTGTGCCAATTACATTTTGGTAATTTTCACAATATTTCAAACAATTTCATTATTATATTTGTTATGGTGATCTTTGATGTTACTACTGCAGAAAAGATTATGACTCATTGAAGGCTCAGATGACAGTTTGCATTTTTTAGCAATAAATTATTTTTAGTTAAGGTATGTGCGTTTTTTGGATATACTACTGTTGCACAGTTAACAGACAACAATATAATGTAAACATAACTTTTACATGCATTGGAAAACCAGAAAATTTGTATGGGTCACTTTACTGTGGTATTTGCTTTAATCTGGTGGCCTGAAATTGAGTCCGAGATATGGCTGAACTTAAATCTGGACTGTGGTTTTCTGTTTGTGGAGTTTCTAGTTGGTCTTTGCTCACACACATGAATTTCTGCAGCTTCTCTCACACAGTCTTTTGTTCTCTGGATCCAGCATGCACTTCCTGGACTCTTCACTAGCCGTTATCACCGTAGGGACTTGGGATTTCTATTCACTGGGCTTGGTCCACTTTTTCGAGCGTTCCGTGTCTTCCTCTGTATTGATTTATCCCTCATTTCCTGGAGTGCCGTCTCAGGAAACTTTCTAGAATGGGCAGAGTCCTTCCCCTGTGTATTTACCATCAGAACTGCTCTGTTCTAGATTCAGGACCATTTCCCTTGAGGGGTGAGGCCACCGGTCACTTGTCTCGGAATCCTGTGCTAAGTGCTCGGCTGTCAGTCTGAAATGCCTTACTTTGGAGAGTTTTTCTCCTGAGAAGCTTTAAAGGTCTTCTTTGGTGGTCTCTGTTCATGATGCTCCCCAGGATCTTTTCCAGGTACTCCACCCCACTTTAGAAGGCGCTCACAAGTTGGTCTCAGGTGTGTGTTCGTTTCTTCATCCTGGAGAACTTGTCTCTCTTATTGAATAATGCCCTCGTGTCTGTTTTCCGTGTCTCTCTCACTGGAACTAGCTTTTGGACTGATTCCCTGTATTTCTTCTCTTTTCTATAGTGTTTTAAAATTATTTGTCTTTTTATTCTGCTCTCAAGGGGATTTTCCTGTACAGCTTCAACCATTGTACTTCATTTATTTGGATACTTATTTTTGTTCTTTTGTTCACAGCACACTTTTGTTTCTCTCGACTTTTTAGATGTTAGAAGGCAGGTATAACCCTACTTAAAGATATCCAATTAACAAAACACTAAGAATTCTGTAATACTTTTACTGTGATACATAAATATAAGAATCCTACATAACAAATCAAATCCAGTTTATTAAAATAACATATGATCAAGTAAAGTGTATCTTGGAAATACAAAGGGGGACCTTGGTAATATATTCATCCTTATTAGGTCATATGAGAAAAGTTATATGATCATGTCAAGGGATGTTAAAATTTTTTTTAATTTCACTTCTATTCCTGAATACAACTGTAATAAAATCAGAAGTATAAGAATTGAAGAAAATTTCCCTAGCATAATAATGTATTTCTCATATCAGACTGATACTAGAATTGATCAGACATTGGGTTTTCTTATTAAAATGTTGAGCAAAAAGTCTAATCACTATTATTTGCAATATAATATTTCTTTGGAATTGTTAGCTAATATATTCAAAGATAACAAAAGATAAAATGGCAAAGCATCTGCAGAAGGTAAGATTATCCTTAAATTGTAATGAATTAACACAAACTGTATTCAAAATGAGGCCAATGAGGAGGTAAGTTACAGAAATCGGTGTACTAGCACTTTTCACTTATTTGATGAGCAATGATGAAAAACAAAAAAATTTGTTTAGAGACTATGAGAAACTGTCCTCTCTCACACCACCAGGGACATTGTATATTGTTACAGGCTCTCTGGAGGCCAAAGGTTCTAAAAACATCCATATTCTTGAATCAGGCAGCTCTATTCCTAGGCATACAAGCTAAGGAAATACATAAATGGAAAGATGAATGAATTAAAAAAAAAAATCCCAATAAAATTGCAAAAAAAGTGTCACTTAAGTGACAATCAGTTGGGTGCTCCTTAATTATAGTGAGACAACATGGGAGTGTGTAGGTGTTTAGAACAATGATGTGGATCTTTGTTGCCATGGAAGAAGTCTAAGCCTGTGTTTCACAGCAAAGTGAAAAGGGCAGAATACAAACTAATACTGTTAAAATTATGTAATTGTATGCCTGTAGAAGAAGACTGAAGTCTGGAATGACATACAACAGATGTGTGTGAGAGAAAGATTTGGTAACACATTATTATCTATTACTATCAGATTGAAAATTTATTAGATTAGCTAGTGACTCATCTAGCAAGAAGAATGGAATAATGGACCCTTTCCTTTCTAAAATTTAATATCTTTAAGGGTTGAAAGGGTGAGGGAGGGAGGAAGAGGAACATAGACAAGGCTGGTTGTCAGGAGAACTTTTCACATACTTTATGTGAACAATGATGAGAAACAAAAAATGTTGTGTTTATGAGACTATGAGGACCTTTACAACTTCTGTAGTAGTAGTTTGACTCTAAAAGTAACAACAATAACATGTTTGCCAAAGTATGAGTTAAATTACTAAATTCTACTCTGGATAAATACATAGAAAGTTATTTGTTAAATTTTTAATTTGTTAAAAAATTAATGCAAAGTATATATTAACTAAGATACATCTAAACTGAAACACCTACTTTGGATGAAATACGTTAAATATTTTAAATGTTAATATATGCCTTTCAGCATTATATATATACACACACAATATACTTAGTTCACTGATAAAAGTCTTATTTTTCTATTGAATGTCACTTATCTGTTATTATGACAGTTGTTTCAAAAAATGTAAGTGTCTCCTCTCTAGTTGTGGCTATAGAGAATAAAATCGGGAATTTTATTATACTCTTTTTCACCTGCATATGGGAGAGTTACCTAACTACACACTTCTCATATTGGCACTAAGCTAATTACTAAAGTCTGTTTAAACATATCTACCTATCTTTTGTTTTGTTGCCTACCTGGGCCTTTTCCAAGCAGGCAGAAAATCTCCAATCAGTCTGTTATCACAACCAGAATGCAAGAGATTATGATTCTGGAGAGAAGCAGAATCAGTTTACATCCTTTTCAGGCAAGAGAAAAGGATACTACTTCACAAGCAAGAAATCTGAAGCTCCCTGACCTTAATTTAAAAAGCCTGCAGCTAATCATCACATTAAAATGGATTTTATGCCAGTTTTTTGTTTCCTCTGTTGTTTTTACAGTTTGAGTGTCCTTTTGGTTACCACAATTACTTGCTGAAAGGCATATATTAATATTTAAAATAGTTCATCTGTAATAAGGTTAAGTCTTATAGTTTAGGTATATTTGAGTTAAAATATTTTGTATTTTTTAAAAATAAAGCTAGTAACATTCCTTGTATTTATCCAGATTAGAACCTAGCAATTTAACTCGTAATTATGACAATACTGAAAACTCCTTGAGGAGCAAAATGAGTTTTTCATTGTAATCTGTCAACCCAAATAAAGAACATATACATTCCACCATGGGTACACTCTAACCCCTCCCTAAAAAAGGTCAATTATTCTTGAAGGAAAGAGCTCTGCCTGAAGCTACACATTTAGCAAGAAAACAGGTCAAAGAACAGATGTGCAGCGCTGAAGAGAATTGGTACAGGTGATCCGGTCAGTATGCAGAGGCTCCAGTGACAGCAAACTGAACTTAGTTTCTTTTCAACAGTCGAATACTTAAGGAAAACAAATCTAATTAACACCATAAGGCAAAATAAGTGATCTTCTAAAGGGTGGTTAGCTTTCACTTAACATTCTACTAAAGAACTGTATTACTGTTCAGTCCTTTGTTCTGTGCCTCTTACACTGTTGGTGGGAATGCAGACTAGTACAGCCACTATGGAGAACAGTGTGGAGATTCCTTAAAAAACTGGAAATAGAACTGCCTTATGACCCAGCAATCCCACTGCTGGGCATACACACTGAGGAAACCAGAAGGGAAAGAGACACGTGTACCCCAATGTTCATTGCAGCACTGTTTATAACAGCCAGGACATGGAAGCAACCTAGATGTCCATCAGCAGATGAATGGATAAGCAAGCTGTGGTACATATACACAATGGAGTATTACTCAGCCATTAAAAAGAATACATTTGAATCAGTTCTAATGAGGTGGATGAAACTGGAGCCTATTATACAGAGTGAAGTAAGCCAGAAAGAAAAACACCAATACAGTATACTAACACATATATATGGAATTTAGAAAGATGGTAACAATAACCCTGTATACAAGACAGGAAAAGAGACACTGATGTATAGAACAGTCTTTTGGACTCTGTGAGAGAGGGAGAGGGTGGGATGATTTGGGAGAATGGCATGGAAACATGTATAATATCATACATGAAATGAGTCACCGGTCCAGGTTCGAAGCACGATACTGGATGCTTGGGACTGGTGCACTGGGACAACCCAGAGGGATGGTATGGGGAGGGAGGAGGGTTCAGGATGGGGAACACATGTATACCTGTGGTGGATTCATTTTGATATACGGCAAAACCAATACAATATTGTAAATTTAAAAAATAAAAAAATAAAGAACTATATTAGCCAGACCCATTTCAGCTGCTCCAGTATAACTCGCTGCTCCACTACATAAGTTTTGTCTTCAGACACTTCTCTTTTAGAGACAGAGTGGCTTACAGTTTGTGTGTGTGTTACTGAAATGAAACGTTCAATCCAGCTATGGAGATGATGCTCACAGAATGAAAATACAATGTGAGTCTATATATGAGTATACTAAGAGAAAAGTTACCATGGCACTTTCAGTGCCCCAAAAGTTTAGGCTTATTAAGTATTTATTTCCAAGATACTTCTGGTATTATGAAAATACAACTAAATACTTAGGGGAAAAAAATCTCAGTCATGTTTGCTACTTCCATGATAAAAGTAAAAAATATCTATTAATAGTCATGGAATCATTCTCCCTTGGGTAAGTCTAAAAGAAAAAAAATTATGGGATGAATTTGCAAAAGTGTGAAAAGATGTCTTTATCTACACCAAGGCTGCTCTTTACAATTACCTCAATTTTCTAGGTCTATGATACTAAATAGCCATCCCAAGGCTCTGTTGGTTACGTGTATATTAGCATCTCCCGGAAGAAGGAAATGGCAACCCACTCCAGTATTCTTGCTTAAAAAATTCCATGGACAAAGAAGCCTGGCAGGCATAGTGTCTGTGGTGTCTCAAAAAAGTTGGACATGACATAGTGACTAAGCAACAACAATATTAATGTTTAAACTTTCATCTCTCTCCTCTTGAGAATAAAGGCTAAGATTTTAATGACAATACTTAAAATACTGCTCTATTTTTTATCTGCAATTGGGCACTATTAAAAGTTAAAGGCAGTCCTCTCTTCAAAGGAGACACTTACCAGCCAACTGAACTGTAAGGTTTGGGGCCCTTTTAAACCAATGCCTGTTTTATAACTCTAAAAGTATTTTAGCAGTTATTAATAACAGTAGTTATAGAGAAGACCATAGTACTTAAAACATTAGTAACCATGGAACATCTTTAATCTGGTCAGATTACTGATAAGGCAAAGGCATTATTAACTTATCTTTACAAACAACCTTACAACAAGATAATAAAATGCATATACCCTAACATTCTTAGTCACTTAAGATAACTGGTCTTATCTTGAAAAAGCAAAAAAAACAAACAACAAAAAATTCCCCAAAGTTATAAAGGTAAAAGTAAGGGCTGACTTAGCACATGATCAGACTTTAACTCTTAAAATAATTAAAACATCTCACGAAAAATTTTAAGTCTTTTAAATGTGATTTTAAAAAGACCTACTATATGGTAGTAAATACATTAATATACAATTTGAAATTCTCAAAGCAGCTCCTGTCCAAATAAAAAATGACAAGAATGTTTTGTTTCTGAATTAAAAAATGGAAAAGTTTACTGTGAAAAGTAACTTTTATGCAACAGGTGGGTTTTTGGTTTTTTTGGTAGTTGTGCTTATTAATCATTTTGCAGGGTTTTAAAATTGTTCATTATCAAAGACCCAAAAGTATAGTAACAGAATTGAACGTGAGAAATCTGAATCTTTCATTTCAGAATCTCCTTCAATATTTTAGATCTATAGGATTTAAAGTAAATAAATTTAGTAAAGAATATTTAGTCATTTATGAAAATAAGGATCATATTGATGAAAATAAAGATGTCTCCATTTCAAATTAAACATTTACTGAATATATAGTACATACCTGGTGCTATAATGGGTACTTTTATAAGATTCTCTGCCCTAAATTTCCAGTGTTAAATCTAAAACTTTCCAGATAAACATTTGGTTTTTTAAATGGTAGGTGTGACTAATGATATAGATTAAATTATATAGGATTATATATTATTTATATTTACAGTATATATAAATAATTATTTTATATATAATTACAAAGTTACATGCATATAAATTTTTTTGTTAAACAACTTGTGAAAATGAATAGTAGGTATCATCCTTTAAATAAAAACATAATTGGAATATTGCTCATTTAACTAATGCAAACCACCAGTCTACTTATAGCAGTGTGTACTTCAATGTTAAGAAGATCCAGCTGAAATCTAACTAATTCTGATCAGAGAACTAGTGGATTAGCCAAATATTCATTTGGATTTTTCCATAACATCTTACGAACTTTTGGGCCAACCCAATATTTTTTCCCATAGCTAAAGGGGTCACTCTAAACACAAAAAGCTTAAGTCTTCAAACACTAGAATTCCTCACACAGCTGTTAATTGTAGATCAGGGGACCGGCTGACATCTACTTCTTGCCTATTTCGTTAATGGTTTACTTCCAGGTCCTAAAAGGATTGGAGCCTTTCTCCAAAAATAATGTTGGATGTGTCCATGTCTGCCTCTACATAGGTGGCTCTCTCTGGTTTGTCACTCTCCACACAATGCAAATCTGAATGAACTCACATCTGTCACGGATCGACCCAATTCGTGGGCAATCTTTTCCCATCGACCTGGGGTCCCTCCTGGGAACTTCACCATACTTCTTGTCAGCTGGCTGAGGTCCTCTTCTGTCCATTCAGGTGCCTGCAGAACATTAAAGAACAACAATGTTTGCTAAAACATTTAATAAGCCTGTGAAATTACGTATTAGCACCATGCTTTCTGCAAAAATAACAATGTTAAAATGTATCTATAGTTTGAATGAAAGGTCTGAGTTGCATATTTAACGTTATGAATGTATGTTAGAATGAACATCGTTAGAATGTTCCCGTATATACTAAATAATGAAGCAGCAGCATTGGGAACCCAAGCTTTTAAAGACATTAAAAAAAAAAAGGTAAGACAGTCGTTTGGAAGGGCATTGTGTGTCACAGATACCTCATGTGAGGTTCCTATAGAAGCTCTCGAAGTTTAAGAAGTTTTTCGCTTTTTTAATGTAAATGAAAATGTGAACAAGTAAATGTACTAATTCCAAATCAGAACTGAGACAGAATTTTTTGTTCATTCTATGTAACAGTAAGTCTAAAAATCATGTTGTCAAGGAGTTTAATTTAGCAAGTGCTCGCATTTCATAAAATTTGAGAACAGAAATGCCTGCAACCAAGACTTAAACCATCCGATCCATGCAAAGAAAGCAACACTTCCTTTTTGAGAAGGTAAACAGCTTCTTAAAAGTTGGTCAAATGGTTAAATGAATATGAAAATACCTCAAAGATTATAAACATCTTATTTGCAAAAGCCAAAATTATAAAAGTGTGCGTATTCTCTGCATTTTATTGAGCATTACCACTTGGTGAGAGCCAAAGCTGAGAAAAGCAAAAGAGCATCATCAAATAACAAATAATGACATTACAATTATTTTATGTTACAGCACTGGTTCCTACCAGAGGCAGTAGCCATGCTGGTGTTATACTAGACTCTAGGAGTCAGCAGAGAGATGGAGGAAGCCACCTTATTTTCCTTTAATTAAAAAGACAGAAGGAAGGAAGGAAACCTTTGAGACAAATACCTTTTCTAATCACCATTTCCGATAATGAACAGGCATACATCAGGCCGTTTGCATTACAGAACCATCAGCACAGAACAACAGTCGGAGGTGAGTGACCCCAGGGACTATCTCCACAGCCCCAGCACAGCGTCTCCCTGACACTAATCCTCCCTGTCATTCTCCCACTGCGCTCTAACCACACTGACATCCGCCCGCCTCACTGCAAGCTTAACGGGCCCTTCCTGACTTCTTACTGTCTCCCCCAATCAATGGTTCAAGCGTGCTCTTTTCACCATGTCCAAATGGCAGCTTCACTCAGAATCAAAGTGCACTGCCCCCGTTAAAGGGCTTTCCGAAAGGCTCTCCTATTTGCATTCATTTGCAAAGCAAACTACTTTTATTCACTTTGTTCTGCTATCAAGAATGTTCCCTGAAGCAGATAAATTGGCATAAATACAACCTGCCACTTAAGAGTCAGTAAATAATAGCCAATAGTAGGGAGGATTTTATCAATCATTCTATTTTGTATCCACTAAAAGCTGAAAGCCTCAAACATATTCATCAGTACGACCCTTATGAAACATGCATAAATTCACTTCTATAAAAAAGGTGGCCTACACTGAGTATGGTCGTAGTTTCTTTGATATTTAATGAATATCAGAAATCTAACTCTCCATAACAGATCATTTAAGCATGTACACTGAAAATTATTTTTTTACTGTTTGTTTTTACTTTAGGGGAAAAGTATTATTCAGATATTATTTAGAGGGACATAATTGGATTTTCTAGGAAATCATTTTTGCTAAAAAGCTGCAACTTTAATAATTATACCGATTGGTAACAGAAATGCATGCATTCCGAAGACTTTATATATGCTTAATAGTCTAGAGTCATACCATAAAAAGCATCTAGTTGATGCTGCACAGAGATACAGTATTCAAACCGTCCATCAGTGCAATTTCACAGTAAATCATCTTATTTCTGTATAAATTGTAACAAACATTCTTGGAGCAAATAAAATTGTCTAAAATGTTAAAAATATATGCCATTGTTTCATACAGTAAACTAAAATAACATATTTTTAATAGATTGGCCTTCCAAATATGTTGCATGTATGAACAATGGGCATTAAGAATTAACCTAATTTTAATCCCTTGTTAATGGGTCTAAAAGGACTGTGCCACTTTTTTCTGGAAAGGGAAAAATTTAAATCAAATATTTAGACATATCCTAAAAATCATCAACTACTTTGAAAATCTTTCCCTTTAGTTTCACTGTTATTTCACAGCCATTTTATTATTAATATTAAAAAACCAGATCAGTAATAACTAGACCATAATCTGAAATATTTGAAGAGAATCCTTTTAGCAGTTCGTTATTCTCTGTTCCAGCCGTACAGCACTTTGCTGACTGTAATTCCTCAGTAATAGTCGGCTGTGTCTTTAGAAGCAACAGAGCCTACTGTGATCCAGCTACCACGGCCGCCGTGAGGGTGGCCACAGTGTGAATGTATTCTCCTTGTTCTAATCTGGAGCCAACTGTAGCTGTGAAAGTCAAATGAATGCAGAAGAATACTGCTTTGCCACTTAAAACCACGTATGTGCAATATTACTGAGACACTGGGCCAAAAATTCATCTCTACAGCAAAGTAATGGAAGATACCACATGGTGTGGGGACAGCTGTTGCGACTACACAAGCATTCCAGTTTTGCATCAGAAAAGCTGTGCTCTGGGAATAAATCTCCATACTGGATAAAAAATAAGTTTTCAAAATATTTAATATTTTTATGTGATGGACTCCAAAATAGATCTACTAAAGTAAGAACTGATATAACATTTCAGTTGTATTCTTTCTACCCCTTTGGGATAGATTTTTGCCATAAAACAAGCTATCTTCAAATATCTAGTGCCTTTGAAAATCCGTAATATTCTTGGGGATAGGAGTTGGAGGATGTAGGGAAAGCACGCTATATTTTTAAAGTAACCTATATAAACCTTGGGACTTACCTATAGCTCAGATGGTAAAGAATCTGCCTGCAACGCAGGAGACCTGGGTTTGATCCCTGGGTCAAGAAGATCCCCTGGAGAAGGGAAAGGCTACCCACTCCAGGATTCTTGCCTGGAGAATTCCACGGACAGAAGAGCCATGGGATCGCAGAGCTGGACGTGACTAAGTGACTGACACACACACACCTTTCCCCTCACAGAGTTAGACTATAAAATGTTAATTATAAACTACCATGAAATTTATTTGGTACTGAAAACTTATGACCCAATTAAAAATGTTTAATGTACTTATCACCTTTTCATACTTTAATGACAAAATCTATTTCTGTTTAATAAATAGTAGTGAAACTAATGAATATTTGTTGAAATAACTTATTAATGATCCTTATTTATGCAATTACAGACCTTACAATTTTGGAATGAACAGTTTTTAATATTCAATTAAACTCATAAATGCCCAGAATTTACCTAAGAAATAATATCCTTACATAGCAGCAACCAGTTAAAAATATCAGATATATATCTAATAATGTAGATGGTGTATCTAATGATCCAGTAGCCGGCTACCTTCTAATTCTATAATCTGTACTGACACTGTGTTTTAGAATATGCATTTGGCTTTCAGCTATTAAATTTTGATTTCCAAATTGGAAAATTGAGCAGTTAATTGACTATATATGTGGATAAACAGTATATTAAAAAACCAAACAACAAAATTAAAAACAAATCACTTCACAAATGTCTTTTCACTCTTAGGAAAAGAAACTCTTCTTTGAAGAAAAGCTTGCAACCTGTTCTAAGGTATTACCACAGTGTTGTGACCCTTGAGGAGCACCACCGTGACCAGGAAGGTCTCCTCGTCTATGATTTAGCTATCTTGCCAAAGGAGAGATGCCCTCTGGATCAGTGATCCTAAAGTGGGGTCCAGTGCCAACCAGCAAACCAGTTTTGTTTACCTCCTGTGACACAGTTCAGAAACTTACAGCAACTGAACCCTGCCACCACCACCAAGTGCAGGCTCTTCCTTTAGACAGTATAAGCCAGTTGTGTTAGTTGTCAAACTAGCAAGGTGACTCACACCAAATGCGAAATCCAGTCCTATTTAGCATGGTAGGATGACAGCTTGGTCAGCTTTTAAAACCTGGTCCTTTACTATAGATGATTTGAGAAACACTGCTCAAGACAATGCAAATAGTTCAAAAAAAATTTTTTTTAAGCAGTAGTAAATGGGCCCTTGAGAAATGGACTCAAAGAGATTTGATCTGTTCCTTTTCAAAATATTTTATGCTAAGTGTTGGAGGGATTCAGCTTCTAGTAAAAGATTAGGCAGAGGAACAGCAAAGTGCAGAGTGCCTTTAAGTCTGTCTGGTTCTGTCTGAGGAACAATAGGACCCGGGTGGCTGGAGCAAAGCAAGCAAAGGTGGCAGGGGGAGGAGACAAGGCCCGATGGGCAGGAGGTAAAGTCATAGAAGGGTCAGAGACCACTGCAAGGACTGGGACTCATTAACTCTGCCCGACACACGAAGTCATTGGAGAACTTTTTTTTTCCCCCTTTCAGTTGGTTGAGTGCTTATTTTCTTCATTGAGGAAGGCTTACTTACAAACCTGTGGGTCGAGGGGACCCACACAAGCGACTGCACGGACAGTGCTGATAGCTCAGTCCTGCAAGACAGCCACAGAGTCACCTTCCTTCGAAGGTAGAGTGAAACCAGGTGTAGGGACACAGGTGGCCCATGACAACCACATCTGGAACCACGGATAATTTGGTTTGTGACAATTTACTGCACAGCCCCAACAGTTGAGTAATGAGGAGTAAGATGGGGGTGTGAGAAGAATCTAAGTCTTTAATGAGAGTACTAATCTCTGCCTTTCTTATTCCGTCACTCACCTTCTGTGGCCATTCAGAAAGGAGTAATCATAAATAAATGTAATCAAGGGGATGGGATATATTTGTCCAGAAATGTTTTTACATGGAAAAATGTGTGAAGTCTTACTTGAAACTATGATATACAATATTCAAATTGTAACCCAGTGTGTTCTAGAATCATCTTCATAATTTAATATTGTAATAAAGAGCTGGCTCCATCTTATGATGTCTGATTGCTGAAAGCGTTGAAGTCTCACTTCTGTCTCTTCCCCTTATGCACCACATCTGAGTAAGCTTTTCTGGAAGCCTGGAAGATTGAAACCTTGCAAGTCCCTCCCTGTGTACAAGAACCCTTATCCCCGCCCCACCCCACAATAAAAAGCCCCAAACCAGCCTCCTTTTCTTGCTCTCTCAAGTAATTTTTGGACCAACAGGGAAAGCCTCTTTTGTATCATCTTGGTGTGCATGACATCAGTCCTGACACTGGAACCAAATTTCGGGTGTGGAGGTGGTGACCCTGTCCCCGCTAGGTGGCCACAGCAGTTGGCATTAGAAGCAGGACATTCAAGGGATCACCACTACCTGGGGTTTTCTTCTCTGGCTTTGGTGTACTGCCTGATGCTGCATTTGCTGAGTTCTACCAAGCCTCTGTCATAAATTTAACCCACCACAGTTGGAAGCATCAATAATTGGTGTTTACAGAGAGGATATGGAATCAGGGCCCTCCCTGAAGTAGCTCTGGTCCTGCATCTTAGCCCAGATTCATTTGTGTCTTAGACTGAATTGTGTGTCTTGATTGATGGACTCAGAAAGACCTTGTGACCTACTGGTTGTGTGTCTTCACCAGGCATTGGTCGTGAAGAGGACTTGGGGATTTCCTGGTGGTCCCCAATGCAGGGGGTACAGGTTCCATCCCTGGTCAAGGAACTAGATCCCATATGCCACAACTAAGAGTTGGCACACCATAACTAAAGATCCCTTATGCGGCAGCTAAGACCCAGAGAAGCTAAATACATAAATATTGAAAGATAAAGAGGGCTCAGGGGAAAAGACAGATTGCATAGACCCACAGGGTGGTCACTTGTTTGGGAGACCAGCAGTTCCTGTTTGAAGAGCTGATTTACTGAGATTCACACTCCTGAAAGCAAACAGCTCACTAGGACCCTGTAAGATGCTTTTCCTGCATCTGCTGCCTATGTGTCTTGATCCTCAGATCAGAGGATTAGACAGAGAAACACCCATGGCATCCCTGTGGCACAGCCAAGTTGAAAATACAACCACTGTCATGGCCAAGGACCCTACTCCTGATCACACTGATGTGAGGCTCTGGAGGAAGAAATTTATAAATTTGAGCAGTGCAGAGAAGACCTCTCAAGAATATCCAGTAACCACCACCACCACCACCACCACCACAAAACAACCAAACCAAAACAAACAAAAAACCCTGACACATGGGGAGTTCACTCGCCTACTAGGGTTGCTGGAATCAGAGTTGCTTAAACAGGAGAAGTCTGTCTCCTCACAGTCCTGGAGGCTTGATCTACAAGATCAAGGTGTCACCAGGGCTGCTTCCTGATAAGGCCTCTCCTCCTGGCTTGCACATGGTCTCCTCGCTGCATCCTCACTGGCCTTTCCTCTGCGTGTGCACGCAGGGAGAGTGCACCCTGGTCTCTCTTCCTTCTCTTATAGGGACATCAGTCCTATCAGATTAGGGCCCTGGTGTGACCTCAGGAGCCTGGCAGGCTGTAGTCCACGGGGTCACAGAGTTGGACACGACTGAGCGACTAAGCACGCACCAAGTACCTCCTTAAAGGTCCCATCTCCAAATACAGTTGCGTGGGAATTAGAGCTTCAGTGAATGAAGTGGGAACACAGTTCAATCACTACAAGAAAGAAGTGAACAAAAACTGAAATGGAAGTCCACAATGTGGCACAGTCGGTAACAAATTTTACTGAAAAGAATTTCTACAAAAGGATAAAAAGGGCAGATTGGCTTCTGCACATCTATAACACTGGTTCTGAATTAATATTTGCTGAAATAAAACAATTGGCAAATCTTCATGGCCTTAATCAATAATGGGGCTCAAATGACAGTTACACTGGGCATCCTGCTAAATTTAAATAAGGTGGCTCCCATAATTGTTGGGAAGTTACTAAACGTGATAAAGAGGACAAACAGGTATGCCTTACCTCAACCACAGGAACTACGGTCTTGCCTAAATCCCTAATGATCAGAGTACCCACTGTCCTAAAACGTGCCACAGTGGTCATGGCTCTGACTCAGCAAGTAATAAAATTAAATCTTTGTCACTTACAAATTATCTTGATAAAATGGAAACCCATGGACCTCTTCCTCCCCCAGTGAAATAGTTAATATGGCCCAATGTAAATTAAAAGTCTTTAATGATGGAGACCCCTTAGACAAGATGTAGAAGCAGTTATCTTCCCCACTGCTTTGCTATTTAATAGCCCCGTCTGGCCTGCTCTTAGTGTTGGTAAGAATGAATGTGCCTCACAGTGTGGATTACCTCAACCTTAATGCCGTGGGCTTCATTAAGGTCAGTGACCACACCATCATGATTATCTGGGTCGTGAAGCCTTTGACTGTGTGGATCACAATAAACTGTGGAAAATTCTGAAAGAGATGGGAATGCCAGACCACCTGATCTGCCTCTTGAGAAATTTGTATGCAGGTCAGGAAGCAACAGTTAGAACTGGACATGGAACAACAGACTGGTTCCAAATAGGAAAAGGAGTTCGTCAAGGCTGTATATTGTCACCCTGTTTATTTAACTTCTATGCAGAGTACATCATGAGAAACACTGGACTGGAAGAAACACAAGATGGAATCAAGATTGCCGGGAGAAATATCAATAACCTCAGATATGCAGATGACACCACCCTTATGGCAGAAAGTGAAGAGGAACTACAAAG
>NW_011495023.1:5440664-5450267 GCF_000754665.1 Bison bison bison
TACAAAGTCTCTTGATGAAAGTGAAAGTGGAGAGTGAAAAAGTTGGCTTAAAGCTCAACATTCAGAAAACGAAGATCATGGCATCCAGTCCCACCACTTCATAGGAAATAGATGGGGAAACAGTGGAAACAGTGTCAGACTTTATTTTTCTGGGCTCCAAAATCACTACAGATGGTAACTGCAGCCATGAAATTAAAAGACGCTTACTCCTTGGAAGGAAAGTTATGACCAACCTAGATGGCATATTCAAAAGCAGAGGATGAGATGGCTGGATGGCATCACTGACTCCATGGACATGGGTCTGAGTGAACTCCGGGAGTTGGTGATGGACAGGGAGGCCTGGCATGCTGCGATTCATGGGGTCGCAAAGAGTCCGACAAGACTGAGCAACTGATCTGATCTGATCATTAAGGTCCCCATAGCCAGCCCCACTGAAACCAAATTCGTCCAGTCAGCATCTGGTAAATATTTGGCTCTTGCAGATTTATTGAATATTTTTTGTCCGTGCCTATTTTACCAGTCCCTTGACTGCAGTTTGCCTTTGCCTCCAAAGGACACACTTTACCCAGCCCATATGGGGTACCTGGGCTTCATAGGTGGTGCTAGTGGTAAAGAGCCCACCCACCAATGCAGGAGATATGAGACACGGGTTTGATCCTTTGGTTGGGAAGATCCCCTGGAGAAGGGTATGGCAACCCACTCCAGTGTTCTTGCCTGGAGAATCCCATGGACAGAGGAGCCTGGCAAACTTAAGTTCACGGGGTCACAAAGGTGGACACGACTAAAGTGACTGAGCACATGGGACCGCCTGTCACTGTACACAGGCTCCGAGGGCGAGCTCTTAACCGCAGCCTGCTCTCTCCAGGAGCTCAGGCGTGACCTTATGATCTTCTCTTTGGCACACTCCTTTAGGACACACAGATACAAGGAGCTCACGAAAAAGGGGATGAGCTGTTGCCTCACACATAGGGTGGGGCCCTGTCACCTTGATCAAATTCCTTAGAAGTATTTGGGAAACTGAAGGCTGCTCCATCTATTTGACACTGTCAAGAAATAGCTATGGACTCTCACCACCCACAACTTCTTTTTAGGCTTTATATTCGAGAGGAAACATTTCTCATTTACAACTTGTACTTTATGCTGTTTACTTGCAGACTAGCTCACCTCGAAAGGGGCCCCCTCTAACAAAAGGTTCTAGAATCTGTCCAAATTGTAAAATAACATACTTCTGTTAGTGTCCCCCAGAGACTCCTTCACTGCAGAAGTTTTGGCAACCTTCCCTGGTGTCAGAATACTAGTTATGTACATGGAATGGCTTTAAAATGGTAAAACCATAAATATCTGGACTACTGAAATTAAACTTTTGGTCTTTTCCAGAAACTGCTTAAAAAATGAAAAAGCCACAAACTGGGAGCAAATATTCATAATATCCAAAAAAAGATCTGATTCACAATTTATATATCCATTCTCCTACTGATAAAAACATTTGGGTAGTTGCTAGCTCTTGGATATCACATATTATTAATATAGTGGTATTTGTGTATAACTCTCAGTGGTCATATGTTTTCATTTCTCTCTAAATACCCACTGGTGGAATTGCTAGGTCCTACAGAAAGTATACATGTCACCTTTTAAGAAACTACGTAAGTATTTCCCCAAAGTATTGTTTTATACTCTAACAAGCAAAAAATTGCTCCAGATCCTCACTCACACTTGATGGTACCAGCTGTTTTATTTTTGACCATTCTGGTGGGAATGAATTGTATCTTCTTGTAATAGTTTGCATTTCCCAGATACCAGATGATCTTGAGTATTTACATGTGTTTAATGGACAACTGATGATCTACTTTTGTGAAGTATGTGTTCATTTCTTTTGTTCGTTTGTTAACTGGGTTGTTTGTCTTTTTATTATTCACTTGTAAGAATTCATTGTATTTTGTGGACACAAGATTTTTGTCAGATATATGTGTTCTGGATATTTTCTTCTAGTTTGTAACTTGTATTTTCATGTAAAATTCTTCAACTTTTATTTTGAAATAGTTTTCGACTTACATAATTTCCATATACTCTTTGTCTGGCTAATAACGATGTTAACGGCTTACTTAACCACTGTGATTACTCACTGTGAGCTTCCAAGACGGCCCTCAGTGATTTTTACCTCCACCTACGGATGCCCTTGTTCAGGCCCCTCCCACGCCTAGGGCTGACTTGTGTAACTAATAAGATACTGTAGGAATGATAGTGTGTGACTTCCAAGGGTAAGTTACAGAAGACACTGTGCAGTTTCTATCTCGCTCTCTTTTGGATCACTCGGCTCTAGGGAAAGCCAGCTGCCAAAGCACTGAGGACACTCAGGTAGCCCAGGTGGGTAGTGACAGGAAGAGATAGCGTCGCCCTCAAGATCAAAGGGCAAACATTCTTACTGTCTAGTATAGGGGAGATAATTGCCTCCCTCTGTAGGAAAAGACAGTCGTGCTTACTGTTATAAAAAAAAATCTGGGTTCCCTAAGCTCAGGATTCCTCTTCTGTAACCCAACCCATTGGTCGACGAGGGGGTCATCTGCCCCTCTGCCTCACTCTGTGGGAACCAGCAGGAAAATGGCAACGCTCTAGCTACTGCTATTGCTGTGAGTGATAAAACTGTCCTTTATCTCCGGGTGAGGAGTCTCGTGTCTTCTACTGCATCCGTGAAATTGGCAGCTAACTTATTTACTTGCAAGTAGGGTAGAATCTCCAGTTCTTTACAGTTTTGGTAACAAGGATAAGATTCTGCCAGAGACAGGACTTTCTGAAAGAGGAAGCGTGAGAGCCTTGCACAGACCTGAGGGAAGGCCACGGGAACCTTGTAGTGAGTATGCTGGTCAAATCATACAGTCAATGATGGAGGCAAATGGCCCTTCCATTACTGCCTGTTAGCAAGGATTAATCGTGGAGGTGGCTGCGGGCTAAACACCAGGAAACAGGTTCAAGACAGCTGCCTGACAGGTGGCCTCTCTCTTCCTAACTCTCGTCTAGACTGGGGCACTACCTCCTCCACTCTGTTAAATCAGCTTCAGGTCTACACCACTGGAACAGCAAGTACTGAAATTTACTGTGGTGCTGTTCCTGTTCAGGCAAAAGGTTCTGCTCTCTTTCAGATAATGACAGACACACACATCTATAATGACCATGAAAGAAGAGAAATTCATGGGCGTAAATCAGGCCAATCATTAGAACAATGTCTGGTTTACTTGGGAGTTCAGGGGGCAGGGTGTGTAACGCTCTTAAGTTGGGGTCCCCAGCCCCCGGCTACAGACCAGCACTGCACAGCAGGGGGTGAGCAGCGGGCGAGTGAGCGAAGCTTTATTGCCGCTCACCTCCCTGGTGTTACCGCCCGAACCGCCGCTGGCATCACTGCCTGAACCTCCTCGCCATCCCCCTGCCCTGTTTGTGGAAAAACTGCCTTCCATGAAACTTGCCCCTGGGGCCAGAAAGGTTGGGGACCGCTGCTCTTAAGGACAAATGGAACAGCTGGGCTGTCTTTCCTATATCTTGTCGACCTCAGGTCTATTTGGAAATGACAGTAAAAGGTCTTAGAGGTTTTGGAAGTGGGTCACGGCTACTTTGGGCTTCCCTGGTGGCTCAGATGGTAAAGAATCTGCCTGCAAGGCAGGAGACCCTGGTTTGATCCCTGGGTTAGGAAGATACCTTAGAGAAGAGAATGGCGACCCACTCCAGTATTCTTGGCTGGAAAATTTCCAAAGACAGAAGCCTGGTGGGCTACAGTCCATGGGGTCTCAAAGAGACGAACACGACTGAGTGAGCAACAACACAACACAACCCACGGGTACTTTTATCCTTTCAGGGAGATCTACGCAAGACAGATAAACTCTTGTAAGAAACCAAGAATGAGGCCTTGATTAGTATTCAGGTTCTTATTACTTCAGACTGGATTTAGAATGCTGATGTAAGTGACCAACTAGAGAATGAGAAATTAACCCCAAGAAATCTAGGTAAATTTCTGGGATCAGCCTACCACCCTGGACAAGTCCTCAGCCCTTATGTAGAAACTGAGTAAGAATTAAGAGATGTTAGTGATGGGAGAGCAATCGTTCTGGACTAAGGTGAACTCCACAAAGAAAGTCAGCACTGTGTAAGCTTGAGCCAGCCAATGGACACCCCGTGACCTCAGCTAGAAAGCACTGTGGCAACAGCGCTGTGGCTAAGACTCCATGCTCCCAATGCAAGTAGCCCAGGTTCGATCCCGGGTCAGGGAACTAGATCCCACATGCTGCAATGAAGATCAAAGAGCCCACATGCCACAACTAAGACCTGGCACAGCCAAATAAAAAAAAAGATGAAATAGATGGTGTCAGTGACAAGGACCTCACCACTTGATATAGATCACGGGTCACCCAAAACTCTACAGTTGCATTTGGCTTGTCCAAATCAAAACTTAAAAGCACCCTACTCAAATCAGGGGCTTCCCTGGTGGTTCTGCTGGTAAAGAATCCTCCTGCAATACAGGAGACCTGTGATTGATCCCTGGGTTGGGAAGATCCCCTGGAGAAGGGAAAGGCTACCCACTCCAGTATTCTGGCCTGGAGAATTCCATGGACAGTATAGTCCATGGGGTCACAATGAGTTGGGCACGACTGAGTGACCTGCACTCAAATTTGTGAGTATGGGATATAGTATGTGTCTCGTTTCAGCATTCCATCTGGTACTTTAAATGGACTAAACTGCTTCTCAGTGTACTTTGAAGGGACTCAAACCCACAAGGCTGCATTTGCACCCAACTTGCAAGCTGCTGGCACGCGGTCTGCTTTTGAAGTCCCACATCTTCATGACTGTTTTGAGCTATAAGTCTATGACTAATGATTCTGTCAAGTGGAGACCAAGACAAAAGAGAACAGCCTCAACCTGGAGGCATCTCTTGGGTTTTGGACTTGTTGGCTCCTGACAGCTATCGGGTAAGCACATCCTTTTTGAAAAGCATCCTTTAGCTTGCTATTGAACTACTTTGAAAAAGAATGCCTGGTTTAAGGAAGCTTTGTGACTCTCCAGTCTGATACCGCATTTTGGAGTGAGTCAACATGGATTCAGGGACTCATAAGTTGAGAACGGCCTAACAAGCATTGCTGATTAAATGGAAATGGTATGTTCAAGAACCCAGCTGGCCTCACCCCTTTGGCACCTGCTTTCGACATGAAAAAGTGGCAGCTATCCTCTCTATTCCACCTGAAGCAAAGCTGCTGGCGCAGTGGGGCCTTTGATGCACAAAGGTTCGCTACATTGCCCGGGCTTTTTTCACTGATGGCTCAGCCAGTCATAAACCTGAGAGTATCCAACCTCAGGACCAGCTATGAAAATACAATAGGACCTTACTGTGCTCAGAAAGTAGAACTGCGAACTGCCTCCTCACCACAGACCCTCTTCCAAGTTATTGTTTTGCCATTCCCATGTGATCAGCCACATCATTATGGCTCTTGAAGGTAATCTTTGTCATATTTCCAGCTTTCTAGACCGTTTGCAGTCTGTCAACAGTATGCCTTTTATTGCAAAAGCCACTCAACAGTGGGCCAAGAGTTAAAGTATCTGATGGAACTCAAAAATTGATTAAAAAAGATTTGTGACTCTCTCTCACCTCCTCCTGGTCTTTACACCTTAGTAAGGCAGTTGGTCACTAACTGTCACTTTCCCCAGAAAGGAATCCTATCTGAGCCTCTTCCTGGGTAATGGGTAATGATTAGGATGAAAGGAGAGGCTGGGTATTGAGATTTATTTAGAAAATTTGGGATTCCCACTCCGATTCTGGCATGATGCTTCCTTCCCTTTTGACAATCTCAGACCAGTCTGGCTGGTATGCCTTATGGGTGGCAGTCCAGCCAAAAGGGGGCATAAGGGTTTCAACCTCAGTTCTGGTCCAGATACCGAGCTTCTCCTGTTAGAGTCACTCGGTCTTAGGTCATGATCACTTCACTGAGTAAGCAGAAGTGTCAGTTGCTTAGTCGTGTCCGATTGTTTATGACCCTGTGGACTATAGCCTGCCAGGCCCTTCTGTCCATGGGATTCTTCAGGCAATAATACTGGAGTGGATTGCCATTCCCTTCTCCAGAGGATCTTCCCGACCCAGGGATCAAACCCTGGTCTCCTGCATTGCAGGGAGATTCTTTACCATTTGAGCTACAGGGAAATCTATACTTGTCGCCAATTCAATGCAAAGTGGGGGATCTAATGGAACTTTGTAAGTTGTATAAAATTACTTTTTCCTCTTGTACCTGACCCTTCCAGGAAAAAGGTCTTGGTACACAGTCAGGGATTTAAAAATGGGAAAGCTAAAGCTACTAGAATGAGATACCCCAATTTTATGGCACTGGAAGAACAACCATCTCAAAATATGGAAAGGAAACAGCTTGGATCCTGAGAGATGTGGGGAAAGGGAGGAGTGTTCGTAATTCTATCTTTTAGAATAGGCCCTGAACACTCTCGTGAAAGAAATGCCCTGGTATTACCCTCTCAAATGGTTGCAAGTGCCTTAAATTTAGCTGGCTGTACCACAATTTGATCATTATTCCCTTAAATATTTCTGATGATGCTATTAAAAACAGCAGATAGCCCAGATCCTATGCCTCCCAAGCTAAAATATCCATCAACACCTCTGAGTGTCACCTCCATCCTCATCCCCATGGCCATCACTCATTCTGTGGGGAAGGAAAATGTGACCCCGCTGGTGGCACAGACCCGCAGGACAGGCTGGGCTGACTACGTTTAGGTAGTTGTTCAACAGAACAAAGACTAGAGCCCATTGTGAAAACTGCACTAGCCCAGGGACTTCCCTGGTGGCCCAGTGGCTAAGACTGTGCTCCCAATGCAGGGGGCCCGTGTTCGATCCCTAATCAGGGAACCAGATCCCACATGCCTCAACTAAGAGTTTGCAAGCCACAACAAAGAAAAGATCCCGCATGCCCCAACTAAGACCTAGCACAGCCAAATTAATAAATATAAAACTGAACTGGCCCAGACAGGAGGCAGCGTAGGAAGCAGCGTCAACTTGTTCTTCCCTGTACTCAAAGAAGTCTCATATGTATCCAATAATATATTCCCACTGCCCTAACAATTGTAAATAAATTCTCTTTACAAGGTCATCATTTGCATGCACCTCAGGACTACTCTCTTTGTGTGGAAGCAAGCCATTATGCAAGGAGATCAAGCCAGTCCATCCCAAAGGAAATCAACCCTGAATATTCATTGGAAGGACCGATGCTGAAGCTGAAGCTCTAATACTTTGGCCACCTGATGTGAAGAGCTGACTCACTGGAAAAGACCCTGATGCTGGGAAAGACTGAAGGCAGGAGGAGAAGGCGATGACAGGATGAGACGGTTGGATGGCATCACCGACTCAATGGACATGAGTTTGAGCAAACTCAGGGAGAAAGTGATGGACAGGGAAGCCTGGTGTGCTGCAGTTCATGGGGCTGCAAAGAGTTGGACACAACTTAGCAACTGAACAACAACAACTCCTGAAACCTGCACCCTGGGAGGAGTCCTAAGAGACACTGAACTGTTAAGGGAAACACCACTGGTAGGTTATGTAGCCCTCAGGATATTGAGAAAATCTCTCCAAAATGAAGTAACTGACTGGTAATTCATGTTCTCCATGAGGAAGTTATCCCTGTAATTGGAACCATCTAACTGAAAAAGGTGGTATGAAATTTGTTTCTGATTATTCGAACTGACCAGGTAAACTACCTGTCATGGTGGTGGAAGACTTTCAGCTCAGCCTCAGCTCTCTGGCCAGGTGGCCAGCCTGGTGACCCAACTGCCATAGAAGCCAAGGTGGAAGTTCTGCCATTGCTAAAGCATCCTCTATACCACAGGCTTGATACAAAAACTGCTGATATTCTGGCTACTGCTGTTGCTACGAGTAGTAAACTGTAGTAATAAACTGTCTTACGTCTTCTATCACCATTCATGAGACTATGGCAGGCTGACCTGTTAGTCTACACAGAGTGAAACTGCAGACGCTTCACAGCTGACAGCATGTACCTTCTCATTTTCTTAATGGCACTTCTTGAATGGCAGAAGTCTTTAATTTTCATGAAGTCCAATTTATCCATTTTTTCTTTTAGGGCTAGTGACTTGAGTGTTCTGTCTCTAAAAGCTTTGCCAGTCTTAACGTTAAGGTAGGGGTCAAGGTTCATTTACTATTTCACAGTTGTTCCAGTACCATTTGTTGAAAAGACTATATTCTTTCCCATTTTTAATTGTCTTGATATCATTGTCAAAAATCAATTGTATGTGTATGTCTATTTCAGGACTCTTAATATTACATTGAGCTACTGTATGACATATAATTTCCATTATACAGAAAAAGGAAATTATAGTGTTGTGCTATTATTTTTTTAAAGATGTAGCATATCATAGCATTTTGGGTTTTTTCTGGTATTAAAACTATTTTAATTTACAAATAAATATTCCATCTAGTTAAATCTTTATCCCTGCTTGTGGAGTAAGGCTGTATAGTGGGCAAAAGGACCTAAATCAGGACCTGTGACCTTTGTGGTCTCTTTTTAGCTACACTTTTCTAATACTCTACAAAAGCATATCCTGTCTTATATCCCGTCTTACTCTTCCCAAAACAACGACACTATCATCACCTATAAGGTTAAGAAACTGAAAAAAAGAGACGTAATAATTTTCTCAAGGCTACCCAGAAAGTCAGTTCAAGAAGCCAAAGATTCAAAGTTCTTAAAGAAAAACAAAAAAAGTATTTTGGATAAAATTATAAATGACTAAGACCTAACATTTAATATATTATTTACTAGATTATATAAAAGATATATGTGTGTATATGTGTGTGTGGCTCAGTGGTAAAGAATCCACCTGACAAAGCAGGAGACTTGGGTTCAATCCTGGGTCGGGAAGATCCCCTGGAGTAGGAAATGGCAACCCACTCCAGTATTCATACCTGGGAAATCCCATGGACAGAGAAGCCTAGCAGGCTACAGTCCAGTTAGTTCAGTCGCTCAGTCGTGTCCGATTCTTTGTGACCCCATGGACTGCAGCACACCAGGCCTCCTTGTCCATTACCAACTCCTGGAGTTCACTCAAAGTCATGTCCATTGAGTCGGTGATGCCATCCAACCATCTCATCCTCTGTCGTCCCCTTTTCTTCCTGCCTTCAATCTTTCCCAGCATCAGGGTCTTTTCCAATGAGTCAGCTCTTCGCATCAGGTGGCTAAAGTATTGGAGTTTCAGCTTCAACATCAGTCCTTCCAATGGTTGGATCTCCTTGCAGTCCAAGGGACTCAAGAGTCTTCTCAAACACCACAGTTCAAAAGCATCAATTCTTCAGCACTCAGCTTTCTTCACAGTCCAACTCTCACATCCACACATGACCACTGGAAAAACCATAGCCTTGACTAGATGGGCCTTTGTTGGCAAAGTAATGTCTCTGCTTTTTAATATGCTGTCTAGGTTGGTCATAACTTTTCTTCCAAGGAATAAGCGTCTTTTAATTTCATGGCTGCAATCACCATCTGCAGTGATTTTGGAGCCCCCAAAAATAAAGTCTGACACTGTTTCCCCATCTATTTCCCATGAAGTGATGGGACTGGATGC
>NW_011495023.1:5450367-5459342 GCF_000754665.1 Bison bison bison
TCACTTTCTGCCATAAGGGTGGTGTCATCTGCATATCTGAGGTTGTTGATATTTCTCCTGGCAATCTTGATTCCAGCTTGTGCTTCATCCAGTCTAGCATTTCTCATGATGTACTCTGCATATTAGTTAAATAAGCAGGGTGACAATACACAGCCTTGACGTACTCCTTTTCCTATTTGGAACCAGTCTATTGTTCCATGTCCAGTTCTAACTGTTGCTTCCTGACCTGCATACAGATTTCTCAAGAGGCAGGTCAGGTGGTCTGGTATTCCCCATCCCTTTCAGAATTTTCCACAGTTTATTGTGATCCACACAGTCAAAGGCTTTGGCATAGTCAAGAAAGCAGAAATAGACGTTTTTCTGGGACTCTCTTGCTTTTTCGATGATCCAGTGGATGTTGGCAATTTGATCTCTGGTTCCTCTGCCTTTTCTAAAACCAGCTTGAACATCTGGAAGTTCACAGTTCACATATTACTGAAGCCTGGCTTGGAGAATTTTGAGCATTACTTTGCTAGTGTGTGAGATAAGTGCAACTGTGCGGTATTTTGAGCATTCTTTGACATTGTCTTTCTTAGGGATTACAATGAAAACTGACCTTTTCCAATTCTGTGGCCACTGCTGAGTTTTCCAAATTTGTTGGCATATTAAGTGCAGCACTGTAACAGCATCATCTTTCAGGATTTGAAATAGCTCCACTGGAATTCCTTCACCTCCACTAGCTTTGTTTGTAGTAACGTTTCTAAGGCCCACTTGACTTCACATTCCAGGATGTCTGGCTCTAGGTCAGTGATCACAACATCCTGATTATCTGGGTTGTGAAGACCTTTTTTGTATAGTTCTGTGTATCTTGCCACCCCTTCTTAATAGCTTCTGCTTCTGTTAGGTCCATACCATTTCTGTCCTTTATTGAGCCCATCTTTGCATGAATCGTTCCTGTAGTATCTGGCTACAATCCACAGGGTCACAAAAGAGTGGGACACAACTTAGCAACTAAATAACATGTGCATGTATATACTATTTTTAAAAAGACTCTGAAAATGCACATTGGTAAACTTTTGTTGAAAAATCTGTACAGTCATTATAATTTATTTTCTTTTTTAATGCTGAAAAGTAGGAAAATCTTTATAAAGAATTACACTACTATTTACTACCTGAAGCTTTATTTTCTTGAGAAAAATGAAGAATAGTAAAGTGTAGAAAGTCAAAGTTAGATATATCACTATTACACTACTTAGGATAAAGTTTTATCATATTTAAGACTCCAGTCCAGTCCAGTCGCTCAGTTGTGTCTGACTCTTTGTGACCCCATAAACTGCAGCATGCCAGGCCTCCCTGTCCAACACCAACTCTGGGAGTCTACCCAAACCCATGTTCATCGAGTCAGCGATGCCATCCAACCATCTCATCCTCTGTCGTCCCCTTCTCCTCCTGCCCTCGATCCTTCCCAGCATCAGGGTCTTTTCCAATGAATCAGCTCTTTGAATCAGATGGCCAAAGTACTGGAGTTTCAGCTTCAGCATCAGTCCTTCCAATGAACACCCAGGACTGATCTCCTTTAGGATGGACTGGTTGGATCTCCTTGCAGTCCAAGGGACTCTCAAGAGTCTTCTCCAACACCACAGTTCAAAAGCATCAGTTCTTCAGCACTCAGCTTTCTTTATAGTCCAACTTTCACATCCATACATATTTAAGACTAACATGATGTTAAAAGAAAAATTTTAGAACATGTCACTGACTTTAAGACCTCATGAAAAGGCAGTACAAATTAGTTTTTTGTTGGTTTGTTTGTTTGTTTTCGAGCACATGTATTAGTCTACCTGCTTGTCAGCCATGCTTTGAAATTCAAGTTTAAAAACTGTATTGATTAACCAATGACATAATGCAAAATTATATCCTCTTGTTAGATAATGATCCATTTATAATGATTTAACGCCCTTCTCCATCTGTTATGATAGTCTCTGTTTAAAGTCTACTTTGTCTGATATAAGTGTAGGTACCCCAGCTTTCTTACCCACTAACACATTCAGTGAAGCTTCATGAAACAAAATCACCTAAAACAAGCTGTTGTGTTTTTATGCACTAATAATGAACTCTCAGGAAAAGAAATTAAGAAAATAATCCCATTTACAAAAAATAAAATACCTAGAAAAGAATTTAACCAAGGAGGTAAAAGATCTGTATATTGAAAGCTGTAAGACATTAATGAAAGAAACTGAAGAAGACACAAATAAATGGAAAGATGGACTGTATTCATGAACTGGAAAAATAAGTTAAAATGTAAATACTACCCAAAGCAATCTATAGATTCAATGTGGTTCTTACCAAAATTTCAATGGTATTTTTCACAGAAACAGAAAAACAATCCTAAAATTTGAATGGAACCACAAAAGACCCCAAATAACCAAAGCAATTCTGAGGAAGAAGTACAAAACTGGAGGCATCATGACCCCTGATTTTAAATTACATTCCACACCTACAGTAATCAAAACAGTATGATTTGAGACAATCTACTGAATGGGAGAAAGTATTTGCAAATGATATGACTGATAAGAGTTTAATATCCAACTATATAAACAGCTCATAACACTCAACAAAACAAACAACCTTATTAAAAAAATGAGGCAGAAGAACTGACTAGACATTTTCCCACAGAGGAAGTGCAGATGGCCAACAGGCGTATGAAAAGATGATCAGATCACTAATCATCAGGGAAATGCAAATCAAAATCACAACGAGATATCATTTAACATCTGTCAAAACGGCTACCATCAAAAAAGAACACAAATTAATAATGTTGGTGAATTGTGGCGAAAAGGGAACCCTGTACACTGCTGGCGAGGATGTAAATTGCTGCAGTCTCTGTGGACAACAGTATGGGGGTTTTCAAAGAAACTAAAAATAGAATTATCATGTGACCCAGCAATTCCACTTCGGGGTATACCTCTGAAAAAAACAAAACCGCTCGTTCAAAAGATACATGCACCTCAGTGTTCACAGTAGCATAACATATGATTGCCAAGATATGGAAACAGCCTAAGTGCCTATCAACAGATGAATGAGTAAAGAAAATGTGGTAAAAACACACACACCAGGAAATACTACTCAGCCGTAAAAAAGAATGAAATTCTGCCATTTGCAGCAACATGGACGGACTTGGAAGGATATTATGCTAAATGAACTAAGTCAGAGAAAGACAAATACTATATGATATCACTTATATGTGGTATCTAAAAAACACACAAACTAGTGAATAAAACAAAAAAGAAGCAGACTCACACAATAGGGAGGGGAGCATCAATAAAGGGGCAGAGTCGTGGGAGGCACAAACTATGGGGATAAGAGAGGTTTAAGGATGTATTGTACAACACAGGGAATATAGCTGGTATTTGGTGGTAACTGTAAATGGAAAATAACCTTTAAAAATTGCATTAAAAAATGGAGCCCCTCCTCCAAACAATATGGTCTTGGCATAAAATCAGATCTATAGATCAACAGAAAAGAACAGAGATCCCAGAAATAAACCTATTCATATATGGTCAAATAATTAATGACAAAGGAGCCAAGAACATACAAAAAAAAAAAAAAAACAGTCTCTTCAATAAATGGTGCTGAGAAAACTGTACAAAGTGAAGTCGCTCAATTGTGTCCGACTCTTTGCGACGCCATGAACTGTAGCCTACCAGGCTCTTCTGTCCATGGGATTTCCCAGGCAATAGAGCTGGAGTGGACTGCCATTTCCTTCTCCAGGGGAGGAATCTGGATTTCATCCTAAAGGAAATGAGAGACATTGGTGGATTTTTAACAGTGGATCAATTTGTGATGTCAAGGAGCTTACTGCATCTGCTGTCTTCTAGGAGTTGTACAGTTTCAAGTCTTACATTCACGTCTTCTAATCTGTTTTAAGTTTTATATGTGGTGTGAGGCAGGGGTCCAGTTTCATTTCTGTTGCATTTGCCTGTACTGTGCAGCCAAATGCAAGAGAAGTGAAACTGGACCCCTGCCTCACACCACGTATAAAACTTAAAACAGATTAGAAGACGTGAATGTAAGACTTGAAACTGTACAACTCCTAGAAGACAGCAGATGCAGTAAGCTCCTTGACATCACAAATTGATCCACTGTTAAAAATCCACCAATGTCTCTCATTTCCTTTAGGATGAAATCCAGATTCCTATGTAAGGCATCTACAAGACTGGGTATCTGGCCCCTGCCTACCTCTCCACTTTTACTTCATCTTAATCTCTGCCTCTACCTTAATGCTCCAGATATCTGAATATACTAGCTGCACATCAAGAGTGTATCATATCTCTATGCCTTTTAAAATATTTTCCCTGTGCCTATTGTTCATTACCTACCTATTAAATTACTCCTATATTAAAATAAGTTTCCTTGGGACTTGGAGGTCCAGTCTTGTGGGAGCACACAAGACTCTGCTCCCAATGTAGGAGGTTTGGGTTTGATCGCTGGTCAGGGAACTAGATCTCACATGCTGCACTAGAGATCCTAGAGATCCCACACGCCACAACTAAAAGATCCTGCATGCAGCAATGATGATCCCATGTGCTATAACTAAGACCTGGAACAGCCCGAAAAAAGACTAAGTTTCCTCTGTGAAGCCTTTCTAACACCCAAGATACTGAAGTACTTCTTCTGCTATGCTCCCTCCATAACTGTATACACTTTTTGCAGAAATTATGACAATCTCTTTAATAACTATTTATTTGTATGAAATATAGTCTCTTAAAGTTTAGGGACTAGGCTTTTCAGGTATATATTCTCTGTGCCAAGAGCACATTATAAAGTCAGTGAATAATTACTGAATGAGGATTCTGGAAAAAGTAGAAGAACCCAAAGGAAAAATAGATGGGAAGCATACCAGGCCCTTTTGGAGGCAGGGAATAAATTCTAGATGTATTATGAAATGTGGATAACTTCTCATGAGTGGACAGTGCCCATAGTTACATATTTCTCCAGGATTAGTGATGCTCAAAAGGTAGATCTCTTGCTTAGTAAAGTTAAAATTCTGCCAAAGACATGGGATATTTTAATTTATAGATTCATAGCTATTAACATTAAATGTGACCTCAAGGACCAACTATTCTGTCTACAGGCAGAAAATTTTCTGTATTATCCTATTTGAGAAAATAAAACTGAAACCATAAGAAACTGGAGAGGTTTTTAAAAAACCAGGACATATGATAAAAGGATATATTGGTAAGTAGTATGTAGTATGGGGAAAATTGGAAATCTGTAATATTCTTTCCATTTTGTTCAACTATAAGGCATCCAGTATTTGTGAAAGGTCATATTATTCAACAGAATGCCACCTGGTTCTAGTTTAGTAACTGGACAAATATGTACACTGGACTCTAACTAGCTTTCTTAAAGGGTAACACTTGTAGTAGTTTTATTCCCTTACAAGAGCTGCATTCCAATGGTTTATCTGCATGCTGTAATATTTAATAAGATTCTAGAGTTATAGGATATCACAGAGAAAACCTAGCTCAACACACTCTTTTCAAGATAGAAGAGACTGAAGCCTACGAAAGCTGACGTAGCCTCTTCAGGCTCACTGAGCAATCAGTTTTGGAGTGAGGATAAGACCTCAGGTTTCCCAATTTTAGCCCAATAATCCATTTTCAGTTTTTTTAATTATAAAAGTGTTATCACTCACAGTGGGCATATATATTGTATAATGAAATGTCATAAAAACTTCAATATATTAAGCCAAACTGTTGAAAGTGAGATATCTCTTAAATGTTTCTACAAAATTAAAGCAGGATCACAATTTTAAACAGCATCAGTCATGACAATACTTGCAAATTCTATAGATCAGTATAAGTACTGTAATTTCCTTTCCAGTTTTGTTATGTCATCTGATAGCCAAGTCCTAGTGTGAAAGGAAAATAAGAATAGAGTCAGTATGGCTCAGATAGCTCACTTAACTGGAACTGGGAGGCCATTAAGAAAGAATGACTTACACAAGCCTAGCCTGGGCTGGATGGAAACTGACCTTTGGACCTGATGAAATCATCCCAAACACCTGCCAGAAACTCAACTTACTTATAGGACTCCTACCCTTAAAAAACTTGTGACTGTCTATCTACTTAACAGACCCCTAAAGCAACTTGTGATCCCTTACAGACAAATATTGTCTCACGTCAATTATAATTCTCACCAGGCAACTTTCAGCAACCTGTTCTTTGTGTTAGTAAGCCCCTGACTCTTTTTCTTCCTCAGAACACTCTTTCAGGGCTACCTGAATCTGTTTTTCCTGAACTGTGATCCTTAAGACCCACTTTTTCTTATTTGCAGCCTCCTGCATTATTTTTTCGGTTGACACTAGACACATTCTTGGTACTCAGAAAACAGTTGTTCAATTGACTGAAAAAATACCATATGTTAGTCTCAAGTATTAACCACCACCAAGAGAAGACCTATGTAATTTTTATCCCAGAAAAGGGATAAAAACAAGAATACAGCTAGGAAAATTACAATAATAGGGGAATAGTTTATAAAATCATAATAATTTTAAAAACAAATGTTAGTTAGGTCTTCACTAATCACATCAAATTCAAGGAGACTTGAACGAACATCTTAGAAAACCTCAAACAAATCTATTAGAAACATTTTAGGTAAAAATAAAAACATAGATGAAGTGTACACTGAAGATGTGCTTCTTTGTAAAGGCTTTAAATTGTCATGTTTTATCCAGATTTCCTTATGACAAATAGTACATTTGTAACATGGTTCCCAGGATAAGGAAGAGGATGCAAAAAGTCTAAATCCACTTTGATTTAATTTTTCTATTTCAAATTCTAAAAGCTGATGCTGTTAAAGTGCTGCACTCAATATGGCAGTAAATCTGGAAAACCTAGCAATGGCCACAGAACTGGAAAAGGTCAGTTTTCATTCCAATCCCAAAGAAGGGCAATGCCAAAGAATGTTCAAACTACTGCACAACTGCGCTCATTTCACATGCTAGCAAGGTAATGCTCAAAATCCTTCAAGCTAGGCTTCAATAGTACATGAACCGAGAACTTCCAGATGTACAAGCTGGATTTAAAAAAGGCTGAGGAACCAAAGATCAACTGCCAACATCTACTGAATCATAGAAAAAGCAAGATAATTCCAGAAAAACATCTGCTTCATTGACTACGATAATGCCTTTCACTGTGTGGATCTCAATAAACTGTGGAAAATTCTTAAAGAGACTGCCTCCTGAGAAATCTGTATTCTGGTCAAGAAGCCACAGTTAGAACCAGACATGGAACAATGGACTGGTTCAGAATTGGGGAAGGAGTACATCAAGGCTGTATACTGTCACTTTGCTTTTTTAATGCAGAGTACATCATGCATAATGCCAGCTGGATGAAGCACAGTTTATAATCAAGATTGCAGGGAGAAATATCAATAACCTCAGATATGCAGATGAAACCACACTTAAGGCAGAAAGCTAAGAGCAATTAAAGAGCCTCTTGATGAGGGTGAAAGAGGAGAGTGAAAAAGCTGGGTTAAACTCAACATTTAAAAAACTAAGATCATTGCATCAGGTCTCACCACTTTTGGCAAATAGATAGGAAAAAAGTGGAAACTGTCAGATTTGATTTTCTTGGGCGCCAAAATCACAGAGGGTGGTGACTGCAGCCACGACATCAAAAGACATTTGTTCCTTGGAAGAAAAGCTATGACAAACCTAGACAGCGTATTAAAAAGCAGAGACACCATTCTGCCGATAAAAGTCCATATGTACCTTTAACAGATCACAACCAAAGTCAAAGCTGTGGTTTTTCCAGCAGTCATGTATGGATGTGGGAATTGGACCAAAAAGAAGGCTGAGTTCTGAAGAACTGATGATTTCAAACTGTGGTGCTGGAGAAGACTCCTGAGAGTACCTTGGATAGAAAGGAGATCAAACCAGTCAATCCTAAAGATTCACTGGAAGGACTAATGCTGAAGCTGAAGCTCCAGTACTTTGGTCACCTGATGGGAAGAGCCAATTCACTGGATAAGACCCTGATGCTGGGAAAGATCGAGGGCAGAAGGGGGTGAAAGAGGGTAAGACGGTTGAATGGCATCACTGACTCAATGGACATGAGTCTGAACAAACTCTGGGAGATGGTGAAGAACAGGGAAGTCTGGCGTGCAGCTCATGGGGTTGCGGAGAATCAGACACGACTTGGTGACTGAACAACAACAACTGTATGAAATTCACATTCCCATCAAAAGCAATGGAGGTTTCCCATTTTTCCTCCACATACTTGCCAACATTTAAATTTTAACTAAACAAATGTTTGTTTGTACCTTGTTAGTTTGTTTGTCAGTACCTAAAACAACACGCATTTATCTAGCATATGCATCTGTGAGACATTCAGAGATGGCTGATCTAAGCTGGGTTACCTCAGCTGGGTTGCCCATATTCCATGTTTCTAGTAGGTATTATAACACTCACTTACTGGACCAGAAATTTTTAAAGCAAACCTCAGGTATTAAAAAACAACTTTCTAAAACTTAGTCCCTAACATTTTTTATGAAACTTTTGTACCTATGTGCATATACAACACTGTTCTCTAATTTTCATAATACATATTTAGTTTTGAAATTAAGATTTGTTCAGTTCAGTTCAGTTGCTGAGTCGTGTCCAATTGTCCGACTCTTTGTGACCCCATGAATTGCAGCACGCCAGGCCTCCTTGTCTATCACCAACTCCCGGAGTTCACTCAGACTCACGTCCGTCGAGTCAGTGATGCCATCCAGCCATCTCATCCTCTGTCGTCCCCTTCTCCTCCTGCCCCCAATCCCTCCCAGCATCAGAGTCTTTTCCGATGAGTCAACTCCTTGCATGAGGTGGCCAAAGTACTGGAGTTTCAGCTTTAGCATCATTCCTTCCAAAGAAATCCCAGGGCTGATCTCCTTCAGAATGGACTGGTTGGATCTCCTTGCAGTCCAAGGGACTCTCAAGAGTCTTCTCCAAC
>NW_011495023.1:5459442-5472428 GCF_000754665.1 Bison bison bison
ACAATCCAACTATCACATCCATACATGACCACAGGAAAAACCATAGCCTTGACTAGACGGACCTTTGTTGGCAAAGTAACGTCTCTGCTTTTGAATATGCTATCTAGGTTGGTCATAACTTTCCTTCCAAGGAGTAAGCGTCTTTTAATTTCATGGCTGCAGTCACCATCTGCAGTGATTTTGGAGCCCAAAAAATAAAGTCAGCCACTATTTCCACTGTTTCCCCATCTATTTCCCATGAAGTGATGGGACTGGATGCCATCATCTTCGTTTTCTAAATGTTGAGTTTTAAGCCAACTTTTTCATTCTCCATTTTCACTTTCATCAAGAGGCTTTGTAGTTCCTCTTCACTTTCTGCCATAAGGGTGGTGTCATCTGCATATCTGAGGTTATTGATATTTCTCCCGGCAATCTTGATTCCAGCTTGTGCTTCTTCCAGCCCAGTGTTTCTCCTGATGTACTCTGCATTTAAGTTAAATAAGCTAGGTGACAATATACAGCCTTGATAAACTCCTTTTCCTATTTGGAACCAGTCTGTTGTTCCATGTCCAGTTCTAACTGTTGCTTCCTGACCTGCATACAGATTTCTCAAGAGGCAGATCAGGTGGTCTGGTATTCCCATCTCTTTCAAAATTTTCCACAGTTTATTGTGATCTACACAGTCAAAGGCTTTGGCATAGTCAATAAAGCAGAAATAGATGTTTTTCTGGAACTCTCTTGCTTTTTCCATGACCCAACGGATGTTGGCAATTTGATCTCTGGTTCCTCTGCCTTTTCTAAAACCAGCCTGAATATCAGGAAGTTCATGGTTCACGTATTACTGAAGCCTGGCTTGGAGAATTTTGAGCATTACTTTCCTAGCATGTGAGATGAGTGCAATTGTGTGGTAGTTTGAGCATTCTTTGGCATTGCCTTTCTTTGGGATTGGAATATAAAAGAAATTTGGGAGTTTTTCCTCTACAAATATTATAATATTAATATAAAAGATGATCTGGTCCTTGAAGGTGTGGTATTTGTGTATTTTGTCATGTAGATTTGGATTATGTAGACAGATGCATAAAGATTATTGGGTCAGAATTCTTATTTTTTCTACCCCTTTACTTACAATCTTTCAGTAACACTTTATTCTGTATTCAACTTTCTTCTTGCCAAGGTATATCCTTTATTTGCCTTCAATGTAAGGGTTTATGAATGGGAAACTGATGTCTTAATTTTCCTGAAAATATCTTTATTTTATTCTCAACTAATACTTTGACAAGGTATAAAATGCTAAGTTGACAATTATTTTCTCTAAGCAATTAGAAATAGAAATATTTTTCTACTTTTTCTGACATCTTTTGTTGCAGATGAGAAGGCAATCGTAACTGGTGTTTTCCTTAGTTTTTGCTCTGTAATTGGTTTTACGTTTTCTATTTGCTTTAATCTTGAACAGCTTCTCCATGGTTTGTGTAAGCGTGAATTTTTATTTATCCTGTTCAGGATACTGTGTACTTATCTTTCTTGTCAGTTCTGGAAAATCTCAACCATTACTCTATTATTTTATATTGCATTCCCCATTCACTCCTCCTAAAACTGTCATTAGATAGAATGGTAAAGTACAACCTATATCTATCTTTCATGTCTCCTAACCATTCTTATATTTTCCTTCCTGATCTCTTGGTTTTGTATTCTGGGTGGTTTGACCAGATCATCTAGTTCACTAATTCTCATTTCAGCAGTTTAATCCAACCATTAAAAAGAAAATCAGTGTAAATTTTCTAAAAGAAAAGTATAAATTCATTTATACTTTTTTCCCTCTTATCCTGCATGTTCTTCATTAAGGTTTTTTTTTTTCTTTTTTTTTTTCATTAAGGTTTTATCCCTTCTTTTATCTTTTTATTTATTTTAAAATGATTAGTTTTATGGTATCTTTCAGATTAGGTTTCTTACCTTCTGTTCTCAGAATGACAGTTTTCTTTGCGGCATCTGTTGACTTTCCTCACAGTTCATAACTATATTGTGAGCACATCTTCACTGAAGTTTTTGATCCTTTTAAAAACAGTTCCTTAACAGGAGCTCCCAAAGCCCTACGTTTCGTGGTAGAGAACAGTTTTTGCATTGGCTTCTGTCGGGGCCCTAAGGGTTTTAATATCTCTGGACCATTGAATTTTTCTCATTCTTCTTTCACAAAATGGGAGCCTTTTGAGACTAGGCTTTATGCAGGAGGCTCAATTCCAGCTGCCTGCAGTCCCAAAGGCACAATTTTTGCTTCAAGTAGGTATTTAAAACCCCAGGCACCAAGCCTTAGATTCTGTGGTGTCATTTCCTGCTTATGACTATGGTTTTGAGCCGTTACTGGCATTAAAACAAAACTGAATTTCCCTTTTATTCTTTTAATCAAGGCTATGATTGGTCTGTTTGTTTTTTGATAATAACTTAATCTTGTAGTGGAGGGCAGGGCTCATTCATATCAGCTCAGTCTTTTGTGGTGCTAGAAATCTCTGAACTCCTTTTCCTATTTGGAACCAGTCTGTTGTTCCATGTCCAGTTCTAACTGTTGCTTCCTGACCTGCATACAGATTTCTCAAGAGGCAGATCAGGTGGTCTGGTATTCCCATCTCTTGAAGAATTTTCCACAGTTTATTGTGATCCACACAGTCAAAGGCTTTGGCATAGTCAATAAAGCAGAAATAGATGTTTTTCTGGAACTCTCTTGCTTTTTCTATGATCCAGCGGATGTTGGCAATTTGACCTCTGGTTCCTCTGCCTTTTCTAAAACCAGCTTGAACATCAGGAAGTTCACGGTTCACATATTGCTGAAGCCTGGCTTTGGAGAATTTTGAACATTACTTTACTAGCGTGTGAGATGAGTGCAATTGTGCGGTAGTTTGAGCATTCTTTGGCATTTCCTTTCTTTGGGATTGGAATGAAAACTGACCTTTTCCAGTCTTGTGGCCACTGCTGAGTTTTCCAAATTTGCTGGCATATTGAGTGCAGCACTTTCACAGCATCATCTTTCAGGATTTGGAATAGCTCAACTGGAATTCTATCACCTCCACTAGTCTACATTTACTCTTAAGTCTAATAACCTAATGTTCACTTTATCTGTATCTATATAAATGTGTAGATACCACAGTCAATCTGTGATTTCTGAGTGCTATGAAGGGATCTAGAATTTACTATAAGATATAACAACTAAAAAGTGATTTCAAGTAAACAGCCAATTAAAGAAACAAAGAAAAATAAAAATATAAGAGAAAAAGAATATAAAGCTCAGTTGATAAAGAATCCACCTGAAATGCAAGAGACCCTGGTCCAATTCCTGGGTCAGGAAGATCCTCTGGAGTAGGGATAGGCTATCCACTCCAGTATTCTTGGGCTTCCCTGGTGGCTCAGATGGTAAAGAATCCGCCTGCAATGTGGGAGACCTGAGTTCGATCCCTGGATTGGGAAGATCCCCTGAAGAAAGGAAAGGCTACCAATGCCAGTATTCTGGCCTGGAGAATTCCCCATGGCCATGGGGTCACAAAGAGTCGGACACAACTGAGAGATTTTCAGTCACGTTCTGTATTTCATAAATGCTGATGTTTTGCCACATTTGTTTTACCCTCTAAAACATCCCCCTCTCTCACTTATTATTTTATCTACCATAATCTTCCAGTTCTTACTCTGGGAATATGCCTTTGGAGGTATTGGTTTTTCTATATGTCCCCAACATGTTTTTCCTCTACCTGCTTTCCTGGATTTAGGTCTCTAATGTACATCAAGGGCTCTAATAGTTTCCTCTGTAATTTTCATCTCTTAAATTCTACATTATCGTTGAATGTTTCCTTCCACCGGCATCATAAACTTGGCATGTCTTACACTGATTATGTATCTTTCTCCAAACTATCATTTCCTAAACTATCATGTTCTTTTTTTATCTCTGTTAATGGTATCCACCTCTTCCAACCATCCACTATCATTTTTAGTCTCCCAGCCCCACCTTTGCTGTGTAGCCAATCAGTGACAAATCGTGACAATTCAAGAAGATTCACAAGATCTCTCCGCTGGTCTCTGCTTTCCCTACTAGTTACCTTATTCAGGGCTTCATCATCTCTTACTTAGCCTACTGCAATAACTTTCTAATCAATCCTTCTCCTCTCTTTGACCTTTTACATTATTACAGTCAAACATTTCTATGATACAAACTTAAAAATATCTCTGTACTTCTTAGAAAATATGACTTAAATGTTTTAATCTTACATTCAGGAACTATGACTTGGCTGCAACCCACTTTTATAAATTATTTCCTTTACCGTCTCAAGCATCCTTTGTTCCGTTAACTGCATTACTCACTGTGCCTGGTAATGTGCTCTTAACAGTCTTGTCTCAGGAGTGCTTTATATTAAGCAAGTTTCTTTCTGGAATGTTTCTCCCCACGCCACTTCCAAATCCTTCAGAAGGCTTCTGTTTTTGTTCCTAGTGGAAGTAAGTTTCTGTCTTATGTTTTCAGCTAGTGGTAGTGGCTAAGAGTACAGATTCCCAAGTTAGCAAATTACATTTGAATCATGGTTTTGTCACTTACTAGCTATTAATAACTAATTTGGAAAAAGCTATTTTACCTCTACCTCAGTTTTCTCCTTTGTAAAATGAGGAAAATAGTAGTATAGACTATATGGGGTTGCTCTGAGATTAAATGAGTTGTACATAAAGTGCCTAGAGCAGTATCAGACACATAGAGCCACTTAATGTTAGAGAATATTAAGGAAAGAATTGGATATGTCTTATTAAAATTTATCATTGTGTCACCCAGTGACACTGTTTCCCACAGAGCAGTCAGTAAGTTTTTAACTGAAAAAATTATAGTAAAACAGTAGTTAATTCAATGCATTATATACTCCAGTATAAGATTAAGTGGTATAGAAAGTGTGCTGTAAGAATTCAGATAAGGGAAGTAATATGAATAAGAAAATACTTTAGGAAAGACTGACTCCCCAATGAAATTGTATTTTAAAAGATCTAATTGGAGAGAAGCAAACAGGATGAACTGATAGGATAACAGTCAAGAAATTATTAGCAGTCATGAGATAATGAGGTCCTGGACAAGGATGGTTAGCACTGAGGGATTTCAAAGGGAGGAGAAACAGAAAGAAAAAAACAAAGCCAGAAAAAATGGGTTTATAAAAACAGGAAGAAGTAAAAAAACAAAACAAAAACCAAAACCAAAACACAAACTCAGGTGTATTTCTATACACTAATAATCAACAATATGAAAAGGAAATTATGAAATAAATCCTTTTACAATAGCATCAAAAAGGATAAAAAACTTAGGAAGTGACCAATGAAGTGAAAGAAAATTTTTATACAATAAAAACTACAAAACACTGTAGAGAAAGAAATTAAAGGCATATAAATGGAAAAACACCCCATGTTCATGAACTAAAACACTTAATGTTGTTAGATATGAATTTTACCCAAAGAAATCTACAGATTCAATGCAATCTCCATCAAAATACCCTGCAATTGGGAAAATCCATCCTATAATTCACATGGGATCTCAAGTGAACCCAAAAGCCAAAACAACTGAAAAAGAAGAAAGCTGGAGGATTCACAGTGCCTGATTTCAAAACTTACTACAAAGTTACAGTAATCAAAAGAGAGTGATACTAGCATAAAGACAGACATATAGACCAATGGAACAGACCAGAGAGCCCCCAAATGAAACCTAACATACATGGTCAAATGGTTTTTGACAGGTTACCAGGACCATTTAATAGGAAAAGGAAGTCTTTTCAACAAATTGTGCTGTGATCATATATTATATATAACATGCAAAAAAAGAAACTGGACTCCTAACTCGAACAGTATACAAAAATATTAATGTAAATGGATCAACAATTTAAGAACTAAAAACAAAAAATGTATGGAGGAAAGCAAAAGAGCAAATTCATGACTTTGAATTTAACAGTGGATTCATAGCTACAGTACCCAAAGCCACAGATGAAAAACTAGATAAACTGGACTTCATCAAAACTTTAAAAGTTTCTTCATGAAAGGACATCTTTAAGAAAGTGAAAAGAAAACCTCAGAATGGGAGAAAATATTTGTGAATCATAAACATATCTGATAAGCAAATCACGTATCCAATATGCAAAACATATAATGAACTTAACAACGAAAAGACAACCCAACTCAGAAAAGGGGCATTTCTCTAAAGAAGATACACACAGCTAACAAGCACATGACAAGATGCTCAACAGTATTAGTTATTAGGTGGGTGCAAGTCAAACCCCCAATGAGACACCATCGCACACCATAGGATGGTTTAACAGAAAACAACAAGTGTTGGTGAGGATATGTGAAAACAAAAATCCTTGTACACTGCTGGTGAGAATGTAAAATAGTTCAACAGCTATGGAAAGCAGATTACGGGTTCCTCAAAAGCTAAACACAGAATTACAATATACTCCAGTGAGTTCACCTGGGCACGCACTCAAAGGATTTGAAAACAAGTACTCTAACAAACAGGCTTCCCTGATAGCTCAGTTGGTAAAGAATCTGCCTGCAGTGCAGGAGACCCTGGTTCAATTCCTTGGTTAGGAAGATCCTCTGGAGAAGGGATGGGCTACCCACTCCAGTATTCTTGGGCTTCCCTTGTGGCTCAGCTGTAAAGAATTCGTCTGCAATGTGGGAGACCTGGGTTTGACCCCTTGGATGGGAAGATCCCCTGGAGAAGGGAAAAGCTACCCACTCCAGTATTCTTGCCTGGAGCATTCCATGGACTGTATAGTTCATGGGGTCACAAAGAGTCAGATACGACTGAGTGACTTTCACTTTTCACTTTCACTCTAACAAACACATGTACACACATGTTCATTACAGCACTGCTAACAGCATCCAAAACACAGAATCAGTCCAAAAGTCCCTCAGTTGAAGAACAGATAAACTGTGGTATACACATAACATGGATGTTATTCAGCCATAAAAAGGACAGGTACATGCTACAATGTGGATGGACATTAAAACCTGTGAAGTCAAAGAAGCCAGAAACAAAGTTCACATACTGTATGATTCCAACTGTAAGAAATATGCAAAACAGGCAAATCTATAGAGACAAAATGAAGATTACTGGTTGATAGGTGATGGGGTTAAGGGTAGGGAATGGGGGGGATACATGTTTAATGGGTACATTTTCCTTTCAGATGATGAAGTGTTTTATGCTAGACAGAGGTGGTAATTGTACAACATTGTGAATGAATGCTACTGAATAGTTCACTTTTAAAAGGTTAATTTTATATTATGTGAATTTCTCAATTAAAAAACCCACATTGATACATCCACTAGAAGAGCTAAAATGAAAAAAATGACAAATACCAAGTGTGGGCAGGTCTGTGGAACAACAGGAACTCTCGTAAACTGCTGTGTTACCTTGGTTATAGTTACTCAGGAAACTGGCAATAATCTACTAGAGCTGAGTCATATGCACACTCTAGCACAATGCCTAGCAGGTGCTCAACAAATGTTTACCGATTAAACTAATGAAGTTCCCACTGTTTATCAGGCGCTGTACTAAGACCCTGGGACATAAAAGTGAAAAGAAATGGTTCTCTCCTAATTAACAGATATTTACATAATTAAAATACAATATACAGATAACTCTATATCTGTGGATTCTGCATCTCCAGATTAACCGACTCTGGATTGAAAATAATCAGAAAAAAAAAATTCTGGAAAGTTCCAAAAAGACAAAAGTTGCATATGCTACATGCTAGCAACTGTTTACACAGAACTTACATTGTATTAATAATCTAGAGATTAAAGTATATGGGAGGATGTGCATAGGTTACATGCAAATTGTATACCATTTTATATAGGGGACTTAAGCATCTGTGGATTTTGGTCTCCTGGGGTTGGGAGTGGTGTCCTGGAATTAATCCATTATGAATACTCAGGGATGACTATATTTATATTATAGGGGGAGGATGGTGTATGGTTTTTAGAATCAGATAGATAATTTGAGTTTTGGTGCCAGTATTTATTGGGCTTCCCTGGTGGCTCAGACGGTAAAGAACCCGCCTGCAATGTGGGAGGCCTGGGTTCAATTCCTGGGTTGGGAAGATGCCCTGGAGAAGCGAACAGCTACCCACTCCAGTATTCTGGCCTGGAGAATCCCATGGACAGAGGAGCCTGGTGGACTGCAGCACACCAGTCTCCCCTGTCCTTCATTATCTCCCAGAGTTTGCTCAGATTCATGTCCATTAAGTTGGTGACACTATCTCATCCTCTGCTGCCCCCTTTTCCTTTTGCCTTCAATCTTTCCCAGCCTCGGGGTCTTTTCCAATGAGTCAGTTCTTCTCATCAGGTGGCCAAAGTATTAGAGCTTCAGTATCAGCATCAGTCCTTCCAAAGAATGTTCAGGGTTATTCAGAATCATAGTTAGCTATGATTATAGGTAAATCTGAACTTTCTGGGTCATTTCTGGAACGCCTTTCTACTCTCAGTCCACAGTTTCAGACTACTGCCGCTAGTCATCTTTAAAAAACACAGCACAACAAACCTCACTACTTCCAGCTCAAAACCCAAAGATTCTGTACTATATAAAATACAAAAGGTAAACTTAAACTTCTGTATTTGCTTACCTGCCTGTCTTTCCAGCCTATCTCACAGCATATTCCCACTGTGTTCTGGAAGCCAGACACAGCGGCCTGCCATCTTACCTTGAACATGCTCTGAAATGTCTCACCCCTATGTCTTTGCTCAACATGTCTTTCTTTTAGGAATTCACTCTCTTCTCTCCTTGAGTATCTCTGAGTCATGAGAAAGTGATTTTCACAGTATATTTGATAAAGGCTCTTCTACATGTAACTTAGCTTAACATACAGATTAAGCCTGGGAGAGAATAAACTGATCACATTTGTGGGAGTAGTCTGCTCCACATGACAGATGACTAAATTAGCAATTGGGAACACACTTTGGCCTTGTGGGCATTTTATTTAGATAGAGCAAGTTGTTATTTTCTCAATACTAACAGTATTGTTGTAACAGGATATCTCTTCTTAAAAGAACAACACTGGAAAACTGCTTTTCTGGTCCAGAAACTTGAATCTAATCCAGTATCAAAATAAACTGGCCCTATCCCTGTGATTCCTAGTTGCAAATATGGTGAGATACTTCCAGAAAATTTAAAATCATAGAAGTAAGATAATCTATTCAAAGATAAACACACAAAGGGTAAAAACATGTAATGGGTATTGAGTGATAGAGTGAAGTAAATTAGTGGGATCAGTTTAATCCAACAAGTGAATTCAATTCAATTAACATTTACCCTATAGACAGACACTTCAGGGGATATGAAGTTAAAAGCTCAACCATCATGTGGTTTACAGTGACACAATGGAATAATATAAGTGACCAGGTAGTTATAAGAACTATAAGACCAGGTAATTATCTCATCTTGGTCCTGAAATACTTGTATTATTAATAAGACTAGAGGTAAGGGAAATATACAAAGCACGAAAACGAAATCCTAGACTACAGGATGCTAAAGAGCTCTTTCATTATTAAAGGAAGATCAGAAACGAATCTGGATTTTTAAAAACACTCTCTCCACAGGTATACCTAGTTGTGTTTAAATATCATCAAAGATTGACTTTTAGAAAGCCTTTAGCATATTATGATTCATCTTTTCTATGGTCTCCTTTCTGCAGAAAAACATATTTAAGTATGTTTTCTATAACATCATAATCCTACTAAGACCAAAGTGGTTTATTTAGAGATACAGGAAAAAAAAAAAAAAACCCCAGGAAATAATGCTCATTCAGCTAATCAGTAATATGATGTTGGACTAAAACAAGTAGCATATTAGTTGGCAGCAAGAGGAAAGGATTCTCAGATTTCAAAGCAACACTGACATGGTAAGATTCAAGCAGAAGGGAGCAGGTGGTGTGGTAGAAGTCATTAATTATAAGGTACCCAGGCTTAACAAAAGATTGTAAACTATTTCTATTGTAGAGAGTTTCTTAAAAAGTCATTTTATAAATAAGTTAAAGTCAAACAGCCATCACAAAAGAAATGAGTGCTCAAAAAAAAGTTTCTCAAAGAAATAGTCTTTGAAAGACACTATGAAACTAGTGTTGGAGTATTACTAGAATAAAACATGCTGATAAGCACCCACCTTAACCATAAAACCATGAATTCTTTTAGAAAATCATCTAATTGAGGTTAATTTTATTGAAGGGTTATGATGGGCCTGCCACCTTATGTATTTGTTGATATAATTCTCACAGTGTTCTTTGTTCTCTACTCATCTGTGTACTTGAATAGATGCATGAATGTGATATACACAAACTGATATGTAAATCTTGTGTACAGACTTCAGTCTGCAACAAAAGCAGCTTCTTATTTTGTGCTTTCATTTTATCTTAGTCTGTAAGATGGAAGACTGTGATATTCATTCTCTTTTCCCACTCAGAGAAAACTTCCATAACAGGATGAGTTACTAAAAATTTAATACAGCAGGATACAAAAATCTGCTATAGTTTTTTTTTTTTTTTTTTTTTACTGCTTAACCAAATGCGTCCTAGTTCAGAACTATACAGTGCTTACTGAGGCCGTTAGGCTCCACTTGTGTGAAAAGAGTATGGAAAAGAAAATCTGAGTGTGAATGAGGGAGTTGAAGAAAAGAATAAGATAATTTTGGGGGGTATCTAACATTGGGAAAGGTGGATAGGTACCTGGGTTCTCTGATGTTGTGTGCAGCACCTGGGGTGACAGGATTTGGAAGGGAGTGATGATATATTTGTATGGAGGCAAGCGTGAGAGAGGGAGCGAGGCCCCTGCTTAGCCTGAGTGAGGGGGAGCGCAGCCTGGAATGAGGGGAACAGCTGCCAGTGGGTTTCTTGCTGTATCAGAGACTACAGATACCACACTGGCCAAACCAGCAGGGCAAGCGAGCGGGACTCACTTCAGAAGGAATTGGAGGGCATTACTCAGATAACCAACAGAGCAGTAATCTCAGACTGGAAAACTCTTCTTGGAGAGACAAGTGGGAAAGGAACAGAGTCCCAAAGAATGGCTAACAGTGGACATCGCACAGACCCTGATGGGGAAGGGCTTCAAGTCAGAAATGTCTCTGAAAAATACTGAGGGTTTGACATCTTTTGTACTCTAGTGTTATCAAACAAGTTAAACCTCTAAAAGAATTTCACAAAATATAGGTGCTTAGTATTTGTAAAAGTGATTTTAATAGATTTAAAATAAATTTTAATAAATTAAGAATACCAGAATAAATAGTGAACAAATACCTTAGGTTTTTTGTGATTTCAAATCTACTGGCCATTTTCCATCAAGATGATCAAGAGAACTCTGAAATGCACTTTTAATAGCATCATTTATTGGGGTTTCTTTTCTGCCAGTCTACAATAGACAGGGACAGTGTTTACAAAGTTTTCTTTTGAAGCTTAAGTGATAAACAGCTTTAATACAAAAGGCCAACTCAGCAAAATATATGATTTTCTAACCAAAGGTAAAGTTAAAAGTTATCTTTTGAAAAAGGCAGAAAGTCTAGATCTAATAATGCCATGGCTAAATTATTTTGAAAATATAATACACTTTAGAAAGCATGTGTAAAATAATTTTATTAAAGGGTAAGCTGATGAATGATGAAAATATTCAGTGGCAAGCTGCTATTATCAATGATGACTACAAATAGTTAATTGCTGGGTAACAGATTGGGACCTCTCATTGGAGACTCCAGCTGTTATCAAGCTAATTACATTAAAAAGCTTTTAAAAATGAAAACCATGTTCTTACCAATAAAACAGATCAATCTAGGCAGTTTTAGGTAGGTGAAGATGTAGCAACAAAAATCTCTCACCATTATCTCCAATGTACTTAGGGTTCGTTTCGTTTGGTTCTGTTGTTAAGACATGGGGAAGATAATCATTTTGACAGGTTTAAAGTCATCTTGCTAGACAAGTAACAGGAAGATATTAAATGACTGCAGAATAGTATGATACCTTAATACAGACAAACTGATAAAAGGAAGCAGAAAACAGGATGATATTTATAGTCTCTAAATATCCCCTAGATGCCAATAGCAAAATAATCTGCATAACTACAGTGAATCTTGGAGACATGAAGGATGGCTAAACCAGACATACAGTAAAAGGTAGAGAAATGGAGTCCCCCATGGACAGTGGAATGCTGGATCCCACTTATACCAGTTTGTGAGAGCCAGCTGCCAAAGTTTTAGGAACTGTGTGAGCTGGCTGTTAAACACATCCGGCATAAAAATTTAAATTATATAAACGAATTTTTCAGTTAAGTCGCTCAGTCGTGTCCAACTCTTTGCAACCCCATGGACTGCAGCACGCCAGGCTTCCCTGTCCATCACCAACTCCCAGAGCTTACTCAAACTCATGTCCACTGAGTTGGTGATGCCCTCCAACCATCTCATCCTCTGTCGTCCCCTTCTCCTCCTGCCTCCAGTCTTTCCCAGCATCAGGGTCGTTTCAAATGAGTCAGTTCTTCGCCATCAAGGGACCAAAGTATTGGAGTTTCAGCTTTAGCATAAGTCCTTCCAATGAATATTCAGGACTTATTTCCTTTAGGATGGACTGGTTTGATCTCCTCCCTATCCAAGGGACTCTCAAGAGTCTTCTCCAACATCACAGTTCAAAAGCATCAATTCTTCAGTGCTCATCCTTCTTTATGGTCCAACTCTCATATCCATACACGACTACTAGAAAAACCACAGCTTTGACTAGACAGACCTTTGTTGGCAAAGTAATGTCTCTGCTTTTTACTATGCTGTCTAGGTTGGTCATAGCTTTTCTTCCAAGGAGTAAGCGTCTTTTAATTTCATGGCTGCAGTCACCATCTGCAGTGATTTTGGAGCCCAAAAAATAAAGTCTGACACTGTTTCCACTGTTTCCCCATCTATTTCCCATGAAGTGATGGGACCAGATGCCATGATCTTCGTTTTCTGAATGTTGAGCTTTAAGCCAACTTTTTCACTCCCCTCT
>NW_011495023.1:5472529-5472782 GCF_000754665.1 Bison bison bison
AAGCTCTTCAGTTCTTTGCTTTCTGCCATAAGGGTGGTGTCATCTGCATATCTGAGGTTATTGATATTTCTCCTGGCAATCTTGATTCCATCTTGTGTTTCTTCCAGTCCAGCATTTCTCATGATGTACTCTGCACAGAAGTTAAATAAGCAGGGTGACAATATACAGCCTTGATGTATTCCTTTCCCCATTTGGAACCAGTCTGTTGTTCCATGTCCAGTTCTAACTGTTGCTTCTTGACCTGCATACAGAT
>NW_011495023.1:5472882-5485253 GCF_000754665.1 Bison bison bison
TGAGCATCACTTTACTAGCGTGTGAGATGAGTGCAATTGTGCAGTAGTTTGAGCATTCTTTGGCATTGCCTTTCTTTGGGATTGGAATGAAAACTGACCTTTTCCAGTCCTGTGGCCACTGCTGAGTTTTCCAAATTTGCTGGCATATTGAGTGCAGCACTTTCACAGCATCATCTTTTAGGATTTGAAATAGCTCTACTGGAATTCCATCACCTCCACTAGCTTTGTTCATAGTGATGCTTCCTAAGGCCCACTTGACTTCACATTCCAGGATGTCTGGCTCTAGGTGAATGATTACACCATCATGATTATCTGGGTCATGAAGATCTTTTTTGTATAGTTCTGTGTATTCCTGCCACCTCTTCTTAATATCTTCTGCTTCTGTTAGGCCCATACCATTTCTCTTCCAACAACACAAGAAAAGACTCTACAAATGGACATCACCAGATGGTCAATACCGAAATCAGATTGATTATATTCTTCACTGCCAAAAATGGAGATGCTCTATACAGTCAGCAAAAAACAAGACTGGGAGCTGACTGTGGCTCAGATCATGAATTCCTTATTGCCAAATTCAGACTTAAAGAAAATAGGGAAAACCACTAGACCATTCAGGTATGATCTAAATCAAATCCCTTATGATTATACAGTGGAGGTGACAAATAGATTCAAGGGGTTAGATCGGATAGACAGGGTGCCTGAAGAACTATGGACAGAGGTTTGTGACACTGTACAGCAGGCAGGGATCAAGACCATCCCCAAGAAAAAGAAATGCAAAAAGGCAAAATGGTTGTCTGAGGAGGGCTTACAAATAACTGTGAAAAGAAGAGATGTGAAAGGCAAAGGAGAAAAGGAAAGATATACCCATTTGAATGCAGAGTTCCAAAGAATAGCAAGGACAGATAAGAAAGCCTTCCTTGAAAAAAAAAAAAGAAAGCCTTCCTTGGTGATCAACGCAAACAAATAATTATACTAAAAAGGTAATAGTCAAGATTCATTGCTTCCTAATTATTTTACTACATTTTATTATGTATGCCCTTGAGGATATACACATCAAGTTTATCTACATGATGGGAGTATTACAAAATGGTAACATCACCACTGCATATCTCTTCCAACTCCACTTTCAGTGACTTCTTGTTGACAATTACAAATCAGCCATGATGGGAGTAGATTACCACTTAATTTGGCAAACATTAAAATAGAGGCTTCTTTATTCTCTCCAAAGAGTTGATTAAAAAAAAAATTTATCAACCTACCACTCCCATAGAGAATACTCCCGTGAGGTAGTCTAAAAAATTTTTATGAAGATGGCTATTTTAAAATGAGTAACAATATAAAATAATTTTAAAATGACTTTCTGAAATATCATTGATGACATATAGGGACTGTTATCTTAAATGGTACTAAAATATAAATTAGATAAACTCTGGAATACTTCCTTAACATAAAAAGTGCATTGTATTTCATAAAGAAAATATGCCATCCCTCTTGAACTGAGTGCTATGACTCTGGGGGTTTAGTTTTGGTTTGGAGTCATTATAAACAGAAATGAAGAGGATTTGGCATAATGGTAGAATAAGAAAACACCAAGTCATTGCTGAATACTTTTCAGGCCCATGCTCACAGCAGCCATCAACCTTTTACAATACGAACATTCTGGAAGTTGTTTCCCTGATAAAGATATATATGTCCTTCTTTATCAATTAAATGACCTTCTCTTTTTTACATTCACCCACCTATTATCTCTATTCAAGTATCTCTTTTCTCAAAATAACCTGATTTTATTTCTGTTGTTTTTTACTCATTTTTCTGCACTCACCATAACTCTTTCAAAACATTAAGTTTCTGTGTATAATGGAAGAATGTGAAACTGAGGAGGGCAGCGCAGCCATGTTTCTTACAACTTTCGGGTTTATCTGAGGAGTCTTGCCTTATGCGATGAGGAAGAGGCTAGATGGATGGGGCTCTAGCCTCCCTCATTTTGACATTAACCAGAGAAGCTCTCAGCCTTTTGTATCTGTCTTTCATATATTGGGGTTCTGTTTAAAATGTCATCAGGAAGGAAAGAGGGAAGGGAAGAAAGGATGGAGGAAGGAAGGAAAGATGCAAGGAAGAAAGAAAACGAGTGTGTTAGAGAGCTTAGGTATGCACATATGTTTGTGTGTGGGTACATGCGTGCACATGTACCATCTATAATTATGAAAGGTGTGTTTGGGTGTATTTTGGATACAATAGCAATAGGCAGATTGGGTTTATTCATGGTTAAAACATCAGTGCATTTTTAACTGAATTATAGGCATTATATTGTATATATACACACACACAAAGATCTAGTTAATTTAAATTGCTAGCATTTGAATTTTTTAAAATTAAAATTTAAAGTTAGGCTATGTAGATAATCTAGGTTTTAAGGAAACAATTCTCTAAGTTTCAAATCTTCACACGGTTACATTATATGTGTTTTTAAAATAATACCAAGTGTTGTATATTATTTATATAACAAGGGCAACAGTATCTCTCAAGACAAATAGAAACACAGAATACTGGACAGAGATAAATAAAATGAGAAATCCCCGAGAAAACAAACTTTAAACAATAAAACACAACGCTAGATGGAATACTGTCTTTTCCAAGAATACAGCCAAATACCTTTTGAATTAAATAGTCTTTCAAGTTTGAAAAGGGAAAATAAATAAATGCATTGATTTAAATGACTAGAAATGCATTTACTTTAAAGACCTTTCTTTCCCCCCCTAGAGCAAGTAAATCAATCAAATAGTAAAGACGAAAGTACAATAATGACTTTAAGACAAGGGTTCAAGGAAGATGAAATAGTGGCTACATAGAAGATGGGTGTTCCACAGACTTTGTTTTGAGGTCTTCCATCCTAGTACTAACCAGGTCCCATCTAGCTTAGCTTATGAAATCTGACAAGGTACAGCCCATGGCAATAAGGATGGAGGATAGTGATTTTATTTCTTATTTTATTCATTGCAGCCTCAGGGAGAGAGATAACGAGAACAGGAATGAAATGCAGGTCTCCTACATAAAACACTGCAGAACATTACCACTAGGTCACCAGGGGGATGAAGAAGAAACTATTTTAGAAGAGTTTATTTGTTATAGTATTTATGGTGGGAAATTATTTTGCCTCATTAAAACCTCACTTTTTAAAATCATATACACGAATGATTGTTTTCACATAAAAAATGTCTGAAATCTACTATTAGACTTAAAAATATTTAACTACACTGTTTCAGAAATGTTAAAAAAATAACTATCACCAACTTACGTCAGGCAATTATAATCAGAAGTAACTACATTTATTTTTTCATCCAATATTTCAGCATGCATGCTCAGTATCTTCAATCATGTCAGACTCTTTATGACCCCACAGATGCTGGCCCACCAGGCTCTTCTGTCCATGGGATTCTCCAGGCAAGAATATTGGAGTGGGTTGCCATTTCCTCCTCCAGAGGATCTTCCTGACCCAGGGATTGAACCCACATCTCCTGCATTGAAGGCAGATTCTTTATTCACTAAGCCACTTGGGACATCTGCTATTGGACTTAAAAATATTTAACTACATTGTTAAAGAAATTTTTAAAAAATGACTATGACAAAGTTATGTCAGACAATTATAATCAGAAATAACTTTTCCATTTCACTTTTCATCCAATATTCCTACTCTGAATATTTGTCATCTTTCACTTATTGCTTCAAAGTGCTTTGGCACTGCCACTAATGAAAGCTATGGCAAATTCTGGGAGAAATTACCTGGGTTTAACCCCTTCAAGAGCTTACAAAGGTTAAGGAATTCCATAGATGGATTAATGCCTATTTACTTACACTGGTTGAGCCATCTAAAATTCCTGATAACGAATGTTTTTTCCTTAAAAAACAGCAATCCCATATGACTGAACTAAATATATTACAGTCTTCCTGATAATCAGACATTCCTTCCAGATGGAAAAAATATTACTAATTTAGGGTTCTTATGAGAGTTAAATGAGCAACTTGATGTACAGTAGAACATGGGGCAATATCTCACACAAGATGTAAAGGAAGATGATGATGATAAAATCCTCTCTCCATTACATGATTTAAAAGCAATATTTTATGAGCGCTTACAGACACAGTACTTAAAACTACTCTGAATATATACTGGATAAAACAAAAACGAATTAGGGAGATTATCAGAGAAGCTCTTGAACAAAGTTAATCAACTTTCTTAATACAAACAACATAGAGGCCAACTGGGACATATCTTTCTCTTCATTTGTTTTCCACTAATAAAAGGACAAAATAAAAATTTAAATGTAGACGAAAACTTTGAAAATGACAGGAAGATCCAAAAGAAGGATGGAATAAAAGGAAAACTCTTTGTTTTAGGGTTTCTCAGTTTACGAAATGTTTTAACATACATACTTTTATCTCTAAGGTAGAAAGATAATTTCACACTATTTGTATGGTGTTAAGTAACAAGAAAATGAAAATCCACATGATATAGGCAATAAACAGTGATGTTAAAACTAGAACTTAGGTCTTCAAATCTTAAGAATCCATCAGAAACTGAAATTAAAAATATAATTTGGAATAGTATAAAATATGAAATATTTAGGGATAAATTTGACCAAATATGTTCCTAAGAGAAATTAAAGAAGATGTAGATAAGAGATATATACCATGTGGGTCAAAAGACTCAATATTTTTATGATGTCAGATTCTCCCCAAATTTATCTATAAATCAATTCAACTGCAATAAAAATTCCAACAGAATCTTGTACAAATTGACAACTTGAATCTAAATTTATTATAAAGAAATGCAAATAACTAGAATAGTCAATACAATCTTGAAAAGAAGAAAACAGTTGGAGGATTTCTACTATCTGATTTCAAGGCTTATTACATAGCTTATTATCAATACAAATTGTACTGGTGTAAATATAGATATACAGAATGGCTAAAATCGATCTGTATATCTAACACCAAAGGTTGGCCAAAATGTGGAGCAACTGCAGGGCTCACACACTAGTAGTGGAATGTAAAACTTACCACCACTCTGGAACTCAGTTTGGCAACTTCATTTTACTACATGGCATTTACCCAAGCGAAAGGAAGGCATAATTCCACACAAACATGTATACAAATCTTCATAGAAAACTTAGTTATAATGGCCAGAAACAAATGAAATTTCCATACACTAATACATTTTAAAAACTGTAGTGTACCCGTACACTAGACTGTTACTCAGCACTAAAAAGAGAAAACTGTAGGAACATGAATATGGATAAATCTCAAATAGAGTATGCACTATATGTTCCTATAGAAATAATACGTTAGATCATGCGAACTAACCCACTATGCATTATTCAGTTCAGTTCAGTCGTTGTCGCTTAGGCATCTCCAACTCTTTGCGACCCCATGGACTGCAGCAAGCTAGTCTTCCCTGTCCTGGATTATTATTCAATATAATGGATTATTATTCAGTGATAAAAATAAAAACTACAGATACACTCAAACACTTGGAGGGATTTTTAAGAGCATATTATGAATTTGGAGGGATTTTAAAGGCATATTATGAATTAAAAAAAAAAGTCAATCTGAGCACCTAAATTAGCCTTTATGACATGTTAGATGAGATTGAATTAATAAACATAGACAGGACATTCCATCAAAAAGCAGCAGATACACATTCTTCTCACATACACATGGATCTCCACAACAGATCATATGTTAGCCCACAAAACAACTCTTAAATTTATTTAAGACTGAAATCAAATCATATTCTTTTCCTACTACATTGGTACTGACATTAGAAATCATTTACAGGAAGAAAAAAACATCACAAATGTAAGATGATTAAGCGTAAGATCATCTGAATAGATGTATTTGATAGAACTGGACAAAAACTCATTTATGGTAAAAACTCTCAACAAAGTTGTGTATAGAGGGAATGCACCAAAACACAGTAAAGGCTGTATGTGACAAGCCCAGAGCTAACGTCATCCTCAACACATGAAAAGACGCTCAATATCACTATTCAGTAAGGAAATACAAATCAAAACCACAATAAGATATCATCTCTCACTAGTTAGAACGGCTATTATAAAAAATACAAGAAATAACAAGTGTTGGCAGGGACATGAAGAAAAGGGAAAGCTTGTGCACTGTTGGTGGAAATGTACACTGGTCCAACCACTGTGGAAAACAGTATAGAGTTTCCTCCAAAAATTAAAAATAGAATTACCAGATGATATAGAAGTTCCACTTCTGGGTGTTTATCTGAAGAAAATGAAAAACACTAATCTGAAAAGATATATGCACCTCAATGTTTGTTGCAGACTATTTACAATAGCCAAGATATGGAAAGAACTTAAGTGTCCACTGATGGTTGAATGGATATAGAAAATGTGACACACATATACACAGACACACACAGGAATATTATTCAGCCATAAAAATAAGGAAATCTTGCCATTTGTGACAACATGGATGGACCTTAACAGCATTATACTAAGTAAAATAAATCATATAGAGAAAGACAAATACCAGATGGTCTCACTTTTCTAGAAGAATCTTAAAAAAACAACCCCCCCCCAAACTAATAAGCTTAAGAAAATGAGAACAGACTGATTTTTAAAAGAGGTAGGGCTGTGGCAGTGAGGAGTAGATGAAATGGATGAAAGGGTATAAATAAGTAAGTCATAGGGATGCAATAGCATAGTGATGATACTTAATAATAGTGTTCTGCATATCTGGAAGTTGCTAGGAGAGTAAATCTTAAAAGTTTACCAAAAAATTTTGTAAACATGTATGGTGATCAATGTTAACTACACTTACTGTGGTGGACATGACCCAGTGTTGGCAAGACTGTAAAGTAACTAAAGTTTTCAATCCTGCTGCTGAGCTAGAAATTGATACAGACATTAAAATATATATATATATATATATATGTAAGAATTATTTACTTGTTGACCCTGTGACTTAATACACTAGTGTACAAAGGTTTTAACTGGGTTTGCCATGAGATAGTTTACTGAGCTCTATATCTATTAATATATTTTAGTACTTTTCAGTATGTGTTTTACTCAGAGCAAAATTCAAAAAATTTACCTGTTTTGGGGATTCCCTGGTGATCCAGTGGCTCAGACTTCATGCTCCCAAAGCAGGTGGCCTAGACTGGATCCATGGTCATGGAACTAGATCCCACACGCCACGACTAAGAGTTCTCATGCCGCGACTAAAGATCCCACAAGCCGCAACTAAGACCCGACACAGACAAATAAATATATATATATTTTAAATTTACCTGTTTTTTCTGTGTTCTGTTCCTGTTTTCTAACCAGTCATCCATTTGTTCCTCAATTTCTTCTATAGAAGTTCCATGATCATAAGATTGAATATATGTACTTTCTAAAGGCGTATATACAGGAAATTCAGGTTTTGGTTTTTTTATTTTAACTTTCTTCTGTTCTAAAAAAAAGTTTAAAAGCACCAATTAAAATAATAATAAAAAGAACTAAAATTTTATTCATAGACCTTATCTTGAAAGAACATATATATTGTTCTTTCATAAAAATAGAATTACTTTACTTATATCAGTTTTAAGTTTTATTGTGCATTATCCATGGCATTGTTTTAAAATAAAACTTATAGATGTTGATGACAGATGATTTATTATATAATCCCCATATCAATTTGTGTGTATCTTTAGTTTTCAAAGTACTGTTCATGAAACACTCATGGTCATAGCCGTAGTGAAAAGAGCCTGGGCATTAGTGTTTTAATCCTACCTTTACTACCTAAGAGTTGCATAATACAGGGCAAGTAACTTAACCCTTAGAACAAGTGTCCATTTTCATTCTGTAAAAGGGAGTTAAATCTAACCTCATCAAGTTGATGTGAGGAAAAATATATATACTCTACCACTCCAGTCCTCTTGCCTAGAAAATCCCATGGATGGAAGAGCCTGGTGGGCTACAGTCCATGGGGTCGCTAAGAGTCAGACACGACTGAGCGACTTCACTTTCACTTTTCACTTTCATGCATTGGAGAAGGAAATGGCAACCCACTCCAGTGTTCTTGCCTGGAGAATCCCAGGGATGGGGGAGCCTGGTGGGCTGCCGTCTATGGGGTCACACAGAGTCAGACACGACTGAAGTGACTTAGCAGCAGCAGCAGCAGCAACACATTACTTGGCAGAAAACTAGCTCTTAAGGGTATACATTCATCTTTTCAATATTTTACAAAGGCAAAATATAATTTGGTAGCATCAAGGGTAGTTATCAGCAGATGATTATCAGTTTATCAACTAGCCTCTCCATTAAATCCCTTCTTGATTAGCGTTGACACTGAGAAGCAACTCTACTCTTGGTCACTACTGTCAAACTCATCCATCCTTAGAACCATATCTTCTCCATCCTGTGTATGTGTATGTATCTGTGTTTACATGCACTATAATACCAACATAATAAAATCAATATGATGTTGGCACATGAAGAGACAAATTCCTAGAACAGATCAGAGAACATAAATATTTCAGTTCAGTGGAAGGAGGATTTAATAAATGTTGCTGGCACAAATGAATATCCATTTGAAAGAAAAGTGGACACAACCTTACAATGTATACCAAAAATAAATCACAGTTGCATAAGAGACTTAAATTTAAAAACCAAAACAATGAAAATATTGAAAAAGAAACCTAAAATACTAACTATACTATTTAAAGTAAGCAGAAATCTTAACTAAGGCTGAAAACCCAGATGCTACAAAGATAAAAGACAGAATAAACAAATCAAGAGAGAACAGATTTGGGAAGATAATCTACAATGCAGAGTACAAACAGAAGATATGCATATATAGAATACATAAAGAGATCTTATAACCTGACAGGATAAGCAGCCTAATAGAAAAAAATGGCCAAAAAAAAAAAAAATGTGTATTAAGAATACAGTGTTATGGGAACAGTTGTACTTTAAAAGGTTGTTACCGTACCTAAAAATCTACATGGTATTGAGTACCATATTATCCTATACTGCATCAGTACCTGTGTATATCCAAGCTTTTCAAATGGTGTCTTAAAAAAAACCCTGATACCGTAAAAGGAAATTAGTAACTTAAATGACATATGAGGCTAATTTAAAGGTATAAAAATATAATTCAAAACGGATCAATGACCTAAGTGTAAGATCTAAAACTCTGATTTCTTTAATATGACACCAAAGGCACAGACAATGAAAGAAAATAGAATTAGACTTCATGAAAATTTTAAAATTTTGTGCATCAAAAGATATCAATAGAGTAAAAAGGCAACCCATATTATGAGAGAAAATATTTGTAAATCATATATCTGATAAGGGATTATATACTGAATATACAGAAAACTACTAAAACTCAACAAACGATCTGATTCAAAATTGGGTACAGGACTTGAATAGTCATTTCTCCAAAGAAACACTTATTAGGATGGCTACAAGAAACACACACACACCCCAACCAGAAAATAAATGGCTACAAGAAACACACACACACATACATACACACCAGACAATAAAAACCACTGGCAAGGATATGGAGAAATTGGAACTTTGTACACTGTTGGTAAGAATGTAAAACTGTACAGTACTACGGAAAATAGTGTAGCAGTTCCTAAAAAAAAGTAAAGACAGAATTGTCATATGATCCAGCAATTCCATTTCTGGATATATATCCAAAAGAACTGAAACCAGGGGCTCAAAGAGATATTTGTTCACCCAAGTTCACAGCAGAATTATTCACAATAGCTAAAAATTGGAAGCAACCCAAGTGTTTAATGACAAATGAATGGATAAACAAAATGTGGTATACACATACAAGAGAATATTATATAAGGTACAGAGTTTTTATTTGGTCATGTTTCCAAATGTACTGGAGTTAGTGATTTGTTATATTACCTTTTCATAAGTTATCTCAGAGAGGAATCTTCCATCCATGAGCATCCTATATCATCAAAGGAAAAATGTTCTAACCCATTGGGATTACATCTGCCCTATCTCCTTTGTCCTCTTCTCCACCAGTCCCTGAATCAACTTAAAAATAAGCACTAGCATCTCCTTTTGTCATGAGCCTGAGTTTTCTATAGAAATCTGTCTTCCATTACCTTAGGGAAGGTGAATGCTTTCCCGTCTTGCCACCCTAAAGAGGCAAATTCTGTCTACCATGTTCTTACTGTCCCCTTGGCAACCCTAGTTGGGCCCATCACTGGGGTATGGGGTGGGGACCACAAAGCCAGAAGAAAAACATAATGTCTGGAACAATTGTTTCTTCAGATTAAAAAAAATTACTTCTTAAAAAAGAAGGATTTTGATTACTTGCTTTTGCTTTTGTTCTTAACTCATATAAGTACAGAGGGGAAAAAAGGGAAATAATGAGTTTTCCTTCTACCGTTGATCCCCTCTTTGTCTAAATTTTAACCTTTCAATCAATTTCTTTATAGAATTACTCATTTTTTTTTCCATTCACAATATGGGTTTTCATTATAGTACTCAGAACTCACATCTATTGACTTAGACTAAAACTCAGACTGTATAAAATATTAACACTGAAAAAACCTTATATCAATACATATTCAATTTATTTATAGCAAAAACATAAAGTTGATTAAAAGTTTGTAGTAAAGAAAATGCTCAAAAATTTCCAAATAGATCACATTTTTTCCCATAAAGACTTCCTAAGAGAAAGATACATATTTATTTTTAAGACACTACCCTTTTCAGACATCCCCCCTAAAACACCATTTTAGTAAGACTACCACACCCCACTCAGTGTAACTCTGGGGTAGCCCTCAGAGGACACTGCACACAGTCTCGGCAGTAAAGCAGAAGACTTGAGGGCAGATTAGCAATTAGGTCATGAAAAACAGGCAGCATAAAATAGCTATTGCTAATCTGCATGAGATGCATTTACTCAATTAGGCAGATGGAAATGTTATTATGAACTCAGTATTCCAGTGATGGTCTTTAAAATTAAGAAGGATGGGGGCAAATGAAATGCACACTGGGGGATTTGGGGCCTTGATGTATTAGTTCTAAAGTATACAATGTAGAACACTGTAATGAAGTTAACAAAATTAATTAAAAGATTCTTTGCATGTAACCATGAGAGACGACATTTAAAAATACATGACAGTTTTTGACATTATTAACAGCAATGTGACTGTTCTTTAACTTTGTTAATGTTGATACCTTCACCTTTTCTATTAATAAATTTATTACTGAACTGATACCAAAACATGAGCAACAAAAGTCTTATTACTCAGAGTTTAGGATGAGTATTGTTTTTAATAAGCTTTCTGGCATTTAGTTTCATCATTTTCAGTTTGAAGAAACCATAACCAGGTAATGAATTTTCAAACTTTCTAAAAAATTATTTTATTTGGAGGCTAATTACTTTACAATATTATAGTGGTTTTTGCCATACATTGACATGAATCAGCCATGGGGAATTTTCAAACTTTTCAGAAGACCATCACACATTTTTGCTGGCATACAGAGAATTTTCAGATATTCACCTATTGTAAATTGTTTCTTTACATAATATTTTAATTAAACAATAACAAATTACTATAACAAATGTCATATGATACCACTTACATGTGGTATCTAGAAAATGATACAAATGAACTTTTTTACAAAACAGAAACAGACTCGCAGAGAAAGAAAACAAACTTACCGTTACACAGGGGAAAAAAGAGGAGGGATAAATTTGGTCTTGGAGATGAACATATTATATATACCATTACATGTAAGGCAGACAGCCAACAACGACCTACCATATGACACAAGGGACTGTATTAAATACCTTCCAATAACCTATAATGGAAAAGAATCTGAAAGAGTATATATATAGCTGAATCACTCTGCTGCATACCTGAAACACTGTAAATCAACTTTATTTCAATTAAAAATTTTTTAAAAGAAAGCATTATTAAATCTGCATGAGAACTGCTATCAAATTCTTAGGGAGAACAAAAGTCTTTGAACAATTCTGGAAAAACAGTCATGAAAACATGACTATGAAAGCAATGAAATTAGTATATTCAAACTGTCTCCACAGGTAAATTTTGGTTTAGTTTGACATTTTTCTCTTCCTGTAAATGTGGATTCCCTTCACCTCCACTTTTTGACTAGTCTTAAAAGGCATGTATGATGTGAGAGTTGGACTATGAAGAAAGCTGAGCACTGAAGAATCGATGCTTTTGAACTGTGGTGTTGGAGAAGACTCTTGAGAGTCCCTTGGACTGCAAGGAGATCCAACCAGTCCATTCTAAAGGAAATCAGTCCTGAATATTCATTGGAAGGACTGATGCTGAAGCTGAAACTCCAATA
>NW_011495023.1:5485353-5488965 GCF_000754665.1 Bison bison bison
TGGCTGGATGGCATCACTGACTCTATGGACATGAGTTTGAGTGAACTCCGGGAGTTGGTGGTGGACAGGGAGGCCTGGCGTGCTGCAATTCATGGGGTCGCAAAGAGTCGGACATGACTGAGAGACTAAACTGAACTGAAAAGGCTTAGAAAAATTTTATGTAACAATTTTACTTAAAAATAACAATTATATAAAAGTTACCTTTAAAGTTTCATTTATTCATGGATTTAATTTAACTAAAGCTGTTTCAACAATTGCTATAATACCAACTCCCGTTTCAATCTTTGGTTTTGTTATTTAGTCACTAAGCAGTGTCCAACTCTTTTCTTGCCACCTCATGGACTGCAGCACACCAGGTTTCCCTGTCCTTCACTATCTCCTGGAGTTTGCTCAGACACATGTCCATTTGGTCAGTGATGCCATCCAACCATCTCATCCTCTGCCACCCCTTCTCCTCTTGCCTTCAGTGTTTCCCAGCATCAGGGTCTTTTCCAATGAGTTGGCTCTTTGCATCAGGTGGCCGAAGTACTGGAGCCTCAGCTTCAGTATCAGTCCTTCCAATGAATATTCAGGACTGATTTCCTTTAGGATTGACTGGTTTGATCTCCTTTCTGTCCAAGGGACTCTCAAGAGTCTTCTCCAACACCGCAGTTCAAAAGCATCAATTCTTCAGCGCTCAGTCTTCTTTACACTCCAACTCCCACAACTGCACATGACTACTATAAAAACCATAGCTTTGACTATATCGACCCTTACTGGTAAAGTGAAGTCTCTGCTTCTTAATATGCTATCTGGGTTTGTAATAGCTTTTCTTCCAAGGAGCAACGTCTTTTAATTTTGTGGTTGCAGTCACCATCCACAGTGATTTTGCAGCCCAAGAAAATAAAGACTGTCCCTATTTCCACTTTTCCCCCATCTATTTGCCATGAAGTAATGGGACCAGAAGCTATAATCTTAGTTTTTTGAATGTTGAGTTTTAAGCCAGCTTTTTCATTTTCCTCTTTCAATAAGAGGCTCTCTAGTTCCTCTTCATTTTCTGCTATTAAAGTGGTTTCATATACATATCTGATGTTGCTGATATTTCTCCTGGCAATCTTAATTCCAGCTTATGTTTCATCCAGCCCGGCATTTTGCTGCATGTAAGTTAAATAAGCAGGGTGACAATATACAGCCTTGACGTACTCCTTTCCCAATTTTGAACCAGCCCATTGTTCTATGTCCGGTTCTTAACTGCTGTCTCATCCTGCATGCAGGTTTCTCCGGAGACAGATATGGTGGTCTGGTATTTCCATCTCTTTTAAGAATTTCCCACAGTTTTTTTGATCCACACAGTCAAAGGCTTTGACATATCAAATAAAGCAGAAGTAAAATTTTTGAGGGAATTCTCTTGCTTTTTCTATGATCCAATGGATGTTGGCAATTTGATCTCTGATTCCTCTACCTTTTGTAAATCCAGCTTGCATCTCTGGATATATTAATATAGCAGTAATAATCATTTGTCCACTCTTACTCTTCAAAACACACATCAGTCAATATGTAATCCTCTAGCATCCTAAATTTCCCCCTCTTAAGCAGAGTCTGCTTTAAACAGTTATACAGTTTACCTGAATATTATATTGTATTTGTTGAAACTTTTTTTTTTTAATTTTTATTGGAGTATGCTGCTGCTGCTGCTAAGTTGCTTCAGTCGTGTCCGACTCTGTGCAACCACACAGACGGCAGCTCACCAGGCTCTCCCATCCCTGAGATTCCCCAGGCAAGAACACTGGAGTGGGTTGCTATTTCCTTCTCCAATGCATGAAAGTGAAAAGTGAAAGTGAAGTCGCTCAGTCGTGTCCGACTCTTCGTGACCCCATGCAGCCTACCAGGCTCCTCCATCCATGGGATTTTCCAGGCAAGAGTATTGGAGTGGGGTGCCATTGCCTTCTCCGTTATTGGAGTATAGTTGATTTAAAAGGTTGTGTTAGTTTCTGCTGTATAACAAGGTGAATCAGTTATACATATATACATATACCCACTCTTATAGACTTTTTTCCTATTACAGAGTGTTGAGAAGAGTTCCCTGTGCCATACAGTAGGTCCTTATTAGTTATCTATATTTTATATATAGTACTATGTATATGTCAGTCCTAGTCTCCAAATCAACTCTCCCCCTTCTCCCTTGGTAACCATAAGTTTGTTTTCTGCATCATTAATATTAACTGATTAATATTCATGGTTACATTAATTCATCTATTTAGTCATTCATCCATTTATTAAACTTTTACTATGTGCCAGGATGCTATATTAAATGCTGCAGACACAAAGATGATAAAGAAAGTCCCTGTTCTAAAGCTACCCAGATACCAGAAGGTTGTAGAGGGTAAAAATGGTCCCCTAAACATGACTGTGTTCTGATGCCTAGAACCTGCAAATATTTTACCTTACATGGCAAAAGAGACTTTGCAGATGGGATTAAACTTGAGCACCTTAAGACAGGAGAGACTATCCTGAATTATCCAAGTTAGTCCAATCTAATCACAAGTCCTTAAAAGCAGAGAACTTTTCCCCGTTACGATCAGGCAGAAATGTGACTACAGAATAATCAGAGATGCAACATTGCTAGCTCTGAAGGAAGAGGAAGGGGGGCCATGATCCAAGGAACATGGGGGCCTCGAGAAGCTGGAAAAGGAATCAGCCTCGCGTGATAACCCTGACTTTAGCCCAGTGAGACTCATGTCTGACTTCTGACCCACATAACTGTATGATAATGCATTTGTATTTAAGCCACTAATCTGTGGCCATTTGTTAAGCAACAATAGAAAACTAACACTGGGATCATCTAGTCCCACATGGTTTTTTTAACAGATAAGGAAACGAAAATAAACTCCTCAAAGTCACACATTTAGGTAGTGGCAATGGACTCTGGTTTTGGAGACAACCTAGTCCTCCTTTATTCTCAAACTATGGTTGGTGTTTAGGTAAAGGCAGAAAGACTTTCACTTTATGAAGGGTAATTGCCATAGCTATTTTTCTATATATTCCAAGTGTGAACTGCATGGGAATACTAATAACACAGTTGCTCTTTTCTAGCTTCACTTGGCTAAATGACTTCTGTGGGCTGCACAAATAGCTAAGGCATGCAAGTTATTCTGTAAATCACACATGCTGTATATTTATATACATTTGTAAGTGTGAAGTGACTGAGTATTAAGAGTGTTTGTACAGTTTTCTGTGCCCACATTAGTCCATATCACTTCTCTAGGAATCTAGGTAGGTGGAGGGGAATGAAGTTTGAACCAAGAACATTCATATTGAAATTAAAAATAAAACAGAAGACCTCCCCTCCCTGAGTTCAATCAACAGTTACCTATTAAGCACCTACTGTGTGCCAGGGATTCTTTAAGGTCCTTAGATAGTCATAACATTAAAGAAAATAGATACAATCCTTACTCTCATGAAGCTTACTTTCTATTGGGAGGACCAGATGGTAAACAAAATTAATTAATTAATGTTAAGTAGTATTAAATGCTCTGGATAAAAATAAAACCATGTTAAAAAAATAAAACATTATAAAAGGAAGAATGTATGAGAAGGATGTAGATATAGAAAATTAGAATGACCAGGGCTGGG
>NW_011495023.1:5489065-5521473 GCF_000754665.1 Bison bison bison
GGCTGGGAAAATGCCTTCTTTAACAGTATGTTCAACTCTTCCTAAAATCAGCAAGAACTGTCTCCAGTGTTTGGTGGAAGTCATCAACATACTGATACTTTAGTCAAGGTTTTTCATGTTATATAACAATAATACAAATGAAACAAAGACTTTCAAAACAAAAATCATTGACATTTTCAGGCTTACAGCAAGTTGGTGATCACCACTAAATATTAATGACAACTGCAGCACTGGACTGCAGTTGTTTAAGGACCTTCTAGATTTTAGATGCCTCCCAGATTAAAAGGGGCTTTCCTGGTGGCTCAGACGGTGAAGAATCTGCCTGCAATGCAGGAGACCCAGGTTCAGGCCCTGCATCAGGAAGATCCCCTGGAGAAGGGCATGGCTACCTACTCCAGTATTCTTGCCCGGAGAATCCCATGAATGAGGAACCATGGGGTCACAGAGAGTCAGACACAACTGAGCAACTAAGCACGCAAACATACAGATGAAAGGAAATATATGACCCCATGATAACTTTATTCCTCCTTCTGATACTGAGTTGTGGGTGGTTCAGAAATTACTAATATAGTATTTTGCACATGTAGTACATGAGGTGCAAGTAAGTCTAGAGAGTAGCAGGAAGCACAGAAAATTTAATTATTACTGAATTTAAGGAAAAATCCAAATTTAAATAATCAGCTTTATATAATATAGTTAATATAGTAAGACAATGTTTAAAACTCACTTTGAAGGGTTTCAAGTTCAGCTCTTGTCAATTCATCTTCCTTTTCCTTCAATCTTGTTTCTTTATATTTAGCATAAAACTGCCCAGCATCCTGAAGAAAGAAGTTACAAATAAATTAACATAAAAATCAGTTTCCTTTGATGGTATTTTCCATATAACTTCAAGTTAAAGCAGCATATTCATTTAATAAGTAGTTTTCCTCTGTTTATGTTTTCAAATTTAATGATGAAGAGAAGAAATTGAATAAGCAGTTCTCTATGATTTGTATCTCTCAGAGAATTAATGAAAGCCAGAAATTATATGAGTGTATTAAACATGTTTAAGTAAAGCCTTTTCTCTCAGAAACGTAAGGGAGATATTCTCTTCCTGTTTTTTTTCTATTGCATATTTTCTCAATATTGTGTGTGGACAGAAATCAGAAAAATACACTTGCTGAACTGAATTATTTGATAGTACAGTAAATTATATTATTGTGACAAAGTACAAACAGTATTTTCATATTAGTCCCTTAACTCCAAAAGATTTTCAAAATCACTATATGCAAATCTGATTATGAAACATCTGTGACCACGTAGATACAAGTGAAAGACGTCACTCCACTGAGAGCTGAGGACTGAGAGCACACATTGTATGCAAATACTTAGGCGTCAAGGCACAGCGGCTGAAGTCTCGAGGAGGGGCATTTACGACAGGTGAGACTAGAGTACCAAAAAAAAGACTAGGCCTTCGATAATCACAGACACGGGAATAAACAAGCTGGTGTTCCAGGCACATGAAGCTCCTAACAGTGAGAAAAGCAAAACCAGATCATTTTCAACACCTCTTGACTCAAACTTCATCTATTCTATCACAGTACTACCTCAAGCTGCCAGGCTACACTGTGCTATGCTTCTATGTCTTTCTATATGCTTTGCCTTCTAACTAGAGTATTTTGCTCCCCTATCTTTCTTAAGAACTCCTATTCATCCTTGAAAACCCTATTCAAGAATCACTCCTCTTGTGCAAATCTTTCTGACCTTCCCTGGAAGACTAATCCTTTCCTGTATACTGCTTCTGTATTTAAACTTATCTCTATGGTTGCTTGTATCACAGTATTCTCTCCTAGAAAATGAGAAATTTGAGACAAGGGAACTTGTATGCTCAGAGCACAGTATCTAGAATCCAGAAGGCACTCAATAAGTGTTTTTGAACTGAACTAGATTGAAAGATGTGAGAAATTTGTAAAGAAAGAAATGAAAGAGCTTGATGACTGACTGGTATGGAATAAGAAAAGGAGAGATATCAAGGATAACTCTAGGGTAACATTCCCAGACTTTGTGATTCCTAGAGCAGATAAATTATAGACCCTTTTGACAGGGTTTTATTTCTGCAGGAAGTGAAGGAATAAACTCAATCCTTGGTCTACTACAATTCAGATGGAAATGCCTCAACACTTAAACCACAGAATGGGATTCTCCCTTTTCAGCCATGCCTATCCAAATTAAAGCTTTCTCCTGGGGTCTTTGAAGGGCACAGATGTCATACACCTGACTTACTCATCCTCCCATGCCCATATATACTTAAAATTTCAACAGAGGTTCAGGTTAAGAATTTACAGTCCTTTAACATTCCCTGCACCCTCAGAAAGATTGTTCAGTTTTTTTTTCCTGTAAGACAGCTTTAATAGCACTTAGTTGTCTTAAACTTTATTCGAAACGATCGTTAGATTATATTGTGACAGCTGTCATATCACTCTGGATTAATTAAAAAAACATCAAATTGGTGAATCTTTGTGTAGTCATTTTAGTATTGAAGATGGAAGGAGAAAAGCAACATTTTTTGCATATTAGGGTTTATTATTTCAAGAGAGGTAAAAATGCAACTGAAACGCAAAAAAAAGATTTGTACAATGAATGGAGAAGGTGCCGTGACTGATCGAGTATGTCAGAAATGGTTTGTGAAGTTTCATGCCCGAGATTTCTTACAGGACAATGCTCCACGGTCAGGTGGACCAGTTGAAGTTGACAGTGATCACATCAAGACATTAATTGATAACATCAATGCTGTACCACGCAGGACACAGCTGACCTACTCAAAATATCCAAATCAAGTGCTGAAAATCATTTGTACTAGCTTGGCTATGTTAATGGATTTGATGTTTGGGAGCCACACAAGTTAAGCAAAGAAAACCCTGACTATATTTCTGCATGTGATTCTGTATTGAAACCTAACAAAGACATTTCATTTTTAAAACAACTTGTGACGGGCAATTAAAAGTGGATACCATTCAATCATTTGGAACACAAGAGACTGTAATAAGTGATGAACCATCACCAACTACACCAAATTCCAGTCTTCATCCAAAGAAAGTAATGTTGTGTATATGGTGGGATTGGAAGGGAGTCCTCTTTTATGAGCTCCTTCTGGAAAACCAAATGATTAATCCCAACAAGTGCTGCACTCAGTTAGACCAACTGAAGGCAGCACTGGACAAAAAGTGCCTGGAATTAGTCAACAGAAAATGCATAATATTCCATCAGGATACCACAAGATTACGTGTTTCTCTGAATATCAGGCAAAAACTGTTATAGCTTAGCTAAGAAGTTCTGATTATCTGCAGTATTCACCAGACATTGTACCTTCAGATTTCCATTTATTTTGATCTTTAAAAATTCACTTAAGGGAAAAAAATTCTATTCCCTGCAAGACTCAAAAAGGCACCTGGAACAGCTTTTTGCTCAAAAAGATAAGAAGTTTTGAGAAGATGGAATCATGAAGTTGCCTGAAAAAATGGCAGAAGGTAGTGGAACACATTGCTCATAAAGTTCTTAGTTTAAATGAAAAACGTGTCTTTTTACTTAAAAAGCAAAAGTCCTTTATGGCCAACTCAATATGTAAAGAGAGAGTAGTGCTCACCCAACGTTCTATTTGTTTCCCCACATTTCCTTATTCTCTTGAGATTACATGGGATTATGGGGCTAGTTCTGGGCAGGCTTTGGTTAGAAATATGCGTCACTTCAAACCAAATACCAAAAAAGGCTGTGTAAACCTCCAGTTCTCACTCCTGTCATAGAGAGCAAGGAGGCCACAGGCCCTGGATGCATTCAGCCAAAAGATGGTAAAGACATCATTATTCTGAGTCCCTAAGTGGCAAGTTAGAGCAGCATGTCTCCTTATGATACGTAAGTGGAAGACACTGGAAACAAAGTTCCAGTCACTGGAATTTTAAGATAATCTGCACTTTACCATAGTCTATCCTGGTTGATATAAATACCAAGTGCTACAGAGTTAGTACAGAGAATATATAATGGGAAATTTTCAGTTGGCCTGATCAGGAAAGGCTCCATAATGATAATAATTTAGCTAAACTGTGAAGATACAGTATTCCCAAGGTTAGTTAGCTATGAGATGGAAGATATCCCTTATTACAAACCTTTCTCTTTAACATTATTGGAACATATTTAAGTGATAAAAATACCATGCTGAGGTGGCATTGCTTGTCATGTTTCAGTTTACTTTTCCTTCTCCACATAAACTTTAAAATAGTAAACCATCCAAAAAAAAAGTCTTAGGAAAGAAGGGGGTTAAATTCAGAGTGGTACGAGCAGGAAAACAGTACCACCATGGAAGAACTCTGCTCAGATGCTCAGTCGTGTGTGACTCTTCACGACTCCATGGACTGTAGCCCACCAGGCTCCTCTGTCCATGGGATTTTCCAGGCAAGGATACCGGAGTGGGTTGCCATTTCCTCCTTCAGGAAGAACTCTGAAGAGAGGCAGGTGCAAGAAGGATGGAGGACACTCCATTGCTCTTTGACTGTGTGACAGCATGTACCTCTTGTTTGAAGCTTACATACAACCTTCAACACAGGAGAATATCGTTTAAGTGCAGTTTTGAAAATCTGCCCACAAATTCAACTGCTCTATTATTACATTTTGTTCTCCAACTGACTGATACTATAATCTCAGAATTACATGTAATGTGTTATTACATACAATGTAGAAAATTACTTCCCTGGTGGCTCAGACAGTAAACAGTTTGCCTGCAATGTGGCAGACCCAGGTTCAGTCCCTGGGTCGGGAAGATCCCCTGGAGAAGGGACTGGCAGCCCACTCCAGTATTCTTGCCTGGAGAATCCCATGGATGGAGTAGCCTGGCGGTCTAGAGTCCATGGAGTCACAGAGAGTCATGTCCAACTGTGAAGCGACTTAGCATGCACATAATCTCAAGAGTTATATGTAATATGTAATTACATACAATGTATAAAATTACAGTGAAGAATATAAGAAAACTTCTAAATTTCATAATTTGAGTAAGAGTCAGTTTTTCTTTGTATAGAACTATAATAATACTAAGTTCACAAGAGTAATAAAAATAAAACAGAGAACAAGAAGCTGTTTTCCTGTGCCTGAGTCAGTATATTCTAAGAGACAGAAGGCCCAAAGTGACTTTTCCATTTGGGCTAAGAGACAGAAGAGACCACAGAAGCCATCTATTCAGCCCTAACTCAATGTGAGAATCCTCTACAACTTTTATAAAAATTACAATCTGCCTCAATATCCGTACAGAGAATGTAAGATCAGATAGCTTACTCACAGACCATGAGACTAGTTACCAAGCTCACTATCCAGCAGCTGAAAAAACTTAGCCTAAGCTTTTATATTTCTTATATTTTAAATTTATTTTCCTCTGCTTTAAGATTCATTTCTACCATGAACTAATTGTGTCACTTTGGGCAAACGGTCTCACCAATCTGAGTCTTAAGTATTTTTTCAGCTATAAAATATGGATGAGACTGTGTCTCTAACATCCTAACTAACTAACATTTTGTGGTTTTAAAATCTTTTCTACGTAACTCTACTTTACATTCTGTCTTTGGACCTCTGAATAATTGCATCTTATGGCCTCCTTTCAGAGGGTGGAAGGAATGGAATCTTTGTTATGTTGTGAGGTCTTTCCAATTCTCCTGTATCCCTTTGTCCTTCTGCAGCAGCAGTTTCAGCCTTATAAAAATTCAGATGAGTTTTCCCAAACTTTTTCACTGGTTTATGTATTCTCTATGTAAAGTGCGCTTGTCTGCAAAATTTTTCAAAAAGTTCTAAGAATACTAAAAAAGTAAGCTTCCTTATCCCTTGGAAAATCTGTGTTTAACTTTGAGCAGAAGGGCAGGCAACTAAGCTTGCTGCAAATGCCTCCTAGTCTTTTAGAAGCTTTTCCTTCTGCTAATTAGCTGTGAATGTTTTGTTTATTTGGTTTCTGTCCCAGCAAGCAGAAGCAAAGGGGTTAGAATGAAGGGCCATGACTGTAGAGAGGGCAACCCCTGGGCTTGTCCAGAGCTGTTTCCATGGAAGAAGCTTCTTGGGAGGGAGGAGGCCTCCCTTTATAAACAGCTGTATACAGTACAGTATTCCCTTTACTCTCAGGCAACTTTCAATTTAAGGTAAAAGCCACAGTACCACAGAGAAGATTCTTCTGTTTTCTCAGCCACTGCTCCTTAGAAGCCCATAAATCCTGATGGGGTGGACATATGCACACTGGGAATTTTCTACAATGATTTCTAGTCTGTGTTCATATAAGATCAACTTGGTAGTGAGAAAAGATGGGGGACCAGGACTTAACGATGAGAAAAATGAACAATTTAGGCAATGAACTCCTAAAGGAGTTGCATGTTTTATAGATAATGTTACTGAGAAATGTAACATAGCAGGTAGAGAGCAATTTAAACGGTGAATTCCCAGAAACATCAAACAAACAAGCGAGCAAATAAATTCTGAATACTTAAGATCTTTCCACCTCAGAAAAGGTAGAGAACTATGAACTATGATTTAGACTGGTAATTTGTAATTACTTGGGATATTTGGTACTTACTGATTTGTATGAGAAATCGGTGCTGTTAGCAATCTAAATTTTTAATGGGCTTAAATAAATGAAGCTCCAACACAAACAGCCAGTTAAACTGAAAATATGCACACAGCACTGGTTATATTTCATCAGTTTTTGCTACTCACATTGCTATGAATATGTTTCAGAATATATATGATCAAATAAAAAATATCTAAGGGCATTTTGAAGGTTAGAAAATTTTCTTGGGGTCACAGGCTGAGTACAGTCCACACAGAAGACTGGTTTAGTCAGATTCCAAGAGACTGTGTACTCCCTTCTGTTCTTTGAGAACACAGACTGGGAAGATACGGAGTGTCACTAGGGCTATACTTTTAATGGTAAAACTAAATTCTAGCCTGAAAGCACACTATGCCTCTCCTGATACACACCGAGTTCCTTGTTACATTCTAATTCACACTGCATGTCTTCTGTTGATTACTCCATCTGCCTTTTTTGCTGTATAAACACATTCTTCTCAAGTTTCTGAAGTTTCTCTGCAAACAGTCATGCATTTTACTCCTCTTTAATGTAATGTTCTCTCCAATCTCTATGGACACGTCAATTTACAATCATTCTCCATATTCTTTTTCTTTGGTTTCTCATTTGACTTCTTACTTCTGCCTATGTGGGTACATGAATGATATGGGGATACACATTTTGCTAAATATAGTAATATCCATATGTCTTTTCTTTCAAGATTTTCCAATCTATGAAATGTTTGATACTAATTTAACATCAGATATCTCATATGTGTCAAGTATAATTGTTTTCAGTTACTGGGCTCATTCTTCTAATCCACTACATATTACAGTTTTTCCAATATTTTCTTCAGAGCAAAGGAAAGGAATAAAACCCAGTAATAAAGGTACTAAAGGAGGTACTAAAGGAGGTAATAAAGACCTTCTCAAAATGCAAGGGGAACTATCAAAGAAATACTTTTACTTCTACCCTGCTTGATCACAGAACCATTTTGAGTACTGTCTGCCCACTATGCGCTTTAACTTTCCCGTTCCTAACGATGTATACATATCTTTGACAGACCTGTGTGACGGAAACACTTTTCTGTCTCAATGTTCTTTAACAGGTTTGTCAGATTTACCTATTAAACTCCTAAATGGCTATATTCAGAGTCTGCTGACTTGGGATATAGTCTTGGATGACAGTATGAGCTATGTAGTATTTTCTTTTTTTTTAAAAGAGCAATCGTACAATTCTTCCTCAGGTTTTTTCAGTCTCCACATGTGTATTTTTATGGGAGTTACTGTATCTATGAAATTATTTTTGTACACAACTAGGACACAGAGTAGGCACTTCACTGTCGAATGGCCTATTCATCTTTCAAGACTTGGCTCAAATTTTCCTTGGTTATCTTAAATAGAGACAATCTTACTTCTCAGAACATCTATAGAAGTCATTGTTTATATTACAGATATGAAGCTTATATATCATAATGTGTCCCAATTATTTTAATTTATGTGATATAAACTCTGACTGTAAGGGCTTTTAAAGTGCCTTGTTCTGATACTGTGTTTAATAAATTTTTACTGAACCTGCTAAACTAATCCTACTGGATAACCAACCATACATGCATGTGAACTGTAATAAAGAATGGATATTTAGAGGAAGAATGGGAAGAAAAAGGTTAGAAATGAAGAGCTGTTGATATGACAACTAAATTTGGGTACAGGTTCTGCAAGTATGAAGGCCATTCACTGGAAGTCTTCGAACCTCTCAGTCAAGAAGATAGGGATGGTTTATGCAAGAAAAAGGATTCCTACTTAAAAATAAAACAATGGCCCTGTACCACAAAAGTGGTGAAGAAAACACTGAAGGCCATGTGTATCATTTTTTTAAATACTGAGGGCTCTAGTAGGACTCTTACCACCACTGTGTTAGTTACCCATCCAGACTATTTCAGGTAAAGAGGGCTTCCTATAAATTTCATAAGTACCTTATTTAAGAAGATCTCATACAAGTGTCACATAAAAACTTCAGTGTTGTAGATAAGGCATATGTATTCATTTTACACAATTCTATGAATGATAAATTAATACAAAGGTCAAAGAATATTATAAGAAAAAAAAAAAGCAGATAAAATCTAATCCTAATAGCAACTATTCAGTATTGCTTTGCTGATGTTTGTGAAAGTATAAGCTATTATGTTTATGGATCTGAAATACTTTCACTATTACAATTTGGATCAGAATCAACTATATTGTTTTGGTAGTGGACATGAGAAAGACATTAAACTTCCAATTGATTCAACAGTTTTAGAAGGTTTCTGAAGAGGCTAAAATGTTTTTACAAAATTCCTTACTTTTACAAGTTTTCTACAAATTTGCAATGAGGCAAAACAATAACTTGTGAATCTAAGTCATTTTAATATATTGTTTTTGCAAATTACTCTGCATGCTAACCAAGAAATATGTTAATTTTACCAAATAAACTTTGTTTCAAATGACTTAGATTAAAATTACAAAGTGAGTGGGATGAATTGGGAGACTGACATATATACACTACTATGTATAAAATAGATAACTAAAGAGAACCGACTGTGTAGCACAGAGAACTCTTCTCAGTGCTCTGTGGTGCCCTAAATGGGAAGAAAATCCAAAAAAGTGGGGGGCGGGCAGTATATGTATACATATAGCTGATTTACTTCGCTGTACAGTAGAAACTAATACAACATCATAAAGCAACTATACTCCAACAAAAGTTTTTTTTTTTTAATAAATGAAAAAAAAAGAAAAAAAGAAAGTGTTTCAGACTGACACTTTATGTGATATTTATGCTGCCTCATGATTAAATTGATCTGTACTCTAATTTGCCTATTACACAGATTCTAAAGCTAGCAAAAAATAATCATTCTCTTAAAAATGTAAGAAATCATGTGGTAAAATATTTTTCTGTCACATCTTCTCACAAATATACCAGTAAGATAAACACATTTTCCCTCTCTTACTAAGTCTTACATATACGGCATACAAGGATTGTGGATTTTTATCCAAATAAACAGTACGCTAAACAACTTGAAAAAAGCTTTTAAATTACCAAAATACTTCAATTGTCTCTATTAAATGTAAACAAAATAAATGATTCTGTATGCAATAACTATTAAGATAAACTATTTTGACAAAGAACTGGTAAATAATTTCTCAAAAGTTAGGAAGAAACACTAGTAACTTTTAGTTAATTTTCCCTCCAAATATAATTTCCATCATTAGAGGAAAAGAATGAAATACAGAAGGTGGTCACTCACTTCCTTAAACGATAAGGAAAAACAGCCACTATACGAAAAAAAGTAATTAAACAGAAATTATCTCTCGCTCTTGCTCTTTGTGTTTTCTGAAATGAAAACATTTCCTCCAAAATTACAACTTCAAAGAATTTCAAAATTTGTACACCAAACCATTATATATTCTTTCAAATATTCTGTTTATGTGTTGGAAATTTTCTAACCAGACGCAATAATTAAAATTAGCAAAACGATAGTCTAATGAAATGTGTTGTTATGCTAAATATTAAAAAAAGAGAGAATTGCCATATAAATATGGTATGTACATTCTATCATTTGAGCAAGCCTGACTAGCAACAGAAACTTCGATTACAGTATAAGACAAAATATCTGCACTCCTCTTAAAGCTACAAACAAAATGGTAACCTATGTAGACTTTTGCTTAATTATACAAATACTTACACAAAGTGTTTTTTGCCACACTATTTACTTAAATGCTTCTAAAATAATGGTGACAAGGTATCTGAGTTCTGTTTTTACTGGATATGCCTTAAATGATTAAATTGTTATTGCTTTTATATCTGTCTTAAAGATAGTATTGCTTTTTCCTTTTTCAGTGTCTTGGAATTCTAAGGTGTTCTAAAAGCAACATTAAGAGATAGTTAAAAGAATAGATATCTAAATAAAATTTTAGAACTTTTCTAAACTAGGTTTATACTTATAAAATACTATTCATTCAATCAGCATTATGAAGCATCTACTGTATACTCAGCCTTCAGATAGCAGGCATAAATTATTTCATGAATAATTAAAATCAAAGCAGTAGTATCATATGAAAGAAGTAGGTTTTTTTTTTTACCTGGATTAGATGAGGCAATGCTTTTAGGGTAAGGCAAAACCAAATTCCCAGCTTGCAGGGAAGCAAATCATGCCACTGAGGTTTCACCAGTAATCTAAAAGCAAAGTATAGAAACTTGAAAAACAAATTGTTTTTATAATAATCATGAACTCTGTTTTGAATGGCTATTTCAACAAAAAAGTTTTTCAATGAAATATTTATGACAGTTATCACTTAATCTGACATATTCCATCATGAAATATATTAGTACAACAAATGCAATTATTTACAGTAAGTAAGAGAATGTAGACTAAAGTTTTGGGGAAGGAGACTTGAATAATCAAGTTATAAAAATAAAGGCACAAAAGCCCTCTTTCTAACCTGGACTTTTCATCAGTTTGGTAAAGTGAATTCTTAGACCTTATGATTACTTCAGCTAGAAAAGACTCAACAGCATCACAGTGTCCCCAAGTGCTGACAAGCAGATATGAAGACTGTAGCATAAACAAACCAATACATAAAAATTAATGTCATTTGCAGTTCACTGAAGCATTACTCACTGATGTCATCAGGACAGAAGACAGGCAGAATAGTCTCTGATCTCCATCTCACATTGATCCAGTTCCTGCCCTGCTGTGTGAACTATTTAAACCCTTTATTTCTTCCTATGAATCAATAGGAGAAATGGTGGTATCTCTTTGAGTGCACTGCATATTACTGTCTCTCTACATATTGTCACTCCTGAGTTAAACGCTACAGTGATAGATTCTTTTAGTAATATTTTGCTTCTGAAGTTTAGTAGAAAAATTTAAACAAGAATTCAGGGGCTTAATTATTTAAATATATATGAATACTTTTACAAAGAGAAAAACCTGTAGAACTTGTGCTTAAGACTAGAATTTGTTTCTTAAAACTATGGAACATTACTAGTCTTTTATAAACTGAATACAGATATAAATGTTGGTATATTTGAAATGGATATACATATAAAGTGGGATCACATTAAAGACGTATTTTAAAACAATTTCGAATTATAAACATGTTTTCATATGTTCCCACCTTTCATTTTTTTCTGAAGCACCAAGTTTTGATACATCCACAGTCTTGCCGCCTGTCTTTTTTTTCTTTTCTCTCTTTTTTCTACTGAGCAGTTCATCCTTAATGTGGAAAAAATTATGGTTACAGGTTATCATTAACATATACTCTTCAAATGTTATCAAGAGTCTTCTGTGAAGGGTAAACATTATAGAAGAACATTTATGCAAATATATGTAGGGTCCAACATGATTAAGTAAAATCATCAATCTCTAACAATGACTGTTGTCATGGTATCCGGTCCTTAAACACACATGAAGTTCGGCGCTGTCAGTCATGTGTATCTCCACAGCAATCAAAGTTTTCTAAGAAGAGAAGGCATTCAACTTACTTTTTCTCATTCATCCAACTTTAATAATGTCACTTCAAAAAGAATGAGTAAACAGATGCTAATTCATGAATACTGATAAATATGTTTCTCTTTAGCATATAAATAAAAGCCCACAGCAGGCAGAATAAACTATCAGTCTAACAAAAATGTAATAATTTTTTAACCAATTTATCTCTGAAATTATAAAATTATACTCATTTCAAATTTTACTGAGTTAAAAGCTATTAAAGTCATCATTCTAAATCATTTTGCATAAAAAACATGCATGTCTAGAAGGTGACAATGAGGAAAACATAGCTCTATCTTCTAATTTTCAGCTCGATATTTACACCTTAACAAAATTTTGTAACAAACTCAAAATGACACATTTTTAAAAAGAAACACTTTCTTCTTATATCATTGGTTCTTGAAATAGAAGCATCAAATACTAAATGTTGAGTACAAAAGTACTAGAATAAGGAATATATATAAGAAAGCTGAAATTTTTATCAGCTGAAAAACTGAATGTCTAAAATTCCATATAAAATTAAGGAGGCTAGGTCACTTGATTTATTACCAATACTTACCAGTTGTTTTTCCAGGTAGATTGACCAAACCACAGCATAATGACCCACTGTGAGAATAATGAACAAAAGTAATGCCAGCTCAGCATTGCTCATTTTCCTCACCCGCCTGTAGTAGAATACAGGCTGTCGCCAATCTGGAAGTCCATTGATCAGAATATCATCATACCTACAGAAGCAAATACAATAGTTTTTCATACGGAGTTTAAAAATAAAAGCAAAAAACTTTATTTGTATCAATACTTACACTTAAAAAGAGGAAAGAGAAAAGAATTTCTCCAAAATATATAACATTTATACAGATTACCAGCATTACAACGGTCTGTAAATCAAAACATTACATTCAATCATACACAACCTTCAAAAAGGCACTCAGTGATATACTTTAGATCTGATATACGGATCTTGTGTTTTTAAACACTCCAACGACGTGACTCCTGGAATGACATCCACACTCAAGGAGCCTTATAGTCCACGTCTCCATCACAGGGTGCAGTGAGGCCCCACCATGAAAGTCAGTGACAAAAGGAAGAATCTCAATGGGAGAAAATCAAGATAAGAGCACTATTGCTTCCAAGAATTATATATTAATTGAATCACATTCAGGATAAATTTTCTAGTTAGTGCTTTTATTTGAATCTCAGTACGAGGGTTCAAGGTTGAAATATTTATTTTATCAAAGCTTCTTAAAGACATAAAAAGTCTATTAAAAAGGGGCACCTTTTAATTTTATGTTGCTCACGTTCTTTTTTAAGAATTAAAAACAATACCAAATTAGCAGGAGATGTGGAAACAACCAATTTCTCAATAAAACTGTTTATTTGTAAACATTTAGGTGGCAGTTTCCTCACATTTTTTTGTCTTTGCTGAAAGGGAAAAACACAACAAATTTCCTGGTAATTCACTTTAAATCTACTTTCTTTAGAATAAAATTCCAACTGAATTTAAATTTACCCATCAGACATTATGGAGGCAGATATTTTTAACGTTAAAAATAAGGAGTAACATTTATGACTGTAAAACTCAAAATGGTCTCATGCAAATACTGTATGTTCAAAACACACAACCTGTTAATCTTAGTTGAACACAACTCATTAAATATTCTAATCACACTATTTCCAGAATTAAATCTTCACTGAAAGGCCTAATTTGGTGCAACACATTGACCAAAATATTTTAATTAAAAATATTCTGAGTTAGTCGCAGGCCTAATTACAGGAATAGAAATAGGGCCTATATTGTCAGGCAGGTCAGTAGAACTCAGTAGTAGGTTTTTCTCAAGTAAATTGACCGATCTACGAATAATAGCGCAGCTGCTAAACTGCCAGTCTTGACATGTAAATCAATTTAAATGCAACAACTGCAGTAGCTACTTTGATAGTTATTAAATTGATACCTTGGAGATATGCTTAAAAAAATAAAGCAGAGCATTTATTACAGGCAACTTCTTTTTTCAGTAGAAAAATACTGGTTATAAATTCAAAATATATTTTATTGGACTATCTAGAAAACCTGACTTTTAGGATCAACTTAGATTATTAAAAATAACGGCAGATTAGAATAACCAATGTTCAAAGTAAAGGACATTAGTGGTACTAAACTCTTAAAGGCAGGCAAACTTTACAATATACAAGAATCTGGTAATTAAAATATGGTTACATAGTAGCTGAGCCAAAGTTTGATGTTAAATATTCTTTTTTAATATTTATATAGCTATTTTTGAACACAAATAAATATATAACATGATTTCATCAAAAGTTATCATTCCTGTCCTTCAAAATTTATGTTTAAATCTATTGCTAAAAACTGACTCATTTTAAATTACCAACATATTGGTAAAAACGGTTTCAAGTGATATAACGTAAGATTACAATATCTGAATGAGGTCCAATAAAGAAAGGCCTGAATTTATTCTAAAATCTACAGTCTACTTCAGATTTGTTGAGGAAAACTGGGAGAATATAATTATTTTCAGCTAATCTCTCCCAGGAAATAACTTCAAGTAAAAAGTGTGGCTATTAATAAAGAACATCTAAGAAAGTGGTGACAGTTCCCTAAGAGCATTACTGTTAAACTTGTTTTAGATCTAAATAGTATCAGAAGAAAACCCAGCTAAACTCATAGCTATGAATCTTGTATCAAATATTTTATCACCATTGAAATACTATGTATCTATTAATAGCTACTGCTTTCTACCCCACATATAAATTGTATTTGGTGCACAGCTAAATTCAAGACAGCAGAATCTCATGCACTGAACACATTAAACAAAACTAGATATTTACTAGGCTATGTCTGCCACTCTAAACAACAGTTTCCAAGGATTAAGCTTAGAATCAATGCTCTATTGATTTTATTATCAATGAACATTATGGCTCACACGACTGGCCATTTTAACGGAAGATAGCTTCTATTATAGTTCACTTTTTAGAGTATATGCTGTTAAAAGATAAATCACTGCTTTCCTGAAACACTGAAAAAATAAAGATATCCTTAAAATATACAGACAATATATTCATAAGTTATTTAAGAAAAAATGTGTTGATAACACAAAACATCACTATGTTATTCTTTTTCTATATCTAACACATAATACTGTTAAAATAATTAAGCTCATATAAACTGCTCTTAACAATTTGTTAAAACCAGATTAAGAATGTACACACGTATGAATATTATAAGAAAATACAAAAGTAAATTTCTTTGATGAAAATATCACTAAATGTAAAAAAAAAATGAAACTATAAAGGCATCATTTTAGAAATTAAAAATATTAATTGATCTATTCCATACATCCAACATATAGCCTAATATATGTTTATTTCATTTGATTTTCTAAAATGTACATGATGAACATAATAATGGTTATATAATCATCAGTGAGTTCCATTCTATAGTCATCAAATGACTATATTCAATTCAAATATATTTAGCCCAATATAAACATAAAAAGCAAATCAAAAAATGTTTAAATTCCAAGAAAAATTATGTAAATTATTAGCATGCTTTGAAATATAAAATAGTAACTATGAAATTAAAATAGAAAACATGTATATTATGCAAATAAATATTCAAATAATTCTAGCATTTGCCTAAATTGTGAATCTCTCACTGTAAAAGTTTGAATTTTTAGCTTAAAAGAATAACATCATCTATTTAGGCCACATTTTGAACCTGAGTAAAAACTGTACAAAGAGCATAAATAGGAAACAAGCTTAAATTAATTGATCTTTCCTTTATAAAATGTATATATGTGCCAAAAGCTGTGGTACACAGCACTTACATTCAACTTTTACAAATATATACCATAAAACAGACCCAAAAAACTAAGTTGCACAAGCGAGTTACCAAAAGAATTTTAAAACAGATTTTAAATAAAAGTAAATGTCCTAATATGACTAAAGCACAATCTAGTGTATGTATGTAGTGCTTAGTATTGTCTTGGTACTTTGTTCCAGCTAACACTGGCAACAGTTTATAATATGGCAGAACATAACTGAGCTGCTGTTTGCTAAAATAAGGAAATTACTTAACGAGTTTAGAAAAGACTTCTTTACTAATCTCCCTTATACTAACCAGGAAAACTTGTTTTTTCATGCTGTAGTCTATGTCTTTAGAAGAAAAAAATGGCTTAGAAGTTTACTCACAGTAACACTCTTAAGAATCTACCCAAGAGAAATGAAAAACATTTGTTCAGAGACTTCTGTGTGAATATACACAGCGGCATTGTTAGTCATAGCCAAAAAGTGGAAATGATCTCAATGTCTATCAGTTGAATGGATAAATGAAAGTGGAATGTGGAATACTATTCAGCAATAAAGAAGAATGAGCTACTGGTATATGCTACAATATGGACATACCTCAAAAATATGTTGATAATAGGAAGAAGCCAAATACAAAATACTATTAGATGATTTAATTAATACGAAAAAACACATTTATAGTCACATAAAGGAGATCAGTGATTGCCTGGAGCTGGGATCAGAATGCTAAGTGCCTGAAAATGGGCTTGAGGGAGTATTTTGAAGGTAATGTTCTAAAACTGGTTGTGGTAGTCTGCACAACTCTGTAAATTTATTAAAAATCATAGATTTGTACACTTAAAATAGGTTAACTGTTATGGTATGCAAATTATACCTAAATAAGGCTGTTTAACAAATAAAGTTTGCCTGTTCCTTAAAAAAAAAAGGTAATCTATTATTTTATATGCTTTCTTGTTATTCCGTTTTCTACTAAAATTTTTTAAATGAGGTTGCTTTCAGTGAAAAGATAATTATTTATAAGGGAAATAAATAAGTCCATTACAATTCCTGGAAAGTTACACATTTAAAAGCACTTATTAATAAATATTTATAATAAATGACTGTGATACCAAAGAGCATTTGTTAATATCACTATAAGACAATCTTCCTTCAAAAGATAAAACTGTGCTTTTTTTTTTCTAAAGGAATTATAAACATTAGGTATTTGAAGAGATGCATTTCTCCTATAAGTTTAAATACTCATAGGTCACCTGGCCTCAGGCGCAAGCTTTGGAAGAGTGATTCTCAGCTTGATTAGTTACGACTTTTGCCTCAAGGAAAACCAGTTACCAAAGAGTTACTTGTGCCTCAAGGGGTATAAATACTACAGCTGTTTGTGTAACTGTCAGATCCATTTTTTTCTTTTAACACTCTACAATAAATGCAAAAGGAACTAATCCTAAAAAGAAAATATTTGATGAGCCTGTGTTAATGAAGAAACAATTTATACATGAGAAGTGATTTGTTCTGAAAAGATATAAATAATTTTGGTAATTGGAAGAAATTGTTACAAAGTTTACTGACTTAAAATAACAACAAACAAAAAAACAAAATCTGATGCCAGAGATGCAGGGAGACTAAATAAAGCTATCTTTACAGACACATTCTTGATGTGTGAAACACAACTAGGGGCTCAGTGAGAGAAACCAACTAGAAAATATGCACAGAATGACCAACACTTCTTTCAACACACTTCTAGGACTCTTTCAACACTATGGATTATCTCAAACCAGAGGAATGTCTGCTATGGTATCTGGACCAATGCCAGCCCTTGTTATAAAGCAAAGAACACTTCAAGAGAATATCCTGAGTACCTTGCTTTGCAATCTGACAAACTGAGGTATTCAAATTAAACTGTTAAAGATGAGAACCAAGAGTGGGAGTTGACACTGTAGGATACAGAATAATTCCAGGTAACACATTTGAAGAAAGAATCAGAATGTCACATGGCATAATGTTTTGGATTTTCTTTAAGATAAACTAGCTTTAATAGAGTAATATTTTCAAACTGCAGAGGGTAGCTCACTAGTGTCTCATGAAACCAATTTAGCAGACCACAATCAGCATTGTTTTCAAAAAGAAAAAAGAACAGTCTAGACTAGCTTAGAATAGAAAAATATGTCTTTCACACACAATAAGAAGTGTTCTGTGACATTTCTGTTTCAGTTGTGTCTGTGTGTCCTGAAGCACGATGCAAAATGTATTTCTTACCATGAGTCTGACTTAAAGAACTCTGAAACCTGTCGCAGTAGTGTCTACATTGCATACACTTGGAAGAGCAGAAGAAAGGGTTTCTCTGCAAGCTCCTAAGTCAGTAGCATATAAACCACGGTAAAATCTATTACTACTCTTCTGAAAGGCACCCAGAGACATCTCAAAGAGAGGGTGCTGCCTCCTGTCTGACGTTCAACCCTAAACACAGAATCGCTGGAGGAGAGTAAGGGAAGGATGGAGGCAAAAGAAACAGGAGAAAGAAGCAAATATTTTTCTTCTACTCCTATCTTGTACTTACACAATTCTGCTCTCTCACTCACAAATTAGGTTTATTATTTTGAATATGAGGAAACACCGAGAAAAGGTAATAACTTGAATATCTCTAGTCGCCTGATTGAAAAACATTTAAGAAACTGAGGGGGGAAAGACCCCCAAGCACAGACAGGAGCAATTACTGATATATCAAAAATGAATAGGCATTTGTTTGAAGTCAAGTGGTATTTGAATTTTCCAGGGCACAGATACTCATGTTAAAAATATTAGCTAATGAAGGCATGATCCTGAAGTCTCTAAGTACTAAATAAACCTAGTGAATATTTTCAGTAGAAATTAACTCCGCTCTAAACATACATTTTAAAAACAATGCATTTCTTGAAAAGGAACGAAAATAAAAATACTAACACAATAAAATGTTTGATGAGACAATTCTTTTCTTTATAAACAGACATCAAAGTATAACATCTTAATTCAAAAGCAGATGAACACTCACCTCTGCCTTCGTTCATCATCCTTTAAAACTTCATAAATGGCCACCAACTAGATAAAACAGAAGCATCACGTTAAAAATACTTTCACCTATAAGAAATCATTTAGGAAGACAGACACACTATAATGCACATGCAAAAAGCCCATGCACTCAGTGAACAGATAAAATCTTAATTATAAGTACCATTTTATGGTTTTGGTAGCACCTTAAGAGGTTAAAAAAGGCTTGATACCAAAATATATCTTTGAGAAAGATGCAAAAGTAATAATTATCTTAACATGTGCTTTTTAAAACTGTAATTTAGAGAAGAAAATTATGACAATTATGACCCTCCCCCCCAAGAACTGAGACTCCAATATAAAAAATGCTGGTAAAAGCGTTATTTTCTTTAAACTGAATAAATATGTATGCATAATATTTCTAAACTACAATCTCATTTTAAATGGAAACATTCTACATATAGGTTACTGTTTTTACCATAAACATTTATTTATAAATTATCACAAAAATATATAACAGCATATTTCACTTACTTGTCTAAATTGAGTTTCTGCATTTTCATCTTTATTCTTGTCTGGATGCAGAGTTAGTGAAAGCTTACGATATGCTTTTCTAATGTCTGTAGATGAAGCATCCTGGATGTAGTGGGGGGGAGGGGAAAAACACAAAGCAAACTTTGTCAGAAAAAGAAATTCCCAGAACCTTGTTAAGATCTGAGAAGACAGCCAACCAAATGCAGGACCCCAGGCAATGTAATTTGAGCAATCAGTCTAACAACCAGGCTATGCAACTAGCCTGACCCACATGACTGAACAATTATTCAATCTAATTTGGCTCTCCTCTTAACTTTTCATTACCATACATTCATTTAAAGAAGACAGTATTTGGCAAAACTTTTCAAACACTTGCCTTCCTAAAATTAACCAATAAATCTTTTTCAGTAATTAAGAGATCAAAAAGAAACAAATTAAAAATTAATACATCCGTGTGCCTTCAAAGAAGGTCTTTATTATTTGAGAATCTTAAAGCCAATGTCTGAAGCCCAGGCTTACCATATGTGGTTCCTTCATTGTTATTTATATTGAATTTACCATGGAGCAGCCACCTATGGAATCTCAATTTCAACATGTCAAAAAGTATGCCTATTTGAAGGCAGTTAAATTTGCATTTACACAAAATAATTATAATTAGAAATAGTTATGTATATTATCCTCAACTTTTTAAAGTACGTTACAGGATATCTTCAATAGTGTCCAGTTTCCATAGTCTGGTTTGCAGAAATAAATTTGCCCACTATTTATGTGTTATTAACATAGTTAAAATATTATTTTAAAAGGACAGTTGAGGAAGAGTACTTTGGATTCAATGAATATTAAAATTGTATTTTATGTAATCCTGTCCTATTTGTACATATAAACTCAGAGAACATCATTTTACATACCTAGTTTAAAAAAAAATACATGAAAATTACAACACACTGTTAAGTATAAAACTTGATCTCCATTAAGTTTAAAATTTATTCCAAACACTAACATATTCATAGAGAGGCAAAATGAGAATAAAGTTGCTTATTAAATTTTATCGTGTTTTACAAATGAATATTTGTTCAATTAATTGATAAAACTGATATACTAAAAAGTTCAAATGACTAAAAAAACAAACATAACAAAAGTCCATGTTCCTGGAACTAAATAGCTGTTAAATAAATAGAGCTGGAGCAAGGCAAAGTGAGACTGTAATTAGTCTGTCAAGCTCTCTCTTATAAACCATTACTTTCATTACCAATTTTCTGGGACTTGTTGCTCCAGGCCACTACTCTAAAGTTTCAGCTTAGGTGTGAATATTTTTCTGACTCATGGAGGGTTGAAGAGCTAAAAAATTAGCAGAGTAAGTTTTGCAGGTAATATGATTATAATTTCCATTCTCACATGCCCAATGGAATTGTTTTGTTCTTTATACTTGAATAATAGCTAGCTAACAAGTAGTAGAAAAGAATGATTATTTTTTTCTGAAACTCTGTGATGGAGATTCTGTCGAGCAAAGAGGTCAAATGTCAAATGAATGTTCATTGTCTAACTGGGGCTTTAATTTTAGATTTTATTAATTGGGACTATATCATAGAGAAATTTCAAAAGTAGATTTCTTACAATCTAATGTATTTGCTTATGTTACAAAATTAATACATGCTCATTACGGAACATCTATGACTTACTAACACTCACCTAAGACCCAGTCTTGCCAACCTGACTCCAATCTTCCAGTTTTCTGCTACAGTATATACACTAAGTGTAAATGTGATCAGATGGCTCTCCTATTTCAAACTCTTCAGTAACTCCCAAGAACCTTCATCATTTGTCTTATCCAGTCTTTTTAACTTTGTATTGCACCATCTTGATCCATCTTCCTGGTCCCCCAAATCATCACACAATAGGATCCTGTTCCCCAACCTTATGTTTTTGTTTTGCATCCAGCTGTAGATACAGTTCTCTCCTGACTTAGGAATGCACCTCTCAGGCTGCACAGAAAGACTGCCTATTTCTCTCATGAGATCTGCCCAGTAATTTATTTCACCAATAAGCTTCACCCTAAGTGGACAAAACTGAAAAACTCAGAGTTTTCCCTATCTAAAAGATATGCTCTAGAGAAGCTGCATCTCAAACTAGCTTATGTATGTGTTACATTTTAGTTAATTAATCAATGAATTTTAACTTATCCTCATAGCAAAGCTTATAGCTGTTAGCAGGCCCATTTTACTGACAAGGTAAAGGAGGCAAAAAGAAGTTGAGTAATTTGCTCAATTCCAGACTGCTGGCAAATAGAGGAAAACAGAATTCAAACCCAGAAAATACTGCATCAGAATCATAGCTCTCCATGTTGGTTCTTAAGATTCAGTTAGTAGGTTTCAGCTGACTCACTGCACAGGGGGCTACAGTTTTGGGGAAGGCAGTGAGAACAACTGCTACACTTCTACTGATCTGATAAACTATACAGAAAACATCACACAACTACAATGTAAACATGGTCCACTGCAGTTTTAAAGGTTTATATCCTGATACGTGCTGGCTTTTACAGCACATTTTACACCATATTTCTACTACAGACCCAAACGTTAGAATATTTATCTCACATACACAATGAATGAAACCTTTTGTCTCCCTGGCTTGCAGGGATTCTTGATAGGACTATGGGTGAACTGGTCATCTATAGGATTCAATTCTTTTCCTTTTAAATGTGATACGGTTTTTTTTTTTTTTACAAGCTGGACATGAATTATCTTAATACCTGGATGACTTCTGTAAAGAATAGATATATGGTTATTCTTTTAAAAACAAAAATAAACAAAGAAAAACCACAAAAATATGTCCATCAAAATTGGGGGAAAAAAATGTGATGAGAGATCAACAAAAGTGGCAGAGTATGGAACTCCAAGGGCCTGTCCCTCTCCCTGAAAAGAAATGGCAAATAACCTGGCAAAAACTGTCAGAATCAACCTTATCTGCAAACTAGTCAAAGGATTCCAGTAATCAGTCAAGCACTCAGTCAAGAAAAAGTAGCTAATTCTCTGTAAGGATCTTGAAGTTATCAATCTGAGTTATTGGTGTGGGTTTATAGTGTTAGTTAGTTAGTTAAGTTGCTCAGTTGTGTCCAACTCTTTGCGACCCCATGGACTGTAGCCCACCAGGCTCCTCTGTCCATGGGATTCTCCAGGCAAGAATACTGGAGTAGGTTGCCATTTCTTTCTCCAGGGGATCTTCCCAACCCAGGGATCGAACCCAGATCTCCTGCATTGCAGGCAGACGCTTTAACCTCTAAGCCACCAGTTTCTAGTGTTAAGAGTATGTAAAGTAGACTTTGTTCTAAAAGAAGTTGTGGTTGCTTGTTTAGGCTTATCCTTTGATTCCCTGACAGACTGGTAAAGGTCTTACCTCTATTTTTTACCAAACTCTGACCTATCCCAGGGCAGACAGGCAACTGTTCAGGACATTTGTCAAAAACATTTTACAGCAAGTTTACCAGGTGGTGTCAAATGAGGCAAAGGACGGCAGTTAGGCACACAACACGCATATCAAAAAGCTAAGGAGACTGGGAAGTGAGGTGCTTTGGGGAATATGGTATTTGAAATGCTCCCACATATTCTTTGGAAACTAGACGACCAACAGCTGTATGCCCAAAGTGGAGTACATAATCAAAAAGACCTGAGAAGGCCCTAAATTCTCATTTCTGGCTGAGCTTTAGGCTGTACACAAGTAGAAAGTGAAGACTAAGAGTGAGTTGTAAACTGCCTAGCTGAGTGTTGAAGGCATGTCCTAACATACACACAAAATCCTCCACCAAAGGTTTTGAGGGTTTTTTTTTTTTTTTTGCTTTTCGTTTTTTTCCTGTGCCAAATCTTTGAGGAAATCTTTGCTGAATCATCATCTGATGCATAAGCTAATTAAACAGATGTTAGTGGACACATATGGCAAAGAATATACACTGTACAAAATTAATTCAGAAAAATCACTAGACAAACAACACCAACCACAAGCAGCAAAAAGGCAAAAACCAAAGGAACAAAAACAAAACAAAGCTGGTGAGGTACAATGATCTAATTACCACATTATATATTCAAAATATCCAGTATTCATTAAAAATTATGAAGGAGGCAAAGAAACAAGAAAGTATGGCCCACACACATAGAAAAAAAAGGAATAGAAATTGTCCCTAAGAAGATCAGACATTAGATTTACTAGAGAAGGACTTTAGATCAACTGTTTTAAACATGCTCAAGAGCACAAAGAACTAATAGAATAAGAATGATGTCTCACCAAATTGAGAATACCAACAGAGGAGAAAATTTAAGGCAAAGAGAAATTCTGGACTTGAAAAACACAATAACTGAAATTTAAAAATTCACTAGAGCATTCCAAAAGCAGAGAAAAAAAATCTGTGAACTTGAAGATACATCAATTGAGATTATCCAATATGAGAAGTAAGAAGAAGAAAAAAAATAAAGAAAAATTAATAGAGCCTAAAAGACCTGTGGGACACCACTATGTATACCAACATACACATACGTAAGAGTTCAAGACAGGACTAGAGAAAAGGGGGGGGAAGGGGAAAAGACTGAAAACTGAACTTTCATAAAAGACATGAATATACACATCTAAGAATTTCAACAAATCCTAAGTACACACAAAGTAATCCACACCTATCAACATTATATTCCAACTGTTCACAAACAGAATCCTAAAAACAGCAGAGAGAAGTGACTCATTATGCACAACGAATTCTCAATAAATTAACATCTATTTCTCATCAGAAATCATGGACGCTAGACATTAACTGAATGACATATTCACAGTGCTTCAGGAAAAAAAAACAAATTTGTCAACCAAGAATTCTATATCCAGGAAAGCTATCCATCAAAAAGGAAAGAGAAATCAAGACATTCTAAGTAAACAAAAACTAAAGAGTTCATTGCTAGTAGTCTTAATCTACAAAAAGCACCACAGAGAGGCCTTTAGGCTGAAAGGAAATCATACTAGATAGTAATTCATACAAAGAAATAAAAAATACTGATAAAGATAACTATATAGATAAATATAAAAGTCAATATTCATGTATTTCTGGTTAGTAACTCCAATTTTTTACATGATTTTAAAGACTACTAAGCAATAATAAATCTATGTCTTAAATAAAACAATAATATAGATGTATGTCCATAGACATACATGTATAAAGATGTAATCTGTGACAATAACTATATGAGGAAGGGAAACACAGCTATTTAGGAGCCAATTTTTTAATATGATTGAAACTAACTTGGTATTAATTCAAACTAGATTGCTACAAATTAATGTCACCTGTATAATCTCCATGGCAAATACTAATAAATCTATTTTAAAATCTAGATTTAAAATCTATTGTAAAAGAAAAAGCAAATCAAATAATACACTACGAATACTGTGAACAATTATGCCAAACAATTAGGAAACCCAGATAAAACAGACAAATTCCTAGAAACACACAAACTGACACATGAAGAAACAGAAAAAGTGAACAGACCTATAATAGGTAAAGAGATCGATTAGTTAATAAAAACCAAAACCCAAAAAAAGCCCAATGGCCTAAAAAGAAAAGCCTGAAACCTCAAAGCCAGATTACTGAATTCAGTCAAATATCTGAAGAAATCACAGTCCTCTTTAAACTTTTCCAAAACATAGAGGAGAAAGGAATGTTAACTTATTCTGTGGGTCCCAGATACCAAGACTAGACAAACACCTCAAAAAAAAAAAAAAAAAAAAACACAAAAAACCTATAGACTAATATCCCTTATGAATGCTGATGCAAAATTCCTCAGCAAACTTCTAGTAAATTGAATCCAGCAGTATATAGAAAGGACTTACATACCATGACCAAGTGAGATTTATGCAATCAATTCAAAGGTGGTTCAGGGTATGAAGATCAGTCAATATAATACATCATATTAATGAAATGAAGAACAAAGCATCACATAATCATCTCAACTGATGCAGAAAAAGCATACCCAACAGCATTTAGTAACAAACCACTCAACAAACTAGGACTTAAAGAAAACTTTCTGAAGTTGATATAAGGTATCTATGAAAAAAACCACAGCTAACTTCCTACTTAAATTGTGAAGTCTCAAACCTTTTCTCCAAGATCAATAAGAGGGATATTTGTTCTAGCCTGAGCAATCAGTTGAGAAAAAGAAACAAAAGGCATTCGGATTGGAATGGAAGAACTAATACTACTACCTCTATTTACAGATGATATGTCCCATACATGGAAAATCCAAAAATATCACAGAAAAAGTATTAGAGCTAATAAATAAATGTATTAAATTGTAGGATACAAGGTCAATATATAAAGACTAGCTTTACTTCTATATACTAGCAATTAAAAAATCCAAAGATGAAATTAACAAATCCTTGACAACAGCATCCAAATGAATTTAAAAAATAGGAATAGTTTAACAAAAGTGTACTGTTTGTACACTATGAACTATAAAACATCGCTGAAAGAAATGAAAGAAGATCTTAATAAATGGAGAGGCATCTATGTTCATGGACTGGAAGACAATATTGTTAAAGCGGCAATAATTCCCAAATTGATCTACAGATTCAATGCAATCCCTATCAAAATCCTGCCTGGCATTTCTGCAGAAATTTACATACTAATCCTCAAATTCATAGGGAAATGTTAGGGACCCCAAATAGCTACAATAACTTGAAAAAAAAAAGTCCTAAAATAACTTGCAATAACTGGAAGTCACATGTTCTGACTTCAAAACTACAGTCATCGAGACAGCACAGTTATGATGTAAGGACAGACAAATAGCTCAATGTAAGAAATTCAGCACCCAGAAAAAACTTTCTCATCTCTGGTCAATACATTTTCAACAAGGGTGCCAAGATCATTCAAGAAAGAAAGAAGAGTCTTTTCAATAAATGATGTTGATATAATTGGATATCCACATGTAGAAAATAAAATTGGACCCTTACCTCACACTGCATAAAAAAATTAACTTGAAATGAGTCAAAGCCCCAAATATAACAGCTAAAACTATAATCCCTTAGGAGAAAACATAGAGGTAAACCTATATGACCTCGGAATACAACAGATTCTTAGCTAGGACATAAGAATAATAGGCAACAAGAGAAAAAATTTACAAATTGTACTTAATCAGATTTTAAAACTTTGCAGTCCCCTGTGGCATTAGTGGTGAAGAACCCACATGCCAACATAGGAGACACAGAGACACAGGTTCAGTCCCTGGGTCGGGAAGATCTCCTGGAGGAGGGCCTGGCAGCCTACTCCAGTATTCTTGCCTGAAGAATCCCATGGACACAGGAGCCTGGTGGGCTGCAGTCCATGAGGGCACAAAGAGTTGGACACTATTGAAGTGACTTTGCACGCACGCACATGCAAGTTTGATGGTTCCTTAAAACACACAGACACACACACAAAGAATTACTATACAACCTTGTAATTATATTCCTAGGTATTTATTGAAGAGAATGAAAACTGTTGTTCAAACAAAAGCTTGTACACTAATGCTGACAGCAGTACTATTCACCAGTGGCCAAAAAATAGAAACACCCCAACGTCCACGAACTGATGAATGGACAAACAAAGTGTGGTGAAGGTATATCAAAATAATTAATATTACTCAAACATAAAAGGAATGAAGTACTTTATATGCTACATATGAATGAATCTTGAAAACACTCTGCTAAATGAAGAAAAGAAAGAAAAAAGAAAGAGAAGTCCTTCAGTCGTGTCCAACTCTTTATGACCCCATGGACTGTAGCCTATAAGACTCCTCCATCCATGGAATTTTCCAGGCAAGAATACTGGAGTGGGTTGCCATTTCCTTCTCCAGGGGATCTTCCCAACCCAGGGATTAAACCTGGGTGTCCTGCATTGCAGGCAGACGCTTTACCGTCTGAGCCACCAAGGAAGCTGAATAAAGAAAAACCAGATAAAGAAAACCAAATGAAGAAAAACCAGACACAAAAAGCCATGTATTATATAATTTCATTTCAATTGTCCATTTGCTCTTTATGGACAAATCTATTGATACAGAAAGCATTTCAGTAGTTCCCAGAGCCTGGAGAGAGAGGGGGATGGGGAGTGACTGCTTAATACATACGGAGTTTCTTTTGGGGTGATGAAAATGTTCTGTAATTTGATGACTGGTGAATAACATGTGAATATACTAGAAATCATGCAATTGTACACTTAAATAGTTAAAATGGTGAACTTGGTTTCATGAATTATATCTCAATTTTTAAAAAGTGAAACAATACAGAATTATCTTTATTGCACGCTATGTGCTAGGCACTATTCTAGCCACTATATATGTTAATTCCCTTGAATTTTACAACCCTTGGTGATAGGTATAATTATTCTATTTTAATGAGGAAACTGGGACTTAATCTAAGGTTAAGTAATCTGCAAAAATGTTGCATAGGTACTAGGTGGCAGAAATTTCCTGCCAGAAATTTAGTTTTACATCCCATGCTACCTCTTCTAGAATTAAAGTGGCATATCTTATGGCCACTCCTCAATTATCTTCTAATGTAAGTTAGGTTATTCATCAAAATGGAACCAGTTACCTCTGGGAGTCTGAAAAGTGGGATTAGTAATAATCTGATACAGTTCAACCCAGAGATGCTTAAAAATGTATAGATTGTTGCTGGGAACACTCTTCTAGAGGTAGATATAGTAATCTAAATGAAAAATTTCTTATCTAATTTACTTATGAACAGATCTGGTAAGGCTGTTTGATGTGGGACAAATCTCAGAGAAATTTTGTTCACATTCTAGATTTTATTAGATTAGCCCCCTTTTCCACTTACTATGATGTTTAGGATGAAAATGGGCTTGAAAATAACCAATCCATAGCTAATTACAAAATTAGCTATGTAATTTTGGACAAATCTAAGTCTCAAGTTCTTATCTATAAAATAAGAATGATAATATTGAAACAAATGAATACACACATATACATGCAAATATATATATACATACATATATATGTATATAATATGCTTATTATAGCATCTGGCACATAGTAGTGCTGAATAAATGAAAACTGTTATAAAGTGTAGGCTAAAAAGTCACTATTTCGTCTTCATTTTAACACTTGGCAAATTTGACTTGCAGTTTATTTGGATTTGTACTTTAGACCATGACAAGTAAGGAACTGAGAAGAGTAAGATGAATTTGGATGGTTTTTATTTATTGATTTGACAATATTTATTGAGTCCCTTTCAGCTGAGGTTGAAACTCCAGTACTTTGGCCACCTTATGCAAAGAGTTGACTCATTGGAAAAGTCTCTGATGCTGGGAGGGATTGGAGGCAGGAGGAGAAGGGGACGAAAGAGGATGAGATGGCTGGATGGCATCACCGACTTGATGCACATGAGTTTGGGTGAACTCCGGGAGTTGGTGATGGACAGGGAGGCCTGGCGTGCTGCGATTCATGGGGTCACAGAGAGTTGGACACGACTGAGCGACTGAACTGAACTGATTGAGTCCCTATACTTATAAGCACTGAGGACACAGTAGTGAACAAAATAAACCCAATCTCTATCCTCATAAAAGCTCTGCAAGGTAAGAGCACTGAAAATTTTGTTTTAAGTGGCCCAAGAGGGGTTGCTTATTTTACTTTACATCAGAGACTGGCACATATTTTCTGTAAAGGGGTAGACTATATATTTGAGGTTTTGCAGGCCAAAGAGGCTCTGCTACAATTCTTCAACTTTGCCACTGCAGTGAGAAAGCAGCCACAGACAACACATAAACATGGGTGTGATGCTGTCCCAGTGAAATTTTATTTTAAAAAACAGCTGGAGTCTGGTTTTGGCCCATGCAGCATAGTTTGCTGACCCCTGATTCCTATCTGTGGATTGTCAATAATCTAAAGCTCATTCTATTTATAGCGTCTTTGCAAATTTGACATCCACCTATACACACACACACACACATCTATGTATATGTATATTTTATATACATATAAAACATTATATGGTTATATATAACATAACCATATGGTTAACAAAACATTAGAAGACCTTACTCAGGACCTTTCAAAGTACATTGTTCTTAATAAAACCCCCTATTGCTTTGAAAGAACTCAAGAACATTAAATCCAAGAGAAGAACACCTAGATTCAGTAAAGAGGCAAGACTACAGTTATTCAGACTATATATTTAGGCACACAGTTGAAGAACTTCAAACTCTGGTGGACATCTAGATATCTTAATTTGTGAAATGTTATTATCCAAGGTTAACTGCCTCAAAGTTAGTCATCCCATGTAATCTTTCTAAGTCCTTGAGTCATTTTCTTATCTGATGTTACTGAGTAAAAAGCCCAAGCTGAACTCTTAATAATGACTTTGTCCTCTTTACTCTCGGAGAAGGCAATGGCACCCCACTCCAGTACTCTTGCCTGGAAAATCCCATGGACCAAGGAGCCTGGTGGGCTGCAGTCCATGGGGTCACGAAGAGTCGGACATGACTGAGTGACTTCACTTTCACTTTTCACTTTCATGCATTGGAGAAGGAAATGGCAACCCACTCCAGTGTTCTTGCCTGGAGAATCCCAGGGACAGGGGAGCCTGGTGGGGTGCCATCTATAGGGGTCGCACAGAGTCGGACACGACTGAAGCGACTTAGCAGCAGTAGCAGCCTCTTTACTCTGGCCTTTGCATTTAAATTTATCAGTCAACATAGTCCACTCCCACTCTTCACCTGCCCAAAAAAGCCAATAACAACAAAAAAACCAAAAAACTATGTGCCTGGATAAAAGTGCATTTACCAGCAAAAGAACTAAATAACAGAAGCATGTAAGGACCAGAAGGTTGAGGCAGGAAACCTGTGCTCAGCATAACTTCAGAACTATGGGATTTTATACCAGGTTGACATAAAATTCAAAACAAATTAGAAAAAAATAAAAATAAATTGAAAAAGGAAAATATTTTTAAAAAATAATTTTTCAGGGTAAAATAATTAACTAACTTCAGAATAAATTTTAATCCTGGGCTTCTATGGTTGACCTGATACAAAAGAAGCAGGGGTTCTTCCACTGGAGATGACTGTTAAAAGTCAATTGCCTCTGGAGGAAACTACTAAAATTTATGTAAGATGATAGCTTTAGTTGACTTTTCTTAGCCTTAAACCATATATAAGCACCCATAAAAGGTTAGTCTATATCAAAATCCTGGTTTTTGATGCTCATGTAGAACATATATCTTATTATTTTTTTCAGTCAAGATAAGAATAATTTGTTGACAAGTCTGATAATTTCCAGTGCAGTAAGAGGTATGCATTGCACCCTCTTATTTTTAACTTGCATCAAAATAAATCTGGATTAATAACATGTTTATTTAAGTTGAACACACCTCTGCCCTCCCCATAAGATTAAAAATGCAAGCATTCTCCAAATGTAGATAAACAAAATACTGCAGCCCAGGAGACAGCTGCTTCTGATATCTAATTACTGGGGGACTGAGTTGGCAGGAACATCAGATCAACTATTCACAAAACAAAATCACCATTTCTGGTAATGAGATTAGTTATCTTATACTATATTTTTGCAGCTAATTTATTTTCAAAAGGAGGTCTCCTTACCAATTCAGTGGCAGAGGTACAGAGCAGGAGGGACAGTTCTATATTAAACAAATTTGACAGACAGAACCACCAAATTATGCTTTAAAAAAAAATTTAACAAAGCAGAAATAAAAGTTGAAATTACATAGTGCCTGGAAATTAATGAAAAGGAAAATATATGACATCAAAACCTTTAAGAGCTAAAGCTCTACTTAGAGGGTAATGCTTGTAGTTTAAAATACTCTTTTAATAAGACAATCTGAAAATGAATGAAGTACCCAGCCTAATAAAGTAGAAAAAGAACAAAAGTACACAAAAGAAAACAGGAAGAAAGAACAAATAAACATAAAAATGGAAAGTAATGAAAAAAAAAGCTGGTTCTTTGGGAAGATGAAAAAAACGTACCAGACCCAGAATGCCCTGACAGTCCCTTAAAATCTTGGTTTCTGTACCTTGAAAATGGTCACGTATCAGCTTTACCTTCCTCTCTGCTGCCTCTCCCTCCTGTGCTGTCCAAGAGCAGGGCCAAATGATCGCATCTGAAAGCTCAGCCCAGACAAGTGCTCAAGACAATCCAGAGAACTTTCAAAATCTGTCCTTCACATAATGCAACTGTGCATTTGCTCCATTTCAGAGGCAGACTGGCCCTTAATCCAAGAGCACCAGTTCCCCTTACGGGCCTTTTCTCCACTATGGTTCTTGCTAGTCTGTATCTTGCTCTTCTTTTCAAAGACAGAAGCCCTGACTGCTCAATGTGGGCCCAGAAAATAGTCTCCTAGGGCCGAGGCTAGACATCTAGATGGCAGTCAACTGACTTATTGCTAAATGGTCTATCCCTTTTCCCACTGGCATGCTTCCACCCTGACTTGGGAAGTGAGGTGCTACAATCAATGAAAGTGTTGATTTCAAATCCATGCCACACCAACGGAAAAAACAGATAGGCACCCAGGCCTACTAACAGAAAGGGCAAAAGCAGCAGAAGCAGAGCCTCCATCTGATTTCCACCTTCCAAAATTTTACAAAGTATATCTTATTGGCCAAAGCTCTATTACATCCAGCATACTTACTGCAAGTGAGTCTGAGAAAGTTATTAACTTTACACACTTTGTGCAATAAAGCACACTAGAAGGAAGGAATAAATGTTGAAACCAATCCACTCTATTTACCATATTTGTTGGTGTGTAGTTGCTAAGTCGTGCCCAACTTTTTTGTGACCCCATGGACTGTACCTGGCAGGATTCTTTGTCCATAGAATTTTCCAGGCAAGAATACTGGAGTGGGTTGCCATTTCCTTCTCCAGGGGATCTTCCCTACGCAGGGATCAAACCTGCATCTCCTGCATTGGCAGGGGG
>NW_011495023.1:5521686-5544420 GCF_000754665.1 Bison bison bison
GACTCTTTGTGACCCCATGGACTGCAGGACGCCAGGCTTCCTTGTCCTTCACCATCTCCCAGAACTGGCTCAAACTCATGTCCATTGAGTTGGTGATGCCATCCAACCATCTCATCCTCTGTCATCCCCTTCTCCTCTCACCTTCATTCTTTTCCAGCATCCGGGTCTTTTCTCACGAGTCAGTTCTTCACATAAAGTGGACAAAGTATTGGAGTTTCAGTTTCAGTCCTTCCAATGAATATTAAGGATTGATTTCTTTCAGGATTGATTGGTTTGATCTCCTTGCAGTCCAAGGGACTCTCAAGAGTCTTCTCCAACACCACAGTTCAAAAGCATCAATTCTTCAGTTCTCAGACTTCTTTATGGTCCAATTCTCATATCCATACGTGACTACTGGAAAAACCATAGCTTTATTGGTAAAGTAATGTCTCTTCTTTTTAATCCACGGTCTAGGTTTGTCACAGCTTTTTTCCCAAGGAGCAAGTGTCTTTTAATTTCATGGCTGCAGTCACCATCCACAGTGATTTTGGATCCCAAGAAAATAAAGTCTATCACTGTTTCCATTGTTTCCCCACCTATTTGCCATGAAGTGATGGAACCATGTATGGATGAGAGAGTTGGACTGTGAAGAAGGCTGAGCACTGAAGAATTGATGCTTTTGAACTGTGGTGTTGGAGAAGACTCTTGAGAGTCCCTGGGACTGCAAGGAGATCCAACCAGTCCATGCTGAAGGAGATCAGCCCTGGGATTTCTTTGGAAGGAATGATGCTAAAGCTGAAACTCCAGTACTTTGGCCACCTCATGCGAAGAGTTGACTTATTGGAAAAGACTCTGATGCTGGGAGGGATTGGGGGCAGGAGGAGAAGGGGATGACAGAGGATGAGATGGCTGGATGCCATCACTGACTTGATGGACGTGAGTCTGAGTGAACTCCGGGAGTTGGTGATAGACAAGGAGGCCTGGCGCGCTGCGATTCATGGGGTTTCAAAGAGTCGGACACGACTGAGCAACTGAACTGAACTGAACTGAAATGATGGAACCGGATGCCATGATCTTCATTTTTTGAATGTTGAGTTTTAAGCCAGCTTTTTTACTCCCCTCTTTCACCTTCATCAAGAGGCTCTTTAGTTCCTCTTCACTTTCTGCCTTAAGGGTGATGTCATCTGCATGACCGACGTTATTGATATTTCTCCCAACAATCCTGATTTCAGCTTGTGCTTCATCTAGTCAGGCATTTTGCATGATATACTCTGCGAATAAGTTAAATAAGCAGGGTGACAATATGGAGCCTTGACGTACTCCTTTCCCGATTTGGAACCAGTCTGTTGTTCCATGTCCAGTTCTAACTGTTGCATCTTGACCTGTGCACACATTTTATAGGAGGCAGGCAAGGTGATCTGGTATTCCCATCTCCTTAAGAATTTTCCAGTTTGTTGTGATCCACAAAAGGCTGTAGCATAATCAATGAAGCCGAAGTAGGTATTTTTCTGGAATTCTCTTGATTTTTCTATGATCTAACGGATGTTGGCAAGTTGATCTCTGGTTCCTCTGCCTTTTCAAAATCCAGCTTGAACATCTGGAAATTCTTGGTTCATGTACTATTGAAGTCTTGCTTGCAGAATTTTGAGTATTATCTTGCTTGCATGCGAAATAAGTGTAATTGTGCAGTAGTTTGAACATTCTTTAACATTGCCTTTCTTTGGGATTGGAATGTAAACTGACCTTTTTCAGTCCTGTGGCCATTGCTGAGTTTTCCAATTTTGCTGGCATACTGAGTGCAGCACTTTCACAGCATCAGCTTTTAGGATTCGAAATAGCTCAGCTGGAATTCCATCACCTCCACTAGCTTTGCTCATAGTGATGTTTCCTAAGGCCAACTTGACTTCTGACTCCAGGATGTCTGGCTCTAGGTGAGTGATCACACCATCATGGTTATCTGGGTCATGAAGGTATTTTTTTGTATAGTTTTTCTTATTCTTGCCACCTCTTCTTAGTATCTTCTGCTTCTGTTGGTCCATACCATTTCTGTCCTTTATCGAGCCCATCTTTGCATGAAATGTTCCTTTGGTATCTCTAATTTTCTAGAAGAGATCTCTAGTCTTTCCCATTCTATTGTTTTCCTCTACGTCTTTGCATTGATCACTTAGGAAAGCTTTCTTATTTCTCTTTGTTATTCTTTGGAACTCTGCACTCAGATGGGTGTATCTTACCCTTTCTCCTTTGCCTTTCGCTTCTCTTCTTTTCTCAGCTATTTGTAAGGCCTCTTCAGACAACCATTTTGATTTTTTGCATTTCTTTTTCTTGGGGATGGTTTTGATCACCGCCTCCTGTACAATGTTATGAACCTCCATCCATAGTTCTTCAGGCACTCTACCAGATCTAATCCCTGAATCTATTTGTCACTTCTACTGTATAATCGTTAGGGATTTGATTTAGGCCATGCCTGAATGGCCTAGTTGTTTTCCCTACTTTCTTCAATTTAAATCTGAATTTTATAATAAGGAGTTCCTGATCTGAGCCACAGTCAGTTCCTGGTCTTACTTTTGCTGACTATTGTATGAAGCTTCTCCATCTTTGGCTGCAAAGAATATAATTAATCTGATTTTGGTACTGACCATCTCCTACAGCATTTAAGAAAGTGGTTCAATTTGCAAAGTAAAAGTGCAAAGCAGGAAATGCAATGGAATGATAATGAATGCTTTTATTTGGCTTTCTGAAATTAATCCCTTTTTTATTTTAGGATTAAAAACTATCTCCAAATAAACAGACATGTAATCCTTGTCTTCAAGGACTGTCAGGATATATTTCCAAGTTATTTGTAGTATGGACTGTAAATCCCTGAAGACAGAGATCAATTCTAAGTTCCCACTAGAAAGCACAATTGGGCTCCCCAGGTGGTTCAGTGATAAAGAATCTGCTTGCCAATTCAGGAGCCATGGCTTTGATCCCTGGGTTGGGAAGATCCCCTGGAGGAGGAAACGGCAATCATTCCAGTATTCTTGCCTGGGAAATTCCATGGACAGAGGAGTCTAGCGAGTTATAGTCCATGGGGTCACAAAAGAGTCGGACAGAACTTAGCGACTAAACAACAACAACAAAAGCATAAATAATACAGTTTCTTAAAATTTCCTCATTTCCCAGTTTTTCCTTCTGGGTAAATATACATTAGTGTAGTAAATGACACTACTATCTACTCAGTAGCCAAAGCCAAAAATCTAAGGGTAAGCCTTGAGTATTTTCCTTCCTTCAGCCTCCTTATATAATATGCCACGTGTCCAAACACTCCCCTGATCCTTGGGGCAAGCACCCTATGTTTGGCCCTACTATGAGGATCTGTTGAAGGTATATGTTGCTTCAAACATCATGGCTCCTCCAGCATATAAAGTGATACTCAGTCCACCTTCTTTCTAATCCAGCTCTGTCTATATTCAACAGTGAATTTCTAGAGTATCTTCTCATACTCAAGAAGTTAGATGCACTCAGATCTAGGATGCAAAAATGAGGCAAAAACCACTTCTGCTAGAAAACAGGGTCGTAGTTTTTTGGGGGGACAGTATTAAAAGTATTGTTTCAACCACTAGCTTCATGGCCATTGGGCAGTTTTTTGAGTGGAGCAGGTCTACAGCAGTAACTAACTGATCATCATAGTTCCCCGATCATGAGGACTTCCTAACTGTAGCAATCACAGTACAGTTCAAGTAAGAGATATTGCAAAAGACTAGGATAATCACAAAAGAGACAGAACTTCAGTGTATAGAAGAGTAGCAATGAGTTTACCTTAGTTTATCTTTGGGGAAAGAATAAAAAGTCTTCAAGAAATGTTACTAAAAGAACTTCTGCTGAGAATTAGGTTAAGGAGATGTAAATGATAGGTGACTTGTAGTGTAGACTTGCACAAGTAAGGATACTCGTACCATCGTAGAAATAGCGAACGCTGAAAGGGTAGGATTAGAGGGTAGAGAAGATCATGAGTTTATCAGGCAGGAAGTACCTCTGAAATAGTCAAGTGGAGCTGTTAATTAAGCATCTGAATATACAGATTTGACACTCAAAGAAGTAGTTAATGCTAGACATATAAATTTAGGAGCTTCTGGCACATGAAAAAGAATCAAACCCAGGCACGAATAAGACTGCTTAAAGAAAAAAGTATGGAGTGATAAGATACAAAGGCCTGTGAAGAATGTAAATAATGACAGAAAACCAAAGTTAGGTAGAAAATCAGAGAGCTTAGTTTCATTCCAAGAATAAAAGAATAGTCAGCAGTATCAATACTGCTACTGGTGTAAAATGAGCACTGAAACAGTATTGACTGAATTTGCTATTTTGAAGTTCACCAACGACTTCAGGAAGGGTTTTTTGCTAGTGTAATGGGTACAGAAGCCAAACTGGAGGGGAATGAAGAATGGATGGGAAGTTAGGAAATGAGGACATATTTTCAAGAAGTCTGACTACTGGAAGAAGATGTGGGATTGAGAAAGGGCTTTTTTTCCTTTTTAACACTAATGAGAAGGTGCCTGCTGATAGAAGAATTTAAACATAGGTGATATATAGAATTATTGAGAGAATGTTTCAGAGCAGGTGGGGATAGAATCCAAATTATAAGAGAAAAACTAGCCTTCAGGAAGAAGATGATAGATGGAGAAGCAAGTTGGTAGGGTGGACTGTGGGAAGCTGGAAGCATCTGACTCTGAATGTTAGAAATCCTAACAAAACAGAAATGTCATGACTCATAGAAGTAGAGAAGGGCATTCCTTGAATTAACAGGAATAAAGATGCAAGCTATGGTAAGAGAGTTCTTTTAGGCTTGAACTCTTCATTACAGGTACTAGGAAGGTCATACTAAGGAACAAAGTGGACATGTACACAGAGGGGAAACAGAACTAGTAACTCAGTCAGTATAGTTTTGCCAAGCCATTCTATATCAGAAGATATGAAGTACATGGTGGTTATTTTTACATTTAACTCTTTCTTCTACATTACTGTCTCTTCGTATTTCCAGTTTTATGAAAGATAACTGTTTACTTAGTAATCTGAGAAGAGATAAATGAAAAATCAAAATTATACTAGATGATCACTGAGTAATCAGTAAATTCAAATTCCCAGCTTCACTATGTAACAGTATTACACAGAAACAGATAATACTTTATGATATGTGCATTTCATATCCAAATGGCCAACAAATGAACAAGTATCCAACTTCATTAATCATTGGGGAAAAGCAAACTAGAGTCCTAAGGAGATAGCACTACATATGTTATATCTTCAAAAGAGAATAGGACATAAGGCTTGTGAATCTGGAGATAACTTTAAATTATTTATTAAATCAGTTAAGGGTAGAGAAAAAAAAAACCCTATACTCAAATTAATCTAGAAATTATTTCAGCAATTTACTACTGATTCTCATATATGGGTAACATGAGGGTAATTTTTTGAAACTTTATTCTCAAACTGGCTAGGGTTATTTCACTTCTCTTTCTGGAGTTTTATTTTTGTTTTTTGATTGTTTTGTTTTTAAAAAGCAGAAAAAGATAAGAGAAGGAAAACCCAAATTTTAAAACTTTCAACTACTGACAGTGAGTGAAAGACTTAAAATTACATTGCCTTCAGTGTAAATAGTGGAGTCTGACCTCTCACCAAACAGATATAATTTCTTTGAGCTACTCTTCTAAATTAATTAAATGTGTTTTTAGTAACACCGCTTTGTTAGGAAAGTCCCCAATTGGGAAGAAGTGGAGAATGAAGCTGAAATAGTAGCAAGTATTTTAAAGAAGAGGTTGCTCTTAACCTGTCCTTAACCTTAGCATATTTGACCTTCGATTCCTACTGTACACTACAGGTCACCAAACACTGTCTGGAATTAGAAAGTTCCCATCAGCACTGATTTGGAGACTAGTGTGATATTACATCTAAGTGATTCTTTTGTCATTTATTTTGTTCCCAAAATTACTTTGTACAATGGTTTCTGACATTCTTTAAAAGCAGTAAACATACAGAATTTCAAATAGTCATAACTATAAACTTAAATATTAAAGATTACAAGTTGGTAAGGAAATAAGGACTGGTTACTACTAATACTTTTATTATATCCCATTTCTTTGAATTATGACATAGAAATATCTGAGAAATCAAACTAGCTTCAACAGTTAAACACACTTCCACCCCCACCCAGAATAGATCTAATCCTAATTAAACTTAAAACTTTTGCACAGCAAAGGAAACCACAAACAACACAAAAAGACAACCCTCAGAATGGGAAACTATATTTGCAAACAAAGCAATTGACAAGGGATTAACCCTCAAAATATACAAACAGCTCACGTAGCTCAATATAAAAAAACAAACAACCCAATAAAAAATTAGGTCGAAGGGGCTTCTCTGGTAGCTTGGTGATAAAGAATTTGCTGGCCAATGCAAGAAACACAAGTTCAATCCCTGATCTGGGAAGATTCCACATGCCTTGGAGCAACTAAGCCTGTGTGCCACAACCACTGAGCCTGTGTGCTCTAAGAGCTCGGGAGCCAAAACTACTGAGCCCACGTGCCACAGCGGCTGAAGCCTGAGTGCTCTGTAGCCTGTGCTCTATAGAAGAAGCCACCGCAATGAGAAGCCAGCGCACGGCAACTAGAGGATAGCCCCCACTTGCCACAACCAGAGAAAAGCCCTATGGCAGACCCAGCACAGCCAAAAATAAATACATTATTTTTTTTTTAATTAGGTGGAAGACTTAAACAGACATTTCTCCAAAGAAGACAGAGATGGTCAACAAACACATGAAAAGATGTTCAACATCACCAATTATTAGAGAAATGCAAATCAAAACTACAATGAGGTATCACCTCACACCTAGTCAGAATGGCCATCATCAAAAAATCTACAAATAATGAGTGCTGGAGAGGGTCTGGAGAAAAGGGAAACATCCTATACTGTTGGTGGGAAAGTAAACTGATACAGCTATGGAGAACAGTCTGAAGGTTCCTTAAAACACTAAAAATAGAACTACCATATGACCCAACAATCCCACTCCTAGGCATATACCTAGAGAAAACCATAATTCCAAAAGATACAGGTACCCCAGTATTTGGAATACCCCAATGGCATCTGGTCTCATCACTTCATGGGAAATGGCACCTGGTCTCATCACTTCATGGGAAATAGATGCGGAAACAGTGGAAACAGTGTCAGACTATCTTTTTGGGCTCCAAAATCACTGCAGATGGTGACTGCAGCCATGAAAGTAAAAGATGCTTACTCCTTGGAAGGTAAATTATGACCAACCTAGATAGCATACTGAAAAGCAGAGACATTACTTTGCCAACAAAGATCCATTTAGTCAAGACTATGGTTTTTCCAGTGGTCATGTACGGATGCGCGAGTTGGACTGTGAAGAAGGCTGAGTGCTGAAGACTTGATGCTTTTGACCTGTGGTGTTGGAGAAGACTCTTGAGAGTCCCTTGGACTGCAAGGAGATCCAACCAGTCCATTCTAAAGGAGATCAGCCCTGGGATTTCTTTGGAAGGAATGATACTAAAGCTGAAACTCCAGTACTTTGGCCACCTCATGCGAAGAGTTGACTCATTGGAAAAGACTCTGATGCTGGGAGGAATTGGGGGCAGGAGGACAAGGGGATGACAGAGGATGAGATGGCTGGATGGCATCACTGACTTGATGGACGTGAGTCTGAGTGAACTCCGGGAGTTGGTGATGGACAGGGAGGCCTGGCGTGCTGCGATTCATGGGGTCGCAAAGAGTCGGACACGACTGAGCGACTGAATTGAACTGAACTGAATATCGGAATATTTGTTGTTGTTTAGTTGCTAAGTTGTGTCCAACTCTTTTGCAACCCCATGGACCATAGCCCGGCAGGCTCCTTCTGTTCATGGGCTTTCCCAGACAAGAATACTAGAGTGGGTGGCTATTTCCTCCTCCAGGGGATCTTCCTAACTCGGGGGTCAAACCTGTGTCTCCTGCATTGGCAGGTGGATTCTCTACCACTGAACCACCTGGGAAGCCCAATGGACTATTATTACTCAGCCATATAACAGAAACAGATTGTGCTGAGAAGTGGATGGGCCTAGAGACTGTCATACAGAGTGAAGTCAGTCAGAAATAGAAAAACAAATATCAAATAATACTGCTTATATGTTGAATCTAGAAAAATGGTACAGATGAACTTATTTGCAAAGTGGAAATAGACACAGATGTAGAGAGTAAATGTATGAATACCAAGAGGGAAATAGGGAGATGGGATGAATTGGGAGACTGGGATTGATATCTGTACAGATAACTAATGAGAACCTACTGTACAGCACAGGGAACTCTACTCAGTGCTCTGTGGTGACCTAAATGGGAAGGAAATCCAAAACAGAGGAGATGTATGTATGTGTATACTGACTCACTTTGCTGTACACCAGAAACTAACACAACATTTTAAATCAACTATATTCCAATCAAAAACTAATAAAAAAAATTAATAACTTGGAAAACAATTTCTGGAAAAATATTTGTACTCAAAATTAAAACAAAACCAACCTCTGGATGTTATTACTGATTAAAATTACAATTATGTGTGAAATGATTTCATTGATAAGCTGACAAAACTAAGAATGATGATAATTAACTATACTTACAGGTCCTTATCTGAATAATTCAGGCTTACTTTGCGAACTAACAAATAACAGTTCTGTGAGACTACATGATTTTTCTGGGAACTCTATTAAAGTCAATTTAATTAAAAAAATTTTAAGTCAAGCCAAATTAATTTTTAAAAGACAAATTAGAACTTATATTGGTAACAAAACATTCTCCTTCAAAAACCTCGGCAATCATATACTTTTGTAATGATTATTTGTATATAATAAATCAGAAAGAGAAATTAGTATACGCAGAGAAAAGTATTCATGATCAAGAAGTCAGGAATTCAGACAAGAAAAAGTTTCTTTAATCCTCTGCTCTTAACTCTTCTAACAATCATGACTAAATGCAAAACTGCACATCAAGCAAGCTTGGTCAATTTAAGTTTCACTTTGTGCTTAAATTCTTATTATTCTGGAACCACAATATTTGATGTATCAATATGAAATATTTAGTAATTACTACTGATTAATTACTTAAGTATTGTTAACTTACAGATAAACTTGGACATCTTAAGATTTTTTAGTATTAAAGGGTTTAAGTTACAGATTTTCATATCAAAACATCATACCTATTAAGATAAAATGTATTCAGTTTTAAATGCAGTATTTATGCTAGCCTATAAGGAAATAAACTTTATGAAAGAACCCTAAAAGTTATTTCATTAGTTTCTTTACATATACATAATAAATGCCCATTCAATTTCTTCTCACAGGTCATCCTCAGTTACATAAATTTACTTGGCTATTATTACTTTTGTGGTACAGTTCAATGAATATGCTAGCAAGAGGATTAGGTCAACAGATTTATTTAAGGCCTTACCAAAATATTAAAAGAAACTATCCAGCTGACATTTATAAAACAGATGAACAGAAACTTGGTAAATTTCTACACAGTTCCTGATGTTTATACTACTATTATTTCTTATTGATAACTATTTCATTACCCTCATGTGTCACAAAATATATAACTTACATACTACAATTACATATATGTATATAATCCACTCTACACACTTTGTATACTCTTTGCCTCACACAGTATAACCTTATTATTTAGTTAACAAAGAGTAGGACACAACTGAGCACGCGTGTATTAATAAGCTACAAATTCATAACTGAATTTTCTTTATATGTCTCAGCTAAATTTTTTTCACATATCAATAAATTTGAGATACATATACAACTACAATTTTTGCACAACAAACTTGTATTTGGATGCATATAAATTTGTTTTCATAAATCAGGGCTACTTCATTTAAAAGAGTATGGTTTGAGTATGGTTTACCATAAAATTTATACTTTAAAGTAAAATAATGCCTTTACTATAAAAATTACACTTATATTAATATGGCCTTAATTACCTTCATAAAAACTTAAAGAAAATAAAAGACAAAATTCAGAGAGTTTACTCATTGATATATTTTGTTTTTTAGTTTAAAAAGCCATGGTGTTGTTAGAGGAATAACCATATATTATTTCTGCTTACTAATGAAAAATTTAAGGAAAGGGGATAGACCCAGGGAGGGGGAACAACCCAAAGATGTAATTTGTGTCATACAATTTCATTTTAAAAAATCCTTTTTACAATAGAAACTGAGCTTTGGGGAAGTATTTCAATAGCTATTTAGGTAGCCACATGGTATAAGATACAGTGAAACTTACTGAAACTTATTTAACTATATATAATTTTCAAAAGCAAAATAAAGCAGGAATTCTTTAATGACAGAATATATGAAAAGAATAAAATTGTTATTGAAACAAAATAACTAGAGAGCCAAATTGTTTCTCAAGTTGCTGTATGCTATATTTTAGGTAGTACTGAAAATTATCCAATAATAATGTAAAATCGAAACCTCACCACAGAGCGAAAAGACAAACAGTAATAGAACACATAACTAATGGGAATCCAGAGCTGTCCAGACGCATTTTAAGAACTGACAAACATAACTTGCATTGTTTGAAGTCTGTATTAGCAGCAGGGGTTGTGTCAGTGCTTTTTTTGGTATATTAACAAAATGCTTTGACAAAAGATTTTTATTAGACACTATAATAACTGCTACAGATTTCCTTGCATCTATTATACTTTCAACATACAGTTTAATAAAAACCTGTTACGTAGACTACATTTCAGAGAAACATTAAAAAAAATTACAAAAAGAAATGAGAAGTTTGTCCTTTTCTACTGATTTTTTATTTTTGTCTTGTGGACAAAAGTCACTGCTAATGATGTTTATACTACTGAAGTGTAAACATTTTCAATACTTTCAATACTGCAAGTGAGTATAATACTCTAAATATATCAGTTAAGTGCTGGTTGACAGGAGTGCTTCACTGCCGATTGCTACTACCAGCAAGATAAAACAAGTAATCTAAGTCAACTTTAAATGCTAGAGATGATACTACCTAACACCAACACACTGGTTATAAAGGAGAAAAGGCAACTTGGCAACATCAGTGTAACACACAGGAATTTTTCCTCCACAGAATTAAAAAGTTTTAAACTTGTCTGTAGCAAATAACAACCGCCTTTACACTTTTTCCTTTTAAAAAACGTTTGACGTGTAAAATTAACTTGATATACGTATAACTGATTTCTTCAAGGGCAAGTGCTTCAGAGAGACGCAGAATGTTTCAGTTTCCCTTTGTCAAGAGAGATTCCTCAAGGTAAAATTTAAGCTGAAACTTAACCATAACTATTTTAAATGAATTTATTTCATTAGGAACTACTATTATAGGGTTACCATTTATAGATATTTGTGGTTTAGCATAACAAGTTTTGATTTGGAGTATTCCTATCCCTGATAAACAGACCATATCTTTTCAAGTCCAAGTCATTACACAACTGAAAGCTAATTTAAAGTAATTATATTGGCTTAGGAGGTATTAATAACAAAAGGAAATGCTTGAAAAATTACAAGAGGCTTTTGAAATGTGTTTCTTTCTTACCAGAGTCCACAAACTTAATAAGATAAGGCACAAAGCAACACACGGCTTTCTAGGAGATTGTTACTACGAAGGTGATTTACAAGCAAACTATGCTGCAAATTTAGCTGACTTTATACACACCCCGAAATGCTAACACTATCGTTACATGTAATTATAAAGACTTATTGGCAATGACTGTTTCAGTGAGTGTTTTGGTCTCAATAGAGAATAAGAATTTAAGAAACTAAAAGAAAGTAAAGCCACTGTAAATCATTTTTCATGCTTCTCATAAGATTTTCCAGTTATACATTTTCCTTCAACAAAAAACAAATATCTCATGTAAATATCAAACCAAATATTACTCATGGTTTGCTAATATTTTGAAGGCTAAAGATACCTACTGCAAACCAATAGCACATACTTATTGAAATGCTTTTTAAGACATCAAAACTAATCCAGGTAATGGTATATGAGTAGGAAGGTAAGAAAACTTTAACTACTCTTATTTCCAGTTTTTTTATATTCTAAAAGAATTAGATACAAATCAACAATGCACAGAGAACAATAACATCCATATTTTTTCTCTATTAAAAAGACTTCTACATATAGCGATAATGGACTCTTTGACTATAAAAGAAAATCATTTCTGATGAGAGTAAGAACATTTACTACTTAAAGAACACGTGTGTTCTTGAAAAGAATATTTTAGCAAAAAATATTTTGGTATTTGGGTTAATTTAAATTGATTTAATTTTTTTAAAACTGGGGAATTGAATTGGAAAAATTTGTTAAGAGCTTAAATGCTGAATGATAGATAATAAGCATAGCAATTAACAATATAGATGGTCATGTTTAATTATGAAGCAATACTGATTTTAAGCACCTGATTTACTATTAACAAATTGTCTTTTACTAACTTGTTAGATATGAAGCTTATTCTAATACTAGTTAGGAACGTTTGACTAACAATTTTAACATACTGTTTTCAACAAATATTAACAATGAAATAGATACTTAAATAGCCATTTTTTTTCAAATGATTGCTGCACTTGGTGAATCGGCTTCCCTAGTTAAAACTGACATATTCATCTTTAAATATTTTTTTTTAATCTACTCTGCATGCAGTATATTATGTAAAACAATATAAAGCATGTATTTGGAAAGACAGAGCAAATGTTCTCCCTTAGAAAGTACTGAAGCTCCATCTAGAGGCTTTTCCCCCTATTACTGTCACTTGCAATATAAGTAATATCACCTAGAAATGTGAATAATATTAAAATGTCAGAGATGTCTTTTGTGTTTACTCTTTTGTTATTCATAACGAGTTCTTGCCCTAACCTTCTTAGGGCAGCTCTAGCTCCATCACTGCCATCAAGTGGTAAAAAACTAAAACTGAACTTTGAAAGAAAAAAAAAGAAGCGGGTGGAGGTGGGTAGGGAAACACCCAGGAAAAAGAAAATTATGTACTCTCTACCACTTACATAACCTCCTTCTTTGGTTCAAGAACTGAGTTGTTGTTTTTTTCCTGTGTCATTTACTCTCTCAGTAATTATGGAGAAAACAGATTTGCCGTCTGTTTCTAGAAAATAGTTGTTACCTGTAAATTAGAAACTTTTCTGGATATTTGTTCATTTACAGGGTACACAAAAACACTTTGAATTAAATATTATGCGGTTTAGTGATATACTGAATGTAAGCAGAGTTCATAAACGACTTCACTGACAGGGACAGCAGTGAGAAACACAAAGAAGTACTTAAGATCAGTGAGTTTCACAGTGCATTACAACAGCTACCAAAAGAAAGAAACCATGATGACCTAAAGTAAGGATTTTCTATTACCTGTAAAATTAATCTAGATTTTAATAAATTGAACATTCTCATTGTACTCTCAGGATGAAGTGAAAGTGAAGTGAAAGGGCTTCCCTGGTGGCTCAGGCGGTAAAGCATCTGCCCGCAATGCAGCAGACCAGGGTTCGATTCCTGGGTCGGGAAGATCCCCTGGAGAAGGAAATGGCAATCTACTCCAGGACTCTTGCCTGGAAAATCCCATGGACGGAGTAGCATTACCTCTAAAACTAATCTAGATTTTAATAAATTGAACATTCTCATTGTACTCTCAGAATGTGGTGATAGCCAAATGTCCCAAAAATGTCTTCCACAGCCTATGAATGGAGAAAGATCAGAATAAGGATTTAACACTGTGAAAAGCAAAAGAAAAAAAAATTTAACCATGAGAAAACAAATTAGATTTGAATTCAGTTTCTGACTTTAATATCTTTACTTTTTTTTTTTTTTAATGAGCACATACTTCCTGAACTATGTTACAGGAGTTAAGACTGTCAAAGAAACAAAACTACAAGCCACAGAACCTAAGGGAAAAGACCAATGAAATACTGGCTGAGGTCAAGGAATGCTGCTCTGTGAGATGCATCACTCATGACCTAACTTTAAAATATTATTTGTGTACAAAATAGGTAGGAATGTAGTTAACGTAGTAAGTCTCTTAATCATGTTTAGAAACTTTCCAACATGGCTAAAATAGCTATTAACGGACCACTCGTTGTTTTATATATTTGTAACATGAAAATTATAGAATACTGTGATTTTATTCTTTCTTTAAATTTTTACTGAGACACTTGCTCACAAGTCATAAAGAAACTGAAAATTTTGTAGCTTCGATTGTAGGTATGAATTACCATGTTAAATTAACAGTGGCAGCCAACATTCAGTGAGTTCCTAATATGTGCCAGGCACTTTTCAAGATGTTTCATGTGTATTAAGTACTCTTTCAACAACCCTTTAAGATAGGTATTATTAATATTATACAGATAAGGAAACAGGCACAGAGAGATGAAATAACCGCCCACAGTCACACAGTAAGGGGCAGGGATGAGATATGCACCTAAGTGGTATGCCTGGGTATAAGGCAAGTTTTCTCAATCTTAGCACTATTGACATTTTGGGTCAGATAATTCTTTATCTGGGGGGAGGGTGCTGTTTGGTGTATTATCGATGTTTGGCAGCATCCTTGGCATCTACCACCACATGCCACTAACATGACCTCACCCCCCGCCCCAGTTAAGATACCAAAAATGTCTCCAGACACTGCCCAAGTTTGGCGGAGGGAGGTTGGGGTGGGGGATTGCCTCTAGTTAAAAATCACTGATATGTAAGATTATTTAATCTGTTAGAACATTGTAGAAACAAATCATGACCAACTAATCTGGAATTAGTTTTCCTCTGTTTTAAATTATTTACCACAATACAGAAAATTTTAGATCTAAAGGCGGTTTAGGATAGCAATACTCTGAGTCTTACTATTTAGGGGATGACATGTCACATAATTAAAAATCATAATACGGGGGGGGGGCAAATCTCATAATACAAGGTTTATGTAGGCAAACATGAAAATAATGAGCAGATATAAAAGTTCCATCCAAATTTATAAAGGCAGTTACCTCTGGAAAATGAGACTGAGGGACAAAGTGTGGGACTACTGCCTTTCACTTTACGTAGTTTGATGTTGTGTTAACTTTTTTTTCAAACATTTTGGTTTTCTGCAAAGCTTTTTAGAAACCAAATTTTAGGGAAACCTTTTTCTTTCTGACATCAGCATTTCGGGTATGACTTATTAACTGTAGGGTCTGATATGGGACAGAGGGGAGACTGAGAAAGGACCCATCCAGCTGGGTGTCTGCTGAGGCTGTTAAAGACACATCTCCATCAGTGCCCCCACGCTGAGGGCTTCAGTCCACAGCTCAGGCCAGGCTGCTTTGGCAGAGCCCATGTGGTCACATCTGGCCTGGGAACCCCCACGCCCAACCCAGGCAGTGATTCGAATGCTCTGTGCTGGGTCTGGAGGAATCTTTTTCCAGGTTTTCATTGATATTTTCCCATAGGCTGCTTTCACTGGTTTCCCCATATATATCCCTGTTATGCTAACAAAGGAAATACAACAAATTCATGATAAAATAATCGTGCTTAACTAGACAAAAATATTAATTAGTTAGCCATGGGTCTGAAAGCTAGTAATAATTAATTATTAATAATTATTATTTATATAATAATAATTATATAATATCAATATTATAAATATATTGATAATTATTAATTATATAATAATTATTATTATTACACTAGTAATAATTAAGAGGATACTAGAGATATATATTTTCAAGACTGCTGCTTAAAGATGTGAATAACAGTGGGCATACAATTTTCAAACAATTTTTTTTCTAGAACTCTTTCCAATAACTTTAACCATGTACATTTTGCCAGTCCCGAATTACAGCAAATTTTTGCTCCAATTACTTTTGATTATTCAGAAATCCTTTAAATAAAACAGTAATAAGTGCTCTTCTATTCATTTAATTATACATTCTCTCATTGTCATTTTAATTTTTCCTTCATTCTACTTATTTTTACTACTGTAAACTAAATTGCACATACATTGTATCCTTTTCTTTCAGTCAGTATATATATATCAATTTTCCATTTTGTTTTATAAATTTAATGAAGTAATGTTTATAATGTTTATATTCAAGTAATGTTCATAGCTTCACTTAATTTAGTATTATCTACTTAGCCATTCTCTGTTGATCTCTGCAATGATGTTGTACTGTATCAACTTAGCACATAAATATTTTCCACATTTCACCTTCTTTTCTACCCTCCCTGCCCTTATTCTCCTTTCCCTGTTCTTTTCGGTCGTTAGTCTCTCTATACTTTTGCTGTTAGCTATAGAAACAGTGTGCACGCCTGCTACCTAAGTCACTGCAGTCGTGTCTGACTCTTTGTGACCCTATGGACTGTAGCCCGCCAGGCTCCTCTGTCCATGGGGTGCTCCAGGCAAGAACACTGGAGTGGGTTACATGAATAAGTAAACATATCTTCTTATATAAATTTAAATAATACAGAGTTCCTCTTTAACTATTCTCCCTGGCAAATGCAACTCCTCCAACAGAAGTTATTATGGTTATCAGTTTGGTGCATATACATCATAAATAGTTCTAGATTTTCTTTTTTAAGTAAGTTTACTTTCATATATGGGATTCCCCAGTGGCTCAGTGATAAAGAATCTGCCACCAATGCAGAAGACATGGGTTTGATCCCAAGGTTGGGAAGATCCCTTGGAAAAGAAAACGGCAACCCACTCCAGTATTCTTGCCTGGAAACTCCATGGACCAAGGGGCCAGGCAGGCTACCGTCCACCGGGTAGCAAAGAGCTGGACGTGACTCACCAACGGAGCACGCACTTTCACATATGTGTACATGTAGAAATCTTCCACTTTATACCACATTAAGCAAAGTACTTTCCTTGTATTCAAAAAAAGACCTCAAATTGTCTGCTTTTGTCCATTCACATATTGCTTTGCTGGGCTTTCATGTTAATATTCATTTTCATATAAGATATGCTACTTAACACTAGTTTTATCAAGGATTTGGCTTACTACTGGAAATATTTAATTGAAAATACCATCAGGTGAAACACACACAATCCTAACACATAAAGTATGTAAGTAGTGACCTGAAACTAAAACTATTATTGGATTTAAAAGTTTTAACAAAAATATTCCATGTCAGTATTAAAATATTAATCAGAATGATAAAGGAATTAGGGTTTTACTTCCTTTATGGTATATTTATTTTTTAAACAGCTTTATTGATACATAAGCCATAAAAGTCACGTTTTAAGTACAGTGATTTTTTTAGTAAATGTAAAGGTTATCACAATTCAGTTTTAGAATATTTCCAATATCCCAAAAAGACCTCTCATACACATCTCTACAGATCTGCCTTTTCTGAATATTTCATATATAGGGAAGGGATTAGTTTTCTGATATATTTACATGTCAGATTTAGCAGCAAAAATATTTTGCATAAAGATTTTGCTGAAAAATCTTTTCTGAAGTTATTCATCTTGCTCATTTGGTAAGGATGCTATAAATATAACTGAACTCCTTCTTCTCCCTCCTTCATTTCCTTCCTCTCTTCCTTTTGCCAGTTTTCACTCTTGTAGTATTTAATAATCACCACTGTTAATAGACCATGGTTTCTCACTACAGTTTACATGCTAGCGAGGTTATGCTCAAAATCCTTCAAGTTAGGCTTCAGCAGTACGTGAACTGAGAACTTCTAGATGTACAAGGTGGGTTTAGAAGAGGCAGAGGAATCAGAGATCAAACTGCCAACATTCCCTGGATGACAGAGAAAGCAAGGGAACCTCCGAGAAACATCTGCTTCACTGACTACACTAAAGCACTTGACTGTATGGATCACAACAAACTGTGGAAAATTCTTAAAGAGACAGGAATTTAAGACCACCTTACCTGTCTCTAGAGAAACCTGTATGCAAGTCAAGAAGCAACAATTAGAACCATCATGGAACAGTGGACTGGTTCAAAATTGGGAATGGAGTATGACAAGGCTGTATACTGTCATCTTGCTTATTTAATTTATATGCAAAGTACATCATGCGAAATACCAGGCTGGATGAATCTCAAGCTGGAATCAAGATTGCCGGGAGAAATACCATCAACTTCAGATGTGCAGATGACACCACTCTAATAGCAGAAAGCAAAGAGATACTAAGGAGCATTTTGATGAGGGTGAAAGAGGAGAGTGAAAAAACTGGCCTGAAACTCAACATTCTAAAACCTAAGACCATGGCATCTGGTCCCATAACAATAGAAGGGGGAAAAGTGGAAGCAGTGACAGATTTTACTTTCTTGGACTTCAAAATCACTGTAGATGGTGACAGCAGCCATGATATTAAAAGACACTTGCTCCCTGAAAGGTAAGCTATTACAAACCTAGACAGCATACTAAAAAATAGAGACATCACTTTGCTGACAAAGGTCCATCTAGTCAAAGCTATGGTTTTTCCAGTAGTCATGTATGGATGTGAGAGTTGGACCATAAGGAAGACTGAACACCAAAGAATAGATGCTTTGGAACTGTGGCTCTGGAGAAGACCCTTGAGAATCTCTTGGACAGCAAGGGGATCCAACCAGTCCATCCTAAAGGAAATCAGTCCTGAATATTCATTGGAAGGACTAATGTTGAAGCTGAAGCTCCAATATTCTGGCCACCTGATGGGAAGAGCTGACTCCCTGGAAAGGACTCTGATGCTAGGAAAGATGAAAGGCAAAAGGAGAAGGGGGTGGCAAAGGATGAGAAAGGTAGATAGCATCACTGACTCAATGAACATGAATTTGAGCAAACTCTGAGAGACAGTGGAGGACAGAGGAGCCTGGCACGCTGCAGTCCGTGGAGCTGCGAATAGCTGGAGCAGAATTCAGTCACTGAACAACAACAACATACATGGAAGGTATAAAAAAATGGACTTTTCTGTACAGACTCCAAAACATATTCTGATAGTTTAATGAAAAACAAAACAGAAATCCAGCATATAAACATATTACGTCCTTGAGATGTTTTAGTTTCTCCTAAAGTGGAATACACTTTTAAAAACTGATGAGAAGTCCATTTAATACAGGTCTTTTCAAATTTGGAATTCTATCCTCAAATGGAATTCTACGTCCAAATAGAAATCCATCCTCCAAAAACTTCTGGTGTCACCCTGAACTCTCTCTCACAGTCCACATCCATTTCATTAGCAAATCCTGATGGCTCTATTATCAAATTATATTCAGGATCTGAACACTAATGCCTTCACCATTACAAAGGTCCAAAGCTACCATTCTTTTTGCTTGGATCATGACAAAAACTTCTAACACGATGCATGTTGATGTATGGCAAAACCAATACAATATTGTAACAACAAAAAAAAAAAACTTCTAACACAACTCCTGACTTCAGCCCTAGCCAGGTCTCTTCCTTCAATAGTCTGTTTTCAGCACAGCAACTAAACTAAAATTAAATACAGATCTAGTCAAAAACCTCCAACAGCTTTCTTTCCCTTTTACTCAGATCAAAAGTCCAAGTCCTTAGTGATTGCAATTAACATCTTAAACTTCTAACAATCTAGTTTAACTTTTAACAACTTATGTATCCACTAAGAAATAACTAAAAAAAAAAATTTTTTTTTTTAAAGAAAGAAGGGAATAAAATGGTGCACTGCAAAAAGTCAACTAAATATAACACCAGGCAGTGATGGAGAAATTAAGGAACAAAAAAACATAAGCTATAGTCAAATAATGTTGATGGGCACCATCAAAAGAGTGAAAAGACAACCACAAAAGAGGGAAAATATTTGCCAATCATATACTTGATAAGGGGTGAATATCCAGAATACATAAAGAACTCCTACAACTCAACAACAAAAAGACTCAAGTTGTTAAAAATTGGGGAAATGACTTGAATAGACATTTCTCCAAAGATACACAAATGGCAAAAAGTACATGAAAAGATGCTCAATATCACTAATAATTAGGGAACTGTTAATCAAAACCATAAAGGATACCACTGCAGAACTACTAAGATGGCTGTAATTTTTAAAACTGGAAAATAGTGTAGACAAGGATATAGAGGAATTGGAACCCTTATGCATGGCTGGTGAGAAAGTAAAATGATAGTTACTATGGAACAAATATGTTCCTCAAAAAGTTAAACATCATATTACAATGTGATTAACAATTCCACTCCTCAGGATACACCCTAAAAAAACTAACAACAGGGACTCAAACAGATATTTTGTAAACCAATGTCCACAGCAGCATTATTTACAAAAGTGGAAATAACACAAGGTCACCAAAGAGATGAATGTATATACTATATAGTATAGTCTATATATATATGATGGAAAATTATTCAGCCATAAAAACAATGAAGTACTGATATATGCTATAGCGTGGATGAACCTTGAAAACACTGGGCTAAGTGCAACAAGCCAGCTACAAAAGGGCAAATACTGTATGATTCCACTTATATGAGTACTTGGAATAGGTAAATTTACAGAGACAGAAAGTGGATTAGAGGTTACCAGGGGCTGGGATAGAAGGAGGGTGGGAAGTTCCTGCTTAGTATGTATGGAGTTTCAGTTTGGGGTGATGAAAAAACTTCAGAAACAGATGGTGGTTAGGGCTGTACAATACTGTGAAAGCTACTAAATTGTACACTGAAAAATGGTTTAAAAAGCAAACTTTTGGTTTTACTTTTCACCACTTTTTTTTCTAAAGCCAAAGGTTTTACAATCACATTAAAACCTCCAAAATCCTTTAAAAGGTCTACAAAGTCACCAGTATCTCTGATTTCGTCAGCAACCACTGTCCCGCTGGCTTTTTCCCCACCCACACCTCCTTGCTGTTCCTTGAACACACAGGCAAGAGTCCTGCTCAGGACCTTTCCAGCTGCCATCCCTTATCTGTAGCAGACCCTCCTCACCTTATGGCTCACGTCCTCCCCTCTGCAGGTCTCCACTCACAGCACCCTTTCAATAAGGGCCCCCTGACTATCCCTCCCCCAACATGTCCTAGCTCTTTTCCACTTTATTGTCCTCCACAGCACTTCATCTGGGGTGTGTGTGTGTGTGTGTGTGTGTGTGTAAAACCACAAATTTACTGTCATCTTCTTCCTCTAGAATGTAAACACCAGAAGGGCAGGAATTTTGCCTATTTCATTCAATGCTGTGACCCTAAAACAGTGCCAGGCACATTGTAAGCAGTCAAGAAATCACCACTCCTGAGTGAATAAATACTGAATTATTTTAATCACCAATATAAGACTATTGATCAACTATTAAGACATGTCACTTCTTAAACCTTCCTAGAAATTGGAGCACCATCCTAGAAATTGGAGCACCTTCCTAGAAACTGGAGCACCTTCCTAGAAATTAGAATTTTACTCTGAAGTCTGATGTACAATTAAAGCATAATACTTTACTATTAACTTTTTTCTTTTGCTATGAGGAGCCACCCCACGTCCGAGGTCAGGGGCAGAAGCCAGGAGGACCCCATGCCCGAAGGGCGGCGGCCAAAAGGAGTTACCCCACGTCAGAGGTCAGGGGCAGCGGCCTAGAGTACCAGACTGAGATGGCGCAGGAGCGGCCGAGCGGAGCTACCCCGCGTCCGAGGTCAGGGGGGGCAGCCGAGAGGAGATACCCAGCGTTGGAGGTCAGGGGCAGCGACGAGAGGAGTTACCCCGAGTCCGAGGTCAGGGGCGGTGGCCGGGAGGAGCTACCCCGAGTCCGAGGTCCGGGGCGGTGGCCGGGAGGAGCTACCCCATGCCCCCAGGCCCAAGGCCAGGGGCGGTGGCCGGGAGGAGCTACCCCATGCCTGAGGCCAGAAGCGGCAGCCAAGAGGACCAACCCCACACCCGAGGCCAGGGGTGGTGGCCGGGAGGACCAACCCCACGTCCAAGGAGCCCTGGCTGCACGGGCACAGGAGGCCCTAGAGGAGCTATCCCACGTTGAAGGTCAGAAAGGGCGGCGGTGAGGAGATACACCTCGTCCAAGGTAAGGAGCAATGGCTGTGCTTTGCTGGAGCAGCCGTGAAGAGATACCCCACGCCCAAGGTAAGAGAAACCCAAGTAAGACGGTAGGTGTTGCAAGACGGCATCAGAGGGCAAACACACTGAAACCATACTCACAGAAAACTAGTCAAACTAATCACACTAGGACCACAGCCTTGTCTTACTCAATGAAACTAAGCCATGCCCGTGGGGCAACCCAAGATGGGCGGGTCATGGTGGAGAGATCTGACAGAATGTGGCCCACTGGAGAAGGGAATGGCAAACCACTTCAGTATTCTTGCCTTGAGAACCCCATGAACAGTATGAAAAGGCAAAATGATAGGATACTGAAAGAGGAACTCCCCAGGTCAGTAGGTGCCCAATATACTACTGGAGATCAGTGGAGAAATAACTCCAGAAAGAATGAAGGGATGGAGCCAAAGCAAAAAGAATACCCAGCTGTGGATGTGACTGGTGATAGAAGCAAGGTCTGATGCTGTAAAGAGCAATATTGCATAGGAACCTGGAATGTCAGGTCCATGAATCAAGGCAAACTGGAAGTGGTCAAACAAGAGACGGCCAAGAGTGAATGTCAACATTCTAGGAATCAGAGAACTGAAATGGACTGGAATGGGTGAATTTAACTCAGATGACCATTATATCTACTACTGCGGGCAGGAATCCCTCAGAAGAAATGGAGTAGCCATCATGGTCAACAAAAGAATCCGAAATGCAGTACTTGGATGTAATCTCAAAAATGACAGAA
>NW_011495023.1:5545469-5580582 GCF_000754665.1 Bison bison bison
CTAGTAAAGTAATGCTCAAAATTCTCCAAGCCAGGCTTCAGCAATATGTGAACCGTGAACTTCCTGATGTTCAAGCTGGTTTTAGAAAAGGCAGAGGAACCAGAGATCAAATTGCCAACATCAGCTGGATCATGGAAAAAGCAAGAGAGTTCCAGAAAAACACCTATTTCTGTTTTATTGACTATGCCAAACCCTTTACTGTGTAGATCACAATAAACTGTGGAAAATTCTGAAAGAGATGGGAATACCAGATCACCTGATCTGCCTCTTGAGAAATCTGTATGCAGGTCAGGAAGCAACAGTTAGAACTGGACATGGAACAACAGACTGGTTCCAAATAGGAAAAGGAGTTTGTCAAGGCTGTATATAGTCACCCTGTTTATTTAACTTATATACAGAGTACATCATGAGAAATGCTGGACTGGAAGAAACACAAGCTGGAATCAAGATTGCCGGGAGAAATATCAATAACCTCAGATATGCAGATGACACCACCCTTATGGCAGAAAGTGAAGAGGAACTCAAAAGCCTCTTGATGAAAGTGAAAGTGGAGAGTGAAAAAGTTGGCTTAAAGCTCAACATTCAGAAAACGAAGATCTTGGCATCCGGTCCCATCACTTCATGGGGATGGGGAAACAGTGGAAACAGTGTCAGACTTTATTTTTCTGGGCTCCAAAATCACTACAGATGGTGACTGCAGCCATGAAATTAAAAGACGCTTACTCCTTGGAAGGAAAGTTATGACCAACCTAGATAGCATATTCAAAAGCAGAGATATTACTTTGCCAACAAAGGTCCGTCTAGTCAAGGCTATGGTTTTTCCTGTGGTCATGTATGGATGTGAGAGTTGGACTGTGAAGAAGGCTGAGCGCCGAAGAATTGGTGCTGGTGTTGGAGAAGACTCGAGAGTCCCTTGGACTGCAAGGAGATCCAACCAGTCCATTCCAAAGGAGATCAGCCCTGGGGTTTCTTTGGAAGGAATGATGCTAAAGCTGAAACTCCAGTACTTTGGCCACCTCATGCGAAGAGTTGACTCATTGGAAAAGACGCTGATGCTGGGAGGGATTGGGGGCAGGAGGAGAAGGAGATGACAGAGGATGAGATGGCTGGATGGCATCACTGACTTGATGGACGTGAGTCTGGGTGAACTCCGGGAGTTGGTGATGGACAGGGAGGCCTGGCGTGCTGCGATTCATGGGGTTGCAAAGAGTCAGACATGACTGAGCGACTTATCTGATCTGATCTGATGATTAATTTAGCTTTTGCTAACCCTATCATTTTGTTCACAGTATCTCTCAAATGTTTTTAACAGCACTGAAGTATACAACTCAGTGACTTTTAACAAATTTATCCAGTTATGCAACTTTCAGCACAATCTAGTTTTAGAACACACTTATTATCCCAAACATTCCTTCAAATCCATCTGCAGTCAACCCCAACTCCAACTTCCAACCCAAGGCAAACACAAATTTACTTTTTATTTTCATTAGTTTTTTAAATTTTATCTTTTCTAGAAATTTCATATAAATGGAATAATTCAATATGTAGTCTTATGTATCTGGCTTTATTCATTCAGCATGTTTTTGAGGTTCATTTTTTAAAAAAAATTACTGAGTAGTATTCCAACTTTATCATATTTTAGGTACCTTTTTATTCTCTTGCAGCACAATCTTCTAGATTCATTTTCTATTTTTCCTGATCTAGCTCTGAAATCAACCATTTCTCCATGCAGCCCTGGTTCTTTTAATTTACTGAGTTTTTCTTTCAAATTTTTTTTCTTCATTTATATAAATAATAATTGGTCCTTTTTCAAATCTGTTTAGCTATTCTTTAGAGGACATTCATTAGGATACAGGCTAAGCTCCTGTAACAAAGAGATCCTAAAATACAGTGGCTTAAATAAGATAGGTTATTTTCTTCTCAGGTGATAGTCTAGAAATAAGCCATGCAGAGTTGAAAGGGCAGCGCAGCACACACTACAATCTCTGTGTCCAGAGTCTGCTGCCTCGAGTTTTCATCAACTAGTAGTACACAGGAAAATAGGCGGGGAGGGAGGGTAGAGGAAGTACACAGGCATTCCTTCCTAAGGCAGAGCACAGAAGGGCCACACATGACTGATTCATAATCAATTGCCAAAATCTTAGCCTTGGCCACATCCACCTTCAAGGGAAGTTAGTGAACATAGTTTTCAGCTTGGGAACTATAAGCCATATATTCATCTACAACCTAGGAATTCTTGGTGGATAACTAGCACAAAAGACTTGTGCCAATTAGAGCAACTCACATTAAATTCCCCACATGAGGTTTTGTCCTACATAGTAACATAACTTAGGACCACCAACTTATGAGGACTCACTCCTGGTTACAAAATCTCAGAGGAGATGTTTCTGCCTCTCTCCTAAGCAACTGGGTTGAGATGGCAAGTTTTGAAACTTTGAGGAATGCTAACTTAGGCTAGCTGAGCAATGCATTTAACTTTTTTTGCATATTTCTTTTTTTGCATATTCTCTATTTATTTATTCAGTATATTAACTGTTTCAGTTGAGAGGATCATTCAGGATCATTCCACCACACTACAAACCGTATTTACTGCCTACTCTCTTAAATCGTGCAAGGTAGCAACTGAATGGCATCAAATGATCACCATTCGATGAAGTCTACAAAACAGCTTTAAGCTTTCGTCCTTATAATGGTTACAAAATGTAGCATTTCAAAGTCTATAACCTTAAAATCATTAACTAGCTTCTAAAACAATAGAAATAACTTAGTGTCAAGTTTCTAAAATGACTAATTATATACAATACCATTGTTTAATTTTAAATGCATATTTGAATAGTTTTATATTGCACCACTTAAAGTTCCAGTAATTTTTTTTCCAGAATTTTCACTCACTATATAAATTTATCTGTATCTTATCTTCTCCACAAGTCATTGCTTCCTTCAAAGTAAAAGCATACATAAATAAAAGAATATACAAGGAGCTTAATAAAACTATATTCTCATAAAAACTAAGATAAATAGCAACATTTATTAAGTAGTATATGCTACATATATCATAACACTGAAAACTCACAATTATCTTATAAGGTAAGGGCTGCTTATCTCATAGATGAGAAAACTAAGATTCAGAGACTTTATGCTACTTATCTGAGATCATGTAACAAGTAAATATTAGAACAACCCAACTCTGAGCTTTGGCCATTGTTTTAAAATAAACATTTCCCCTACACTTGAAACTCTTTAAATTCAGGGTGAATCTTAAACTTGCTGGTGTATTACAGTTGCTGTGGTAGCAATTCCAAGTGACAGTAATGAGGCAGCTGTCACTCCTCATGTGTGTGCGAGCCTCCAAAATACTCCAGAATTTGTGTAGGAAGAAAATCCTAGAAATGATCTTGGATCACTCTTTTTAATCCCTAGGAAGTAAACAACTGTGAGGAAAGGGCGTGGTGGGGAAAACTGGACGTTCTCAGCAGCATTTCCAAGTGAAGTCAAAGTCACTCAGTTGTGTCTGACTCTTTGCGACACCATGGTCTATACAGTCCATGGAATTCTCCAGGCCAGAATCCTGGAGTGGGTAGCCTTTCCCTTCTCCAGGGGATCTTCCCAACCCCCAAAAACCAGCATTTCCAAAGTGGATATCAAAAGTAGGTTAATGCCAAACAATTGCAAAGCTGACTGAAGAACACAGCACCAATGGTGCCTGCTTTTCTTCTGGAAATACGGCACAGTGCAAGACTCCGTGTAGAAAAACTAGACATCAGTGACTGAGTCAAAACGTGATTCAAAAGAGCTTGCGTCTGAATGTAAAGAACTTTAACGATCACTTAACCAATTTATTTCACATGCATTTTCCATTTTCAGGTATATGTAAGAGTTATAAATAAAATCTGTGTCTAATTCTGGTAAGAGTTTTTCTGATGAACATGAAAATTCTAAATGGTAAAATGACAGCGTTTTCTCTTAGTAACTCATGTATAAAATAATGGTACAACATGCTATGACAGAAAAGCAGCATACCATATAATTCACAATAGGACGTCTTAATACTGAGCTTCAGATAGAACATCAATAAAATCATGCCCCCTCCTCCCAACCTCATCTTTTGACCAGGAGTTCATGCATTATGCAGGATAAAAATCTGATGTTTAACCCAAATCATATGCGTTGACACTTTCACAGTTTTTTCCCAATTTATCAAGTATAATGTTTTCTGATGAGTTTCAAACTTATTCAATTCTTGGTTTTATGTTAACCTATATATAATTTTTTTTAACCTATATATAATTTGCAAGGCTGGGGAAACAACTTAAAAATAGGCATTTAGTTACTCTCTTAAATTATTCATGTTACCATGAAAGATTTTAACAATCGCATTGATTTCAATCAGCTTTTTTTTTTTTTTGCTACTCAGCATTTTGATATTTCTAAGTTTTCTTGATCAGGTAGATTTATCACAAAACACAAAGTAAAAAATAACATAATTCAAAGGTATATTAATATGATTTTTGTACTATGAAATAAAAATGGAATGAACATTATGAATTAGGTAAATTCTCTTTTTTGTGGCCCTCCAATTTTTATTTTGAAAGCAAAGTTACCTAATAAATTAATAGCCTCTTTTCCCTCCTACCCTAAGTTGTTTAAAGGAGGCTAGGAAAAAAACAAAATATTGCATATTTCTCTATAAGTATTAAAATATGTTTGGTTTTTTTTTAATGGAAAAATGCAGAAACAACACTAGAACCAGAAAGCAAACAGAAGCAGGAAATTCTCAGTTATAAGACAGACTAATAAACACCTTTAAATAAAGGATTTGAAGTTTATCAAGAGGGGAGAAAGTACTTGCAATTCTATTCAAATATTTGTTCCTGTCCTTCCATAAAGAATGTTTTTGTTTGTAAACCTTGACAGACTCCTTCCTACATCAGCAGCTCTATCTAAAGTTGACAGACCAAAGATGTATTTCAAACATGGACCACAACAGAATATGGAGTTGATTTCTGCTGTGCTACCGCCACAAAAAAAATTCCTAAAATTATTTTCTCAAGGATAATTAGTAAGGTCACTGACAATGTTAGGAAGAAAAGATAAAATTATCAACCTAAGAGTTTGGAATCTTATCCTAAATATTCTGGGGTTTTTTTTTTTTTTTACTCATACCCTGATTTTTTTTTATAGTGCTAATCTCTCATATATATTTTATATCACAATAATGTTCTGAAATGTAGCTTCTAAACATTTATCCCATACTAATTAGAATAAGTATTTTAGTATATTCTGATATGACTCTGGCCATAGAAGTATATATAACAACAGTCTTAACATACATGTGATGTAATGCCTTTAATTTTATAATTTGTTTAGAGATATTTAGAAAAAAATGACTACTAATGAATGTTTTCCTTCAAACGTTAGGTTTGGCTCATCAACAACTAAATAATAACTAGGAATGAAATAAAAGATATTCAAATAACTTATTTACATCAATGAATTACCTTAACAATATATTTCACCTTTAGAAGTCAAAATCATTTTGAAGAGTCATATCTTGTCCTTCTCTTTTTTAACACATAAGGACTAAGTAAAGAGGAATTTTTAAGGTTTATGAGAATTCAAGAGAAAAGGACATCAGGCAATAGAATGTGAATTTTTAAATGAGAAATATTACCTTAGAAAAATTGATATAAAAGAAACACAAGAGTCATTTTTTAAGCTTCTTCCTTTGAGAAACAAAGTATGTTGTACTTTTTTTTTTTTTAAGTAACTTGTCATAACTGATTTCTGTTCACATTAGAAACTCCTCTAAAACTTATTTGGAAAATATTTTGAACTTAGAGTTTGACATTATTCAAATTATGTTTGTTGAAAGTAATCATTAAAACCAAAGAGCAAATGGCACAGATATATAGCATTTTAAAAAAACTCAATAATTTACAGAACTTTAGAATATTAGAACAACCTGGCTGGTATTACAAGCTGGATGCAGTAACTGGAGCATGTTGAGATATGGCAACATGACTAAATATATCACGTAAACAGATTTCACACACAAAATAAAATGCTGTTCTTAGAAAAGTTTTCAGGAGTTGAAACTATAATTTAAGTTCATCATCTCCCCTTCCCCTTTATCTTCCTTATTTAATATATATCTGCAGATAATTAAGAACTCCACTTTACTGTAGTTATTTCCTTATTGGAGTGTGACCTAATCTTTGTTTTGCTTTCACGGAGATTTTTAAAAATATAATATAAATCGATCACTGGAAGAACAAATTTTAAGACAAGGATATATATAAAATATAATCACAAATTGTTATTATTATTCAACAGGCATAAAATTTCTGTCAATTGCTATAAAAATTTCTAAATGCTTACTCTCAGTTCTGTTTATCCCACAGCAAACAAGTAACAGTTTACAAACCAGCATCAGTCCACAGACCACACTTTGAGCAGCACTATCTCAGAATGTGACAACCAAAAATTAGGAATTAGTGACTAAAGCTTTATTCAGTGCTAAGTATTCCATAAATTTGCTTTTTCAGTGTTCACATTTAAATCTAAAATAAATGCATTGATTACAACTTTCTTAAAATTAAGAAGCAGTTCTATCACATTTGAAGGCAAGTGCCAAGTGTGAATGATTTTGAGCATTCAATTAATTTAAATAAGAAAAATACTGTCTCGAAAATAAACAAAATTATAAATTAACCTAATCTGTTTCCCTCAAGAGTAACATTGGGCTGTCCAAGCAGTCTTCTACACAATTCCCACTTGTCCAGTTTAAAACATTATTCGCTCTAAATGAGCGGTCAGGGGGCCATCGCCATGGATAGCATGAAATGGATCAATCGTGTCACCTGTGTGTGCGCTCAGTCACTTCAGTCCTGTCTGACTCTTTGCAACCCCACGGACTATAGCCGGCCAGGCTCCTCTGACCATGGGATTCTCCAGGCAAAAATACTGGAGTGGGTTGCCGTGCCCTCCTCCAGGGGATCTTCCCCCCAACAGGGATTGGCCCCAATCCTTCTGCAGGAGGATTCTTTATCACTGAGCCACCTGGGAAGCCCCAGATCATTACCTGCTGGTTTTAATTCAGAACTACTACTGTCCTGTCTCTACTACCTGAGAATAGTTGCTGGTATATTTCATGCTCTATACAAAGAAAATAGAAATGGGGTTATTTCAGGTTAAAAACAGAACCAGATCATCTAAATATCATAATACATTCAGTAAAAAAGTCTTCACTTAAGAAAAGAGAAATGAAAGAAAAAAAGAAAAGAGAAATGGAGGAAGGAAGGAAGGAAGGAAGGAAGCTGAAAGTCTCTTCAAAATATAACCCCATTTTTCAAATTAGCTTCCAACTTTGTTTACAGCTTTACAAACCACATACTTAACTGAAGTGAAGTAATATTTAAAACCAGCAATTTATGGAGTAAGTCTTAGGAAGTAATAAACCCAGAAATGATAGTTTGTGCTGTTGTTGGTGGTTGTATTATTGGCTATGTGTTCCATTTTCTCAATTCTCTAAAAACTGAGTTGTGTTACTGGTTGTGTGTTCTGGTCTCTCAACTCTCTAGACATCAAAATTCCCATAACAAAGAAGAAATCTTATTGCTTCCAACACTGAATTGTCATAATTAAAGAAGCATATAGTCTTTCCTATGTGACTCTTGAAGGCACCAGTGAATAAAACCAATAGGCATCAGGTTAAATGTTAATAACCAACACTAACAATGAAAAAGACTGTCTAGAAAGAACGTATCTCTATTACCAGAGAAAATCAAACAAGCAGATAAGTAATAACAATTAAACTAACATTATTTTCTAATGTTCTGCTCGATATTAAGATCGTATCAGTCCACAGTAATCCTCACAAAATGATGACCTATGTCCTAGCACTTGGCTCCAACTCTTCCACAACAGAAGGAATAGGCGTGATAGACAGAATTTTGCTGAAATGAATCTAATCCTTATCAGGATTCCTCAAATATGCTGTTTTATCTGAAGTTACTCCCATTGGGTAAGAGAACTGTGTTTCAAAGCAAATTTGAGACCAACCTGAATGTAGCACAATGTGGCACAGTTAACAAAATTATATTCAGGGTCATTACTTACTGAGGCCATACAGTTTTATGTTCACTACTCTACAGTGTCAGCAAAGACTGTGGAGATGGATGTCTCTCTAGTCTGAATATGATTTGCAAGAATAGTGATCTACCAACCAAATGAGTCTTAATATTTTTCTTTTTAGTAATAAAGGAAGTTATGCTGAACTTCACTACTTAAAATTAAATGGAATTTTTCAACCTTAAGACTAGAAAATGTAAAACTCTGACTAAAATATAAAATAGTAATTAGGGCCTAAGAAGTATAAATTAATGTAGCCAGTATGGAAAGCAATTTGGCTGTGTCTAACAAAATTCAAAATATTATGTAGCCCATGATCCAGCCCATGAGACTCTACTTCTGAGTACATGTATACCCCAAACAGACTGAGATACACAGTACAAAATATATATTTGACTGAGACCTACAGTAGGAAATGCATTCTATGTAACTGTGTTCTGAGTTGTGACATAGCTCATGAAAAAATAGGTGCCTTTTACTTTGACACTTTCTATTCTTTTTCAGAATGTAAATCCCAACTTACTAACCTGATTTTACTACCTGCTATTTAGAAAGCTGCCCTAAGAAATTGTAGCTATTCAAGACAACATCTGTAAAGCTGTTCACTGTGGCATTGTTTAAAATAGAGAGAAAACTAGATACAACTTATACATCCATCCACACAACCGGATAATTTAAATATAAAATACAATGTAATATTATGAAGCAACTGTTTAAATTAGATCTATATAATACGCATATATCTTTAAAATATAGAGTGAAAAAAGCAACAAGCAGAACAGTATTTCCAGAATATGCAAATTCCATAAATGATACCAACAATACCATACTATGGTTATGGATAGGTATACATACATATGTAAAATAACTAAAATGGTCTAGGCGTATATGTATATTAATATATTAACTCACAGCAGGGTCGGGGTTAGAAGGTAAAGTCCAGCTAGAGAAGCCTTTAGCTAGATACATAATGTTTAAATTTTTAAAGAATATTTTAATGTTACTTGAAAAAAATTTTAAGATAGCAATCGGAATAGAATGAATGAATGGGGGTAGGGATGAGAAAGGATGAGGTACAGATGAGCAGAACCAGGTGTACAAACCCATACACTTGAATCAATGAGTAAGAAAAAGCAGGGGAAAAAAAAAACTCACAAAAATCATAAAGACTGAGGAAAGATTAGAGAAGTATGTAGAGACAGCTGGGGGGCAGTGGGGTGTGTAGAGGGAAAGGATGAAGTGGGCTGAAAAGGCAGAAAGAAAAGGCCTAACAACTGGTAAATGGATCCATTCCTTACTGGTGGGTCAACTGTATAAATAAAAGGGTGGCAGCATAGCGGGAAAGTACTTAGCAACTGTGTTTACACAGACAACAGAAAGTGCCACTAGAGTGGCAAACTGAACTGTGCAAGGCCAATTAACCCTTTCACCTCAGCGTTTTACACTAGCTATCTTACTCACTGTGCCTCTGTCAGATCTACACTGATATGTGTTAGGGCCAAATGCAATTATAAATCACTGTTACATGTATTGATGAATTCTGCGAATTCCATGAAGCACATCCATTTTATTTAGTGTTCTGAATACCTTCCTTGCTACTCTCATCTGGATTTAATTAAGGAACACTTTCAAAGGAAGAGAGGTTATCCAGAAATTCAAAGTACACATGTCCTTTATTAAACTATGAATTGATTACTACTCAGGGTTTTTGGCCTAAAGGATTTTTTTAGGTTAGGTTCACTTCAAATTTTTTCTGGACAAATTAAGGGGAAATCAGGAAAAAAGTAACATATTTAAATGGGTAAAAATGTGATAGAGAAATACACTGAAGAGGTTTGCAAATCAACTGGCTGCTGCATAAGCAGTTGTATCAGTAATTATAATTTACTACTGGAAGGGAAACTTTGTATCTTGAAGGGCTATAAAATAGGATTTTCTTTTTTAAAGACAGTAATATCTTTATCACTGGAAACTGTATTCATCTTCCCGATTCCAAAATACAGCCAGGTATCCTCTTTAAACGATACTTGAGAGCAAGGATCGTATTAATATCTTCCACACTCTATAATACTCTATGAAAAGTATCATATACTAGGCATGCAAATATTTGGTAATGACTAACGTTGTGAACTGTTTAGTATGTGTGAAAGGTCTTGCTTCTATGAGATAAAGAGGGCCAATGGTAAAAGTACAGAACTGTACTGTTGAATAGTAAATTAAGGCAATTTACATAAATATTTATTCATTAATCCTAACACTCTTTTCCCTACTACCCCCAGCTCCTGAAGGTACCAGTATCATCCCACTATTAGTTAAAATTCCATGCCAAACTTCTCCTGGCCATGTTATTTATCACCGAATCTCAATAGCAGTAATTTTTTAAATGCTAATTGAATACTGGGGAAATGCCAACAGATGGTTTTAAAGTGGGGTTTAAAGGAATACATACTTTATTTCCTAACCTAACAAAGATCAATACCCATCTGAAAGGTTATACTTGCTTTTGGGAGCAAGGGACCCTTCCCAGTTCTGGCTTTTCTCGTTTCTTCTCAATGGGTAACAAAAGGCAAGGGCTGGAGAATTCGGCCCTCATCTAGCACGGCGGCTATTCACCGAAGAGTTGTGATAAAACCAGTGGAGGAAGAGAGGGCTAGCAGGCTTTGCTTTTCTCTAAGTCTGTTCCTGAATTTAGGCCAGGTTTCCCTACTTCTCTTTTCTTCCATAAAAGCAACAACACAGCCACTGCAAAGCAGCACATGGAGACCAGCATCATCAAAGAGGGGGAAACGGGGCCAGTGGTAAGGAGCAGTGACAACTCCAAATCTGCTCTCAGGAGTGAGCCAGGGCACAGGACACTTCTTTGTAGGTAGGAGTGAATGTGGTGGTCACTCACACAGCAGGCCTCCTACTCCCTCCACATATTTTCACACTCGGAAGTGTAAATCACAGTGCTTAGTACTTCAATGCCAGACAAGATTCAACATTTTATCTTAAGTGATTTTTTTTTAAAAAGAAAATCACCAAATGTAAAAGAAAAATGAAATAGACTATACCATGTAAATACCATTTAGCTTAAAGTGGAAATATAGACAGTCTAATTTACAAAGCTCAGTTTCTCTAAAACAACTATTATTAGGTTTTCTTCAGGAACTGACTTCTCTATTCTATGAACACATAAACTATAATATGATTAAAATAAAATTCTGAATGAGAAATGGTTTCCAAAAGTAGTAATTATTAATTTAGCCCAAGCAAGTATTTGTGTGATTTAAAGAAGTACAAATCTCTCTTCCTGTTTCTCTTCTGAAACCTCTAATCTCTGGAGCCAATTTTGGTCTTGAGTTTAGAATTGATCCCCAGTACACGGGACCAAAATGACACATACCCAGAAGACAACAGACAGTTATGATGATTTTTTCACCTTAAATAAAACAAACACACCTTAATACATCCAATATAACATTTTTAAGTCAAGGTTTTGTTCTAGTACTGACCCTACAAACAGTCCTTAATGACTATAGATGTCCATGTCCCCACCTGGAATAATAAGGAATGATAATCAGTCTTTTCTCTATTTTGGAAAAATGACAAGGTTATCTAATATAAAAATTCTTTGAAAAATCTACAGGGAAGTAATAAATAAATGAAGAAAATACTTTACAAAGTGACAAGGGAAAAGATCCATGCCCAAGTTATTTTTCTACATTGTGTACATCAAGTCAACATTTAGATAATACAAAACTGCAGAAGTTTTCTTTTTAAATGTTGTCTAGTTTCTGTATAGGAACATTTGGATTATTTTGTAAGTTAGATAAACATCAAAAGTTTTTTTTCTAAAGCTCTCCTACTTCAAGACTTTCCACCTTTCTCTTTTCTCACCAACCAAATATTAATTCAGTATTTTCATTAACTTTTAATAGGTAATACAATATTCAAGAAGACTGAAAAATGTAAAATATAAAAGGCCAGTAGCCACCTGGAAACACATCTCCATTAGGGAGGGAAATTTTAATAGGGAGTAAAGGACAGAAATAAAACAGGCAAACTCTCCATGAGTTTCCATTAGGTATTGAAGCAAGATTTTGTTGTACTCGCATACTGATACAGTAATTTACAAAATTCAGAAAGTCTCTCCGTTAAGTGGGAAAGTCAATCAGCAAGTGAAAGGATTGACTCAGAACCTGGTCAGACTGGGGTAAGCAACTTCTTAAGGTTGAAGTATGTTCAGCCAAACTACACAATGCCAGAGCACAGGCCGGCCTACTGTTTACACGCATCTCAGAGCAGTCCATCAGCTGTTATATTTTGTCTAGAAATGCAACCGAATTTATCTCCTCTCTATTAAAGGCAGGCATTATATACTTCTTTCAAAGATTCCATAAAACCAGCACAGTGCCAGGGACTAATAGAATAGATGGAAGAAGGTACAGGCAAAAGGGAAAGGAATATAAAAGACTGTGGAAAAATACAAAACCAGAATCCAAAAGCACCTTTCTAAAACACGAGAATCTGAAGGCTAAAGTACTACAGACATCACAGGGCCATCTTCTACTCAAAGACTGTATCAGAAACATCTACGGCTATAGGAAAATGCAAATATCAACTCTGGTTAAACACTGTCACTGAAGTGCACTTTTGTTAGCAATCAATTACTAAGTTTACTGCAGGTTAATTACTGCTGACATGTGCTTCTTTACCTTGAACTACCTTCTATGTGATTAGTAGAGTGGTATGATGTCCTTATACTGCAGACGTTGTGTTAGCCCAATTTGATCTCTAACCAGTTCATTCATTTTTTTAAATGGAGATGAGCTGTCTTGCAATTAAAGCCTTAGCAACCTATGAAGAACTTTAAAAAAAATAAAAGCTAAAAATTCACAGAAATGCCTCCCTTTAATGTAAGTAGTACCTAGTTTGAGCCATCAGAGAAGAACACCTCGTGGCTCAGATGGTAAAGAAACTGGCTGCAGTGCAGGAGACCTGGGTTCAATTCCTGAGTTGGGAAGATCCCCTGGAGAAGGGAATGCCTACCTGCTCCAGTATTCTTGCTGAAGAATTCCATGGACAGAGAAGCCTGCCAGGCTACAATCCATGGGGTTGCAAAGAGCTGGACATGACTAAGCAACTAGCACGTAACAGTACCTAGTTTAGTAGCTCTAAGAACATCTATGATTTCAACTATGTAAAGCTATCTGATGAAGCTATGAATATTGTTGAAGAAGCACATTTCCTCCATTTTTCAACCTGTATATCAATGAAAAGCATTCTGCTCTGAATCATATTTTGAATTTTTATTCAAATGACCTAAAAAATGTACATTTTAAATAACAGAGCAGGAACAAAAGGGTTTAAAAGAGTTCTAAAAACTGGCTGCTAGATACAAATGCTGGTGGGAATTAAGTATTTTTTGTTTTCGTTAGTGCTTATTATAAAGTTCCATCGATTTTGAGGGATCTACTCAATCCTATTTCTCCTAAAAATCTGTTACTTTCAAGGGGCTGATTTTGCAAAAGGAGAAGCCAAATATGGTATTAAATAACTGTTAATAGATCTGGTCCACCTGGATAAAGTAGAAAATAATGGAAAGCAAATTAAAGACAGAATTCTAGTCAAGAGGAGATCCTCATTTGCTTCTTGGAGGATTTGTCTCAAGGCTCACTGATGCAATTCAAGTCAGTCAAAAACACATAATGGATAAAAGGACTATCAATCTTCTCTTGCTTACCTACTATGCTGAGCAGAGTTTGTTCTAGGCCTTCAATTCCTTGACTGTTTCTGATAATAATCAAAACTTTCTTCTCCCATAGCTTTTGATTTTCATTATTCTGAATCGATTTTTTGTCTAATTCCCCAGCTTACCTTTCTCAGAATCAAAACATAACAGATTTATGGGACTGGAAAGTCCTTAAGTTATCTATCTAACCTTCTCTACATGAGGAATCCCTTCTATATTGTGTGTTACAAATATCTATTAACCACAGTGATAAACAGTGTGCTAAATGTTAAAGCAGTAAACAACAAAAAAGACACAAAATCCAGATACTGACAAACCATATGTACATATATCTCCTAGTCTGTCCAATGAGCAATACTAGACACAAGGACACCGCAGAAGCAGCAAGCACACTTGGTGCCCATATTTTGGTTTCTAAATATGAGTCTTTAATAAAAAGAACCAGAGCTCTGTGGAGAAATGACTGATGCCAGGCCTGGGGTATCGAAAGTGCAAGATAAATCTGGAATATCCTGTGTTGCCAGAAAATAAATGCCCTGAAAAACAACACAGAGAAGTGAGACAAAGGACAAGGGATCTGATGTGAAGAAGTTCTTAATGGCTAAATGTGGTATGAGTAAGAAAATGATAGTAATGGAGCATAACCCATAGATTAAAATAAATATTCATGAGTCCATACTGACATAAGTAACTGACCAAACAGTGAGAAGGGATAGCTCTTGCTTATAGTATAGAAAGAATAATGGAGACAAAAAAAAAAAATCACCATTTGGTAAATACCATAGTAGCATGGTAATGTTGACCACAGGCAAGAATCATCAATGGATGCTAAAATTACTGGGCAAAAGAATGATGAGAAATAAGATATCTGCATAATCTTTAAGTATTTTCCCACAAGAAAAATAATAAAGGGAAAATAGTACTAAGTTGGTGCAAAAGTAATTGCTGTTTTACACTGTTGAACTTTGTCAGTCAATATTGGAATACAGTCTTAAATAAATGTGGCTATGTTAAACATCATTTTAATGTACATTTCTCGATTTGTTTTGTTAATTACTTATTACTTGCTGTGTATTTTATATTTATTTTAGACTATAGAAATGATGTTTGACAAAAACAAATTTGAAAAATTTTTTATTCAAGTTCAAAATGGGTCGTAAAGCAGTAGAGACAACTTGCAACATCAACAATTCACTTGGCCCAGGAACCGCTAACCAAGGTTCACTGCACTGATGGTTCAAGAATTTTTGCAAAGGAGATGAGAGCCTCAAAGATGAGGAGTAGTGGCTGGCCACTGGAAGTAGACAATGACAATTGAGAGCAATCATCGTAGCTGAGAAGTTGCCAAAGAACTCAACATCAACCATTCTATGGTCACTCGGCATTTAAAGCAAATTGGAAAGGTGAAAAAACTCCGTAAGTGGGTGCCTCATGGGCTGACTGAAAATCAAAAAAATTGTCATTTTGAAGTGTCATCTTCTCTTAATTCTACACAACAATGAACCATTTCTTGATCAGATTGTGACATGCAGCGAAAAGTGGATTTTATACGACAATTGGCAATGACCAGCTCGGTGGCTGCACTAAGAAGAAGCTCCAAAGCACTTCCAAAAGCCAAACATGCATCAGAAAAAGGTCATGGTCACTGTTTGATAGTCTGCTGCCTGCCTGATCCACTGCAACTTTCTGAATCCCACTGAAACCATTACATCTGAGAAGTATGCTCAGCAAATTGATGAGATGCACTGAAAACCACAATATCTGCAGCCAGCATTGGTCAACAGAAAGGGCCCAATTTTTCTCCATGATGTTGGACCACATGTCACACCAACACTTCAAAAGTTAAACGAATTGGGCTACAAAGTTTTGCCTCATCTGCCATATTCACCTGACTTCTCGCCAACCACTTCTTCAAGCATTTCAACAACTTTTTGCAAAGAAAATGCTTCCAAGAGTTTGTCAAATGCTGAAGCATGGATTTTTACGCTACAGGAAGAAACATTTCTCACTGGCAAAAATGTGTTGATTGTAATGGTTCCTATTTTGATTAATAAAGATGTGTTTAAGCCTAGTTATAATGATATAAAATTCATGGTCCAAAACTGCAACTACTTTTGTACCAATCTAATAGCCTTACAATGAAAAAATTTGGCACACATAACCAAGAAATCAAAGTGAAGCTCATCTGTAATGTGACATCATAGGCCTGGTGATAAGTTCCACTGAAAAGGGTACAACGTCACTTCCATAGTATTCATGCAAAACATGCATAACCTGAATTTAGTTAAGGAAAAACATTAGACAAACCCAAATTGAGGGATGGGTTTCTCTGGTGACTCAGTGGTAAAGAAACTGCCTGCCAACTGGGTTTGATCCCTGGGTGGGAAAGATCCCCTGGAGAAGGAAATGGCAAACCACTCCATTATTCTTGCCTGGGAAATCCCACAGACAGAGGAGCCTGGCAGGCTACAATCCAGGGGGGCATAAAGAGTTGGACACAACACAGCAACTAAACAGCAACAAATTGAGGGACATTCTAAAATATAACTAATCCAATACTCTTGAGAAGTATCAAAGTCAAGAACAACAAAGACTAAGGAACTGTCCCAGAGTACAGAATATCAATGAGATAAGAACAAAATGTTACGATTCAGGACCAGAAAAAAAGATGCTAGTAGGACAACTGATGAAATCTGAATAAGATTATTATATTAGTTAACAATACTGTCAAAGTGAAAGTTGCTCAGTCATGCCCAACTCTTTGCGACCCCTATACAGTCCATGGAATTCTCCAGACCAGAATCGTGGAGTGGGTAGCCTTTCCTTTCTCCAGGGATCTTCCCAACCCAGGGACCAAACCCAAGTCTCCCACATTGCAGGTGGATTCTTTACCAGCTGAGCCACAAGGGAAGCCCAAGAATACTGGAGTGGGTAGCCTATCCCTTCTCCAGCAGATCTTCCTGGCTCAGGAATCAAACTGGGGTCTCCTGCATTGCAGGCAGATTCTATAACAATACTGTATCGATCTTAATTTCCTGATTTTGATCATTTTATTATGTAAGACATTTGGGGAAATTAGCAGAAGGGTATAAGGGAACTCTTTGCATTATTTTGCCACTTTTTCATTAAGTGTAAAATTATTCCAAAATGAAAGATCATAAGTCAACAGTTTATGTATCTCTTAATTCTAATATTCAAAGTCAGAGATCATACACCCCCTTAGCCTTTCTTTTTCACATTCAATATGTTCTTCATTGGACAAGATGCCCAGAACTCCTACTATACTATAGCTCCACTTTTAAAAAGCTCCATTTATTACCAGGAAGGTACATAATATATTGTTTTAGATTGCTTTATATTTCTCACTTTGTATGATCAAGTATGTATGTTAATGCAACCTAGAACTGGTTTTTAAAAGCAGATGCATAATACTGTTGGCCTGATGCCTGTTTGCAATCAACTAAAACTTCAGCATTTATCTTTACTAAAGACAAATTAGATCTTCCCATTTTATACTTGTGCAATTGATTTTTAAAAGGAAAATACTGAATTACCTTTTTCTGTGATTATTTCCACCCTTTTCGTTTCTGCTCATATTTTATGTGTAAGGGTACCGGTTAGGTTATTTTGAAGCACAATTCTAAAACTCACTCACCATGCACTAAATACATACCATTCACAGTGTACTATTACAAATTAAGAGTCTATACAAAAATCTGCCATGGAGTGGTCATATTTGATTGGAAGAGTAGGGAAAATCTTAATAAAGGGATTAAATTTAGGCTAGATTTTAAAGAAGAGATAGCATTTCAACAGTAAGAAATGATACAGAATAATGGCTATAATTTTTGAACCTAAAAGATAAGAGTGTAAATCCTAACTCCATCAATGATTAGTTTTGGGGAAGTCTTTGAAATTCCATTTCCTCACTGATTAAATATCTAACTTGACAGAATTGTTTTAAAGATTAAATAAGATAATATATACAGTTAAGCAGGAAGCAGAAAAATAGGTGCAAAAGAATGAAGCTGGACCCTTATATTACAGCGTACACAAAAATTAACTCAAAGTGGGATCAAAGGTTTAAAGGTAAGAGCTAACATTGCAAAACTTTTTGAAGTGGGATCTGGCAATTACTTCTTGGACATGACACCAAAAACACAGGGAACAAAAGAGAAAAAAGATAAATTTGGACTTCATCAAAATTTAAAAGTTTTGTGCATCAAAGTACACTATCGAGAGTAAAAAAAATCCCTGTTCACAAATCATGTACCTGACAAAGGATTAATATCCAACATATGTCCAAAACTCCCATAACTCAACAAAAATACAGTCCCCCCAAAATGGGCAGATTATTTGAATACACTTTTCTCCAAGGAACATATACATACAGTCAACAAGCATATGAAAAGATATTCAACATCATCAATCATTTAGAGAAAAGGATACCACTTCTTATCCATTATGAAGACTATTATCAATAGATAAAAAAATAAATGCTGGTGATACTCTGGAGAAAATTAGAACCTTTCTTCATTGCTTGTGGGCATGTAAAATGATGCAGCTATGGTGGGAGAGTTTGGCAACTCCTCAAGAAGTCAAATATAGAATACCATATGATCCTGTAATTCTACTTCCAGGTATATCCCAAAAGAATTAAAAGCAAGGGCTCAAATACTTATTCACCAGTGTTGAAGGTGGCATTACAGTTGACCCTTGAACAATGTTTGGTGGGGTTGGGGGAGGTGTGTGTTTAGGGGCATGGATGCTCTGAGCAGTTAAAAATCTATATACAACTTATACTCAGCCCCCACATTGGCAGATTCAATCAATTGTTTGATCATGTAATATTATACTATTTACTAATGAAAAGCATCCATAAATGAACTTTGGTAGTTCAGACCCACGTTGTTCAAGGGTCAACTGTATTTACATTAGCCACAGGTGGAAGCAAGTTTATCAACAAATCAATGTATATATTCCACAAAATGTGATGTATACATTCAATGGAACAGTATTCAGTCATAAAAAGAAATATGATTCAGGGACATTCTACAACATGGATTAACCTTGAAGACTAAATGAAACAAGCCAGACACAGAAGAATAAATACTGTATGACTCCACTTATATATTTGGAAAAGGTAAGTTCTTAGAGACAGAAAATAGATCAGAGGTTACTAGGGCCTGAGAGAAGAGGGAATGGGTTAAGTCATTTTTAGAAAATAGATATAGTTTCTATTTGAGATGATGAAAAAGTTCTAGGAATCAATAGTGAGGATGGTTGTGTAACACTGTGAATCTCCTTAATGCCAATCCTTAAAAAAGGATTAAAATGGTGAATTTTAGGTTATGCATATTTTACCACAATCTTTTAAAAAGCAGCTAGCATGCTCTACTCATATAAAAGTACTCATATAGAGTACTTCTGGAGGTGGAAGAAATTTTAGGCAGTCAATAGTATGAGCAGTTACTGAGGTAAAAAAAAATATACATATATGAGGAAAAACATTTGAAATGATATATAATTTAAAACATCAAAAAGTGGTTTTCTTTGGATTTTTAAAATTTCCCTTTTCTTTACTTTTACATTAAAAAAAGTAATAAAACCTATTTAAAGAACAACTCCTCATACAGGTAAGAACAGTGTATTTGAAATATACTGCATGAAGCTAACATCCACTGAAACTCTTTGATTTTAGTACTGTCCACCAAGTTGGTTACAAAAATGTTTTCAGTGAGATTAACCCTCACTGTCCTATTTTTTGTTTTGTGCATTTTGAAGACCACAAGAGAACATAATAGTATTCACATCCAGAAAAAGACAGTCTTTTTAAGAGGTATAAGATTGGAATATATTTAAATCATCAAAAATAAAATTACCTGTATGTATCTTCAGAACCATTCATTTCCTCCAGAAGTGGTTTTTCTGACATGTACCTGAGTTTCAATAACTATTTCCCCACCTGGCACAGTTGAATCTAACTAGATTCAAGACAGAGCTCAGGACTCTCCTCCGAACATTTCCAGTAACAGGGCCATGTACATCACTCTGAAGAAACGGACCTACTTATTACCATATTCAAACCTGTCATATCTGATTATTTTAGAAATGTTACTTGCCTGTTTTAGCACCCAGACTTGGATCAAGCCTAGGAATAGTGAACAAAGAGGGACACAACTGAATGATTTACTGTTCCTTTTAATGCCTAACTAACAGCTCTTATACTGCTGTGAATAATAGGCCTGACTATATTTCTGGATGACAAGTGGTAAAAGGCTCTTAGGTAAAAGAAAAATGGCATTAAAAATAGTAATAATTTTAAAAGAAGTGCAGCTTTAAAAATATTCAGCAGTCAAAGTAGCACTGCAAATACTTGAGGGATCTCCTCCTAAACCCTACTCTGAATACGATCTAGATGAAACGAAGAGAAAATCTTAACCATACAGCCATGATCAAAACTAGTCAAGTATCTCTGTAGACAAAAACTAATGGAAACCTGTAACCACAAACAGAGCTTAAGCTAACAGCCTGGACTCCACACCTGTGAAGTAGGCAGAAGAAGTGAAAACTCTGTGTTCCACAGAGCAATGAGGGGTGAAAGTACTTCTACAAAAGGCCTGGGGTCAGAGCCAGGATGATGCCGGAAACCAAGGGGTGCAGTGGGACTCCACCGCTCGTGGAAAAAGGTGTAAAAAGTTGAGAAAGCCACCGCCTGAAGCTGCAGCTCATAGAATATTATGTATCTGAGATATTAAGAGACCATAGTTTCTGCACAACAGCTCAAACCAGGCCAAGCAATCTGCAGGCTTGGTAACTGGATCTGCAATGGCCTCAGGAGGGAGCCCTAAGCTGCCTATGTAAGACCTGAGGCTTGTCTAGGTATCTCAGGGAAAGAAGTAAAAGCCACTACAGAGCCTCTAGGGAGGACAGGTGAATAGAAAGGAGAGAGAAACACCTACTCAGGATAGACCTGAAAACTAAAATTCTACCTAAATACAACATTTTAATTATGAAAGAGAAATTATTTCCTATTCAGTTTAATTATCTGTGTGTCATTCTTCATAAAAACCTCAGTCTAAAACATCTTTATGTCTTGATAGGTTTGACGCAGACACACAACCTGCACAGCTGTACGCATGGTCTCACTGTGAGACTTTTGGCACAACTAAACTAACCCTGTGGTCCACAATATCAGAGCGGGCACACCCGAAGCCATCTTATGTTTACAACGTTCAGAAATTTCCTGTTGCTGACTTTGATGAGCCCAGAGAATTATTTACAGTAACCTCAAATCACGCTTGGTGTAGTTCCAAGACAACTGGAACAACAGTGGCTCGGGTCTTCTCCAGGGTAGATTTAAAACATACCTAAAGACTATGAAATCAAGTAGGCTTCTCAGCTTGCCTGTATTTAAAAAACAAAGCAAAACAAAAACCCAACTTTATTGAGGTATAAATGCTATACAAAGAACCGTAGTTTGTTCATTTTTTTTAAAATTACTGTTGTGGAGAGAATCAAAGGTAATTATTTCTCTTGTGCATTTTATTTTAAGGCATTAAAGAAAAGAACTTAGAGGAAATATATATATGTATTCAGGGGTACTCCAAAAGAAGACAGTAAATAAAGTTGAAGGTAGGTGTAAGAATTATGATTTTGGGCTTTACATAATAAAATTTCTGTTGAGTACTTTCATCAAAAACTTAACAGGTTGTTTCATAATCCCTCCCACCATTGTTAGCCATAAATAAAACAGAATGGATGATCATCTTCTCGGAGAGCTACAGAAAGAGACTGCTACATGAAGAAATAGGTTAGATATTGCTGAGGTCTCTTTTAACTTCAGGACTTTATATAGGTTCTTTAATTTTTGTTTTTCCCCTTAGCATAGAGTTTTTAGTATCTCTGAGTCCAATGCAATTTCTTTCCTATGCCAGGACTATTTAAAACAATAATAGCCACATATAAGAACCACTAATACAATAATCTACTTCCTTTCCTTACTTGTTTATGAAATTACCAAGGAAAAGGGGAAAGGATCATCAATTAGTTAATCAGTCCAAAATAAGGCAGTATGTTTAGGAGCTATGTGGTGGTGGCAAAGGCGGCTGGCCAGTGGACATGAATGCCTTTGGAATCCCTAATTGATAGTATAAAGAGCAAAAAGAATGGCACAAATAGAACTGCATCTGGAAATCCCTTTTTAAATTATTTAATGAAAGATATTATAATAATCAAAATAGCTGACAGTAGAGAATGTACTGAATATTTCATAGCTAATAATGTATTTGATGGGTGAGTTTCAGAGTAACTAGGGAGACCAGGCAACCTCAAAGTTAAAATTACAAAGTAGGAACACTGGTGATTTCCTGGTCAGAGTGTCATTAAAGACCTAACATATTAACTTAATAATACTTTAAAAAATTACAAAATGTAACAGGCAAGTCAGCAAAAGTAAATGACCAATTTGAATGAAGCTGATTACTGAAAACACCCTCAGCAAACAGGCCTCTATGCGTGACCTTCTGAACCCCCTGTCCCGAGAAGAGCAGCACAGACTATACTAACAGCCTCTACAGGCCAAAGAGAAGAACGGGTAAATCGGACAGAACAGGAAGATGATATCTAGCACAACTGGAACAATCTAAAAACAAAGCAAAACAACAACTACCATGAGTTAAAACACAAAAACAAAACTCACAAATGATGTCCCTGACAAAATGGAAACAGCAATCAGTGATTTTATCCAAAAATATGTAGGTATATACAACACAGAAACGTTCATTCTCTAAGGCTGTGATCTCCAATGTGGTAGTCATTAGCCATATTTGAACACTTGAAATGTGTTAGTGTAAATCAGAAATCAAATTTTTTATTTGAGTCACTTATATTTAAATTTTTTTAATGTCATTTGCTTCAGTTACTGTAAAGCTTTTTAAAGTATGTCTGGAAGAGCCTGAGTACATGAATCTACTTGTTAGCTGCACATTCTATGAAATCTCAATACAGATTAAGTATTTTCAATCAAAATTAAATATTCAAATTGAAGTGTGCTAAGCAGTGTAAAGTGAAAATATATACCAAATTTTGATGTCTTAATAAAAAAGCCAAAGTGTAAAATGTCTCAATAATTAAAAAAATATGTGAACACATGTTCAAATATTTTTGATACATGAGATTAAGTAAAATATATTAAGATTAATTTTACCTGTTTTTTACTTTTTAAGTGTGGCTTTTAGAAAATTTTAAGTTATACATGTGGCTTGTGTGTTATGTATTGAACAGTGCTCTAAGACATCAACAACTTTAAAATGAATGTCATCTGTCTAAAACCTGAAATATATGTCAGTCAGGGTTTGTAAGTAAAATATTTCCTTATCTCAAAATATTACTTCAGTCTACTCAGAGTTTGTGTATTTATACATTCCAAAGACATGTGTATCCTCTTCACACAGAAGATTGTTACAAATCATTAAACTATTCCTCTGAGTTACTACAAACTGGGTATGCTTAATGGTCATTCCACCATCCAGAGTAAGTAACCAAGTAACGAAAAGACACTAATTCAATGATGTCTTTTAATCTGGATTCTTGTAGCAATATGTTAAGTAATGCTTTTGGTTCTAAAGAGCTGAACAACGATCTTTAGTAGAGCAAAGATCTTGATGAGAGTAATTACATAGGACAATTTTACGTTTATATGTACACACACATATATATATACACAGGCTTATAAATTTTCCATAGAAGAAAAACACTGTAATTGCCTGCCTTCACAGTGCTCTTCCAACCTTTTCCATACCATGGCATTTCAAAGAAAATTACATTTGAAAGACACTCAAGTTAACTTACGGCTGCTCCAGGGAGGGCATCAATGTCCGAAGACACGGGCTTACTGCACATCACCAGGAGGCCTGGGCTCAAAGGGCCTCGCAAAACACTGCAAAATATCTCTGACCCATACTTTGTTTTCATCTGACTTATATTTTATTCTTACTTATGCCTACAGTTGTGAAAATACAACCCCTCAACATTTTTAACAACAATATACGAAAAAGGCCACAAGATGGAGATATTACTCCATCAGAGTATTTATATTGATGTTTCTTTTCCCATGTACATTTCCCTCTCTCTGTATATGTCTTATTTCTCCTTCAGTGATATTCTCACTTACTGTCTCTATCCCTAACATTTATACTGGCTCCTCTGCCACTCCAGCCTTCACTAGCGTTATTAGATAAATATAATGAGTACTTTTATGACCCTTATTTTAAATATTAACAGCAGGCAGATAATTAGAATAGTTTAAGCTCAATATTTTCCCACCTCTAAAATTAAATTAATTTTTATTTACGTATTTTTCTCCAATGGGTAAGAATTCTTTTAAAAATTTGCTACCCGCCAAGTAATAAGTACTCCAAAAGCCATTTACTGGAATACATTCTGCTACTTTGTAAGGCTACATATTTATTGGGTTGGGCAAAAAGTTCGTTTGGGTTTTAAGATCATACAGAAAAACCCAAGCGAACTTTTTAGTCAACCCAATACTTCATGTTGATACCCCTCCAAACTTCCCTGGAATTCTTCTTTGACAACAGTCCTCAAAACAGTTTATGAGCCTTACTGGAAATTTATTTTCAGATCTCTTTATCAATCTAAAGGGTACTTACCCCAGCTTGTTAACCCAACTTAGTCACCAAGTTTGGCTCCAAATGACTATTAGCCATAGGCAAAAGTCAAATTCATCTTAAAGATGCACTGTTAATGAAGACACTGCCAAATATGTTACAGGCTTTGAAAGCAATTCAAAATAAGTTTCAACAATGTTTTGGGAAGTGGCAGCACTGTTGAAAGCCTGTGAAGCTTTCCACAAAAACTGATTTCCAGATCTAATTAACTCTGAGTTAAACCTTATATACTTCCAAAGGTATAATACAAAAAGTCACACTAACTCTGTGGAACTACCGTAGAACTGCACAGCGTGACAATCATCTGAACATTATGACATACTTAAGTACAAGCAACAATTTCCAGTCGCCCTACATTATACATACATATAGTCACTTCCTTAAATCAAATTTATTCACCAGTGTTAACACAAAACACTATTCTAAGTCAGAGAAGAACCTAAACACTAATCTTGTATCTGTTAACTAAAAGTTGGGAGCTAAAAATAACTGCTAATAAGTTTTAATTTTTTTTTTTTTCATTCCCAAAAAGTCAGAGGCTTCTTTGTAATTGGTCATGGGATAGCATTCTTAACCTGATCCATTTTAATGGTATGAAGTCCTTAAGTATTGGCTAGAATATGAAGTATCTACCCTCCTTAGCACGCATGTATATGAACCCTAGGATTTTTCTATGGTCTGTTTAGATGGTCCCAATAAACGACAACAAAAATTATTCTGGTTTCAACTCATTTTGACAACTGCTCACTACACATCGCAGTGGGGTCTCAGGTAGAAAATTCTTGTGTTTTCTATAACCAGGAGCTGCATGTATTCCAGAATTTTTTTAACTAAAATTAAAAAATTACACCCTTTTAGAATTCTAGTGTTTGCCCTCAGCGGCATTATTTAGTACTGCTTCTTTTCCATTTTAATACTGCTGCTTATACCATGACATCACTACAGATGGTGACTGCAGCCATGAAATTAAAAGACACTTACTCCTTGGAAGGAAAGTTATGACAAACCTAGATAGCATATTCAAAAGCAGAGACATTACTTTGCCAACAAAGGTTTGTCTAGTCAAGGCTATGGTTTTTCCTGTGGTCATGTATGGATGTGAGAGTTGGACTGTGAAGAAGGCTGAAAGCCAAAGAATTGATGCTTTTGAACTGTGGTGTTGGAGAAGACTCTTGAGAGTCCCTTGGACTGCGAGGAGATCCAACCAGTCCATTCTGAAGGAGATCAGCCCTGGGATTTCTTTGGAAGGAATGATGCTAAAGCTGAAACTCCAGACTTTGGCCACCTCATGCGAAGAGTTGACTCATTGGAAAAGACTCTGATGCTGGGAGGGACTGGGGGCAGGAGGAGAAGGGGACGACAGAGGATGAGATGGCTGGATGGCATCACTGACTCGATGGATGTGAGTCTCAGTGAACTCCAGGAGTTGGTGATGGACGGGGAGGCCTGGCGTGTTGCGATTCGTGGGGTCGCAAAGAGTCGGACATGACTGAGCGACTGATCTGATCTGATCTGATACCATGACGTGTCCTTTATTTAATTCTTGATCTTAGACTCTTTTAATATTTAACTGAAATTCTATTCGCTGACTGTGTAGTTGCACATAACTTTATGCCCACTGCCTCACTGGCACTAAAATAGGAGTCTGCCTGATAATGAAGCACATTGTTTTATGCGTATATTCTCTCTAAACAGAAATGTTGACTGCGGCATGCCCTTGCTTTTGCAACATGTCTGATTACATACAAGATTCCAGTTGCTGGATGTTGTAATCAGAAATGTTAAGTGAATGAGTCCTAACCTTATTTAATGTAGTATTGAGAATGAGACACAAATTTTAGATTAAATTTCTAATTAAATCCTACAGACATGATTACACAAAAATTTCAGTAAATATAAATTTACTGAATTTATATTTTAAAAAAAATTTAGCTCTTAAAATGGCATACTATGATGTTACTTAAAACATAATCATATTTTACATCCATTAGTGTAGGACCCATCTTTCACAAGGAAGTGTTTTGATGAAAAGAAAGAAAGGACTATGGATTCATTATAAAAGGGTATGGGGTCTTGCTTCACCCAATCAGAAGTCTCTTTCCACTTCAACTCCTTTACTTCCATCTCTGCACACCTCTATACAAGAAAAGCTTTGGAGGTGTTTTTAATTCTGGGTGAAATTAATTACTGTCATCATTGTTCAAATAGACCCAGTAAGGCCTGACTTAGAAAAAGATTCCCAAGACCATATAGTAGCAGTCTGCAGAGTACGTAGTTCATTGATAGAAAACATAGAGCTGAGACCAGGCTTAATACAGACACTAGGATTTTATCACCTGGTGTTACTTACAACTGCCACAGAAGTTCTCCTCTGGGCAATCAAGTATCTACCCTCACCTCTATCCCATCCTGCATATCATTCCCAACAATGAATAAAACATACAATGTTGCAATTCACATCACACCAATCACTGGGTAAGGTGGTGACTTTTATGAAAAGATTTTAGAATCTATCTCTATGAATAATAGCAATAAAGTGAAAAGAAAGAAGTGAAGTCACTCAGTCGTGTCCGGCTGTTTGCGACCCCGTGGACTGTAGCCCGCCAGGCTCCTCTGTCCATGGGATTCTCCAGGCAAGAATACTGGAGTGGGTTGCCATTTCCTTCTCCAGGGGATCTTCCCAACCCAGGGATCAAACCCCGGTCTCCTGTATTGCAGGCAGACGCTTTATCCTCTGAGCCACCAGGGAAGCCCCCTGTGTATCAGTCCCAACAATTAATAAAACATATGATGTTACAATTCACATCACACCAATCACTGGGTAAGGTGGTGACTTTTATGAAAAGATTTTAGAATCTATCTCTATGAATAATTGCAATAAAGGACAATTCCAATTTCCCTGTTCAGCTTAGGGTGTGTCTATGAATAATAAAAGACAAACTGGGACTTCCCTGGTAGTCCAGTGGTTAAGATTTTAAGTTTCTAGGGCAGGAGGCCTGGGTTTCCCTCCTGCTCAGGGAACTAAGAGCCCACGTACTGAGTGATGTGGCTAAATAAAAGACAAACTATTCTAGGATTGTTCTCATAATTAGTGTAAAGGTGAGGGGAAAGAACTTCCTTGGTGGTCTAGTGCTTAGTAATCCTCCTGCCAGTGTAGGGGACATGGTCCCTGGTCTGGGAAGATCCGACATGCGGTGGTTGTTCAGTCCCTCAGTTGTGTCCAACTCTTTGCAACCCCTGAACTGCACCAAGCCAAGCTTCCCTGTCTTTCACCATCTCCCAGAGTTTGCTCAAACTCAAGTCCATTGAGTTGGTAATGCCATCCATCCATCTCGTCCTCTGTTGCCCCTCCACTTCCTGTTTTCAATCTTTTCCAACATCAGGGTCTTTTCCAGTGAGTCAGCGCTTCACATCAGGTGGCCAAAATCCTGGAGCTTCAGCTGGAGAATTCCATGGACTGAATAGTCCATGGGGTCCCAAAGAGTACAACACAACTGAGCAACTTTCACTTTAGCATCCACTGAATACTGAGGGCTGATTTCCTTTAATATTGACTGGTTCGATCTCCTTGCTGTCCAAGGGACTCTCAAGAGTCTTCTCCAACACCACAGTTCAAAAGCATCAATTCTTCAGCGCTGAGATTTCTTTACAGTCCAACTCTCACATCCATACATGACCACTGGAAAAACCATAGCTTTGACTAAACAAACCTTTGTCGACAAAGTAATGTCTCTGCTGTTTAACACACTGTCTAGGTTTGTCATTGCTTTTCTTCCAAGGAGCACGCATCTTTTAATTTCATGGCTGCAGTCATCGTCCACAGTGATTTTGCAGTCCAAGAAAATTAAGTCTGTCACTGTTTGCACTGTTTCCCCATCTATTTGCCCTGAAGTGACGGGACCAGATGCCATGATCTTCATTGTTTCAATGTTGAGTTTTAAGCCAGTTTCTTCACTCTTCTCTTTCATCTTCATCAAGAGGCTCTATAGTTCTTCACTTTCTGTCACAAGGGTGGTATCATCTGCATATCTGAGGTTATTGACATTTCTCCCGGCAATCTTGATTCCAGCTTGTGCATCACCAGTCCAGCATTTTAAGATGTACTCTGCATGTAAGTTAAATAAGCAAGCTAACAATACACAGCCTTGATGTGCTCCTTTTCCAATTTGGAACCAGTCCATTGTTTCATATCTGGTTCGAACTGTTGCTTCTTGACCTGCATACAGGTTTCTCAGGAGGCAGGTAAGGTGGTCTGGTATTCCCATCTCTTTAAGAATTTTCCAGTTTGTTGTGATTCACACAGTCAAAGGCTTTAATCAATGAAGCAGATATTTTTCTGGAATTCTCTAGCTTTTTCTGTGATCCAATAGATGTTGGCAATTTGATCTCTGGTTCCTCTGCCTTTTCTAAATCCAGCTTGTACATCTGGAATTTCTTGGTTCACATACTGTTGAAGCCTGGCTTGAAGGATTTTGAGCATTACCTTGCTAGCATGTGAAGTGAGTGCAACTGCACAGTAGTTTAAACATTCTTTGGCATTACTCTTTTTTGGGACTGGAATGAAAAGATCCCACATGCCTCAGAGCAATTAAGCCCATGAAACACAACTACTGAGCCCATGCTCTAGAATCCATGAGCCACAATTACTGAAGTCCATGCGCCTAGAGCCCATGCTCCACAATGAGAAGCCTGTGTACCACAACGAAGAGTAGTCCCCACTTGCGGCAACTAGAGAAAGCCCATGAGCAGCAGCAAAGACCCAGTGCAATCAAAAATAATTTAAAAATAATAAATCTTTTTTTTAAAAAAGAAAAGAATAGCATAAAAAGAAAAAAGAAACAATTAAACGAGGATTTCTGTTCGATCAGCTCTAGACTATGTGGCAAGAGTTTCCCAACAGACTTGCTTTTTCCCCATAAAGTATGTCCTGGCAATCTCCACTAAACAGTGTGTACATAAGAAAAACCAATTTTACAATAGTCCAATCTGAGGCAAATACGTATACAACTGCACAAATATTTATTCAGCTCTAACTCTAGACATGATATGCTTTACATCAGAAATATAAATGACTAGAAGTTTATCTACCATTCCAGATTTTGTATTATATCTTTCTCCAAATTAATAATTTTGGACTCTACAATGAAAATCAGAGAGTGATTATTACCTGACAGATTTCTAAGGGAACAGACTCACTAGAGACAGACTGAACTATATTCAACTAACACCACAAGATCAGTGGAATCTAACACAAGAATCACTGGAGAGAACTGATATAGTATGGGTTCACCACTCATTTATGAAAGAAATCTTCCTCTTTATTTCTACAAAGCATTGTACTGGGGTTTGAGAAGTCCCTTTTAATGACTCTGCACTTTTTTCCCACCCAAAAACCTGAACACACAGGTCAGGCAAATAGAGATCACACAGCACCTTTATTGATGAAAAGCTACTGGTGAATTGAGATTATATATGAGAGCCAAAGAGGCTTGCTAGCAATTTTTGCCCTTCCATCTCCATCCTAGGCGTTGAGACAGTACACTCAAGAGAAGTCTGGCCCAGATAATAACTTTCTTACTGGTCTAGGGCAGAGAAGAGAATGAGCCTCGTTACTTACAGCTTTGTAATTAGTTAGCTCTCCCTAATCAAAGGGCTTCCCTAGTGGTTCAGACCATAAAGAATCTGCCTGCAATGCAGGAGACCCGGGTTCAATCTCTGGGTCAGGAAGATCCCCTGGAGAAGAGAATGGCTAGCCACTCCAGTATTCTTGCCTGGAGAATTCCATGGACAGAGGAGTCTGGTGGGTACAGTCCATTGGGGTCACAAAGAGCAGGGCACAACTGAGTGACTGACACACCCCAATCAGAGGTAAGGCCATCACCCTCCAACAAGGTAACTCACTCATCCATGGAAAGATTAAAGAGATGGGTCAAGAGATCATCAGTGTTTCTTTAAGGAAGATGCTCCCCTTGGAGATATATATAGGATAAGTGCAATGTAACCGTCCCTCCCTAATACAGGCTGCTACTTTGTGCATTTACACATCTGTGTATCTGAAATACAGACTGGAAGAGCTTAAAAGATTAATTCTGAATAAAAACCTAAAGTCCAACATTCTGTAAACATATGTCACTTAATAGTTTTCCTCTTTTTTTTTTCCCGTGGAGGTAGTTGAGCTATTTCAAAGTTTTCCTCTTTTAATCAGGTTTCAGTGTTCATCTGAATGTAAGGATGCAGTTACTTAAAAATTTATAAGAGAAAGAGACACATTTTCTAGTTCTATGAATAGATATCTGTAATGATTGGGACCAAGTACTCTGATTTCATCAGAAAGTAAACACTGCAAAATTTAAGATAACTTAGCCTGTTAAAATTTCAATTCAAAGATTTTTTTAATGACTATGGAGTACTTATTGTTAGCTAGAACCCTGTACAAAGTATAAAGAAAGTCATGGTCCCAAAGACAATGAAAAAAAAAAAATGCAGAATTGCCATTGACCCCACAAGAAATACAGGTGTCCAAGGAGTAGGAGCTGTTAGAGGAGATATAAATATTGTTTGGGATCTAGAATTTTAGTTACTAATGAAAGATATAAACACTTTTCCCCCTTACATTCCTCTAATCTTCTACCCTGTATCCTCTAAAAAGATGCAATATCCAAATACAAAAGCCTTGTGGACAATTAAAGTCATTCTAAAATATAGTGAGCTTCTGGCATGTCACCTATAAACATCCCTCCACTAAAAACTTCTGGAATCCCTTTGAAATCTTTTAGAACCAATTTGAAACCTAGGAATACATCGAAAGGAATTCCTTCGCTTTATGAGAGCAATAAAAGGTCATATATTAATAAATATAACCCATTCCATAAAAACTGTCAAGCAATTACTTTTTCAGTGAATTACTGTTTAATTTTAGTTACCATGTTTATATTTTTCTTTCAGTAAATATTTAAGTGTGTGCTATGAAGTAAATAAAGAAAATACTGTTTGTCCTAAAAATGAGGCAACTAACTTCACAAGGTCATAAGTGAGTAAATGGTTTGGTTCAAGTTCTTAAAAGACACTGATTATTCCAATTATAGATTTTAGGGAGTGATTGAGCAAGTTACTTCAGACCTGGTGGAAAAGAGGATAAAATGGACACCACATTCAGCCTCTAATCATCCCTGGCGTTTAGTTCGGGGTATGGAGATCACAAAAAGATTTTTCTATCAATTGTCCTTCTCTCCTTACCCAAACAACAAATCTACTGATCTCATCACACCACTGAAACAGCTTTAGAAGAGGTAGCTAATGACCTCCACGCTGTTCAACTCAACATCTAGAGCTCATCTTACTTGAACTACCATCAGCATTTAACCCAGCTGATTGCTTTCTTCTCTTTAAAATACTTTCTCTACCTGAAAGAGAAAAAGACGATCTTTCCTTGGTTTGCCTCCAACTTCACTGCTGTTCCTTCTCCATTACCTTTGTTGGTTCCCCTCATGGTCCAACTCCCAGACCCCTCTTTTCTCTTTGTTTTACATTCACTCCCCTGGTGACACTAGTGGCAAAGAACCTGCCTGCCAATGCAGGAGACGATCCCTGCAGGGGTCAGGAAGATCCCCTGGAGAAGGAAATGGCAACCTGCTTCAGTATTTTTGCCTGGAGAATCCCATGGACAGAGGAGCCTGGCAGGCTACAGTCCATTGGGTCGCACAGTGTCGGACACAAACTGAAGAAACTTAGCACACACACCCCTGGTGAACTTACCTGGTTTTGTGACTTTAAATTACCTACGAAGTGCCAGGGACTCCCTAATTTATTAACTACAGGCCAAATCCTTCTTACAATTCCAGACTTGGGTACCCAACTGCCTACACACCACCTCAACCTGAAAGTTTATTAGATGCCTCAAATTTAGCATGACCAAAACTCAATTACTGATTTTTTCCCCCAAACCATACCTACTTCTAGTCCCAGATTCTCCATCTCCATAAGCGACAAGTGCAATTAGACAAAATATTTATTGACTTTCTGAGGTTTAGAAAAAGCTTTCCAATTATCTTCAACTTATCAACCCCCGCACCTTACATGCAAACAATCAGCAAAATCCTGTCAACTCTATGTTCAAATTATATCTGGAATCTGACCACTTTGCACCACACAGGTTCAGTATATTTTACACAATTATCCAATAATTAACAACATACATATAATTTCCAACTCAATGATCACCTTGAAATTTAAGTCAAATCATGTACCTCTTCTGTTCAAACCCCCACTCCATCCCCAAGTTACTTATAATAGCCAAAGTCCTTATAATAACATTTGAAGCCCTAGAAGATTGTTCCCTGACCAGCCATGACTCTAATATCATCTACTGCTGTCCTCACCATATACCCTGCTCCAATACTAAGCAAGCTCCAAGAGCTCTGCATTTACCTGGTTGCCTTCCTTGAATGAATTTATCCACATGGCTCACTCCCTTACTTCCTTCTGAGGCCTTTTCTGAGCATCTGACACTTACATTTACTTGTTTGGTTGTTTACTATCTGTTTCCCCCTACCAAAACGTGAGTTTTATTTGAGTTCAGGGGTTTTATTTTATATACTGGCCAATTCCCAGTGCTTAAAATTTAGTAGACATGAACTAAATCTCTGTTGAATGAATGACGACCAAACTGATTAAATGCGGTCACCACTTCTGAGTAACCTACCTACTTAGCTCTGGTTCTTCATGTCTGGCTAGTCAAAAGAGATTGGCTGTCTCTGGCCTGAAAATTACACATTACGGACCTAAGACAGGCTGCATTTGTCTCTACCAAATTTTTGGTCTCCTGAAAGTCTTCCAAGAAAATTAGGAGTCAATGTAAAGAACCTGTTCCAATCAGGTTCTTTGCTTAGGTAAAACAAAGTTTCTTCTGCATTATTTTCAATTTCAAAACAATTGGGTAGAGAAACACAGATGAAAATAATTTTCTGGATCCTTCTACTCAATTCTACCTCTACATGGAATCTTCTCAATTATTTATGCTTATTTTCCCATCTTTACAAATTTAACTGCATGAGTTTATAAATGAAAATTCTGAGAGACTTCACATGCAAGCTAGATCACATAATCTAAAATTCGCACCACTGCTACTAAGTTTCTGTATCCTCTTAAAGGGGCTCTTAAAAGGTTTCCTTGAGTAACTAGAAAATATCTTTCAAAATCTTTGGATAGGTTTTGCATAAGACTCTAGCTACAGAATGTAATCAATTCTGGTAAATTCTAATAAAAATATTCTCAGTATTAAAGGCATTCTTAAGAGTCTTCAGAGTTATATTTCACTAATGATTCTTACACATATTGCATCACTATTTACTTTGAAATAAGGTACACTTTGTCTCTAGCAGTAAGTGGCACCAGATTAAAATAATGAATACAAACAACACAAAATTGTTTGCATGTAAGAATTTTAAGTGTGCAATGTTTACACTACTTCATAGCTCTTACAAAATTGAAATTCGTTAAAGTCAGGGTGCCGCAGCAACAGCATTTTTATATTCATTTATATTGAATTGAAAAGTAAATTTCCATTTGGTGTTAAGCTGAACAGTTCACACACATCTATGATAACGTGTTGGGGCGAAATGTACATTTCACCTCTGGTCACGGCAAGTGTGCCCCGAATAACAGTTGTGGGTAAACATTAATACCTTTTTGCCCCCTAACTATTCAAAGCATTTTTATGAAGGGCTCAATCAGAAGGTCTCAAATTCTTTCACCGCATAATCGTTAAACCAGTGAAATGGCATCTTCTCAGTAGGAGTCATTCAGCACTCCCAGAGAGAAAGCAATCAGAAAAAAAAAAAACAAGTCGAGCTGAAGAAGGAAAGAAAACGAAACGAAAAGAAAAAGAAAACGATCCTGTGCTACTGGCTGAGCTCCTCTTCCTGGAGCACCCCAAGTGCTTCTACTGCCCCAGCACTTCATGGCTCCTTCCCCGACTCCCCGAACAACACGGTAGAGGCTTCAAGTTCCTGCAGATTTCTAAACGGGGCTACAACTGCCTAATCCAACAGGCTAAACACATTACAAAGTACAGCGCGAGAAAAACTTCTGCAACCCAGACGGCAACTAAGAGGCATTCCTACCTTTCCGGAAAGACAGGAAAGGAGGCTCTTAAAAGGATAAGGGTAACTGGGAAGGTGAAAATTTAGAGGGAGACACGACTACCTTTCCACAATCAGAGAGGCAGGAAGAGAAAGGGTTTAAGAGTACAAGATCTACCCCCACCACTCCTCCTTCCTGCAGCACAGCAGGCTGCAAGGATCTCCCCCAGAATGGCAGAGGAAAGAGAAGGGATCCCCACCCCAGGCTGGTGGCACCGTCCAGCCTGTCACAGAGACCGGAACTTGAGAAGGGGAGCCGGGCGGTGAGGGACTGGGGAAGGCAGGCCATTCCCTTTGAAGCAGGTTAGGAGAAGACCGTGGTCAATCGGACCGAGGACGGCAGCCGAGCCCAGGACGACCAAGTCTTGCCCCGCGAGCCCGGCTCCCTCGGAGAAAAACCGGGTGAGAGCCGGCCCCACCCC
>NW_011495023.1:5580821-5620547 GCF_000754665.1 Bison bison bison
CAGAAGCACGGGCAGCCGCCCCGGACTCTCCCGCCCAGCGGCCGGTCTTGGACAGAAGGCAGAGGCGGCGGAAGACGGCGGACGCTTCGTCCAGTGAGAGCGCGGACGGAGCCGCGGGCGGCCCTACCCTCCGCGGACCCTCACCCTTTACCCAGGCCTACAAACAGCTGGCGAGCCAGAGCCGGGCGCTTAGGTAGCGCGGCGAGGGGTGGGGGAGAGGCTTCCCCCGCCTCAGCCTATCCCAGGCCTCGCTTCCGGTGACATCACGTCTCCTAGCAACCGCGGGAGAGGAGGCGGGGCCGGAAGTAGGGTAGCCGGAGCCCCAGACCTGGGCCTCAGCAAACTGCTTCTCAGTCGCTGACTTGCTTCGCGGAGCCATACGGATATTGGCACAGATTAAGAGACGTGGACAGTTACAGACATTGCGCATCTATCTGGAACGTCCCAAGTATCCGTGAAACAGCTACCTTCTTATCCTCCCCCAGATATTGAAAACTAAAAGCATATTTGAAAACTGAATTTTTGATTACAGCCTCTGTTTCATACATTTCATTATTCCATACCCCCAAAATACAGGAGGAATAGAACGCAGGGCTTGAAAGGGGGAAATCTAGTGAGCAGTCTGAAGTTTCCTTTTAAGAGAGGTGAAGAAGAAATAAAATTTGAACCAAGACAAAAAGTATACTTCTAATAATGAAATAATATTTACAGGCATAATACTACAAAATAGACAACCAGGTAGAAAGTAATAAGCATAACAGACATTCAAAATCTTAGGGGTAAGTGAAGCTTATCGACCTTAGCCCATTTACAATTGGTGCTCCTTTCCAATTGATGTCTATTTTCAAAGACATTTAAGCTAAAAACCTTCTCTCTTTCCCACCAGTGTCTCACTTCCTATTCTTTTTATCCCCTCACCACTATTGCTTTCTTTTGTGTGAAGCTTATTTTCTTCTTAGCTTTCTCACATTTCTCCTCCCTGACTTCCTACTCTTGCTGAGGAAGTAGAAGGAAACAAATAAATTGCTTGTATAACTCAGGATGCTTCAGCAGTTTTGAAAGTTTGATCTCCTTTTTCTCCTTTTGGATCCCACCAGTTGAATTAAGCTCAATAGGATAATAATAAAACTTTCATAGTAAAAAGGGTTGTGTTTGACAGAGGTTAGAAGAACAGTATCCAGGAGGTAAATCTTACTTAAATCCTTTTATTACTGTAGAGTTTAAAAAATATTTTTAAATAGTTATGAATACTTAAAAATAATACAATATAATGCTTGAATTAATCCTATTTTAAATTCATTGTGAGGCTTAACTTTCAAAGATACAAGAACAGGGGTATCTTAATCTTCAAGGGCTGCTGTAACAATATACCACAAACTGGGTGTCAGCATGGTCAAGTTCTGGTAAGAACCCTCTTCCAGGTTTCAGAGGACTTCTTTCTTATACCTTCACATGGTGGCAGTGTGGGGGAGGGGGACAGAGATCTAGTGTTTCCTCTTACGCAGAAAGTGAAGAACTAAAGAGCCTCTTGATGAAAGTGAAAAAAGAAAGTGAAAAAGTTGGCTTAAACCTCGACATTCAAAAAATGAAGATCATGGCATGCAGTCCCATCACTTCATGGCAAATAGATGGGGAAACAATGGAAACAGTGAGAGATTTATTTTCTTGGGCTCCAAAATCTCTGCAGATGGTGACTGCAGCCATGAAATTAAAAGTCGCTTGCTCCTTGAAAGAAAAGCTATGAACAACCTAGACAGCCTATTAAAAAGCAGAAACATTACTTTGCCAACAAAGGTCTGTCTAGTCAAAGCTATGGTTTTTCCAGTAGTCACGTGTGAGAGTTGGACTATAAAGAAATCTGAGTGCTGAAGAATTGATGCTTTTGAACTGTGGTGTTGGAGAAGACTCTTGAGAGTCCCTTGGACTGCAAGGAGATCCAACCAGTCCATCCTAAAGGAAATCAGTCCTGAATATTCATTGGAAGAACTGATGCTGAAGCTGAAACTCCAATACTTTGGCCACCTGATGCAAAGAACCGACTCAACGGAAAGACCCTGATTCTGGGAAAGACTGAAGGCAGGAGGAGAAGGGGACGACAGAGGATGAGATGGTTGGATGGCATCACTGACTCGATGGAAATGAGTTTGAGCAAGCTTCGGGAATTGGTGATGGTCAGGGAGGCCTGGCGTGCTGCAGTTCACGGGGTCACAAAGAGTTGGACACGACTGAGCGACTGAACTGAACCCCACAACTTGGGCTCCACCATCATGACCTCAGCTAAACCTAATTACCCCCAAAAAATTGCACCCCAAATACCATCACATAGGGAATTAGGACATCAACATAGGAATTGGGGTAGGACACAAACATTCAGTCCATAGCAAGGGACATCACCTTTTCTGTTTCTCCCCAGTACTGAGCACAATACATAACACATGCTAGCATTCAATTCAGAGAAGGCGATGGCACCCCACTCCAGTACTCTTGCCTGGGAAATCCCATGGACAGAGGAGCCTGATAGGCAGCAGTCCATGGGGTCGCTATGAGTCGGACACGACTAAGCGACTTCACTTTCACTTTTCACTTTCATGCATTGGAGAAGGAAATGGCAACCCACTCCAGTGTTCTTGCCTGGAGAATCCCAGGGATGGGAGCCTGGTGGGCTGCCGTCTATGGGGTCGCACAGAGTCGGACATGACTGAAGTGACTTAGCCGCAGCAGCAGCATTCAATTAGTTGAATTGAATCCTGTGAATGCTTCCCCACCTTCATTTCTCCCCCTATGGTTTTTTAGTTTGATTTTTGATAGATCAGTTTTCTTAACATGAAAGGCAACTTTACTAAGTCTCTAAGTTATCTTACTGTTTATTCAATGACTAAAGCAAAAAAATAAAATGAGAGCAATAATCTTAACACTGCTGCTGCTGCGGCTAAGTCGCTTCAGTCGTGTCCGACTCTGTGCGACCCCATAGACGGCAGCCCACCAGGCTCCCCCGTCCCTGGGAGTCTCCAGGCAGGAACACTGGAGTGGGTTGCCATTTCCTTCTCCAATGCATGAAAGTGAAAAGTGAAAGTGAAGTCGCTCAGTCGTGTCCGACTCTTAGCGAAGCCATGGATTGCAGCCTTCCAGGCTCCCCCGTCCATGGGATTTTCCAGGCAAGAGTACTGGAGTGGGGTGCCATTGCCTTCTCCGATCTTAGCACTACTTTTACACAATATCCCAACATTCATCTTTTCTCCTAATTTGACCATTAAATTAAGTGCAATATAACATTTGAAACTTGTGCCATATTGCCATTGATATTTTAGCAATCTGATATTTCCCTCCTGAGCTGTATTCTTACGTTGTCGAAGAACCCCAAGGACTTCCTCCATCTAAAGGGAATGGTTCTCTTTCCAAGGCCAAACTGAAGTAGAACTGGAGTCTGTTCAGTACAACACTGTTACTGTTTCTCACTGCCATGATGTTTTGCTCTGGAAGCTTCTTCCTACTCAGTTCCAGTAACACTGGTCCACTCTGAAACGATGCCCTTACTTGTTCTGGTCTAGGTCTCTGCAAAGACCACAGTGATATTTACATTTAGACTTCTAGTTTGGCATATTCACATGTTCTGTCTTGTCCTCTAGAGCAGCAATTCCCAAACTTTTTGGCACCAGGGACCAGTTTTGTGGAAGACAATTTTTCCACTGACAGGGGCTGGGAGCAGGGGTTGGGGTGGGGGTGGGGGCGGTGGCAGTGGTTTCAGTTTCAGCCACCTACCTCCTGTTGTGTGGCCTTGTTCCTGCGGCTTGGGAACCCCTGCCCTAAAAGACAATGCAACTGAATGAATCATTTGCTGATGCCAGAACTAAGCGAGGGCCCAGTGGACAGCTGCTTTCTTATCTGGTGACATTTAATGATCCTGGGCATTGACTGATGAAGCTTAGTCTGGGTGGAGGCAGTGTACACAGGAAGAGAGAAGCCAGTGAAATGTTTAACAGTCATGTGAGTTGTGTAATGGATTGGAGATGTAGAGAGGAGCCTCAAACTTCCAGCCAGCTTTCCCACAGAACATTTGCTGAGTCCTGGGGTAGTGCAGAAGCCCAAAGGACTGAAGGGTAGGAGGCGTGAAATTTCCCCACATTCTACCAGTGCAAGCAAAATGAACTCTGCCTAAAAAGGGGAGCCTGCTTCATACATACAAGTAGTCTTCCCCCTCAAGACATCTGCAATATTTCTGAAGCTGTATGAGTAGGAGGATAAAGATCTAAGTTTAAAACCTCTGAAAAGCAGAACTAAAACTGCTGGGTTGAGGAGATAGAAACCTTGCAGTCTCTCTTATCAAAATCCCAGAGGAATCACACCTAAGAAACAGAGAAACCAGAAGTTGGGTGAATCTTACCAAAACTCTAACCCAATCCCAACCCAGTTCAATCCCTGATCCTCACCCCATTTGTCTATTTTCATCTGTAGGGGAAAATATCATCATCTTTATTGCCTATTTTTTAATATAAAAGTCTGGTATATGACCAAAAAATTATGAGATGTGAGACAAATAGGGAAATTTGACCAATATGAAGAGAAAAAAGTAGATAATAGAAGACCTACAGTAAGCCAGCTACTGGAGTCCAGATAAGGACTTTAAAATTTCTGTTATAAAATAGATAGGTTGAAGAAGGAATTCATAGGGCCCGGACTCCATCTTAGGCCTGTTCATGCTGATCATGCTCGGCCACCTTTCCAATGGACTCTGAACTCTGTGTTTAGTGCCTGTGAAAACAACAGGAGGATAAGACCCCCTCCAGACAGGGGAACCTTGAAGATCGTATCTAGGTTACTCATCGCCTAAGAGAAAACATACACTAATCACCCCTTCCTCCAGACAGGCCATAAATTTTTCTGTGTCTATCGGAGTGTAACCTCGGGTTTATTGATTATTGGCTAATTGTTTGACTGTTTGAGCACATGAGCACATAGCACGTGAATGATGGGGTTATTAGGATTGTATTTTCCTTGGTTTATGTAAGTCTCAAGGATTTGGAGTGGTGGGTTCAGACACGTACACATGGGGTATAAAAGATTTTCACAGATGCTGGTCGGGGTCCTTGGCTAAGAGGAGACTCTGCCTTGGGCCCGCCGGTGTAATAAACTGCACCCCACTATCTGCATTGTCCTTCTGAGTGAGTTTGTTTCCTGGAATGCGTGGCTACAACAAGGTTATAAAATAAAAGAAAAAGTGTACAGAATGGATTAGAAGATGCAGAATTTTAAAAGATAAACTGAATTCATAAAAAGGAATCCATGGAAAATCTCAAAGTATAATATCTGAAATAAAAAAAACTTGGTGGGTTTAACAGCAGACTGGACACAGCAGAACAGAGGATTAATGACTTTGAGGACAGGTCAAGAAAAAAATATCCAAACTGAAGCACAGAGAGAAAAAAGGACAGAAAGAGAACAGAACTTAAAAGGCATGTGGGAATAAATCAAAACACATATAACTAGGCCCTAGAAAAAAAGGAGAGAGAGAATGAAACAGAAGAAATAATTATAGAAACAATGGACAAGAATTTTGCAAAACCAATGAAAGACATGAAACCAACATGAAAAAAATTAACTTAAAATAGATCATAGACCCAAAGATAAAAGCTAAAATTATAAAACTCTTTTTTTGAAAAATAAGGGTAAATCTTAATGACTTTGGGTTAGCCAGTGGTCCCTTAGATATGACAGCAAAAGCACGTGATGGAGGAAAACATAATTTGAACTACATAGAAATTTAAAACTTTTGTGTCACAAACAATACCATCAAGAAAATGAAAAGATATCCAAGATAATGGTAGAAATATTTGCAAATCATATACCTGATAAGGGACTTATATCTAGAAAATGCAAAGAATTCATTCTACTCAATATTTTTTAAAATGGGCAATGGATTTCTCCAAAGAAGATATAAAAAAAGCGAGCAAGTACACAAAAGATGCACAACATCATTAGCCATCAGAAAAATGTAAATCAAAACTACGAAGAAATACAACTTTATAGCCATGATGATGGCAATAATTAAAAAGAGAGACAAAAAAGAAGTTAATGAAGACATACACATTGGAACCCTCATATATTGCTGGTGGAAATGCAAAATGATGCAGCCCCTTAGGAAAACAGTTTGGCAGTTTCTGAAAAACTAAATATACAGTTATTATATGACCCAGCAATTCCACTCCTAGGTATATACACAAAAAGATAAAAGCATAAAACTTGTATACAAATGATCATAGCAGCATTATTCATAACAAAAAGTTGCAAACAAACTTAATGTCCATTCAACTGATGAATGAATAAACAAATGTAGTACATCCATACAATGGAATATTATTTGGCAACTAAACAAAGAAAATACTGATACATGCTGTAACATGGACAAGCCTTGAAAATATTATGCCAAGTGAAAGACACCAAACATAGAAGACCATGTAAGATTCCATTTATATGAAATATTCAGAATAGGCAAACGTTCAAGCTTCCCTTCTAGCTCAGTCAGTAAAGAATCTGCCTGCAATACAGGAGACCTGGCTTCGATTCCTGGGTCAGGGAAGATGTCCTGGAGAAGGAGATGGCAACCCACTCCAATATTCTTGCCTGGGAAATCCCATGGACAGAGGAGCCTGGCGGGTTACACTCCATGGATTGGCAAAGAGTCAGACATGACTTAGCGACTAAACCACCACCATGAAGGCAGAATGTAGGTTATTGGTTACTGAGGACTAGAAGTGGAGAAGCTTGGGGATTGTCTACTAATGAATATGTAATTTTTTAGGGGGTATGTAAATATCCTAAAATTAGATTGTGGTGGTGGTTGCATATCCTTGAGAATATACTTAAAAACTTTGACTTGTATACTTTAAATGGATGAATTGTGTGGTTTGTCAATTATATCTCAATAAGGCTGTTTAAAAAAGAAAAAGAAAGATACAATAAACTTAGCAAACCCCAACTAGGATAAATGCAAAGCAAATAAACAAACAAAAAAAATCATGCCTAAGTATATCATAGTGAAACTATAGAAAAGTTTGTGGGATGTACTGAAGGCAATAACTTCAAAGACCATTTTTAGCCTTAAATGTCTTAAAGAAGGAAGGCAGAAAATTAGTGAGCCAAATGTTCAACATAAGTGAAGTGAAAGTGAAAGTCGCTCAGTCGTGTCCGACTCTTTGCGACCCCATAAACTATACAATCCATGGAATTCTCCAGGCCAGAATACTGGAGTGGGGAGCCGTTTCCTTCTCCAGTTCAACATAAGGGGTTACATAAATAACCACAGAGTAAACAAAGAATTAAAGTTTGAATAAGGACACCTAATCATTTTCAACATGACACTTTTGCAAGTCAGCTGGACTTATATCAACCCTTATATGAAGAATTCTTAAAAATTTTTATCAGTTTGTAGGTTCTGGTATTTTCAAGGTTCACGGTGTGACCATGATAGTGTGTGGCCAAGAAGCTTTGGAAGAATATATTGAATACCACTGGTAATGAATGGCAACCCACTCCAGTATTCTTGCCTGCAGAATCCCATGGACAGAGGAGCCTGGCAGGCTATAGTCCATGGGATGGCAGAGTCAGACATGACTGAGTGACTAACACACACATGGGAATGGGGAAGCAGGGAGCACCTAGAGTGTTGGATGGTTATCCACACAGAGGGTGATAGAAGAAGTTTTGATCTTATTATACATGAACCTGAACATCAAAATGACCACGCCTTACCAGGTGGCAACAGGAAACATCATTGGTAATTTCATAGACCAGTGGGGCTCAAAGAGGTGGTCTATCCCTCACTTTTGGGTAAGATCCAATCTAACTACATCAAACAAACTTGAATATAATACTTATAACAGCAAAAATCTAAATCTCACTTAAAATCACCATTTCTAAATCCTGTGATTTTGAAATGCCTGGCTCTCACTAAATCTTGAAATTTTCTCTTTTGCCCACCTATTGGCTATTTCTCAAATACATGGACTTAAATTTTTAAGATATCATTGTTCTCTAATGGAACATTATCTTCACTCAGTAATTTAGTTACCCAAACAGCATTCACAGTCTTACACTGAGTTGACAAACGTTAGAAAAATAGTATTTTGGGGGAAAACCTCCTTGAAAATAATCCCTTTTTATTGCAGTACTGAATTCTAATCTTTTGAAGATCCTTATAAATAAATACAGATGTTTCTTCATGTTATAAATAATCAATGTATTTCTATTATATTGACACTATGGATTTTACTTTTCTGGATAATGTACTGTTTACTCAAATAATCTCATTGTGCAAATGAATACAGATTTCAGAGCCAAAATTGATTCAATTTGGATTCTGACTCTACTACAAACCGGGGGACCCCTGTGTTTCAGTTTCCTCCTCTGAAAAATTAGGATAATAGTACTACCAAAACCAGGGTTCCATGGTGGCTCAGTGACACAAGTTCAATCCTTGATCCAGGAAGATCCCACATGCCTTGGAGCACCTAAGCCTGTGTATCACAACCACTGAATCTGCACTTTAGAGCCTGGGAGCCGCAACTGCTGAGCCCCTAGGGCCCATGTTCTGCAACAAAAGAAGTCACTGCGATGAGAAGCCAGTGCACTGCAGCTAGAGAAAAGCCCCCACAGCAATGAAGACCCAGCATAGTCAACAATAAATAAATCAACTAAAAAAGAAATAATACTACCAAAACCATAAAATACTATCAAAATTGTTGTAAGAGTTAGGGGAGATAATTAGAGCCTGGTATATAGTAATTGCTGGGTTTCCCTGGTGACTCAGTGGTACAGAATCCGCCTGGAACGTGGGAGCTGCAGGAGATGCGGGTTCGATCCCTGGATCGGGAACATCCCTTGGAGAAGGGCATGGCAACACATTCTGGTATCCTTGCCTGGAGAATCCCATGGACAGAGAAGCCTGGTGGGCTATAGTCCATAGCGTCCCAAAGAACTGGACACAACCAAACATGTATGCATATAGAAATTGCTATTAAAAAATTACCATTGTGATTATGGAAAGTTTCTGGGCTTCCCTTGTGGCCCAGCTGGTAAAGAATCTGCCTGCAATGTGGGAGACCTGGGTTTGATCCCTGGGTTGGGACGATTCCCTGGGGAAGGGAAAGGCTACCCACTCCAGTATTCTGGCCTGGAGAATTCCATGGACTGTATAGTCCATGGGGTCACAAAGAGTGGGACATGACTGAGTGATTTTCACTTTCACTTCCACCTACCTTGTATTAAGGGCTCCATAAATAAAGCTTATCTATTCTTAAATGTTTAAATTTTGTCTTTGCTGCTGCTGCTAAGTCACTTCAGTCGTGTCCGACTCTGTGCAGCCCCATAGACGGCAGTCCACCAGGCTCCCCTGTCCCTGGGATTCTCCAGGTAAGAACACTGGAGTGGGTTGCCATTTCCTTCTCCAATGAAAGTGAAAAGTGAAAGTGAAGTCGCTCAGTCGTGTCCGATACCCTTAGTGACACCATGGACTGCAGCCCACCAGGCTCCTCGGTCCATGGGATTTTCCAGGCAAGAGTACTGGAGTGGGGTGCCATTGCCTTCTCCAAAATTTTGTCTTTAGTCATTTGTTATTAAACTTAGGCTGCGAAGGCCCACTTCACCGGAAGTGTATGCAATCACTTATCTGCCCCAGATGGTGAAAAACAAGACCACCTTTACAAAATAATGACTAGTCCTCAAAGCCAGTTTCCTTTTCTGTTTCAACTCCATATAACATATTATTTGTGGTTTTCCTGCTAAATTCGGCTTAAGGACATACAATAGATACCTAATTAGAAGCATGTTACCCAAATGCACAAAAGGAAGAGAAAACATTCACATTCACTGATGAAGTCATTAAAGACTCACTGGTGGTTGTCTTTCCCTGAAACAGCTCTGTCTTTTCAGATAATGATGTTTTCTCCTTTACATAGACTTGAACGTGCCTCAGTAGACTCTTATGTAAAAATTTCTTTCTTCTAACATCTGACACAATTCCAAGATTATCGTTCATTTTTCAAAGGTGTCCATCAACTCACATGAATCACTTTTTAAATTTGAAAATGAGTTTCTCTCCTTTTTCCTCTAACCAACCAAGAAGGATATTCTCTCTTACTGACACCTCAATTCAGCCCCAGCACAGCAATTGTTGTATTTTCCTCATATACAAAAGCACCAATTAGTCTGCAAAAGAAAATTTTAACAGGCCTCTTCATCATCTATTCTTCTAGGCTGAACAGCCTGGCTTTGGCATTCTGCCGCTGAGCACTAATATTGTTTGTGATGCCAAACTGAAACACAAGGGAGACAGTACAAAGTTGCTGATCACCTCGGCCAACATGCCACACAGTGAAGGCATTAGAGTATACTTAGAAATGCCAAGTCTTAGAAATGCTTACTATTAAATTTATTAAAAGGAGGTGGTGTTTTAAAAAAATACTGAATTAGCAATCAACAAGCAAGCAAGAAGAGACAGATTAAAGGAAGCTTAGTTCCAAATGGTACTGCTGCTATTGCTAAGTCATCAGTCGTGTCCGACTCTGTGCGACCCCATAAAGGAGCAATTAAAAAACACTTTTTTTTAACTATACCTTTGGCCTAGCTTCATCTTTCTCCACTTCAATATATAATCTTCTCTTATTTTTTGTAAACCACAGAAGGATTTTTAGTGCCAAGGCTCCATAATGAGTCTTTTAACTAAAAAAATAAAATTAAATTAAATTAAATTAAATACTAAGAATTTCACCACCAGGGGGCAAAGAACATGCTTACAGGCAAAGATTATTTTTGACATTTGAAAGGAGTTACCTTGCATGAACACAGTTTTTGTTGTTAAAATTTCAACAACTGCAAATTTAGAGATATACATACTAACCTAAACATTCAAGGTTAAGGAAGAATTATGTTTATGAAAGAAAAAATTATACATTACCATTAACCAAGTGCCCTTTCATTTACTATCATTTTTAGACACTTAAAAAATTTTCCACCTCCCTTTTCTTTCATGTGTTTGCATAAGTGTTCATGCTAAGTTGCTTCAGTCATGTCTGTCTCTTTGCAGCGCCATAGACTAGCACCACCTGGGAAACCCTTGCACAAGAGGAAGAAAAGAATAATGTGAACTTTTGAAATACTAATTTAGCCTTTGTCTGTGTTCCCCTGATGACTTAGCACACACACACATTTCCCTGGTGGCTCAGAAGTAAAGAATCCGCATGCAATACAGGAGCTGCAGGAGACAAGTGTTCAATCCCTAGGTGGGGAAGATCCCCTGAAGGAGGGCATGGCAACCCATTCCAGCGTTCTTGCCTGGAGAATCCCCTGGAGAAAGCAGCCTGATGGGCTACACTCCATGGGATCACAAAGAGTTGGACACAACTGAAGTGACTTAGCAGCAGCAGCAGCATGCTGGCCTTTCAATGGCTTTGGCTTACAATATTTTTTGACAAATGGTTTCCTAAGCATGTATTTTGGCTCTACTTTTTTGTTAACTCAATGTGACTAACTGATAAACTCAGGTCTTAACCTTCTAAAATCAGGTTCATTGACTTGATTAATACTTTGCCATTTGTTAATTTTATAATGTTAAAATTATATAAATAACTGATAAGCACATCAATTCATCAATTATCTCATTTGAGACCTTGATATCCCTGAATTTGCTGGGAGAGTACCAGACTCACAAATAACCTATAGACAATAACCAGAAGTATTGGTATAGTAAACTATTCAGTCAGTCAGTCAGTTCAGTTGCTCAAAAATTTTGGTCTAATACATGCAAGTCCTATATTCTGAAATTTCAGCGTATTTGATTATTTCTCACTTGTACGTTGATAAAAGTCCCGGTAACAGAAGCGAAACTGAGAGTTTTTAAACCGAGGTATCTGTGGTGTAGGCAAACCACCACATTTTATTCCAGTTGGCTTATTTTCTATCTCCTCTTCCTGCTTCTAAGTACCTGCTGAGACCACATTTCCCTGAATCGATTGGTGATAACAATGCCACTGTTTCAAATCAGGCCTGAGGTAGAAGGGACCCCACAGTGATCTGGGAAGATCTGCTACTGTTCTTTCCTTCCACTGCTCCCCGGAGCCTGGTCACCATCTCCACTGCCAGCCTCCAGGCACCAGGGCTATCTCCAGGGGATGCAGAATTAGACCAGATACCACCATATGTTCACCTACAGAATATTTTTGTCCAGATAAAATAAAATATAGAAATAAATACTGACCACAAACTTAAGGAGAAAAAGAAATTGCAAAAGGTCAGCACTCAGGGTTTATTTAGAGGCACACACTAAAGGAACATCCTATGACCACCCTTTTCATATTAGTGATAAAGGGAAATGTAGAGATAAAGCAATATATTTTCTGTTGTCAATTTGCTTTTATTTGTTTTAATGTAAATTGATGGACTCCTTCTTTCTCGTGTGTCTTCAAGCTGTGGCCCAGCCACTGACCGCTCTTGAAGGCTCGACTTTTCACTCTGATATGCGACAGCCTGTGTTAGGAAACTTGGTGCATCTTGTCAAGTCCTTGGGTGTAAACTAACCTGCAGCTTCAACCAGCCTCCCACAGGTGCGCCCTGAAGGCACCTTGACTTGGGCCAAATTTTCTCATCTCCTTTTGTAATAGCAAACTATTTTCAGTAGCACGCTGCCTGCAATTTTCTAAAAACCTTTCAACCACACAGAATCTTTATGTAAGGTAAAGACAATATTTGAACAGTGAGAAAGAAGCTCATACTACAGATAAAGTAGGGAAATGGGCGTTTGGAAATATTCCCATCATTATACGAATATGATATTTTTTCTTCTGCCCAAAATGCTATGTGTCACTAATAAAAGTACTCCTATCTAGACACTTGAGAACTGGTTTTAAATCTTCCAAATGTAGATTTTCACTGGATTTAAAAATCCACTTGTTAAAAATATAAAAACCCTTTCATTTTCAGTTCACTTCCAAGAACAATTATTTGACATCAGAGAGGATTGAGAATTACTAAGCTAAATTTTTAGCAAAAACCTCTGCACAACTGCTTAATGGAAATGCAAAAAGAGCCTATGACTTATAGCAGACCCAACCATACACAAGAATTCTTGCATCTGGATCTATCTCTCTTGGCTCAGTCGGTAAATGAATCTACCTGTAATGCAGGAGACTGGGTTAGATCCCTGGGTTAGATCCCTGCCATTCCCTAAAGAAGGGAATGGCAGCCCACTCCAGTATTCTTGCCTGGAGAATAGAGGAGTGGGCAGAGGAGCCTAGTGGGCTACAGTCCATGGGGTCACAAAGAGTCAGACATGACTGAGCAACTAACACTTTACATTTTACTTACACTTTGTGAAGAATCTTTCTCACTTATGACATCCTTCAGACTAAGCATTGATACAAATTGAAATTAAAATCTACCCTTTAATTTATCACATAATGTTCAGCCACATTTCTAAACTTACACATAATTTTTAACAGTATCTCTCTCAATAAAGATAGACAGTGATAATATTCTTCATTTTTTTGGAGAAAATCTTGATTTAATCAGTGCTTTGGTTTTAAGGCTAATTTTTAAAAGTATTTTATCCATTGCTTAATTTTATTTCAAAGTATTTAACTTTTCCTCATTGTTAAAACACTTCCTTTATTTGAATGATGATATTGTATGTTTATTTATTTTTTGATTGGAAAATCCCATGACTTCCCATCACACTAAGAATAAATTCTCATTTTTTAAAAGTCCTCCGTAATCTGGCCTCTGTCTAACTGCAGCCTCACCTTATACCATCCTCTCTCTCATCACACTGATCTTCCTTCAGAGCATACCAGGCTCATCCTATTTTAGGACCTTCACCCTCCCTTTGCTCCAGAACTCTTGTAGATCTTTGTATGGCTGCTACTGCCTCGGGTAGGCTTATCTTGATCCTAACCTAAAAGGGCGCCCTGCTGCTCTCTTTTACATCACCCTCCCCCCCATTCAACCCTCTGCCTAGCGTTTACCAATCTCATTTATCTCCGTTTATTTTTTTAAAGATCTTTTTTTTGTGGACCATTTTTTAAAGTCTTTATTGAATTTATGACAGTATTGCTTACGTTTGATGTTTTGGCTTTTTGGCCCCAGGGCATGTGAGATCTTACTTCCCCAATCAAGGATCAAACCTGCACCCCATGCATTGGAAGGTGAAGTCTTAACCACTGGACCTCCAGGGAAGTCCCTTAGTTATTTATCTTCCTTGTTCATTCATTATTTGTTTCTTTTGTGTGACTTCAGTCACTAGAATGCAAGCTTTATGAGAGCCTGATTTTGTCTGTCTAGCTCATTTCTCCAAATAGTGCCTAGCCCATATTAAGTTTTCAATAAATATGGTTGAATTGAAAAAGAAAACTCCTTTCCTTCTTCGAGGGTAATAACCTACTGTATTATGGATCAGATTCCTAAAACAAAACAATCAATTAAACTGGAGAAATGCCTAAGTTCAAACCATAGGAGAATAGCCAGCTCTTGAGGCAAGCTACGACATGCATCACAAGCTTTATGTTTCACCTTGTAGAACCTAGCAGTTCATGCGGGAGGATGGGATGAACTGACCTACACTGGTTGCAACTATTTGGTTGGGTCATAAGTCTAAAGCAAGACTGACTCACCAGGGACACTGTAGGCATGCTTAGTCATTTTGATCAGTATATAATAAACGAGTAATGACTTTTATTTATTTATTTATTTGATGTTTGATCTTATTTATTTGTTACTCTTAGAACAATCTCATTTTTGACTGGACTCAGACTTAGAAGTAGAAGCTCTCAGAGAGGACAGCCTCCGTCTCTTGGCAATCTGTTCCTGCCGTTTTTCTTTGGCCTCCTTCATTCTCTTGGCCAAAAGTTTAGCATATTCTGCAGCCTCGTCTTTATTTTTCTTAGTACGCTGTTTCTTCAGAGCAATACGCCGGCGTTCGTGCTGCAGAACTCGTGGAGTCATGAGACGCTGAATCTTGGGTGCTTTAGTCCTAGGTTTCTTACCGTCTTTGTTTAGGGGCTTCCGCACAACATATTGGCGGACATCATCTTCTTTAGAGAGATTGAAAAGTTTGCGGATTCTGCTAGCTCTTTGGGGACCCAGGTGACGAGGCACTGTAGTATCAGTGAGTCCAGGAATATCCTTCTCCCCTTTTTTCACGATGACCAAATTGAGAACACTCAGATTGGCATCTACAATGCAACCCCGTACAGACTTGCGCTTTCTCTCTCCAGTCCTCCTTGATCTGTAACAGAAATGCCCCTTACTCAGTAGCAGGCGAACTCGGCCATGGGTCAAGACACCCTGCTTCATGGGGAAACCCTGCTTATGGTTCCCGCCACTGATTCGGACCACATAACCCTTCCATTCTTCACCCAGAGCGTCAGCAGCAACTTCTGTGGCCATACGCTTCTCATAGAAGGTACGAAGTTTTCGTTCATCGTCCACTTCAATGAGCTTCTGGCAGCCAGTGGCCGGGAAAGAGATGTTCAGCTTCATTCTGAAGCAGCCGATAGCCTCCGAGGCGCCACGAAAAAGAGGAGTAATGACTTTTAAAAACAAATTAGACTCTAACGTGGCACCAAAATGAAGACTAGGTCCAAAAGTTCTTCAATGTTACAAAAATTCTCACTGACATCTTGAATAAATACAGCTGACAGGCACAATTTATATTTATGTTCACCTAAGTAGTGATACGGAGAAGGCAATGGCACCCCACTCCAGTACTCTTGCCTGGAAAATCCCATGGATGGGGGAGCCTGGTGGGCTGCTGTCTATGGGGTCGCACAGAGTCGGACACGACTGAGGCGACTTAGCAGCAGCAGCAAGTAGTGACAGGACAGTTCAGTTCAGTCACTCAGTCATGTCTGACTCTTTGCAACTCCATGGACTGCAGCTCTCCAGGCTTCCCTGTCCACTACCAACTCCTGGAGCTTGCTCAAACTCATGTCCATCGAGTCAGTGATGCCATTCAACCATCTCATCCTCTATTGTCCCCTTCTCTTGCCTCAATTTTTCCCAGCATCAGGGTCTTTTCCAGTGAGTCGGCTCTTCACATCAGGTGGACAAAGTATTGGAGCTTCAGCTTCAGCATCAGTCCTTTTGATGCATATTCAGAACTGATTTCCTTTAGGATGGACTGGTTGGATCTCTTTGCAGTCCAAGGGACTCTCAAGAGTCTTCTCCAACACCACAGTTCAAAAGCATCAGTTCTTCGGTGCTCAGCTTTCTTTATGGTCAAACTCTCATATCCATACATGACTACTGGAAAAACTATAGCTTTGAATAGACAGATCTTTGTTGGCAAAACAATGTCTCTGCTTTTTAATATGCTGTCTAGGTTGGTCATAGCTTTTCTTCCAAGGAGCAAGTGTCTTTTAATTTCATGGTTGCAGTCACCATCTGCAGTGATTTTGGAGCCCAAGAAAACAGTCTGTTACTGTTTCCATTGTTTCCCCATCTATTTCCCATGAAGTGATGGGACTGGATGCCATGATCTTCGTTTTTTGAATGTTGAGTTTTAAGTCAACTTTTTCTCTCTTCTCTTTCACTTTCATCAAGAGGCTCTTTAGTTCCTCTTCACTTTCTGCCATAAGGGTGGTGTCATCTGCACATCTGACATTATTGATGTTTCTCCAGGCAATCTTGATTCTAGCTTGTGCTTCTTCCAGCCCAGGATTTCACATTGATGTACTCTGCATATAAGTTAAATAAGCAGATGACAATATACAACCTTGATGCACTCCTTTCCCAATTTGGAACCAGTCCATTGTTCATGCCACTGATAATTCTAATTTTCCTCCAGATTTGTCCTGTAAGTTCTAAGTCTTACATGCAGAGCAATAGTGTTTCCAAGAAGGCTTAGATATGCAAATATGATCATTTTATACACTCACTATAAAAGATTTTGAAGCCCAACCTATTCTTTATTTAGTATAGAGTTGCATTTTATGGAAACATCACTGTTTTCATTTATATTCGAAAGCAATGGGTGTTGATATTTCAGTTAACGTTACTGTTTATTAGGTTTTTCATCACGTATCTTGTCCACATAATATCACAGCTGTGGTTAAAGTTTGTTTTATAATGATGTCTCAAGCTGTATTTTTTTAACGTAAAACACTTTTTTTTAAACAAAACATTTTCTTTTAAGCACATGGGAATATTCTCATTTCAACATAGAATAATGCTTATTCACAATTTTTTTTTAAAAAATTAAAGCCTTCATGGTAGGGTCATCATATTTAGTAAACAAAAATGTAAGACACCTAATTAAATTTTAATGTCAGATAAACAACTAATATTACATGGGACATACTTATACTAACAAAAATTATTTCCTTTTTATCTCACACTCAAATTTAACTGGGTATGTTATCTGGTAACCCTAATCTACCTTTGTTTTTCCCACTTTTGATAGAGATATTGGTTGATATATACGTAGTCTTCCAGGATACAGTGATGTCTTCATTACTTTTTTGTTTGCTATTTTTAAAAGTTGTCAGCTTTTTTAAAATCAACGTGTGGAGGGGAGAACTCCATGAAATAAAATGGAAACCAAGCAATAAAGGATTTCATTATGTCAAATAATTAAAAGGCAAATATTGACTAAGCATTTACCATGTATAAGGCATTGTATTACAACATGACGCAAGCACAAGAAAAGGGAAAAAGAGAAAAGACAAATTCTCAGCCTCTAGAGAATTTATAAATTTTGTGGGGAAGATAACACAGATACACATAAAAAGATAATAAACAGTACAAGGTAATAGATGGTAAGAGCCAAAGGAGCAATAAAGACAAGAGGATTCAGGAGATTGATCCTATCTGTGGCTTTAGAGAAAGAGAGAAGGCAAAAGGGGAGTGTTTTACTAAGTGCTTTATGTTCATCATCCTTTTTAAGCCTCCTGCTATGGTCTGAATGTCTGTGTGGCTCTCCACAAATTCACATGCTGGAATAATAATGCTCAATGTGATAGTGTAGGGGTCCCCAACCACTGGGCCACAGACTGGTACGTAGGTCCATAGCCTGTTAGGAACTGAGCCACACAGCAGAAGGTGAGTGGTAGGCAAGCAAGCAAAGCTTCATCTGTGTTTACAGCCACTCCCCACCATTCACATTACAGCCTGAGCTCAGACTCCCGTCACATTCTGCATTATGGTAATATAATTATTTCATTATACATGACAATGTTGTAACAATAAAGTGCACAATAAATATAATTTGCTTGCATTATCCTGAAACCATTCCTCCCACCCTGGTCCATGGAAAAACGGTCTTTGACAAACCAGTCCCTAGTGCCAAAAAGGTTGGGGACCAATGAGACAGTGTTAGAAGGGGGGACCTTTGGGAGGGTGGAGTTCTTATGAATGGGTTAGTGCTCTTATAAAAGAGGTCTTTAGTCCCTTCTACCACGTGAAGACAGAGAAAGACACAGCTATGAACCAGAAGGAGTGTTCTCACCAAAATGTGACCATGCTGGCACCTTAATCTTGGACTTCCCAGCCTCCAGAACTATGAGCAATACATTCTTGTTGTTTATAAGCTGCTCAGTCTGCAATATTTAGTTACACCAGCCCAAATGGGTTAAGATACCTCCAAAACAACCCTCTGAGATTATTATTATTCTCAACATCAGTTTCCAAGGAGGGTCTACATTACATGCCTATGGTCACACAGTTAGTGAGCAGCATATCTGCTTCCACCTTAAGTTTTCCTGAACCCAAAGCTTCACTGCTGCCTCTGAGATGATAGGAGAGAAGGCTAGAGCCTCTACTGCTATATGGAGCTCCTAGAGGTTTGAGTGGGAAAGAGAGATGAGAGGATTCTTTTAGAAAATAATTTCTTCACACATTGCCCTAGACATTGTGGATACAAATACTCATTCAATCACACTGGATTTTAATGATACTAAAGAAAGTGTCACATATTAGAAACATTGTGAAATCAAAACAAACTGAAATGAATTGGTGACTGTTTGCATGTAGAGGATTTAAGAGAGCAAGAGAGAAGTGGAAGACTCAAAAATAAGTGAAAACCTGAGAATCCACAAAAAACAAAACAATGAAAATCTGTTAGAACAAATAGATGAAGTCAGGAGAGTCATGGGATTTTAAATCATCACACAAAATCAGTTGTGTTTCTATACACTGAACAATCTGAAAGGGAAATTTAAAACACAATTGCACTTTTAATAGCATCAAAAAGGATAAAATATTTACTATTAAACTTAACCACGCAGGTGAAAGAAAGACTTGTACACTGAAAACAACAAAACATTGCTGAAAGAAATTAAAGAATACACTAATAAATGAAAAGACATCCTGTCTTCATGAATTGAAAGGCAATATTGTTAAGATATCAATACTACCTAAACTATAGGATTGATCTGCAGATTCAGTGCAATCCCTATCAAAATCCCAATAACTTCCCTGATAGCTCAGTTGGTAAAGAATCCACCTGCAATGCAAGAGACCCCAGTTTGATTCCTGGGTCAAGAAGATCCACTGGGGAAGGAATAGGCTACCCACTCCAGTACTCTTGGGCTTCCCTGGTGGCTCAGCTGGTAAAGAATCCGTCTGGAATGTGGGAGACATGGGTTTGATCCCTGGGTTAGGAAGATCCTCTGAAGAAGGGAACAGCTACCCACTCGAGTATACATTAGAACCTTGCTGCTTATAGACAGAAAAAAATCTGTTCTAAAATTTATATGGAATTTCAAGGGACTCTGAGTAGCCAAAACAATCTTGAAAAAGAACAAAGCTGGAGGTGTCGTATTTCCTGATTTCAAACTTACTACAAAATTACAGTAATTTCAACAGTGTGGTACTGGCATAAAGACAGACATACAGGTTAACAGAATAGAAGAGACCACAAATGATCCTTTACATATATGGTCAAATGATTTTTGACAGGAATGTCAATAGAAAACGACAGTCTTTTCAACAAACAGGACTACAAAAATTGGATATCCAGGTGCAAAAGAAAGAAGTTGGAAAATTCAGGAGACAAGATGGCAGGGTACAAGAACCCTAAGCTCACTTCCTCTCATGACTACAGCCAAATCACAACAGTTGAACAACCACCAATTTAAAAAAAGGAAGTTGGACCCTTATCTTACAACACATAAAATATTATTTCAAAATGGATTAAAGACCTAAAAGTATTACCTGAAACCATAAAACTTCTAGAAGAAAACTTGGGGGAAAATCTTCATGATATTGGATTTGACAGTGATTTTTTAGCTATGACACCAAAAATACAGCCAAAAAAGGGAAAATAGTTAAATTAGACTTCATCAAATTTTTAAACCTTTTGTGTATCAGAGATGCTATTAACAGGATGAAAAGACAATCCACATTTTGGGAGAAAATATTTGCAAATCATACATCTGATAAAGGATTAATAACCTGAATATATAAAGAACTCATACAGCTTAACAACAACTAAAAAAAACCCAAATGACCTTCAAAAATGAGCAAAAGATTTGAATAGACATTTCTCCAAAAAGATACAAAAATGGCCAATGAGTATATGAAAAGATGCTCAATATTGCTAGTAATTAGGGAAATGCAAATGAAAAGCTCAGTGAGATACCCCTTCACACCAATTACAATGGCTATTACCAAAAACACAAACCAAAGTAACTGTGAGAATGTGAAGACTTTGGAATCCTTGTGCACTGCTGATAGGACAGTGAAATGGTGCAGCTGCTGTGGAAAACAGTATGGTGCATTTTCAAAAAATTCAAGATAGAAAAACCACATGATCCAGAATTTCCACGTCTGGGTACATACCCAAAAGAACTGCAACTGGGGATCCAACAGGTATGTGTGCAGCATGTTCACTGCAGGACTATTCACAGTAGCCAAAAGCCAGAACAAAGCAAATATTCATTGATAGATGAAGGGATAACCAAAATGTACTATATACATATAATTAAATGGAATATCATTCAGCCTGAAAAGGGACAGAAATTCTGATAAATACTACAATATGGGTAAATCTTATTCATTATGCTTATCCACTGGATTATATGGACTACAGTGAACCATTATGAGGTGAAGTGAAGTCAGTCACAAAAGTACATATAATGTATGATTCTGCTTATGAGGTATCTAGAGTAGTCAAATAAAGAGAGAGAGAGACATTAGAATGATGGTTTCCAGGGGCTAAGGGGAAAGAAGGACAAGTTCAATTACTGGGTATAGTTGAGGAAGATTAAAAAGGTCTGAAGATAGATGGTGGTGATAATAGTGCAACAATATGAATGCACTTAATGCCACTACATGGGGCGTTTTAAGAGCAATGTATACACCACTGTGTGTAAAATAGAGAACTAATGCGAACCTACTGTATCAGGAGCTCAGTCAAGTTTCCTGTGCTATGTACTCAAGCACTCAGTGCTCTGTGGTGACCCCAAAGAGAAAGAAATCCAAAAAAGAGGGTATATGTATAGCTGATTCACTTTCCTGTACAGCAGAAAGTAACAGACCATTGTAAAGCAACTATACACCAATAAAAATTTAAACAAATAGATGAAATGGTTGAAATGGTCAATTTCATGTTATGTCTATTTTACCACAATAAAGAAAGAAAGAAAGAAAGAAAGTGAAGTCACTCAGTCATGTCTGATTCTTTGCGACCCCACGGACAGTAGCCTGCACCGGGCTCCTCTGTCCATGGGATTTTCTAGGCAAGAGCACTGTACCACAATAAAACACTTTTTAAAAGAAGATAATGATATTTGGCAAAACTAATACAATTATGTAAAGTTTAAAAATAAAATTAGAAAAAAAAATAAAAGAAGATAATGTAATCTGTAAACCCATCAACTGTGCACAAATACATGAGAGCCTACAGAAACCTCTCTGATTATGGAGCATCCCCTAGCATTCCCTGTGCAGCGTATGTGTATGTCTGGTATAGCATACACGTATAGCACTTAATTGTCTGATATAGCAACCAAGTGGGGGCACCAATATAAAAATAGGTGTTACCTAATAGTAAAGCTTAGTTTCTTCCTTACTTTGTTTGGAGAAAAGAAAATGATGAAAGTATTAGCTCTGACATTATCTTTTCAGACTTCTGAGGGGCAGAGGGAAGCTGCAGTGGTTCGCTGGATCCAGTGCTGGGTAAGTAAGATGAAGACATAGACATGATGGTGGAGTTGGCAATGTGGAGGCCATGCGGGGTCATGGTGGGGTCTTGGTGGGATGCTGTGGACGGGAACTGCATGGAGTGTGTTGAGGAGAGGTTGTGGAAATGCTGTGATTATAACCACTACCTTCAAAGTATTTTGCTTTGAAGGGGAGCAGAGAAACAGGAGGGGAATTTGAAAAGTATTCTGGGGTCATTTGAGGTGTTTTGATTTTATTTTTCATAGGACAGATTACAGCATGTTTGGATGCTGGCATGAAAAGTCTAGAAGAGTTGGGGGAATGGTGGGAGCCTGGCCGTTGAGAACAAGAAAGAGGGTGGCATCTGGGGCCCAAGAGGATGAGTTAGCAGGGAGCTTGATGGGGTGAGGTGTGTGCAGAGAAGACAGTCGCTTTGGTGAAGGAAGGCTTAGAGAATGCTTGTGTGAGGAAGTGAGGTGGGGGAGGGGCATACACAGGGAATTTGACGGGAAAGAGGGTAGAAAACAGCCATTTTGGAGCTGGGAAAGCAGATACACCAGGGATGTAAAATAAGATCCTGGTTAGTGAAGGGTATCCTTTTGTGATTTGTGATTAATGATTTGCAGTGAGACTCTTCATTTAGCAGGGATGTATGTTTTTCTCCAGCACTCCTCCGCTGCTCAGGGATGGGCACAGATCAGGCTGAGGGTTGGTTTTAATTAGGCTGGGGCTTTGCTAGAGAACAGAGGGAGGGAGAGACCAGGAAGTTCATGCAGATTTCAAGGTGTGCGTGGTGATGGCTAGGAAGAGAATATTAGGGTGCGGATCAGGTTTGGTCTTGGCTGATGATGAGGCTGTCATCATGATAGTGGGCATCTGAAGTAGGCTGAGGAAGTGATCATTGGCGGTGAGAGGTCAAGGAACTAAGGCCATGACACAAACATGTGGCAGTGGGGTGTGTCAGGGCTGTGCAGGGCTTGTGTATGTGCGTGCTAAGTTACTTCAGTCGTGTCCAACTCTGTGTGACCCTATGGACTGTAGCCCTCCAGGCTCCTCTGCCCAATGGGATTCTCCAGGCAAGAATACTGGAGTAGGCTGCCATGCCCTGCTCCAGGGGATCTTCCTGACTCAGGGATCGAACCCACATCTCTTATGTCTCCTGTATTGGCAGACAGGTTCTCTACCACTAGTGCCACCTGGCAAACCTGCACAGGGCTTAGGAAAGTCTAATCTGATCCTCTTTGGTTCCATCTTGGTCAGTAGGTATGCGTTTTCCCTCTGTGGCTCTGTCCCCATACAAGATGAACAAGTTCCCCACCTTCTGCTCCAGGATACAATATAAGCCTGGGAACAGCAGGATGCCCCGGTGGGTGGGAGCTTCCTTCCCATGTAAGGATGGCTCAGTACCAAGTCCTGTCCACTTCACTTCCTTTTTCTTTCAACTAAGGGTCTTTCTTTCCCCATTTCAAGAACTCTGCTCCTCCTAGACTTTCCTCTTCCTTGTGAACCATCCGCATACCTTTTCTTTCCTTTTCCTGGAGCCCCAGCATACTCAACAACATGTCTGGATCTTTCTGTCTCACATGTGCAGTAGATGCTCCTTGGAGTCTGCTTCTTCTTCTCTGTGTGCTGTGAGAAAGAAAAACAGCCTTCAAGTTTCTAGAGAGGGCAAGAGAGGGGAGAAATTTATGGAAAGCACACAGGAAATAAGAGGTTCACCCTGTCTCGGATGCATTATCCATGAACCTACAGAATAAGTTGTCAAAAAGTAAAAACAGGAGTAGAGATGAAAGAACAGAGAATGAGGCAGGTATTAAAGTCATCAGTGACTAAGGCGCAATGATCTGGACAGCAAGATGTTTGATGATATGACTGTTGGAGGAAGGTGGGAGAGATAAAGCCTGCAGATGGCATCTGAGGGGCAAGGAGGACTCTCCCATCCTTCTGGTCTCAGGAACATGAGGTTTGAGAGCGACAACCAGCTCCACTCTAGAAGTGAAGTAGTGACCCCAGGGGCAGAGAACTTTCCATTCCAGAGGAAAGGTCTATAAGGGCCAGGATCCCCCATCCATCATGTTCCTCTTCATATCTCCATCACCTTGTACAAAGCAATGTGTATGCGGAGTGTGTACAACAAAGGCATATTGAATAAATGGGTGGGCAGTTAATGGCACCCCACTGCAGTATTCTTGCCTGGAAAATCTCATGGACAGAGGAGCCTGGAAGGCTGCAGTCCATGGGGTCGCTGAGGGTCAGACACGACTGAGCGACTTCACTTTCACTTTTCACTTTCATGCATTGGAGAAGGAAATGGCAACCCACTCCAGTGTTCTTGCCTGGAGAATCCCAGGGACAGGAGAGCCTGGTGGGCTGCCATCTGTGGGGTTGCACAGAGTCGGACACGACTGAAGTGACTTAGCAGCAGTTAATTGAACCCAATGTTTATACTGAAATCATGTGCCACAACCCAAGCACTCTTCTAGAATCTGTGGCAGCCTCAGCTTCTTGCGTCAGGATATGTGGCTGCCATGGGGAGCACAGAATGCTCAAGGGGATCAGTTGCCTGCCCACCGAACGAGAACAGGATGCTGGAATCAGACTGAAATAAAAACGACCTGAGTTGTGGCCATTATCAGGATGTCTAATAGATCTGTTTCTCCATCAGATTATGCTGGGGGTAGAATTTAGGGAAAGACAAGCAGGGAGTAAGTCTCTTAATATCAGCTGCATCAAAAAAAAAGAAGGCTTGTGAGTGGGAATTTCCAGGGAACTGCCCGACAGGTCACATAATGACAGCTGTTTGGCAATGGAGCATTGGGGAAGCTCCAACATTTTATCCCTTTCAGTGGCTGCTATTGCTTTTCACCATGATTGCAGGTTTGTTCAAGGCTACCCTGGAGCTGGGGAGAGGAGGATGAGAAGAGAGTAGGTTAAAGTGCCACAAAACTCAAAGTCTTTTACCACGATTGAGTGTTTTTCTTGAATAAGCACTCCTCAAATTGTTACAAGCATTTGGTTAATTCCTAGAGTTCTGAAAAAGTTGATTTTGACCAATTTTGCTAGTGATCTTTTTCCTTTTATAGAGGAATGAATTTTCAGAGGTCCTTACTCTGCATTCTTGGAAGGCATATTTCTATTTTTATTATTTTTCCATTTTTATCTTGAGATCATTGTGAAGTCATATGACATGCAGTCATAGAGAATAATGCAATGATCCTGTATACTTTTCATCCAGTTTCTCCCCAAGATAACATCTTGCATAACTAGCATACAGTATCCGATGGAGGAAAATGATACTGCTATAATTCAGTGATCTTATTCAGATTTTACTATTTCTATGTACTCGTGTGTGTATTTAATTCTATAACATTTTATCAGTAGATCTGTGTAACTACCACTACAGTCAAGATAACTACCAGTTCTACCACAAGGACCCCTCATGCTATCCTCTTATAGCCAGTCATAGCATCCCCTGCCCCTACAATCACCACTCCTAACACCTGGTAACCACTGATCTATTCTTCAGGTCTATCGTTTTTGTCATTTAAAAAGTATCACAGGCTATATCATACAGTGAAATATTATTCAGCAATAAAAAGAAGTAAGAGTATTGACATCACAACGTGGATGTATCTTGAAAACATGCCAACCACAAAGGATCACATTCTGGATGATTCCATTTAGGAAATGTTCAGAATGGACATATCTATGGAGACAGAGAGTAGATTAAGTGATTGTCTAGGGCTGGGTGGGATGGGAGGGAAAGGATGGTGATGGCTGAAAGGTGCAGTGCTTTTTGGGGGGAATTAATGAAAATGTTCTAAGTGTCAATATGGCAGTGGCTGTGCATCTCTGTATCTACTAGAAACCAGTGAATTGTATGCTTTACATGAGTGAATTGTATGGCATGTGAATTATATATCAATAAAAGCTGTCAAGAAAGAGAATGCTATATAAATGGAGCTTCCTTGTTGGCTCAGTGGTAAAGAATCTGCCTGCCAGTGTAGGAGATGTGGGTTTTGATCCCTGGGTCGGGAAGATTCCCCTGGAGAAGGAAATGGCAACCCATTCCAGTACCCTTGCCTGGGAAATCCCATGGACAGAGGAGGCTGGCGGGCTACAGTTCATGCGGTTGCAAAAGAACTGGACATGCCTTAGCAACTAAACAGCTATAAATGGAATCATACCGTATGCAACCCCCACCCTCCCCCCACACCAAGACTGGTCCAATTATTTTTAAACAAAAGTTTTGGTCCAAAAGAAAACGTTATGAAAAAGTAGTAGATACACATAATGTCTACATTATGGTTTATATGTAAGATATAGTTGAGCGTGACAAGAGGCAATGGGGCATGACCACAGAGGTCGTGTTTTTGCTCTCTGAGGAGTCTGTAACATTACCATTCACATTCGAATGCAATTCAGGTAAGTCTCTTTTCAAGTCTAGTCTAAGGATGGGATTTATCACCTCTTTCTGAGTCAAAAATGGCATGGATGAAAAGCTGTTTCAGCTCAATTCAGATAAAATAGATTTTTATTGAAAGAGAAAGCCAGAAAAATCATAGCAATACACAAACACACTGGGCTTCACAACATCAGCTGCTTCTAGATTCACAGATAAAAACTGTGACTATGAGAGCCTTTCTGTTCTTGGCACAGATTGAACACTCTCCTTCCGTATGTAGCTCTTATCTTGTTTTCTGTATGATTTCCCTGTACACTAGATCATTACAAAGCTTTTTGCTGGGAGAACCATATTTGTAGACCTCGCATAAAATAAAGTTTCTGGTGGAAATAAAAAATAAAGTAACTGTTCATCTATAGACTACTGTCCCTTGATCGATGTTATCAGGATTATTCACTCTTGGCATTCAGTAGAAGGAAACTTGACTGGGTCCATATCTCAGTGTGTGATATAGTTCCAAAGCTAGAAATTTGGGAACTTAAAATTTTCGAAAAGAGACCCTAAATTCTTTAATAATTTCAAAATAGCAGGCGTTATCAATGTCCTGAAATGTATAAGTTGTGCTGTGCTGTGCTAAACCACTTCAGTTGTGTCCGACTCTTTGTGACCCTTTGGACTGTAGCCTGCCAGGCTTCTCAGTCCACGGGGATTCTTCAGGCAAGAATACCAGAGAGGGTTGCCAAGCCCTCCTCCAGAGGATCATCCTGACCCAGGGATCGAACTTTTCTCTCTTACATCTCCTGCACTGGCAGGTGGGTTCTTTACCACTAGTGCCATCTGGGAAGCCCAAAGTGTACAGGTTATTTGAGTGGTATTTAGCCCGTATTTGAGGAAGAGAGGAGAGAAAGAGACAGCAAGAGAAAGAGAGAGAGAGACAGCAAGGAGAGAGCGAACCATCAAGGCTATTACCATTATTTTGACTCTGGGTTCACTTCCACCGTGTATTGCATTTTCAATTTAAAACGACATGAGTAATTAATCTTTTACTGAACAAACTTCCACAGAGGGGTACCTTCCTGACACTAGAGAAATTAACTCAATAGAAATGTTTCACAAGAAAGGCGTTTCATAAAAGTTAGGACAGAAATCAGTCTCTAAACCAGAGGTTGGCAAACGTCTTCTGTATGTGGCCAGACTGTAAATATTTTAGGCTTTGTGGGTCAAATGGTCTCTACTGCAACTATTCAGCTCTGTCACTGGAGCCTGAAAATAGCCATAGGTATTAGGTAAACAAGTGGACATGACTCTGTTCCAATAAAACTTTATCTATCGATAATGAAATTCAAATTTCATATAATTTTCAACAGTCATGAAATATTTTTCTTTTGATTAAAAAAAAAGTCTTAGCTTATGAGCTATAAAAAAACAGGCAGAAGGCCAGATTTGGCCTGTGGAGATTAATGTGTTAGCCCTACTCTAAAAGGATGAAAGAGTAGAAACACTGAAGTCTGTGTAACAGAGTGGTTTGGAACCCACGTTTGGATTCAGGGTTTAAATAGGGACTGTGCCACTCACTAGTTGTGTGACCTTGGACAAGTTATGCAGTCCACTTACAACCATGTCCTCGTCTGTGAAACGGAGATGGTAATAGACATTCCACAGGATATCTGTGAAAATAAGATGAAGGAATACATGTAAGTGTAGCACGTGCAAGGTCATCGTGAATTTAGTTACCACTAGAATGAACGTCTTGAAAAGTGCCTTCCCTTTTTCCCATAAAGCCTTCCCTTTCCCCCAGTCTCTGCCTCCACACTGGAATTTGTGAGCAGGATTTTTATCAAGACAGCACCTATCAGGCTAAATCTTAGAGTCAGTCCTCAGTCCTTATTCTCTCACCCCACACATTCAGTTCAGCAGGAAATCATGCCCTCTCTACCCTCAAAATATATCCAGAATCTGACCACTTCTCCCTTATCTATGCCACCATTAACTTTCACCTGGTCTTTCTGCTCCCACCTGACCTGTCTGTTTTCCACAGGGATGCTTTGAAAATACAACTCAGATCACTTCATTTCTCCTGCTCGTATATTTGGCTGTGTCAGGTCTTATCTGTGGCATGCAGGATCTTTCACTGCAAGATACTCGGGCTTAGTTGCCCCATGGCATGTAGGATCTTGGTTTCCCAAACAGGGATCAAAGCTATGTCCCCTGCATTCAAAGACTGGATTCTCAACCGCTGGACTACCAGAGAAGTCCCTCAAAAATTTCTAATCACTCCACTCAAGAGAAAACCCTAAGCTCTTACCACAGAAACCCTTGGATCTCTTATATTCTTCTCCTCGCTTCCTCAGCTTCAACCACAAAGCCTCACTATTCTTCAAACATGTCAACCTTGCTCCCACTTAATATTTATTGGTATTTCTTTCTGGAATGTTCTTTTCCCAGATAACCAAGTGTTTTTGATTTTACTACTTCTTTCGGGTCTGTGCTCAAATATAATCTTGCTAGGAAAGCATTTCTTGCCACTCCTTAACTCTCTTATCCTACTTGGGGGTCACACTACCACCTTCTGCCATGTTTCATGTTTATTTGTTGACTGAATGCCTCTCGCCACTACAATGTAAGGTCACAAAAGCAGACTTTGTGTGTCCTGTTCACAGTGGTATCAGCAATGTTTAGAACAGCATTTGGCACAGGGTAGTTTCAAATTTGTTCAACAAATTATTTTATTATCTATGAATCTTTGAGTTTAAATAAATAAAAGTGTATTTACTAAACTTTTGCTGCTCTAAAAGTTTCTGAAAATGAGAACTTTTTTGAGTATTTTTCTTTTTAAAAAGCTGGAATCAAGATTGGTGGGAGAAATATCAATAACCTCAGATATGCAGACAACACCACCCTTAGGACAGAAAATGAAGAAGAACTAAAGGGCCTCTTGATGAAAGTGAAAGAGGAGAGTGAGAAAGTTGGCTTAAAGCTCAACATTCAGAAAACGAAGATCATGGCATCTGGTCCCATCACTTCATGGCAAATAGATGGGGAAACAGTGGAAACAGTGGCTGACTTTATTTTTCTGGGCTCCAAAATCACTGTGGATGGTGACTGCAGCCATGAAATTAAAAGACGCTTACTCCTTGGAAGAAAAGTTATGACCAACCTAGACAGCATATTAAAAAGCAGAGACATTACTTTGCCAACAAAGGTCCGTCTAGTCAAGGCTGTGGTTTTTCCAGTAGTCATGTATGGATGTGAGAGCTGGACTATAAAGAAAGCTGAGTGCCGAAGAATTGATGCTTTTGAACTGTGGTGTTGGAGAAGACTCTTGAGAGTCCCTTGGACTGCGAGGAGATCCAACCAGTCCATCCTAAGGGAGATCAGTCCTGGGTGTTCTTTGGAAGGACTGAGGTTGAAGCTGAAACTCCAATATTTTGGCCACCTGATGCGGAGAGCTGACTCATTTGAAAAGACCCTGATGCTGGGAAAGATTGAGGGCAGGAGGAGAAGGGGATGGCGGAGGATGAGATGGTTGGATGGCATCCCTGACACAATGGACATGGGTTTGGGTGGACTCTGGGAGTTGGTGATGGACAGGGAGGCCTGGAGTACTGAAGTTCATGGGGTTACAGAGTTGGACATGACTGAGCAACTGAACTGAACTGAACTGAACTTTTTAAAAAGAACTTATTTATTTGGTTGTGGTGGGTCTTAGTTGTGGCATGCAGGATCTTTAGTTTCGGCATGTGAACTCTCAGCTGCAGCATGCGGGGATCTAGTCCTCTGCTGCTGCTGCTGCTAAGTCGCTTCAGTCGTGTCCGACTCTGTGCAACCCCACAGACGGCAGCCCACCAGGCTCCCCCATCCCTGGGATTCTCCAGGCAAGAACACTGGAGTGGGTTGTCATTTCCTTCTCCATTGCATGAAAGTGAAAAGTGAAAGTGAAGTCACTCAGTCGTGCCCGACTCTTAGCGACCCCATGGACTGCAGCCTACCAGGCTCCTCCGTCCCTGGGATTTTCCAGGCAAGAGTACTGGAGTGGGGTGCCATCGAGTTCTCTGACCAGGGATCAAATCTGGGCCCCCTGCACTGGGAATGTGGAGTCTTACTCACTGGACCACCAGGGAAGTCCCTTGAGTACTTTTCTTGTATTAATTTAGAATAAATGTTTGTGTGTATTAGTTGTGCTCAGTCATGTCCAGCTCTTTGTGACCTCATGGACTGTAGCCCTCCAGGCTCCTATGTGCCTGCAAGTTTCCAGGCAAGAATACTGGAGTAGGTTACCATGCCCTTCCCCAGGGGATCTTCCCCACCCAGGGTTAGAACCTGCATCTCCTGTGTCTCCTGCATCGAGGGCAGATTCTTTACCACTGAGCCACTGGGGAAACCCATATTTAAGGACACTTTCTATAAATTGTAAGGGCTTCCCATCAGGGAAGAAGCTCAGTTGGTAAAGAATCCGCCTGCAATGCAGGAGACCCCGGTTTGATTCCTGGGTCTGGAAGATCCCCTGAAGAAGGGACAGGCTACCCACTCCAGTATTCTTGGCCTTCCCTTGTGGCTCAGCTGGTAAAGAATCTGCCTGCAATGTGGGAGACCTGGACAATGTTTGATCCCTACTCTATAAATTGTACAAAATATTTTCACTCACTTCTCATTAAAAACTAATCCCATTACTGCAAAACCAATGGCAAGAAGGGGTGAAGTATCACATCTTTCTTCTGGGTGGTCATTTGCTGACTTGAAATTCAGCAGTTCTACTTCTGTAGGGGGAAAGGGGGCAAATAAATATTGGAGGAGGGGATTAGTCTTTGTCACAGTTTTCTGTACTTTTTCGTTGTAAAGAGCTCTCCCTCTCTTCTTCCCCAATTGTCTCCTACCCTCATCTATTGCTTTTCTTTCTCAGTGTGGATTCAAGAAAGTGATCAATTCCTGCACTAGAGTTTAGCCCAAGGTCATCTCTCATGGACTCTGAAATACCCCACCTGTCACTGAAAGTCTCATGCCTTCTTACTGTCAGAGATTCTGCATGAATCGCCCCAGGACTTGTAGTCACATACATCGAATCTGTGCTTCTCTTCGGGGCATTACGAGGTGGGGAGTAACGTAACCCTAGTACTGAATACTCAGGAGATACAGTAAGAGAAACAGGCCACTAAGAGGATCCTGTATATTCAGAAACAGTCTTCTGGGTTGTGGTTGTTGTTTTTAAAAATATTTGGTATGTTAAACAATTATGTTGGGACTTCCCTGGTGGTCCAGTGGTTAAGACTTCGCCTTCCAGTACATGGAGTGTGGGTTCGGTCCCTGGTCAGGGAGCTAAGATCCCATGTGCCTTGTGGTCAGAAAACAAAAACATTAAACAGAAGCAATATTGTAACCAACTCAATAAAGACTTTAAGAATGGTCCACATTAAAAAAAAAAAACAACTTAAAAACCAATGATGTTGTTCACAAAAGGCTGTTTCCAAACAAATGAGGATTTTATTCTAGTATTTTCCTTTTTTTTCCCCCTTCTAGATTATTTTGAAAGGTACCCTGCCCTGAACTTGGTTGTTGCTGTGACTCAGGAGACAGTAATTTGCAGTACACATCTAAAATATGATTTGAAGAAAGTCTGAATATATTTTGACTTAAGCATGCAGTGAATGAATGCTGCAGAGAGTGACTCAGGAACCCCTCACACCACCTCCCACTCCCCAGCTCTCAGCTAAATCCTCCCTGGGAACTGCCCTCAGCCAAAAAGAACCACCCGACCTTCCTGATGGCTCACAGCTGAGGACTGGACAACATGGAGCCACGCTGACCCACTTCACTGCCTCACGAAGGGCCTTCCCAGCGCCAGAGCTGTCTGTGAGACCCCACCACCTGTCAGCTTCTCCCTCAGTCAATCTTGTTTCCTCCCCATTCCCCACAGGTAAGATTCACTTCAGCCCCGTAAGATTCACTAACAATTACTACACACAAGTCTTCATCTCAGAGTCTGTTTCCCAGGGAAACTGACCTCAGTCAGCTTCTAAAGACCCTGATTTGAAGAATAGTCCTATTAATATTCTAGTCTGTTTTTGTATGTCAGTCAGAGCACCATTCTATTTACCTGATTACAGGAAGAGATAATTCTGGGTGGATTTTTTTGTTTGTTTCACGTCACAATAGAAAAAGTATTTTTGGAAAATGTGAAAATAAATAAAACTCAGAACTCTTTATTTTTAAAATTTGTGGCCAAGGTAATCTTATGTTAGAAAATAAAAATAAATGTTCTTTATATTCTCTCTCTATTATTAGTTTTTAAAAATAAAGCAATAAACATTAAAAAAATGATTTGTGAAAAAAAGAGAATTAATAATAAAGTAGAAGAACTGGTAGCAGTTATCTAAACTTTACCACTATTCAGGTTCAAGAATGGAAAATATTTTCAATTTATATATATATATATATATAAAAATTGAAAGTATTTTCTATATATATATATTTCCATATTATGTATATACATATATACACACACACACACATACAACTAGAGATATAATTTATATGATATATATAAATTCTAAGATTATACTGTGCTCTACAAATTAACTACAAGTTGAGAAAGTAACTAATGAAATATTGAGTACTTAAGGGCCTACCAGTTTACACAGATATAATTAATTTTACAACCATATCATGAGGTAAGCATTATTGTCCCAATTTTATAAAGAAGAACTTTATAAAGTTTCAGAAAAATTAAGTCATTCTTACAGATTACCCAAACAGTATGTGGTAAGGTCAGAGTTCAGCTCAGATCTGCCTGCTTTCAGGATTGAAGTCATGATGTAAATTCATACTGTGTGTAGTTTCTGATTTCTAAATGGACGAATGGGTTTGATCAGGGACTTCCCTGGTGGTCCAGTGCATAAGACTCTGTGCTCCCAATGCAGGGGGCCCTTGTTCGGCCCCTGGTCAGGGAACTAGACCCCACGTGCCTCAACTAAAATTCCCTTATGCCTTAACTAAGACCTGATGAACTGGGCTGGACCAGACCACAGAGTTTGGTTCTAGAATGACAATAGATAACAATAGTTCACAGAAGCTTTTATTAAGTTTTACCCCCAATAACAAATAAGAAATAGAAGATATTCTTTTACATGTATATATAATTTTGCTTATTTTTTGGCTGTGCAGGGTCTTCCTTGCTGCATAGGCTTCTCTTACTGTGGAGCCCAGGCTCTAGGGCACTCGGGCTTATGTAGTTGTGGCATGTCAGTCAGTTAGTTCAATTGCTCAGTCATGTCAGACTCTTTGCAACCCCATGGACTGCAGCACACCAGGCTTCCCTGTCCATCACCAACTCCTGGAGCTTACTCAAACTCATGTCCATTGAGTCCATGATGCCATCCAACTATCTCATCCTCTGTCATCCCCTTCTCCTCCCACCTTCAATCTTTCCCAGCACCAGGGTCTTTTCCAGTGAGTCAGCTCTTCATGTCAGGTGGCCAAGGTATTGGAGTTCAGGTTCAGCATCAGTCCTTCCAATGAATATTCAGGACTGATTTCCATTAGGATGGACTGGTTGGATCTCCTTGCAGTCCAAAAAACTCTCAAGAGTCTTCTCCAACACCACAGTTCAAAAACATCAATTCTTTGGTGCTCAGCTTGCTTTATGGTCCAATTCTCACATCCATACATGCATGACTACTGGTAAAACCATAGCCTTGACTAGACAGACCTTTGTTGGCAAAGTAATGTCTCTGCTTTTTAATATGCTGTCTAGGTTGGTCATAGTTTCTCTTCCAAGGAACAAGAGTCTTTTAATTTCATGGCTGCAGTCACCATTTGCAGTGATTTTAGAGCCCCAAAAGTAAAGTCTCTTGCTGCTTCCATTGTTTCCCCATCTACTTGCATAAAGTGATAGGACTGGATGCCATGATCTTAGTTTTCTGAATGTTGAGTTTTAAGCCAACTTTTTCACTCTCCTCTTTCACTTTCATCAAGAGGCTCTTTAGGAGAGAAAAAGATGGCAGAGAAGTAGGTGGACATGTAGTACATCTCTCTACATGTAGTACATGTAGTCCACGGATACATCAGGAATATACCTTCAGACAAAGAAGTGCATGCAGACTACCAGCTGAGAGTGGACAGGAGTATCTGACCAGTGGAAAAGAATATATAGAACCACACAAAACTCAGTAGGATGAAGGAACTAAGGGGGAAATCAGGAGTGTTAGTAGGACGGGACCTGCCCTCCACGGGTGGGGGAACTGAAGCAGGGGTCCGATCCCCACAGCAGGGCAATTGTCTGAGTCAGAGGAGAAACATTTAAGGCTGAGAGTGAAACAGCTGATATGTGGCAGCCTAAATGGAATGAGAATCAGACAGTCCTTGCCGCAGTCATACAAACACCAGGCAGGAACACAAGTCTCCTGGAAGGGGCAATGGCTGGGAGCTGGAGTTTAGGGATTGTGGAGCAATCCCAGGGCAAGGGCTGCTGTTAACTGCGAATAGACAGATCAAGGGGATGTGAGGGAGGAGACTGTGGTGGGAAATGCCTGTGGAGGAAAGCCAGGCAGCCATGGAAGCAAGGCGATACTGCTGAGTTACGCGTAAGGGGTGAAGCCATCACCATAGCCTCTGTCTCTCCACACACCAGCATCGGCAGCTGAACAACAGAGAGGCTGGCCCACCAAACACCTGACGCATTGAACTACAGAGTAGAACCCCACACAGGGTGCTCCTTTCAGTGACTGATGAGTGGAACTACAGAGTAGGACCCCCCTCCCTGTACCCAGAGTGCCCCTTTAAGTGACTGACCTGGCGAACAACAGAGAAGGACCCCAGGCAAGGGATCCCTCTAAGTGCTTGAATGGGCAGAGCTACAGAGAAAGACTCGCCAAAGAGCCTTCCAATCACCAGCTACAAGAGGCTCGAAAAAAGACTGATGGGGCCATAACTCCTGCTGCGGAGGCAGTCTGTGTCCTTGCACACTTGGCGCTGCCAGGGTCCCTGCAAGCCAAGTAGCTACACCACCTTCATGCTCAACTCTCACTGGGGCAGAGCTGCTACAGGCAAAAAAAAAAAAAAATCTTGCATCTGTGCGTGCAGGGTCCTTTCGGACCTGTCCAACTCTTCATGACCCTGTAGACTGTGGCCTGCCAGGCTTCCCTGTCAGAGAGGGGATTCTCCAGGCAAGAATACTGGAGCATATTGGCCCATACTGGTTGCCATACCCTTCTAGAGCACTATATTTCCTGCTGCCCTAGACACCAACCCCCCTGAACCCCTGTGACCCAAGCAGTTGCACCACTTCCACACCTGGCTCTCATAGGGGCAAACCCAAGCCCTCTAGGGCAGCCTCAGGAGCTAAACCCCAGTGGACGACCCACATGTAGAGGTGGAAATAAAACCACAATTGAAACCCAGGGGCAGTGTGGCTAAGGAAGACAATGCAAAACCTTCCCACCAGCTGTACAAGTCATACGATTAAATCCAGAAGATTTAAATCCACAAGATCAACTAAGCAGACTCTGTGTCTATGGAATATATAAAAGGCCACTGAGAGCTCGCACAAAAGAAAACGCACTATCTCTGATAGCTGTGGACATTGGAGGCAAGAACACACAGGAGTAGGACCAGATTAGAATGTGAGCTGCCCCCACAGCAGGTCCAGAGATCAGCAGTGTTGGAGGGCATCCTAGGGAGGGAAGGTGGACTGTGATTCCCAGCGAGGGAAAGGACTCTGACAGCAGTGACTCAAGAAAAACATTTATTATTCTATATTTTTGACTTGTTCTATAGATTCTTTTGGATTTTTTCCCCCTTTCTTGCCCCCTCTGTTGTAGTTGTCAATTTTATTGGCACTAAGAAATCCAATTAAGCTTTTGAGCTTTTTTTTTTTCTTTTTCCTCAGACACATTTTTTTGTTGTTATCATAAACCTCTGCCTCTACATTGGGCTTTTGCAGTTCTGTGAAGTTTTCCTCTTTTTTTTTCTTTTCTCATTTTTTAATTTTAATTTTTTAAACATATTATTATTTTTTCTACATTTATTCCTTCATTTGCATTTCCTACTGTTCTTTTCCCCTTGCAGTTACTCTTTAATGTATATAAATCTTCATCTACCTCTATTTAACTTTGTATATCTATTCTTTCTTTCCTTTCTTCTCAACATATTTGTTAGTTTTGTTTTCATCGGCACCGTGCTTTAGTATTGTTTTCCAGTTTGTGCTTAAGTGAGTTTTTGTTCTTAACTGGTAAATATAATTTTTTATTTCCTTTGTTCACCAGATCAATCTACAGTACTTTGTTGGACTGTGTTCACTTTGCTCATGGGTATATATGTATATGTGTATAGTCCATTATTTTAATTATCATTTGCCTGATTTTGTAACTGCCATTTGTCTGGGGTTCATCTTTGGTTTCTTATTATTGGGTATTTATTTTACTCTCCCTTCCCTGGTGGCTCAGAGGTTAAAGCATCTGCCTGCAATGCGGGAGACCTGGGTTCAATCCCTGGGTTGGGAAGATACCCTGGAGAAGGAAATGGCAACCCACTCCAGTATTCTTGCATGGAAAATCCCATGGACAGAGGAGCCTGGTGGGCTATACTCCATGGGGTAGCAAAGAGTTGGACACGACTGAGTGACTTCATAATGCCATAGCAAACCACTTGTGTAATCTTCATTCCTGACCAGAGATCAAACCCTGAGCCTTTGGAGTGGGAGCATTGACTCCAAGACCCTACACTACCAGAGAACTAACCCTACGGAGTATCAGATAGTGAGAATCACACAAAGGAAACCACTTGAATACAAGACCGGCATCACCCAATCACCAGTAGCACCCTGTACAGGATGCCTCATCTAAACAACAAACAAAATAAAAATACAAATACAATCATTAGCAGACAGGGGTACCACCTCACTCAGCCTTGCCCATCAGAGGAAAAACAAACAAACCAAAACTCAGCACAAATCTCTCCCTATACAAAGTTTACACAAACCACTGGACCAACCTTAGGAGGGCAGAAACCAAAAGGAAGAAAGAATTCAACCTTCTTCAAGAAACTAATTCAACTTTCCTTGAAGCCTGGGAAAAGGAGACCTCAAACACAATAACTTTAAAAAAAAGAAAAGAAAAGGCAGAGAAATACTGCACAAATGAAAGAACAAACTAGAAATAGAAGTCCAAATAAATGAAGAGGAAATAGGCAAATTACCTGAAAAAGAATTCAGAATAATGACAATAAAGATGATCAAAAACCTTGAAAACAAAATGGAGAAAATGCAAGAACCAATTAACAAAGACCTTGAAGAATTAAAGAATAAGCATATAGAGACAAACAACACAATTACTGAAAGTAAAAATACTCTAGAAGGAATCAACAGCAGGATATCTGAAGCAGAAGAATGAATCAGTGAGCTGGAAGATAAAATGGGGGAAATAACTTCTAAAGAGCAAAATAAAGTAAACAAAATGAAAAGACCTGAGGACAGTCTCAGAGTCCTCTGGGACCATATCAAATGCACCAACATGCAAATTATATGGGTCCCAGAAGAAGAAGAGAAAAAGAAAGGGTATGAGAAAATTTTGAAGAGATTATAGTTGAAAATTTCCCCAACATGGAAAAGAAATAGCCAATCAAGTCCAAGAGGCACAAAGAGTCCCATATAGGATAAACCCAACCAAAAACAGGCCAAGACACACACTAATCAAACAAACAAAGACAAAACACAAGGAAAGAATATTAAAAGCAGCAAGGGAGAAGCAACAAGTAACATACAAGGGAAACCCCATATGCTTAACAGCTGATCTTTCAGCAGAAACTCTCCAGGCCAGAAGGGAATGGCAGGATATATTTAAAGTACTGAAAGGGAAAAATATGCAACCAAGATTACTGTACCCAGCAAGGATCTCATTCAGAATTGATGGAGAAACATAAAGCTTTTCAGACAAGCAAAAGTTAAGAGAATTCAGTACGACCAAACCAGCTTTACAACAAATGTTCAGTTCAGTTCCGTTGCTCAGTCATGTCTGACTCTTTGCGACCCCATGAACCACAGCACGCCAGGCCTCCCTGTCCATCACCAACTCCCAGAGTTCATTCAGACTCACGTCCATCAAGTCGGTGATGCCATCCAGCCATCTCATCCTCTGTCGTCCCCTTCTCCTCCTGCCCCCAATCCCTCCCAGCATCAGGGTCTTTTCCAATGAGTCAACTCTTCGCATGAGGTAGCCAAAGTATTGGAGTTTCAGCTTTGGCATCAGTCCTTCCAATGAACACCCAGGACTGATCTCCTTTAGAATGGACTGGTTGGATCTCCTTGCAGTCCAAGGGACTCTCAAGAGTCTTCTCCAACACCACAGTTCAAAAGCATCAATTCTTCGGCACTCAGCTTTCTTCACAGTCCAAATCTCACATCCATACATGACTACTGGAAAAACCATAGCCTTGACTAGATGGACCTTTGTTGGCAAAGTAATATCTCTGCTTTTTAATATGCTGTCTAGGTTGGTCATAACTTTCCTTCCAAAGAGTAGGCATCTTTTAATTTCATGGCTGCAGTCACCATCTGCAGTGCTTTGGGAGCCCCAAAAAATAAAGTCTGACACTGTTTCCACTGTTTCCCCATCTATTTGCAATGAAGTGATGGGACCAGATGCCATGATCTTCGTTTTCTAAATGTTGAGGTTTAAGCCAACTTTTTCACTCTCCTCTTTCACTTTCATCAAGAGACTTTTTACTTCCTCTTCACTTTCTGCCATAAGGGTGGTGTCATCTGCATATCTGAGGTTATTGATATTTCTCCCAGCAATCTTGATTCCAGCTTGTGCTTCTTCCAGCCCAGCGTTTCTCCTGATGTATCTGCATAAAAGTTAAATAAGCTGGGTGACAATATACAGCCTTGACGTACTCCTTTTCCTATTTGGAACCAGTCCATTGTTCCATGTCCAGTTCTAACTGTTGTTTCCTGACCTGCATATAGGTTTCTCAAGAGGCAGGTCAGGTAGTCTGGTATTCCCATCTCTTTCAAAACTTTTCACAGATTATTGTGATCCACACAGTCAAAGGCTTTGGCATAGTCAATAAAGCAGAAGTAGATGTTTTTATGGAACTCTCTTGCTTTTTCAATGATCTAGCAGATGTTGGCAATTTGATCTCTGGTTCCTCTGCCTTTTCTAAAACCAGCTTGAACATCTGGAAGTTCA
>NW_011495023.1:5620647-5621570 GCF_000754665.1 Bison bison bison
CTCTTGCTTTTTCAATGATCTAGCAGATGTTGGCAATTTGATCTCTGGTTCCTCTGCCTTTTCTAAAACCAGCTTGAACATCTGGAAGTTCATGGTTCACGTATTGCTGAAGCCTGGCTTGGAGAATTTTGAACATTACTAGCATGTGAAATGAGTGCAATTGTGCAGTAGTTTAAGTATTCTTTGGCATTGCCTTTCTTTGGGATTGGAATGAAAACTGACCTTTTCCAGACCTGTGTCCATGGCTCAGTTTTCCAAATTTGCTGGCATATTGAGTGCAGCACTTTCACAGCATCATCTCTCAGGATTTGAAATAGCTCTACTGGAATTCCATCACCTCCACTAGCTTTGTTCATAGTGATGCTTTCTAAGGCCCACTTGACTTCACATTCCAGGATGTCTGGTTCTAGGTCAGTGATCACACCATCATGATTATCTGGGTCATGAAGCTCTTTTTTGTACAGTTCTCCTGTGTATTCTTGCCACCTCTTCTTAATATCTTCTGCTTCTGTTAGGTCCACACCATTTCTGTCCTTTATTGAGCCCATCTTTGCATGAAATGTTCCCTTGTTATCTCTAATTTTCTTGAAGAGATCTCTAGTCTTTCCCATTCTATTGTTTTCCTCTATTTCTTTGCATTGATCACTGAGGAAGGCTTTTTTATCTCTCCTTGCTATTCTTTGGAACTCTGCATTCAGATGCTTATATCTTTCCTTTTCTCCTTTGCTTTTCGCTTCTTTTCTTTTCACAGCTATTTGTAAGGCCTCCTCAGACAGCCATTTTGCTTTTTTGCATTTCTTTTCCATGGGGACGGTTTTGATCCTTGTCTCGTGTACAATGTCACAAACCTCCGTCCATAGTTCATCAGGCACTCTGTCTATCAGATCTAGTCCCTTAAATCTATTTCTCACTTCCACTATATA
>NW_011495023.1:5621807-5622381 GCF_000754665.1 Bison bison bison
CAACATTCACTCTTGCCATCTCCTGTTTGACCACTTCCAATTTGCCTTGATTCAAGGACCTAACATTCCAGGTTCCTATGCAATATTGCTCTTTACAGCATCGGACCTTGCTTCTATCACCAGTCACATCCACAACTGGGTATTGTTTTTGCTTTGGCTTCATCCCTTCATTCTTTCTGGAGTTATTTCTCCACTTATCTCCAGTAGCATATTGGGCACCTACAATGGACTTATATAGTAAAAAAATACAAGAGAAGAAAAAAGATCTACAAAATGAACCCCCAAAAATTAGAAAATGGCAATAGGAATATAGATATCAATAGTTACTTTAAATGTAAATGGATTAAATGCTCCAACCAAAAGACACAGACTGGCTGAATGGATACAAAACAAGACCCATATATATGCTATCTACAAGAAGCCCACTTCAGACCTCAAGACACATATAGACTGAAAGTGAGAAGATGGAAAAATATATTCCATGCAAATGGGAAGAAAAAGAAAGCTGGAGTAGCAATCCTCATATCAGACAAAATAGACCTTAAATTAAAGAATATTACAAGAGATAAGGAAG
>NW_011495023.1:5622481-5623087 GCF_000754665.1 Bison bison bison
AGGCACTCTGTCTATCAGATCTAGTCCCTTAAATCTATTTCTCACTTCCACTATATAATCATAGGGGATTTGATTTAGGTCACACCTGAATGGTCCAATGGTTTTCCCTACTTCAATTTAAGTCTGAATTTGGCAATAAGGAGTTCATGATCTGAGCCACGGTCAGCTGCCGGTCTTGTTTTTGCTGACTGTATAGAGCTTCTCCATCTTTGGCTGCAAAGAAAATAATCAATCTGATTTCGGTGTTGACCACCTGGTGATGTCCATGTGTAGAGTCTTCTCTTGTGTTGTTGGAAGAGTGTTTGCTATGACCAGTGTGTTCTCTTGGCAAAACTCTATTAGCCTTTGCCCTGCTTCATTCCATATTCCAAGGCCAAATTTGCCTGTTACTCCAGGTGTTTCTTGACGTCCTACTTTTGCATTCCAGTCCCCTATAATGAAAAGGACATCTTTTTTGGGGGTGTTACTTCTAAAAGGTCTTGTAGGTCTTCATAGAACCATTCAACTTCAGCTTCTTCAGTTTTACTGGTTGGGGCATAGGCTTGGATTACCATGATATTGAATGGTTTGCCTTGGAAACAAACAGAGATCATTCTGTCATTTTTG
>NW_011495023.1:5623187-5644670 GCF_000754665.1 Bison bison bison
ATATCAATAGTTACTTTAAATGTAAATGGATTAAATGCTCCAACCAAAAGACACAGACTGGCTGAATGGATACAAAACAAGACCCATATATATGCTATCTACAAGAAGCCCACTTCAGACCTCAAGACACATATAGACTGAAAGTGAGAAGATGGAAAAATATATTCCATGCAAATGGGAAGAAAAAGAAAGCTGGAGTAGCAATCCTCATATCAGACAAAATAGACCTTAAATTAAAGAATATTACAAGAGATAAGGAAGGACACTACATAATGATCAAGGGATCAATCCAAGAGGAAGACATAACAATTGTAAATATCTATGCACCCAACATAGGAGCACCTCAATGCATAAGACAAACACTAACAGACATAAAAGGAGAAATTGAAAGTAACACAATAATAGTAGGAGACTTAAACACCCTACTCACACCAATGGACACATCATCAAAACAGAAAATGAATAAGGAAACACAAGTCTTATATGATACATTAGATGAAAGGTATCTCATTGATATCTTCAGGACATTCCATCCAAAAGGAGAAGAATACACCTTCTCAAGTGCACATGGAACATTCTTCAGCATAGACCACATCTTGGGGTCACAAGTCAAGCCTCAGTAAATTTAAGAAAATTGAAACCGTATTAACCATCTTCTCCGACCACAGCGCAACGAGACTAGATATCAATTACAAGAAAAAAACTGTAAGAAAGACAAACACATGGAGATTAAACACCATGTTTCTAAATAACCAACAGGTTACTGGAGAAACCAAACTCAAGAAAGCAAAAAATTTCTAGAAACAAATGACAATGAAAACATGACAACTCACAACCTATGAAATACAGCAAAAACTGTTCTAAGAGGGAAGTTTATAGCAATACAATCCTACCTCAAGAAACAAGTAAAACATCAAGTAGACAACCTAACTTTACACCTAAAGCAACTGGAAAAAGAAGAAGAAGAACAACAACAAAACCCCCAAATTAGTAGAAGGCAAGAAATCATAAAAATCCAAGCAGAAATAAATGAAAAAGAAAATAAAGAAACAGTAGTAATAATTAATAAAAACCAAAAGCTGGTTCTTTGAGAAGATAAAATTGACAAACCCTTAGCCAGACTCATCAAGAAAAAAAGAGAGAAGAATCAAATCAACAAAATTAGAAATGAAAAGGAGAGGTTACAAAAGACAATGCAGAAATACAAAGGATTATGAAAGACTATTATGAACAACTATATGGCAATAAAATAGATAACCTGGAAAAAATGGACAGATTCTTAGAAAAGTTCAATCTTCCAAGACTGAACCAGGAAGAAATAGAAATTACAAGCACTGAAATTGAAGCTGTGATCAAAAATCTCCCAAAAGACAAAAGATGGCTTCACAGGAGAATTCTATCAAACATTTAGAGAAGAGCTAATGCCTATCCTTCTAAAATTCTTTCAAAAAATTGTAGAGGAAGGAACACTTCCAAATTTATTCTACGAGGCCACCATCACCCTGATACCAAAACCAGACAAAGACAACACACACAAAGAAAACTACAAGCCACTGATGAACATAGATGCAACGATCCTCAACAAAATTTTAGCAAACAGAATTCAGCAACAAATCAAAAAGCTCATACACCATGATTAAATTGGATTTATTCCAGGGATGCAAGGATTCTTCAATATACACATATCATCAATGTGATACACCATATTAACAAATTGAAAGATAAAAACCATATGATAATCTCAATAGATGCAGAAAAGGCCTTTGACAAAATTCAGCACCTATTTAACATTAAAACTCTTCCAAAAATGGGCATAGAAGGAACATACCTCAACATAGTAAAGCCCATATATGATAAGCCTACAGCAAACATTATTCTCAATGGTGAAAAACTGAACGCATTCCCCTTAAAATCAGGAACAAGAAAGGGTGTGCACTTTTGCCACTGTTATTCAACATAGTTCGGGAAGTCCTAGCTACAGAAATATGAGAAGAAAAATAAATAAAAGGAATCCAGATTGGAAAAGAAGTAAAACTCTCACTGTTTGCAGATGACATGATACTGTACATAAAACCCCCTAAAGATAGTATCAGAAAATTACTAGAGCTAATCAGTGAATTTTGCAAAGTTGCAGGATACTTAATCAATACACAGAAATCACTTGCATTTCTATATACTAACAGTTGAAAATCTGAAAGAAAATTAAGGAATCAGTCCCATTCACCACTGCAACAAAAAGAATAAAATATCTAGGAATAAACTTACCAAAGGAGATGAAAGAACTGTACACAGAAAATTATGACACTAATGAAAGAAATCAAAGATGACATAAACAGATGGAGAGATATTCCATGTTACTGGGTAGGAAGAATCAATATTGTGAAAATGACTATACTACCAAATGCAATCTACAGATTCAATGTGATCCCTATCAAATTACCAATGGCATTTTTCACAGAACTAGCACAAGAAATTTCATAATTCATATGGAAACATAAAAGACCCCGAATAGTCAAAGCAGTCTTGAGAAAGAAGAATGGAGCTGGATGAATCAAGCTTCCTGACTTCAGATTATACCACAAAGCTACAGTCATCAAGACAGTATGGTACTGGCACAAAAGCAGAAATATAGACCAATGGAACAAGATAGAAAGAAATAAACCCATGCACCTATGGGTACCTTATTTTTGACAAAGAAGGCAAGAATATACAATGGGGCAAGGCAGCCTGTTCAATAAGTGGTGCTGGGAAAACTGGACAGCTACATGCAAAAGAATGAAATTAGAACACTTCCTAACACCATACACAAAGATAAACTCAAAATGGATTAAAGACCTAAAAGTAAGACCAGAAACTATAAAACTCTTAGAGGAAAACATAGGGAGAACACTCGATGCCATAAATCAAAGCAAGATCCTCTATGACCCACCTCCTAGAGTAATGGGGAAAAAAAGCAAAAGTAAACAAGTGGGACCTGATTAAACTTAAAAGCTTTTGCACAGCAAAGGAAACTATAAGCAAGGTGAAAAGACCATCCTCAGAATGGGAGAAAATAACAAATGAAACAACTGAGAAAGGATTAATTTTCAAAATGTACAAGCGGTCATACAACTCAATACCAGAAAAACAAACAACCCAAAGAAAAAGTGGAAAAAAAGACCTAAATAGACATTTCTCCAAAGAAGACATACAGATGGCTAACAAACACATGAAAAGATGCTCAACATCGCTCATTATTAGAGAAATGCAAATCAAAACTACAATGAGATATCACCTCACACTGGTCAGAATGGCCCTCACCAAAAAGTCTACAAACAATAAATGCTGGAGAGGGTGTGGAGAAAAGGGAATGCTCTTGCACTGTTGGTAAATGATGTAAATTGATACAGCCACTATGGAAGACAGTATGGAGATTCCTTAAAAAACTAGGAATAAAACCACCATATGACCTGGCAATCACACTCCTAGGCATATACCCAAAACTGAAACAGACACATGTATCCCATTGTTTATTGCAGCACTATTTACAATAGCTAGAACATGGAAGCAACCTCGATGTCCATCAAGAGGTGAATGGATAAAGAAGTTGTGGTATATATACACAATGGAATGTTACTCAGTCATAAAAAGGAATGCATTTGAGTCAATTCTAATGAGGTGGATGAACCTAGAACCTATTACAGAGTGAAGTGAGTCAGAAAGAGGAAGATAAATACCATACTCTAACACATATATACAGAATCTAGAAAAATGGTACTGAAGAATTTATTTACAGGGCAGCAATGGAGAAACGGACATAGAGAATAGACTTATGGACATGGGGAGAGGGGAGGAGAGGGTGAGATGCATGGAAAGAGTAACATGGAAACTTACATTACCATATGAAAAATAGATAGCCAACAGGAATTTGCTGTATGGTTCAGGAAACTCAAACAGAGGCTCAGTATCAACTTAGAGGGATGCGGAGGGAGAAGGGAGGTAGTTTCAAAAGGGAGGGGATATATGTATACCTATGGGTGATTCATGTTGAGGTTTGACAGAAAACAGGAAAATTCTATAAAGCAATTATCCTTCAATAAAAAATAAATAATTTTTTTAAAAAAGGCTCTTTAGTTCTTCTTTGCTTTCTGCCATAAGGGTGGTATCATCTGCATATCTGAGGTTATTGATATTTCTCTTTGCAATCTTGACTCCAGCTTGTGCTTCATCCAGCTCAGCATTTCTCATGACGTACTGTGTATAAATTAAATAAGCAAGGTGACTATACAGCCTTGACGTATTCTTTTCTGATTTGGATCCAATCTGTTGTAGAGTTGGCAATTTCAGCTCCATGATCTCGAACACAGGCTCAGAAGCTGTTGTGGCTCACGGCTTAGTTGTTCCATGGCATGTGGGATCTTCCCAACCCAGGGACTGAACATGTATCTCCTGCACTGGCAGGTGGATTCTTTACCACTGAGCCACCAAGGAAGCCCCATAATTGTATTTAATAGATACATAATTCTACCTCCTACCTTTAGAAATAGTAAAGTAAAATGTTAGAAAATTTTGGATTACTTATCTGGAAGAAAAGATCATATAGATAATATTCTAGTTTTTTAAAAAAAAAACAGTTTTATTGAGGTATAATTTATATATCAAAAAACTGCACATACTTAATGTGTACAATTTGAAGAGTCTGGACGTGTGCAAACTCATGTGATACCAGCACCACAATCAAGGTAATAAACGTCCCAATTCCCTTGTGCTCTTTTGTTTTTGTTTTGTTTGGGAGTGATGGCTTCTCCTGTTATAGAGCATAGGCTCTAGGGTGCTTAAGCTTCAGTAGCTGTGGCTCTTGGGCTCTAGAGGACAGGCTGAATAGTTGAGGCACAAAGGCTTAGTTGAATCGTGGCATGTGGGATCTTTCAGCCCCAGGGATTGAACCTGTGTCTCCTGAATTGGCAGCTAGATTCTTTACTACTGAGCCCCCAGGGAAGCCCTTCATGCATACTTATATTTTTAAAAATCTTTTGCAGTTAGAAACAATACTGCAGCAAAGTACCCTACTTCTACGCTATTGTAAACCTGTGCAAGTGTAACTTTTGAATAAATTCCTATTGTAAAATTATTCAGTCAAAAACTTTTGGTAAATAGTTGGCAAACTGCCATCTGGGAAAAGTTCTGAACTCTTTTTTTGGACTGTATTTTTTTTCTAGAATTTGTGATAGTAAATGTTATGTGTCAGTTTGACTGGATTGGGGGATATCAGGTGAGGGGACTTCACAGCCTCTATAACTGTGTAAGCCAATTTCTCATAATAAATTTCCTTTTATATCCAATTGGTCTGTTTCTTTGGAAAACTCTGACTTATACAGAGTTTATTAAAATCAAATTACACACATATATATTCTATGTATTCGTTTCCAGTGAAAAAATGGCAGGACTACAGAATCTCCCTCTCCCTCACGTTAAAATCTTAACAAATGATAAGACAGAGTAATGCCATACATACACACAGTTATAAAACTAGAGGGAGGCAAAAATTTCCTCCATGTTATTTGAAAGCATTATTCTGAGACAGAAGTTGTAGGAATCCTTAGGCAGATTTTGCAGATGCAAGAATGAGAAAGAAAAACTAAACAGCAAGAAGAAGGTAATAACCTGTAATGAAAAAGAATCTGAAAAAGAATATATATATATACAAGAATAAATATATGTATAACTGAATCACTTTGATGTACACCTCAATCAACAGTAAATCAACTATACTTCCATAAACATTTTTTGTTTGAAAAAATTAAAAACTAGTGGAAATACAGATGGTAGGTGGAAAGTCCCATATGAAACCATCCTCTTCTGATGTATACACAAATAGTGTCTTAGCTTGACTGGAAGAAACCCTGCATTGCTCATTCCTTTTGGTCAGAAGAAAGCTTGGGATGTGGCTGGTGGATAAAGAGAGGACAACAGAATGCTCCATCAGAGCTAACAGTTTCTGACAGTCTAAAGACTTGGTACAAATTAGAGGCATAATTAGGATGTAGGCTTCCTCCCTCCTTCAATGCCCCTTCCCCCATGAGAGTAGATAGGAATACACCTGATTAGGTGAAATAATGGAGAAGGAAATGGCAACCCACTCCAGTGTTCTTGCCTGGAGAATCCCATGGACGGAGAAGCCTGGTAGGCTGCAGTCCGTGGAGTCGCACAGAGTCAGACACGACTGAAGCGACTTAGCAGCAGCAGCAGGTGAAATAAAATCTGGTTCAGTTCTTAAAACACAACCATAGATGCGAATACAAAGACAAAAGTCTAGCAAACCCACCAACTGATACCGTGCTCAGGTCTGGGAACTTCTAATCCAGGCAAGAAAAAGGCAGTACACAGAATACAAAAACACTGAAGCCCAGCTATTAGGCTGGTTAATGTAAATGAGCAAGACGATCGATCTCTTTGTTAAATAGGAATCTAATGGAGTTATGGGCATTTACTCTTTTTATCATATAGGTGAGGGAAGGAAAAAAATGCTAGTAACCTTCTACTGGTTTGACAGGACAATCTTACAAGTATCCATACTGTATAGAAATATGGAAATGTCCAACATGACATCTAGAGAGCATCAGATTATTAAGTAAGACAATTTATCAGAATTATAGAGCACTTTGGAGATTGAGAACACAGCAATGATTTCCAGAGTCTTTGTTTGTATTATCCTTCCAAGGATAAATGTATAATATTAATAATAAAGAAGAGAACAAGTTAATATATTTATAAATATTCATGCAAGTCCCAATACCACATCAGATCAGATTCTCTGAATATGTTTTATGACACAAGGATGGTCACTTTTTTGTAGCGCAAGGGAGAAAGCACCTCTCCTAAATGTTTCCTGGGCTCATTTTGGTAATTATGAAGACTTGCATTTTTAAGAGCCAACTCTGAAATTTTATTCATTACTTAGAGCAACAACTAGGCCTGTGGGATTCAATTTTACTTGAAGAGAAGGAGAAAGAGATGAACTTTTTTTTTACTAAAAAACAGTGAAATAAGCTAAAGTTAAAGCTTACTATAGAAAGAAGACATAAGGAAAGAAGAGAATCCACCACACTATAAATGGAAAACTAGAAGGCCCAGATTAAAAGCCAAATTGCTTTTAAACTAAATAGCCTTTAAGACAAAGTGCATTATTAAGGATAAACAGAGGTAACTTATAATTATGAAAGGTTCATTTCAACTGGTAGATTCATCAGCATTAAGTTTCTGTGTAGCTAACCATTTAGCCTTAAAAACTGATAGGATTATTAAGAGAAGTAGACAAATCCACGTTCATAATATGGTATTTTAATATAATCACTCAGTAATTGATAGAGAAATAGAAAAACAATTCTTTAAAATATATAGGATTTAAACATTATAATTACTAAAGTTTGACCTAATAAGCGTATATTGAATACTGCATATAATGAGCACATTGAAAATATTTATAAAAAATTGACCATATACTCAATATTAAAGCAACCTGAGTCAGTTCAGTTCAGTCACTCAGTCATGTCCGACTCTTTGTGACCCTATGGACTGAAGCACACCAGGCTTCCCTGTCTATCACCAACTCCTGAAGTTTACTCAAACTCGTGTCCATCAAGTCAGTGATGCCATCCAACCATCTCATCCTCTGTAGTCCCCTTCTCCCCCTGCCTTCAATCTTTCCCAGAATCTGGGTCTTTTCCAATGAGTCAGTTCTTTGCATCAGGAGGCCAAAGAATTGGAGTTTCAGCTTCAGCATCAGTCCTTCCAATGAATATTCAGGACTGATTTCCTTTAGGATGGACTGGTTGAATCTCCCTGCAGTCCAAGGGACTCTCAAGAGTCTTCTTCAACACCACAGTTCAAAGCATCAATTCTTCTGCACTCAGCTTTCTTTACAGTCCAACTCACATCCCTACAAGACTACTGGAAAAACCATAGCTTTGAGCAGATGGACCTTTGTTGGCAAAGCAATGTCTCTGCTTTTTAATATGCTGTTTAGGTTGGTCACAGCTTTTGTTCCAAGGAGCAAGCATCTTTTAATTTCATGGCTGCAGTCACCATCTGCAGTGATTTTGGAGCCCCCCAAAAGGAAGTCTCTGACTGTTTCCATTGTTTCCCCATCTATTTGCCATGAAATGATGGGACCATATGCCATGATCTTAGTTTTCTGAATCTGAGTTTTAAGCCAAGTTTTTCACTCTCCTCTTTCACTTTTATCAAGAGGCTCTTTAGTTCTTCTTTGCTTTCTGCCATAAGGGTGATGTCATCTGTGTATTTGGGGTTATTGATATTTCTCCTGGCAATCTTGATCCCAGATTGTGCTTCATCCAGCCTGGCATTTTGCATGATGCACTCTGCATATAAATTAAATAAACAGGGTGAAAATATAGAACCTTGACATACTCCTTTCACTTTTTGGAACCAATCTGTTGTTCCATGTCCAGTTCTAACTGTTGCTTCTTGAACTGCATACAGATTTCTCAGGAGGCAGGTCAGGTGGTCTGGTATTCCCATCTCCTTAAGAATTTTCTACAGTTTGTTGCAATCCACACTGTCAAAGGCTTTGGTGTAGTCAATAGAGCAGAAGTAGATGTTTTTCTGGAACTCTCTTGCTTTTTTGATGATCCAGCAGATGTTGGCAATTTGATCTCTGGTTCCTCTGCCTTTTCTAGCTCCAGCTTGAACATCTGGAAGTTCACAGTTCATGTACTATTGAATCCTGGCTTGGAGAATTTTGAGCATTACTTTACTAGCATGTGAGATGAGTGCAATTGTGCGGTAGTTTGAACACTCTTTGGCATTGTCTTTCTTTGGGATTGGAATGAAAACTGAGCTTTTCCAGTCCTGTGGCCACTGCTGAGTTTTCCAAATTTGCTGGCATACTGAGTGCAGCACTTTCACAGCATCAGCTTTTAGGACTTGAAATAGCTCAACTGAAATTCCACCACCTCCACTAGCTTTGTTTGTAGTGATGCTTCCTAAGGCCCACTGACTTTGCATCCAGGATGTCTGGCTCTAGGTGAGTGATCATATCATCACAGTTATCTGGGTCATGAAGATCTTTTTTGTATAGTTCTTCTGTGTATTTTTGCCACCTCTTCTTAATATCTTCTGCTTCTGTTAGGTCCATACCATTTCTGTCCTTTATTGTGCCCATCTTTGCAGAAAATGTTTCCTTGGTATCTCTAATTTTCTTGAAGAGATCTCTAGTCTTTCCTATTCTATTGTTGTCCTCTATTTCTTTGCATTGATCACTGAGGAAGGCTTTCTTATCTCTCCTTGCTATTAATTGGAACTCTGCATTCAAATGGGTATATCTTTCCATTTCTCCTTTTCCTTTCACTTCTTTTCTTTTCTCAGCTACTTGTAAGCCCTTCTCAGATAACCATTTTGCCTTTTTGCATGTCTTTTTCTTGGGGATGGTCTTGATAACTGCCTCCTGTATAATGTCACGAACCTCCATCCACAGTTCTTCAGGCACTCTGTCTATCAGATCTAATCCCCTGAATCTATTTCTCACTTCCACTTACAAATAATTGTAAGGGATTTGATTTATGTCATACCTGAATGGTCCAGTGGTTTTCCCTACTTTCTTCAATTCAAGTCTGAATTTGGCAATAAGGAGTTCATCATCTGAGCCACAGTCAGCTCCTGGTCTTGTTTTTACTGACTGTATAGAGCTTCTCCATCTTTGGCTGCAAAGAATACAATCAATCTGATTCCGGTATTGACCATCTGATGATGTTCTGGTGTAGAGTCTTCTCTTGTGTTGTTGGAAGAGGGTGTTTATATGACCTAAACAAATGCTTTAGATTGAAATAATAACACAAGTACTTTTTTCCCTAACATAATACAATGAGTTAGAAATCAACAACACCAAAAGATACATCAAGAAAATTTTTGTGTGTTTGGAAATTAATCAAATACATATCCAAGTTACTCATGGATCAATGAAGAAATCATAGTTGATTTTAAAAAATAGTTTGAACTGAGAAATAATTAAAATAGTACATATCAAAACTTAAGAGATTTAGCTAAAGCAATACTTAGAAAAATTATGGTCTAAGATGTCATATTAGCAAAAAGCTAAAAATTAGTAAGCTTGAATAAAATTCAAGAAAATGGGAAAAGAAAAGCAAAATAAACCCAAAGAAAGTGGAAGAAAGGACATTACAGAAATTAGAACAGGAGCCAACAAAATAAACAAAAACATGCAACACAGAGGATCAAAACAAAGCCAAAGATTGATTAAGGAAAAAAAAATACCTAATAAATTTAACAAACATCTGATGAGGCCAATAAAAAAGAAATGACAGCACTAATAACCAATATCAGAAAATGAGGACATTAGTATAAAAGCTAGGAATACCGAATACAGAATAAAAAGTCATTATGAAAAATGTTATGCCAATGAATTTGAAAATGTTGATTAAATGAACAAATTTTATTAAAGTACAATTTACATAAACTGTCTCAAGAAGAAATAGACAAATTGAGCGGTTTTAAAACCCAAATGATCCTTCAATGCAGTTGAAGAAACTGAATCAAGGAAAATAAGGGGACTCAATGACTCCCCATCGAATTCTAACAGTGAAGAAATAAATAATTCTGATATTCTGAACATTTTATTCTGATAATATAAACAAACTCCTTCAGAGAATAGGAAAAGACAGAACACTACTAATCTCACTTTACAAGGCTAGTATAAACTTGGTAGTGAGAAAGGAAAATTATAGTCCAATTTCACTGAAGAATATAGATATAGAAGTAAAATATTAGCAAAATGAAATCCAGTGATACATAGAGAGGATAAAACACTATGACTGCCAGCCTCCAGGATCCCCCATGATCCCCACCTCCAGGTAGTTCCCACTATATCAAGGTTGGCGGATGTTACCAACAGAGTACATTAAGTGTGATACAGTGTCTCTCCTGAGATATGGTTATTAAAGGTGTCATGGCTTCTAACTATTGATCTCCCTCACAGATCATTCACTTTGTGTCAAGCCAGCAGCTGTGTCATGAGCATCTCTCACGGGAAGGAGCTAAGCCTGCCCAGGGCTTTGTGAGTGAGCTTGAAAGTGGATCCTTCAGTCCAGTCAAGCCCCCAAATGTCTGTAACCTCAGCTAACACCTTGACTGATACCTTAGAAGAGATTCTGAGCTAGAATCACCTAGCTCAGCCATTCTTGGATTCCCAACCCATAGAAACAGTATGAGATAATAAATAAGCTGCTATATTTTGGGATGACTTGTTATAGAGCAAAAGATAAGTAACACATACAATGACCAACATGGGATAATTTTAGAAATGCAAAACCACTTTGACATTAGAAAAATCAATTAATGCATTCTACCATACTAAAGGAAAATTTTAAATTTTATCTCAGTAGATATAGAAAAAGCAAATCAATTATTTTTTTTAAATCAATGCCATTTCCATACACTAGCAACAAAGGGAACCTTGGAATGAAAATAAAAGTCCTTATGAATAAATATTAAAAACAGATGTATAAGAACTTTATAGCCTAAATAAATTTAAGAATAGAAAAATGTAGTCATATAAATATGTCAATCCTCTCCAAATCAATAAAGTGCAATGAAATTATAATAAAAATGAATGATGATGGAACACTTGGTTTTCTGTTTGTAAAGTGTAATATTGAATCTGTATCTCCTACACATACATAACAATTACTATACATACACAACAATTACTATACACACACAAAAATTACTTGGGTTGAAGGGGGATTATGTTTCTCATAATTCTCCAGAGAAACAGAATCAACAGAAGATATAGATGGGTAGATAGGTAAAAAGACAAACAGATTAGATAGTGGATAGCTGGATGGATGGACTGATGGTTAGATAGATAGATGGATGGATGGTTAGATGACTAGATAGTTGTATGGATGGATGGATGGTTAGATAGCTGAATGGATGGATGGATGGATAGATGGACAAACAGATAGATGAGTAGATAGATAAATAAATAGATTATAAGGAATAGGCTCAAACAATTACAGACACTGGTAAGCTCCAAATCTTCAGGGTGGGCCAATGGTATGGGAGACCCAGGGAAAGCTGATGTCCCAGTTCAAAGGCCATAATGCAGGTAGAGCTTATGTTGCAGATGAAATATAAAGGCAGTAAGCTGGAGAATTCTGTCTTACTCAGGAGAGGGCCAGCTTTTTTGTTCTACCCAAGCCTTCAACTGATTGGTTGAGGCTCACCCATATTAGAGAAGGCAATCTGCTTTACTCAAGTTCACCAATTTAAATATCAATCTCATCAAAAATATTCTCACAGAAACATCAAAAGCAATGTTTGACCAACTATCTGGGTACCTATGACCCTGCCAAGTTAACACATAAAATTAACCATCACAGGAGTTAAAGATATAAAGGGTAGCAAGAAAGCTTCAACATGTAGAGGAATATATTTATAACCTTGAGATAGAGATTTTGAAAATAAGATGCAAAAAATACAAACTGTGAAGAAAAAGACTGACAAATTTGACCATATTAAAAGGTAAAAAAAACTTCTATCTAGCAAACAAGTCTACATTAAAAAAAAAAAAAAAGAATGAAAAGACAAGTCACAGACAAGCCACAAGCCACTCACTTTCACTGTCTGCTTCTAGAAAGCCCAACCTGTGATATACTGTTCATAGAGCTTTAAAGCATGCAAACAATATACTATATTACAGATAGTAAACATTTATAGTCTGTAATTCAGGATAGTGGTGGTGTATAGGGATAGAAAATACATTTCAGAAGAAGTTTGGGAACTTCAAAAGTTATCTGTGATATTTTACTTCTTAAGCCAGTGGCAGGCATCAGTTTGTACTTTGTCATTCTTTGCACCTTTGATATTTAAACATAAATAAAGAACACCCAGGACCCATCTCCTTTAGAATGGACTGGTTGGATCTCCTTGCAGTCCAAGGGACTCTCAAGAGTCTTCTCCAACACCACAGTTTAAAAGCATCAATTCTTCAGTGCTCAGCTTTCTTCACAGTCCAACTCTCACATCTATACATGACCATTGGAAAAACCATAGCCTTGACTAGATAGACCTTTGTTGGCAAAGTAATGTCTCTACTTGTTAATATGCTATCTAGGTTGGTCATAACTTTCCTTCCAAGGAGTAAGCGTCTTTTAATTTAATGGCTGCAATCACCATCTGCAGTGATTTTGGAGCCCCAAAAAATAAAGTCTGACACTGTTTCCACTGTTGCCCCATCTATTTGCCATGAAGTGATGGGACCAGATGCCATGATCTTCGTTTTCTGAATGTTGAGCTTTAAGCCAACTTTTTCACTCTCCTCTTTCACTTTCATCAAGAGGCTTTTTAGTTCCTCTTCACCTTCTGCCGAGTTGACTCATTGGAAAAGACTCTGATGCTGGGAGGGATTGGGGGCAGGAGGGGAAGGGGACGACAGAGGATGAGATGGCTGGATGGCATCACTGACTCAATGGACGTGAGTTTGAGTGAACTCCGGGAGTTGGTGATGGACAGGGAGGCCTGGCGTGCTGCAACTCATGGGGTCACAAAGAGCTGGACACGACTGAGTGACTGAACTGACTGACTGACTGACTGAAAAGACGAGGAGAAATTAAAGTGTCAAGTTTATGAGATCATCCAAAGAAAAAGTTAAAATCATCATTCTGTATTTTAACATACAAGTGTTAGATTTATAAATAAAACATCAATTTCTATAAGTTGAATCTACAGCTTTGAATAAACTGAATATTAATTAAACCACAAGCAACTGAACATTTCATTCTGGCCCACAGCCTCTTTTACACATTAAAAACTCACTGAAAAGAATTTCCCTTCTTTACAAATGAAATATGCCTCCATTTTCTCTGAAGCATGAGAGCCTGAAGGTCTACTTATTGCAAAGCTATTAAGATTAGCTGAATTAAGAATTAATTTCCCAAAGTGAAAGATTTATTATGTTATAGATTAATCAAGCTTTTAAAATTAGACTTACATATACGTTTTATCACTCAACAAATATTAAATGCCCATGCTGTGCCAGGCACTATTTTCGGATGATATGGATCCCCCTGAACAAAAAACAGGAAGTGCTCTTAAATCACTGCTGTTGCTGCTCTGGTCAGTCGTGTCTGACTCACTAGCATGATTTTTTTAAAGAGTACTTTGCTACATCACCAAAGTATCTAACTGCTAACATTTGACCCGGGTAAATTTTTTCTGTTTGAAAAGTCAAGCTATTAGAGGAAATTCCCCACAAAGACTGCTCAGGGAAAAAAAAGATTGCACAGAAAATTAAGGAGTTAATTCCATTTCTATTCAATGTGGTAATGGAATTTTTTCTTCCAGACTGTTCACACATGTCTACCTCACTAAAAGCACCAAGGATTATAAATATAGAATCAAATGTTTCTGACCATAAAAGTTAACTACCCAAATTTTTAAACACATTTAAACCTGCATGAAGTCCAGGCAAGGAAAAATTCCCAAACAGTAATATTTATTGAAGTAGAAACATAAATTATGAGAAACCACCTGAAAATAGAGCACAATACTCCTAGTTTTCTTAAATTGTTGCTATCTTGCCTACTATGTAACCATCAGCAACACTTTCCATTTTAATTTTTTGGTAGTAGTTTCCTTATTTTTAAAAAAAGTTGTAAAACTCAATCAAAGCCAGAATTGAAAATCCCTTTAATATTTCAAAATCATGAACCAATAAATTTTTTAACTTTGGAGGGTAAAAAGAATGTCATTGGAGTTTGAGATTGACATACATAGTCTGATCATTTCATATTCAGGGATGGCATGAAAAACTAACCATTTTAGTTAAAACAACCCTTTGAATGATTTACAATTTCCCAGTAAACAAACAAAAGCCTAATTAAGTTTTGCTATTTTTCTCCTCATTGTCAAAATAGTTGGATTCATGCATAATAGTAACTTTGTATCTACACTTTTCAATTCATATAAATGTACCTATATTTATTGATATTTGGGGCTATTTTCATGCTATTCATACAACAGACTTACTGAGTGCTAATACATGTTAGGCCTGGAGTAAGCAAAAAGACTTGATTTCTCTCCTCATTTAACTGCCAGACAAGTAGAAGAGGGGCTTCTCTGGTGTCTCAGACAATAAAGAATCTGTCTACAATGGAGGAGACCTGGGTTTGATCCCTGAGTCGGGAAGATCCCCTGGAGAAGGGAATGGTTACCCACTTCAGTATTCTTATGTGGAGAATCCCATGGACAGAGGAGCCTGATGAACTACAGTCCATGGGGTCATAAAGAGTCAGACACCACTGAGCAACTAACACTTTCACTTTTTTTTTTAAGTAGAAGAGAGAGACATTAACCAATTAATCTCTAAATCAATAAAGCAGTGTGACTGTGATAAGAGCTAGGAAGGAGAGTTACATGGGGCTGATCACAGTCCTTAAGAAGGAAGGTTAAGAGGAGGTTAAGAGAAGGAGGTTAAGAGAGATCTAGTCAGGGACTTCGTTGGTGGTCCAGTAGCTAAGACTCCACACTCCCAGTGCAGTGGGCCCGGATTTAATCCCTGGTCAGAGATCTAGATTCCACATGTCACAACTAAAAGACCCCATATGCTGCAATGAAAATCAAAGGTCCATGTCCCCAACTAAGACCCAGTGCAGCCAAATTGAAAAAAAAAAAAAAAGAAGAGCCAGAGGGATTTAGTCGGGGAAGGAGGTCAGGGCAGGGTTCTTAGAGGAAGTGACCCTTGAGTTGAGACCTGAAAGGTGCTTGCATTTAATGAAGTAAAGAGGGGAGGGGAGAGGATTCTGGAAAGACAGTTCTGGACACATGTGCAGGTCTGTGGTGGGAGGCTAGTAGGAAGTTTTGAAAGACACAGCATGAGCAGTAGCTTGTGCACGACGAGAGCCCAGAAGCAGGCAAGGGCCAGGCCATAAGGGTCTGGTAGGGCACAATAAAGAGTATGTCTTTCTTTTCACCTGTGTGCATCTGCAAGCACACCTTCTGTCTGTAATGTGGAGAACAGATGGGAGAGGGACCAGGGTGGAAGGGAGGAGGAGACCTATCAGGAGACTAGGCCGATAGTCTGAGTGAGGGATGATGGGGTGGAATAAGTGGTAGACATAAAGATACTTTGGATTTGGAATTTTATGGACTTATAGTAAGAAATCTTGATTGGATTTGTGGCCCAAAGTGTTACTAATGAAATATAATGAACTATAAAATGAAAGCAAACTGTGAAGTCATACTAAGTCTAATTAGTACACATGATCAAATTGCCAACATCTGCTGGATCACTGAAAAAGCAAGAGAGTTCCAGAAAAACATCTACCTTTGCTTTATTGACTACATCAAACCCTTTGACTGTGTGGATCACAACAAACTGTGGAAAATTTTGAAAGAGATGGGAATACCAGACCACCTGAACTGTCTCCTGAGAAATCTTTATGCAGGTCAAGAAGCAATAAGTTAGAACTGGACATGAAACAACAGACTGGTTCCAAATCAGGAAAGGAATACGTCAAGGCTGTATATTGTCACCCTGTTTATTCAACTTATATGCAGAATACATCATGCTAAATGCCAGGATGGATGAAGCACAAGCTGGAATCAAGATTGCCAGGAGAAATATCAATACCTCAAATACGCAGTGACACCACCCTTATGGCAGAAAGTCAAGAAGAACTATAAGAGCCTCTTGATGAAAGTGAAAAATTTGGCTTAAAACTCAACATTCAGAAAACTAAGATCATGGCATCCGGTCCCACTATTTCATGGCGAATAGATGGGGAAACAATGGAAACAATGAGAGACTTTATTTTGGGGGTCTCTAAAATCACTGCAGATGGTGACTGCAGCCATGAAATTAAAAGATGCTTGCTCCTTGGAACAAAAGCTGTGACCAACCTAAACAGCATATTAAAAAGCAGAGACATTACTTTGCCAACAAAGGTCCATCTGGTCAAAGCTATGGTTTTTCCAGTAGTGATGTATAGATGTGAGAGTTGGACTATGAAGAAAGCTGAGCACCAAAGAATTGATGCTTTGAACTGTGGTGTTGGAGAAGACTCTTGAGAGTCCCTTGGACAGCAAGGAGATTCAACCAGTCCATCCTAAAGGAGATCAGCCCTGGATGTTCACTGGAAGGACTGATGTTGAAGCTGAAATTCCAATACTTTGGCCACCCGAGGCGAAGAACTGATTCATTGGAAAAGACCCTGATGCTGGGAAAGCTTGAAGGCAGGAGGAGAAGGGGACGACAGAGGATGAGATGGTTGGATGTCATCACTGATGTAATGGACATAAGTTTGAATAGGCTCCAGGAGTTGGTGATGGACAAGGAAGCCTGGCATGCTGGAGTCCGTGGGATCAAAAAGAGTCGGACATGACTGAGCAACTGAACTGAACTGAACTGCTTGGTGTATTACTGTAATATCTATAACTACATGAGATGTATTTCAGTAAAAATGACTTTGGCCTCACAGTATAGTTTGAGTTCACAGCTCTTTTATTAAAGAAAATTTACCTTTACCACAATGGGTGGCTTATGTCCCTTTTCTCTAAATGTTTTTTTTTAAAACTAAAACATATATCATGACATTTGTTTCTTATCCATGATAGATTTTGAAAACATTAGGAACCTTAGGAGTATACTTTTCCTAGTTAGCTTTGTGTGAATTTTTACGTTTTAAAATATAAACTCCTGGTTTAAGTATAAACTTCTACTAAATCCAAAATCACTAGTGAAATAACTCCCATCAAATGAAGACAAAGGTATTCACTTTGACTTAACTTGATACCAGAATATATAAAACCATATACTTTAAACTCAAAAAATCCCAAATGCACTTGCAATTGTGCTTGTATCTTTCAAAATGTGACATGATGTAATCTATTCTTTCTTTCCTGTTTGAGACAGAGTCAGTTTGAATGGAATTCACACATGCACTAGAGAGAGCAAGCTAATTTATCAAGAGTGCCAGCAACAGCAATCCCAGGCTTTACAGATTCTGGGTTTCTGCTCAGTTGTGTCCATCTCTTTGCGACCCTATGGACTGCAGCCCACCAGGCTCCTTTGCCCATGGAGTTTTGCAGGCAAGAACACTGGAGTGGGTTGCCATTTCCTTCTCCAGGGGCTCTTCCCATCCCATGGATCAAACCTGTGTCTCCTGCATCTCCTGCATTGACAGATGGATTCTTAACCACTGCATCACCTGGGAAGACCTTTAGAAATTGTATGTGTGGGTTACTCAGTCATGTCCGATTCTGTGACCCCATGGACTATAGTCCACCAGGCTCCTCTGCCAATAGGATTTCCCAGGCAAGAATACTAGAGTGAGTTGCCATTCCCTTCTCCAAGGGACCTTCCCGACCCAGGAATCAAACCTGGGTCTCCTGCATTGCAAGCTGATTCTTTACTGTCTGAGCCATCAAGGAAATCCTTTAAAGATACTAGTCTCCATTAATTTCCACTAAGATTGAGTGGCAGACAAGCTTTTCTCCTCCTAGCATCCCTCTTTTCATTCCCCACCCTCCATCCTGGGAGGGACCTTTTTTAAGTGGAAAAAGAAACAGAGCAAAATAACCCTTTGGTATTTATGTTATTAAAGTGATCAATATCAGCAAGAGAAGGAAAAGGAGTTGATCTGGTGGAGGATTTCTCTTCTCGGAAGGACCTACAATTCCCTCCCAAAACTCATGCTGCCTAGTTGGCTTTATTGAGAGGAAAATCAAAGTGGTTAATTAACTGGGATTGGGGTGGAGGAGAGAGCCCGAGCGAGGGATAAAAACACTGAGGGAACAAAGATAGAAGAGATTACCAAACACCTCTCTGATGTGGCCTCTAAGTACAGAGAGGGGACTTGATACAAAAAGCAAACTTGTCTATTTTGTGATTTAATATGGCCTTTGTGTATTTGTGAACTGATTATGTAAAAACATGATTTTTCTCTGATGAGGAATAGTACCTTCACACCTTTCCAGATGTTATAGGCTTAAGCAAGAGTTTGCACTATTTTTTAAGTTAATTTTTATTGGCGTATAGCTGATTTACAATGTTGTGTTAGTTTCTACCGTACAGCAAAATGAATCAGGCTTACATATACACATATCCCCTCCCTTTTGGCCTTCCTTCCCATTCGGGTCACCACAATGAGTTGGGAAGAGTTTCCTATGCTATACACTGTGTTCTCATTCATTATCTATTTTACACATAGTATCAATACTATATATGTGTCAATCCCAATCTCCCAATTTGCTACTCCCTCCCTTTTCCCTGCTTGGTGTCCTTACATTTGTCCTCTACATTTGTGTCTCTATTTATGCTTTGCAAATAAGATCATCTATACCACTTTGCTAGATTCCATATATATACATTAATATACAATATCTGTTTTTCCCTTTCTGACTTACCTCACTCTGTATGACTCTCTCTAGGTTCATCCGTGTCTCTACAAATGATCCAATTTCATTCTTTTTTATGACTGAGTAAAATTCCATTGTATACACATACTACATCTTCTTTATCCATTCACCTGTTGATGAACATTTAGGCTGCTTTTGTGTCCTGGCTGTCATAAATAGTGCTGCTCTGAACATCGGGGTGCATGTATCTTTTTGAATTAGAGTTTTCACCTTTTCCAGATATATATGCTCAGGAGTGGGATTCTGGGTCATATGGTAGCTCTATCTTTTGTTTTTTAAGGAACCCACACAGTTTTCCATAGTGGCTGTACTAATTTATATTTCCACAAACAGTGCAGGAGCAACCCTGGTATTTTATAAATAAGGCACCCACAATGTTAAATAACTCATCCAGATTCCTACAGTTAGTTTGTGTTCAGCAGCAAGGACCAGAACCCACTTACCTAATCCCTTCCCATCAATGTTCTTTCAGTCTGAACCCATTGTAGTGGCTCCACCATCACAATGAGCAGGAGAACTTAGAAGGCATTACTAAGTATTTTCCTTGAGAAACAGTAAATTGCTCTCTCCAATGATGATTTGTCTAGTCAAGTCTAAAATGTGATTATGTCTGATTCTAATTTTGGTGCCTAGAGAATTTTGCCATTACGTCCTATAAGAAACTATCATACTGTAATACGGAGACCTGAAGCAATTCTTCTATTCAGGACCCGGTTGACTCAAATGCAAGTGCTCCAAAGACAAGAACCCTGCCTTATTCACCTTTAATCCCTAGAATCAAAGTCATCAATAACAGAAAATGTTCCCATCACAGATAGGAAATGACAAGGGCCTAAGAGGAGCAGCAAGTATGTGTAGGGCTGAAGTTGGGGGCAAATCATAGAAAAAAGACATTGAGGAACTGCTTCTGAAATATAAAAACACAAGTTATCTATGCTCAAATATAGATAATATTTGAAATTAATGAGCCATTGTTGATCACAGAACGTACACCTCCTAGGTGGTATACTCAGGATTTTTACTTTAGTTTGGCTGTGCCGGGTTTTAGTTGTGGAACATGGTATCTTTGCTTGTGGCATGTGGGATCTAGTTCCCTGACCAAGGAACGAACCTGAGCCCCTTTCATTGAAGTGTGGAGTCCTAGCCACCGGACCACCAGGGGAGTTCCTACACTAAGTAGTTTTAAATTAATGAGTGAGAGAATGTTAGATACAAGATAATCGGAAAGTCCTCTTGGAATTGTGTGATAAAGTCAGATATGTGTGATAAAGTCAGTCTGGGAGTACACTCTTTTTTTGGTATGTGATCTGGGTTATTATTTTTTTTTTTTTAATATTTATTTGGCTGTGTTGGGTCTTAGCTGTGGCATGCAGGCTCCAGACTATGTGGGCTTCAGTAGTTGCAATGCATAGACTTAGCTGTTCTGAGGCACGTGAGATCTTAGTTCCCCTGACAAGGGATCGAACCCAATTTACCTGCATTGCAAGGAAGATCCTTAACTACTGGACCACCAGGGAAGTCCCCAAGATGTGGAGTTTTAAAGCACGTAATTTGGGCTTGAAGATTATGGACAGAAAATGGGCCTGGAGATTATCATATGAAGTGAAGTTAGAGAAAGACAGATATCATATGATATTGCTTACATATGGAATCTAAAAATGATACAAATGAACTTATTTAGAAGACAGAAATAGAGTCACAGATGTAGAAAAGAAACTTATGGTTATGAGACAGAAATAGGGGGATAATTTGGGAGATTAGGATTGATACATACACACGACTATAGATAAAATAGAAAACTAATAAGGACCTGCCGTATACATAGGGAACTCTACTCAATACTCTGTAATGACTTATATGGGAAAATAATCTAAAAAAGAGCAGGTATATGTGTAACGGATTCACTTTACTGTATAGCAGAAACTAATTCAATATTGTAAATCAACTATATTCCAATAAAAAAATTTTTAAAAAGGAGATATGAATTAAGAAACCAAAGTCCTGACAAGTCAGAAGATAAGTCTGTGAGCACAGGTTAGCCTTCTTAGT
>NW_011495023.1:5644770-5659623 GCF_000754665.1 Bison bison bison
CCTTCTTAGTGCACGACTGCGTGGGGCAGTGGGCTTGGCTTGAGATCCGCTGTCTCACCCATTAGTGCTTCTAGTGGATGGAGCCCACTGCTGACACCTCCTAGGAAGCAATTTTGAGCTGCCTTTCCTTTGGTTTTCTCTGTGATGCCCCCATTATGCCTTACAGAATTCTATCACCAATTTTTTTTCCAAGTGAAAAATATCATATTGATTTTTTATAAACAAAACGTTCGTTATAAACCTGCAAACAATCCAGAAAAGCATTAAGAAGAAATCACAAATCCCTTGAAATCCCATTCGAAAGTCATTATCAATAGTATTTCTTTAGGTACCTCTCTTCCACAATAGACTGGAGTTCTCTGAAGGCAATGACTATTCTTCTTAAATTTGTATCCACTTAGTAGCATAATAGGTGCTCAATCAGAGTTTAGTGATGGAATAAATGATCAACTTTTGTTACACTCTGGATATACAGTTGCTGTCTTCTTTGGGACAGGGAATTTGCAGTCAAGGGGAGAGAAAACAATGAAATAGGTGAAATTCTGGCAATAGTAACAGTTCTACGGGCTCAGCTAAGACAGGGGTTCCCAACCTCCAGGATCTAATGTCTGATCATCTAAGGTGGAACTTATGTAATAATAATAGAAATAAAGTGCACAGTAAGTGTAGTGTGCTTAAATCATTCTGAAACCATCCACCCTCCTCATTCATGGAGAAATTGTTTTCTGTGAAACCGGTCCCTGATGCCAAAAAGGTTGGATACTAAGAGATAGTGATCATTTCTGCCTGGCAGGATAAAAAGACATTGAATCTGGTCCTCTATGATTGACTGCATCTTGCTAAATTAAAAACAATCTCTGAAGATATTTCAGAGAGTGTCTATGAAAAGAGACACAGAGCTGTCATGAGCACAGCATGTTCTCATAATCTGGTGTTGTGGAGAATATAGGGCTCTTAGGAAAGAGAATTGGAAAATAAGGAAATCATCACTTGTGAAGCCCTTATTATGTGTCAGGTACTGGGTACTTCCTATCATTATCTTTCCCGAAAGAATGGTGGTGAGGTAGTAATGAGACACAGAGAAGGTAGTTATTAGATATATGAATAGACGAGGAGGTGCTAGAGGGGCCCAGCCCATCGCAAAGGGTCTTGAAGGTCACCCAGGCAAGGTTATGTAGAGACTTTAGGTAGAGGAATGACTTAACCAGAGCAGTGTAGCTTTTTTTTTAGTTTATAACTACCTTAACAAGACATACTGTTTCTTACCACCATTAGTGATCAAATTTACCATTTTCCTCCCATAAACTGAGTCACTAGAATCTCACATCTAGAAATGTGACTTAATGTTATTTCATGTATTATTTTTTTTTACAGATGGAAGACATTTTTGATGATATTATGCCTAGTCACCTTGTTTCAGACCTGTTTCTAGGACACCCTACAAATATTAAGATTTAACTTTTGCTTTTTAAGCATCTGCTCACTTGTTCATACATGCATGCATGCTCAGTCGCTCAGTCGAGTCCTACTCTTGCGACCCCATGAACTGTAGCCCTCCAGGCTCCTCTGTCCATGGGATTTCCCAGGCAAGAATACTGGAATGGGTTGCCATTTCCTACTCTAAGGGATCTTTGTGTTTAGCTCTTCTTTTTTGAGCTCTCCTCATTTTATCAGGGACCTATTATTTCTGTCTCAATTGAAAGAGTCCAGACACTTTTTCTTTTCAATTATTTTCCTTCATCGTATCGTGAATCTTGCTCAGCGTCTTAAACAGCCACATTTCTTATCAGAATGCAGCTTCGATTGTACTTTTCTGTTGTTTCTTTGCGTCTGCATCCAGACATCACATTGTATTGTCTGTTTCTTTTCATCACAGGTTTTGCTTAATTCTAACTGTGTCTGTGGACTCAAGTATTGTTACCTCTCACAATAAGAAGCTTCTCTGCTTCACTGTTCTCTTTCCTTCCTTCCTTTCTTCCTTCCTCCTGCTCTCTCTTTTTCTATGTTGTTACTCCAGGCTGAGGAAGATCTGCTTATCTGTAGAAGGCATCTGTCTTTAGCACTCATTTCTTCTGTTTACTTACTGACTTATTATCTAACTCTTAGGAGCAAACTGATTCTAAGGGATTCACATTGCTGCTTGCTTCCTTGTAGGTGGCCACTAAGAGGACTGTGAGATCACATTTTTCATACAATTATCAAATGAATAGACAAAGAGATGTAAAACATCTGGACCTTTGGGTAAGCATTTGGTAGCATATGCATTAGAGAAATGGAGATGAATTCCCTTGGTTACTGATACCACGAAATGGATCTTAGATAAGACTGTAAACAAGGAATACTTTAAAATGAAGCAGCAAGTGAGTGAACGATCTTGGTTTAGATTAGCAGACTTGGTAGGGTTTAAGGTCAAACTCAGCTTTGTTTAACATCTTCGTAAATAATCTAGAAGATTGATTTAAAAGAACCCTTAATCACATGTTTAAGGGACTCCAAGCTGGGAGGTGTTAAACATGATATGAGGAAAAACACCAGAAGAGGTAGATGGATCGAATGATAAATGTACCCCCCCCCCAATTAAACAGGAAAAATATAAAATGGTAGTTTTGTATGGGAAACAATTTCAAGTCAAGTTATTAAAAGAAAAAAAAAAAAACACAGTAAAGGAAGAACAATGTTGAAAGAGGCCACAGAAAGCAATCTGAATACAGTACAGAAGCTAAAATGGTCATTATTATATAGAGTTCTTATAAAATGACTCTGCTTTCTCATGCGTCAGTGGTAAAGAATCTGCCTGCCAATGCAGGAGACGCAGGTTTGATCCCTGGGTGGGGAACACCCCTTGGAGGAGGTAATGGCAACCTACTCCAGTATTTTTGCCTGGAGAATCCCATGGTCAGAGAAGCCTGGAGGGCTACAGTTTACGGGGTCAAAAAAGACTTGGACACAACTTAGCACTCACACACGCACACACAACTCTTTACTATAATTTGCTCACCTAAATGCCAACATGAAACAGAACTATCAAGGCTTATATGCCAGTCATAAAATCAAATGACCCAAATTGTGCGTTTTATACTCAAGTTTTATTAAAATATTAACATTTAGAAAGACTGATTTCGGGGTATGGTGCACAGCGGAAAAGAACTTTAACACATGCTGAGATTCATGTAACCACCACCACACTCAGGTGACAGGAGACTTCCATCATTCCTCAACACTGTTTTTCGTACCCAGCTTCCTCCCCGAAACCTCGCAACTACTTACTCTCTCTGTTACTACAGCTTTGCCGATTGAGGATGTTAAGTAAAATAAAATAATTTCTTACATAACTTTCCATGTAAATAAAATCAATTTTTATGTAACTTTGAGGTGATTTTTTTTTAATTGTGGTCAAAAATATATCTTAATCACTTTCAAGTGTACACTCCAAGTGTTAACCATATGTATCCATTTGCACAATACTCTTGTAGAACTTTTTCAGCTTGCAAAACTGAAAGTCTATATCCACTGAACAATTCCCCTTTCCTCCTCCCCAAAGGCCCCGGAAATCAACATTCTACTTTCTGTTTCTAAGACTTTGACTAGTTTTTAAAATTTATTTTCAACTGGAGGATAATTGAATTACAATGTTGTGCTGGGCTTTGCTGTACAACAACGTGAATAAGCCGTGGGGCTACATATATCCCCTCCTTCTTGAGCCTGCCTTCCAGCCTCCCGCATCCCATCCCTCTAGCCTGTCACCAAGCACCAAGCTGAGCTCCCTGTGCTACACAGGAACTTTCCACTAGCTGTCTATTTCACACATGATAGTGTATATATGTCAGTGCGACTCTCTCAATTCGTTCCACCCTCTCCTTCCCCTGCTGAATCCACAAGTCCATTCTCTACATTTGTGTCTCTATTCCTGCCCTGGAATTACTTTCATCAGTACCATTTTTCTAGATTCTATATATATGTGTTAATATATGATGTTTGATGTTCTCTGACTTACTTTACTCTGTATAATATCTCTAGGTTTCTTCATCTCACTAAAACTGACTCAAATTCATTCCTTTTTATGGCTGAGAGATATTCCATTGTATATATGTACCACAACTTCTTTATCCACTCTCCTATGGAGAGTTTGACTACTTAAGATTCCTCATGTAAGTAGGAAGATGTAGAATTTGTCCTTCTGTGATTGGCTTATTTCACTTAGCATAATGTCCTCAAGATTCATCCCTTTTGTAGCATGTGACAGGATTTCCTTCCTTTTTTAAGGTTGTATAATATTCCATTATATGGATACTCCACATTTCCTTTATCCATTCATCTCCTGATAGACATTTAAATTGCTTCCACCTTTTGGCTATTGTGAATAACGCTATAATGAACATGGTTGTGTGACTATGTCTTCAAGATCCTGTTTTCAATTCTTTTGCATATATTTATATACCCAGAGGTGAGACTGCTGTATGATCTGGTATCTGTAAAATGGTAGTTAGATGCTTCACACTCATGTTTGATTTTTTTTTTTGACAAAAACATTCCATCGTTAGATATATAATGTCTGGTCTTCTTCCATCGTGTGAGATTATCAGTCACAGACTATGAAAAGGTTATATTTAATTCTATCATTCCTTCTTTGTTTATTAATTCAAATTTCCCTATAAAGAAACACTTCCCTTCAATAACTGTTTGGCTACCTTAAGTGTTATGGACTGAATTGTTTCCCCCAAAATTCATATGCTGAAGCCCTAACCCCCAGCACCTCAGAATATGACTGTATGGAAATAGGGCCCTTAGTTTGCAGGGCAGGCATAGAGGTGCAGGCATAGAGGTGCAGGCATAGAGAATGGATTTGCGGACACCATGGTGGGACAAACTGAGAGAGCAGCACGGATATATACACACTGCCATGTGCAAAATAGAGAGCTGGTAGGAAGCTGCTGTACAGCACAGGGCGCTCAGCTCTGAGCCCGGTGATGACCTAAAGGGGTGGGTGGAAGGGAGGCTCAAGAGAGAGGGGTATATGTCTACACATGGCTCAGCAGGTAAAGAATCCACCTGCAAGGCAGAAGACACAGCAGACACAGCTTTGATCCCTGGGTCGGGAAGATCCCCTGGAGGAGGAAATGGCAACTCCTGAAAAATCCCATGGACAGAGGGGACAGATGGACTACAGTCCAAAGGGTCACAAAGAGTTGGACACGACTGACTGAACACAGTTGATTCACACTCTGTTGTACAGCAGAAACTAACACAACATTGTAAAGCAATTATACTCCAATTAAAAAAAAAACTTTAAAAAAAGTTAAAAGGACACCATTAAGATGGGTTCTAATCCAATCTGACTGGTGGACACACAGAGACACATTAGGCATGTGCACACAGAAGAAAGGCCACGTGAGGACACAGCAAGGAGATGTCCATCTGCAAGACCAGGAGAGAAGCCTCAAGACAGGACAAGTTAATCTCACACGTTTGGCCTCCAGAACTGAGAGAAGTTTCTGGTATTTAAGCCACCCGTACTTTATTGTGACAGTCACAGCAAACTAATACATGGAGGTAAGCTTGTAGGAAAGGCAGGATAAATGCTTGATATTTATTACCAGTTTGCCTTTATCTTGAGTTATCTTTGATTTCTTTTTCTTTTTTTTTGCCATTACTCTGGGCTTTAACTTGATATCTCGACAGGAAGAAATAAAAAAAATTACAAGGAGTAGGAAAAGCGTTGAATTGTGTGATACTGCTGAAAAATGTAAAAAAATGATAGTCTCTCAGTTGTGTCCAACTCTCTGTGACCCCATGGGCTGTAGCCTGCCAGGCTTCTCTCTGTATGGAATTCTCCGAGTAAGAAAACTGGAGTGGGTAGACAATCCCTTCTCCAGAGGATCTTCCTGACCCAGGGATTGAACCCGAGTTTCCTGTATTGCAGAAAGATTCTTTACCATCTGAGCCACCAGAGAAGTCCTAGTTAACTCTAAATGGATGATGATCATGTGTTTAAGGACTGCAGGGTAGCTATTAAGGGAGGGTGTAGCACACAAACATTTCTATTCCAATGCCCCTTTCTTCTGTAACACTTCATGTAAAACATGTAAAGCATCTAAAATCCTTCAGTTAAGTCTTCCTCCTTGGGTGCCAAGTGCTTTGATTATTTGGTGGGTGTGCTGCCTTCAAGTGATAGTATCCTCTTAAAAGGTTAGTGGTCTTTTTGGCTGATTCATACCATTAGGTAAATATAAAATCCCTCAGAGGGAAGATATGAGTTTTATCAACCAATGTTAGAAGAGAGGCATCTACTCAAAGCAGCTGGTACCTCCTCAACCCAAGCCCAATGGGAATCTGTTGTCTTTGTCCCTCACCCATCACAGAAACAGCCTCTTCTAGCTTTTGAGCCCTAACTATGTACACAGTGATGTTCTGATCCTGTAACTTCTGCCCCAGAATTCAGATGTATTTGGTGCTCTACCAGGCTTCGGCGAGAGTGGAGAGTTGTCTGAGTGGCTTTGGAATCAAAAGGGAAGGGAATCTGAACTCAAAATCCCCTTTAATTTGTCTTGATTAGATTTTAAGTTTGTAACTTTTAATTTTTTTTTTTTTTTTTTTTGGCTGTGCCTCGCAGCATGTGGGATCTTAGCTCCTCAACCAGGGATGAAACATGGACCCTCTACCCTGGAAACACAGAGTCCTAACCACTGGACTGTCAGGGAAGTCCTAAGTCTATAAGTTATAGATCACTGCCTCAAAACACAAGAACAAAATGTTGGCACATTAAATATGCATACTATGTTGTAATATAAAGATACATCACATGATTGTTGGTATAGCTGTTATGTATACGTAATTAATAAGACGTGGGTTTGATCCCTGGGTCTGGAAGATCACCTGGAGAAGGAAATATCAACCCACTGCAGGATTCTTGCCTGGGAAATCCCATACACAGAGGAGCCTGGCGGGCTACAGTCCATGGGGTCGCAAAGAGTTGGACACAACTTAGCAACTAAACAATAAAAATAATTAGTTGGAATCATAATCAGAGAAAATTATGTGTTTAAATACACTGAATCTGAAATACGTTTTTTTAATTTCAGTGAAGAACTTTGCCATGATATACCACATATATCTTAAATGTCCCATTAGGGACTAGAAAGTATGATTACAATTCAAGTTAGAGATTGTAGTTTAAAGTTACCACATGAGAGAACTCATGTATTGATTGCCAAATGATTTTTACTTAAATTTAGCTAATTCCATCAATAAGCTGACACGGAGGGTGGAAATTTACTAGAACAGATGTTTGAACTCCCATAGACATTTGGATGCATCAGAAAACTGCAGAGATGGTGAGTTATCCATCTTAAACGCTGCTGGTTCAAAACGTTTGAATCACCCTGGTTCAATTAAATGTCTCTAAATGAATTATAAGTTAACAAAATGCTTGTCAGGCCAAACTCTGATCCAGGCTCGCCTCGGTGTGATGCAAACAGTGGCCGCAGGCCAAGGACGCGCCGTGCTCTCACGCTGAAATATGAACTGGGCTCTGGGGAGACCAGAGAAGCCTAAACAAACATCTGGGCCCTTCTAGCTGCTTACTATTTTCAGTTTTTACAACAGTCGTCTCTGGATTTCTGTATAAAAACAAAACCTACTGTACACTTCTCCTTAGAAGAGACAAGAAAATCCTCAGATTCCAGCACCAATTTGGTTTCCATCAGTACTGACACTTCTCCTTTTTTAAAGCAAATTATCTTTTTCCTCAACTGTCTTTTCCCTTCCATTACCTCTTTATCTGTTTTGTTTTTTCTTACCACGTTTTGATTTTTTATCAAATTATTAAGAGGCATTTAATTAATACCTAGTAATGACAAATCTAGGAAATAGGATAATCTGTGTGACAAGAACAGTTGATACGCTTGGATAACTAAGAATTAGAATTATAAATGGGTTCACTATCTAGAACTACAGCCCGCCCCTCTAACACAGATAGTTGGCCTGTGGCCTGTAAATGGACTTGGTTTGGTTAACTCAATGTTCTTTTTAAAGACTGAATATGAGTGATATTTAAGCAGAAGGCATTTCTAGTTGATCCCAGGCCAAACAATCTTAAACTCTCCCTCTCACATGTACCCCACCTGAATGGTCTCTGAGTCAGCTAAGCTTGTCCCTGGTCAGAGTTTTCATGCAGAAAAGACCACAAAATCACATTTCTCAAATGTTCATCAGGGAGTCCTGAGGTGTGGCTCTGCTGCTGCTTCTGCTAAGTCGCTTCAGTCGTGTCCGACTCTGTGCGACCCCATAGACAGCAGCCCACCAGGCTCCCCCGTCCCTGGGATTCTCCAGGCAAGAACACCGGAGTGGGTTGCCATCTCCTTCTCCATTGCGTGAAAGTGAAAAGTGAAAGTGAAGTCGCTCAGTCGCATCGGACTCGTAGTAACCCCATGGACTGCAGCCTACCAAGGTCCTCCATCCATGGGATTTTCTAGGCAAGAGTACTGGAATGGGCTTGCCATTGCCTTCTCCGGAGGTGTGGCTCAGGGCTGTGCATTTTTAAGGAGCATTTCAGGTGATCGTGTGGATTTGATCTTGAGCCACACTAAAGAAACATCACTGAGAAGATTTTCCAAATTGTTTTTGTGTGCTTGTGTGACAAAATAACCAAATGAAATCAAAATAGTTCCTATACTAATAGTCCTACAGAAAACTGACAGAGTAGTTAAATAAGGATAACAACAATAATCTATTTTTTAAATGTGGAAAATTAGGCAACATTTCTCCAAATGTTTTTTCCCTTTTTTCCTTTTCAGGAAGTTTTTTTTTCCTCTGATTTTTAAAAGTTATACTAAAGCCATACATTATAGAAAAGTAGAAAAAGAAAAACATTATCCTAACTTCACCCATCTAGAGAGAGATACTTTTAAAGTATAACATAATATGCAAGGTAATAAAAGTATAACATAAATATAACAATATAAAATATTTATATAATAAAATTAAAAAATCTACTTTACAAAATCAAAGAAATTTCTGTACCATAAAAAGTCACAGTTGAACAAACAAGCAAAATTCAAGTTTCATCAGTTCAGTTCAGTTCAGTCACTCAGTCGTGTCCAACTGTTTGCGACCCCATGAATTGCAGCACGCCAGGCCTCCCTGTCCATCACCAACTCCCAGAGTTCACTCAAACTCACGTCCATCGAGTCGGTGATGCCATCCAGCCAGCTCATCCTCTGTCGTCCCCTTCTCCTCCTGCCCCCAATCCCTCCCAGCGTCAGAGTCTTTTCCAGTGAGTCAACTCTTCACATGAGGTGGCCAAAGTACTGGAGTTTCAGCTTTAACATCATTCGCTCCAAAGAACACCCAGGGCTGATCTCCTTTAGAATGGACTCGTTGGATCTCCTTGCAGTCCAAGGGACTCTCAAGAGTCTTCTCCAACACCACAGTTCAAAAGCATCAATTCTTCGGTGCTCAGCTTTCTTCACAGTCCAACTCTCACATCCATACATGACCACAGGAAAAACCACAGCCTTGACTAGACGAACCTTTGTTGGCTGAATATGCTATCTAGGTTGGTCATAACTTTTCTTCCAAGGAGTAAGCGTCTTTTAATTTCATGGCTGCAGTCACCATCTGCAGTGATTTTGGAGCCCAAAAAGATAAAGTCTGACACTGTTTCCACTGTTTCCCCATCTATTTCCCATGAAGTGATGGGACCAGGTGCCATGATCTTCATTTTCTGAATGTTGAGCTTTAAGCCAACTTTTTCACTCTCCTCTTTGACTTTCATCAAAAGGCATTTTAGTTCCTCTTCCCTTTCTGCCATAAGGGTGGTGTCATCTGCATATCTGAGGTTATTGATATTTCTCAAGTTTCATAGAACTGCATAAAATCGAAAGTAAAATTCTCCTTTCCCAAGTCAATCCTGAGAGTGGCTCTTTTTCTTCATTTCCTTTTAGTAACTTAAAAAAAAGTAGCATTATATCTTTAGATAAATACTTAATATGTTAATTGTTTTTCTCCATTCAATTTAGGTATAACTTGTATTCAGTAATTTGCATATAAACCTGAAGTCCACTCAAAGAAATTGTTACATATGTCCACAACCACTGCTGTTACCTGAATCAAGCTACAGAGCATTTCAGCTCCTATGAGGCTCCCTCTTACCCCTTCTCAGTTAGTATTCCCTCTGAGATAATCACTTTTCTCCTTCATCAGCACAGATGAGCTCTGCAAGTGTTTGAATGTTCAGTAAATGGAATCCTATAGTATATACGCTTTCCATTCACACGTCTTTCATTCAGCGTAGAGTATGTGAGATTCAGTCATGGTTTACTTTTCACTGCTGTGTAGTATTCTACTATATGACTACACCACAATTTATCTGTTATATTGTTGATGGACTTTTGGGTGGTTTCCAGTTTTTATTATGAATAATTCTACTATGACCATTCTTGAGTGTCTTCTCGTGGACATAAGAACTCAAATCTCTTGGGTATATAACAGGACTTCAATCTATCAATCTTTTTTTCTCCTTATAAAAAATAATTATCCACCCTCAGGTCATAAAAATATTCTCTTGTTGTGTCAACTTTCACACTTGGGTTTAAGATTCATCTTGAAGTAGAGGCCAAAATTCTTTTTTTTCCCCTTTTAAGTGTATATTTACTTCTTTTTTAATTTATTTTTTTAATGAAGGATAATTGCTTTACAGAATTTTCTGTTGTTTTCTGTCAAACCTCAACATGAATCAGCCGTATGTATACATATATCCCCTCTCTTTTGAACCTCCCTCCCATCTCCCTCCCATCCCAGCTCTCTAGGTTGATACAGATCCCCTGTTTGAGTTTGCTGACCCATATAGCAAATTCCTGTTGGCTGTCTATTTTACATATGGTAATGTAAGTCTCCATGTTACTCTTTCCATACATCTCACTCTCTCCTCCCCTCTCCCCATGTCCATAAGTCTAGTCTCTATGTGTGTTTCTCCATTGCTGCCCTGTAAATAAATTCTTCAGTACGATTTATATAGATTCTGTATATATGCATTAGAATATGATATTAATCTTTCTGACTCACTTCACTCTGTATAATAGGTTCTAGGTTCACCCATCTCATTAGAACTGACTCAAATGCATTCATTTCTATGGCTGAGTAATATTCCATTGTGATTATATACCACAACCTGTTTATCCATTCATCTGTAAATGGACATCTAGGTTGCGTCCATGTTCTAGCTATTGTAAATAGTGCTGCAGTGAACAATGGGATACATGTGTCTCTTTCAATTTTGGTTTCCTCGGGGTATATGCCTAGGAGTATGATTGCTGGGTCATATGGTGGTTTTATTGCTAGTTTTTTAAGGAATCTCCATACTGTGTCTCTTTCAATTTTGGTTTCCTTGGGATATATGCCTAGGAGTATGATTGCTGGGTCATATGGTAGTTTTATTGCTAGTTTTTTAAGGAATCTCCGTATTGGTTGTATCAATATACATTCCCACCAACAGTGCAAGAGCATTCCCTTTTCTCCATACCCTCTCCAGCATTTATTGTTTGTAGATTTTTTTATGAGGGCCATTCTGACCGGTGTGAGCTGATATCTCATTGAAGTTTTGATTTGCATTTCACTAATAATGAGTGATGTTGAGCATCTTTTCATATATTTGTTAGCCATCTGTATGTCTTCATTAGAGAAATGTTTACTTAGGTCTTTTTCCCACTTTTTGTTTGGGTTTTTTGCTTTTCTGGTATTGAGTTGTATGAGCTGCTTGTATATTTTGGAAATTAATCCTTTCTCAGTTGTTTCATTTGCTATTATTTTCTCCCATTCTGAGGGCTGTCTTTCCACCTTGCTTATAGTTTCCTTTGCTGTGCAAAAGCTTTTAAGTTTAATCAGGTCCCAGTTGTTTACTTTTGCTTTTATTTCCATTACTCTAGGAGGTGGGTCATAGAGGATCTTGCTTTGATTTATGTCATTGAGCATTCTGCCTATGTTTTCCTCTAAGAGTTTTATAGTTTCTGGTCTTACATTTAGGTCTTTAATCCATTTTGAGTTATCTTTGTGTATGGTAATGAAGTCGCTCAGTCGTATCCGACTCTTTGCGACTCCATGGACAGTAGCCTTCCAGGCTCTGCAATCCATGGGATTTTCCAGGCAAGAATACTGGAGAGGGCTGCCATTTCCTTCTCCAGGGGATCTTCCCAACCCAGGGATTGAACCTGGGTCTCCTGCATTGCAGACAGATGCTTTTACCATCTGAGCCACCAGGGAAGACTGTGTATGGTAGGAAGTGGACAGATGCTTTTACTGTGTGAGCCACCAGAGAAGACTGTGTATGGGAGGAAGTGTTCTAATTTCACTCTTTTACATGTAGTTGTCCAGTTTTCCCAGCACCACTTATCAAAGAGGCTGTCTTTGCCCCATTGTATATTCTTGCCTTTGTCAAAAATAAGGTACCCATAGGTGCATGGGTTTCTTTCTGGGCTTTCTATCTTGTTTCATTGGTCTATATTTCTGCTTTTGTGCCAGTATCATACTGTCTTCATGACTATAGCTTCGTAGTATAATCTGAAGTCAGGAAGCTTGATTCCTCCAGTGCCTTCTTCTTCCTCAAGACTGCTTTAGCTATTCAGGGTCATTTGTGTTTCCATATGAATTGTGAGATTTCTTGGTCTAGTTTGGTGAAAAATGCCATTGGTAATTTGATAGGGATCACATTGAATCTGTAAACTGAGTTTGGTAGTATAGTCATTTTCACAATATTAATTCTTCCTACCCAGTAACATGGAATATCTCTCCATCTGTTTATGTCATCTTTGATTTCTTTCATTAGTGTCATAATTTTCTGTGTACAGTTCTTTCATCTCCTTCGGTAAGTTTATTCCGAGATATTTTATTCTTTTTGTTGCAATGGTGAATGGGACTGATTTCTTAATTTTCTTTCAGATTTTCCACCGTTAGTACATAGAAATGAAAGTGATTTCTGTGTATTGATTTTGTATCCTGCAACTTTGTAAAATTCACTGACTAGCTCTAGTAATGTTCTGATACTATCTTTAGGGTTTTTTATGTACAGTATCATGTCATCTGCAAATAGTGAGAGCGTTACTTCTTCTTTTCTGATCTGGATTCCTTTTATTTTTCTTCTCTGATTGACGTAGCTAGAACTTCCAGAACTATGTTGAATAACAGTGGTGAAAGTGGACACCCTTGTCTTCTTCCTGATCTTGGGGGAATGTGTTCAGTTTTTAACCATTGAGAATAATGTTTGCTGTAGGCTTATCATATATGGCCTTTACTATGTTGAGGTAGGTTCCTTCTATGCCCTTTTTTGGAAGAGTTATAATCATAAAAGGGTGCTGAAATTTGTCAAAGGCTTTTTCTGCATCTATTGAGATTATCATATGGTTTTTATCTTTCATTTTGTTAATGTGGTGTGTCACATTGATTGATTTGTATATACTGAAGAATCCTTGCATTCCTGGAATAAACCCAACTTGATCAGGGTGTATGAGCTTTTTGAGGTCTTGCTGAATTCTGTTTGCTAAAATTTTGTTGAGGATCTTTGCATTTACGTTCATCGGTGATATTGGCCTGTAGTTTTCTTTTTTTGTGTTGTCTTTGTTTGGTTTTGGTATCAGGGTGATGGTGGCCTTGTAGAATGAGTTTGGAGTGTTTCTTCCTCTGCAATTTTTTGAAAGAATTTTAGAAGGATAGGCATTAGTTCTTCTCTAAATGTTTGATAGAATTCTTCTGTGAAGCCATCTGGTCCTGGGCTTTTGTTTTTTGGGAGATTTTTGATCACAGCTTCAATTTCAGTACTTGTAATCGGCTGTTCATAATTTCTATTTCTTCCTGGTTCAGTCTTGGAAGATGGAACTTTTCTAAGAGTCTGTCCATTTCTTCCAGGTTATCAATTTTATTGACATATAATTGTTCATAATAGTCTTTTATAAACCTTTGTATTTCTGCATTGCCTTTTGTAACCTCTCCTTTTTCATTTCTAATTTTGTTAATTTGATTCTTCTCTCTTTTTTTCTTGATGAGTCTGGCTAAAGGCTTGTCAATTTTGTTTATCTTCTCACAGAACCAGCGTTTAGTTTTATTAATTTTTACTATTGTTTCTTTCATTTCTTTTTCAGTTATTTCTGCTTGGATCTTTATGATTTCTTTCCTTCTACTACTTTTAGAGTTTTTCTGTTCTTCTTTTTCCAGTTGCTTTAGGTGTAAAGTTAGGTTGTCTATTCGATGTTTTTCTTATTTCCTGAGGTAGGATTGTATTGCTATTAACTTCAGTAACCTGTTGGTTATTTAGAAACATATGGTTTAATCTTCATGTGTTTGTGTTTCTTACAGGGTTTTTTTGGTAATAATTTTATTTTCTTACAGTTTTTTTCTTGAAATTGATATCTTGTCTCATGGTGTTGTGGTCAGAGAAGATGCTTGATATGATTTCAATTTTCTTAAATTTACTGAGGCTTGATTTGTGACCAAAGATGTGGTCTATCCTGAGGAAGAGAGAAGAAGCACTTGAGAAGAAGTTGCATTCCTCTCCTTTTGGATGTAATGTCCTCATGAAATCAATGAGATCCATCTCATCTAATGTATCATTTAAGACTTGTGTTTCCTTATTAATTATCTGTTTTGATGATCTGTCCATTGCTGTGAGTGGGGTGTTAAAGTCTCCTACTATTATTGTGCTAGTGTCAACTTTTCCTTTTATGTCTGTTAGTGTTTGTCTTATGTATTGAGGTGCTCCTGTGTTGGGTGCACACAATACAGGAGAGACAGAAATTAGATAGAAAATTAGAGATACCAAGGGAACATTTTATGCAAAGATGGGCTCAATAAAGGACAGAAATGGTATGG
>NW_011495023.1:5659960-5663695 GCF_000754665.1 Bison bison bison
AATCCCAAAGAAAGGCAATGCCAAAGAGTGTTCAAACTACCACACAATTGCACTCATCTCACACGCTAGTAAAGTAATGCTCAAAATTCTCCAAGCTTCAACAATACATGAACCATGAATTTCTACATGTTCAAGCTGGTTTTAGAAAAGGCAGAGGAACCAGAGATCAAATTGCCAACATCCGCTGGATCATCAAAAAAGCAAGAGAGTCCCAGAAAAACATCTATTTCTGCTTTATTGACTATGCCAAAGCCTTTGACTGTGTGGATCATAATAAACTGTGAAAAATTCTGAAAGAGATGGGAATACCAGACCACCCTACCTGCCTCCTGAGAAATCTGTATGCAGGTCAGGAAGTAACAGTTAGAACTGTACATGGAACAGCAGATTGGTTCCAAATAGGAAAAGGAGTATGTCAAGGCTGTATATTGTCACCCTACTTATTTAACTTATATGCAGAGTACATCATGATAAACGCTGGGCTGGAAGAAGCACAAGCTGGAATCAAGAATGCTAGGAGAAATATCAATAACCTCAGATATGCAGATGACACCACCCTTGTGGCAGAAAGTGAAGAAGAACTAAAAGCCTCTTGATGAAAGTGAAAGAGGAGAGTGAAAAAGTTGGCTTAAAACTCAACATTTAGAAAACTAAGATCATGGCATCTGGTTCCATCACTTCATGGGAAATAGATGGGGAAACAGTGGAAACAGTGGCAGACTTTATTTTGGGGGGTTCCAAAATCACTGCAGATGGTGACTGCAGCCATGAAATTCAAAGAGGCTTACTCCTTGGAAGGAAAGTTATGACCAACCTAGATAGCATATTAAAAAGCAGAGACATTACTTTGCCAACAAAGGTCTGTCTAGTCAAGGCTATGGTTCTTCCAGTGGTCATGTATGGATGTGAGAGTTGGACTGTGAAGAAAGCTGAGTGCCGAAGAATTGATGCTTTTGAACTGTGGTGTTGGAGAAGACTCCTGAGAGTCCCTTGGACTGCAAGGAGATCCAACCAGTCGATCCTAAAGGAGATAAGTCCTGAATATTCATTGGAAGGGCTGATGCTGAAGCTGAAACTCCAATACTTTGGCCACCTGATGCAAAGAACTGACTCATTGGAAGAGACCCTGATTCTGCGAAAGACTGAAGGTGGGAGAAGGGGATGACAGAGGATGAGACGGTTGGATGGCATCACCAACTCAATGAACATGAGTTTGAGTAAAGTCCGGGAGTTAGTTATGAACAGAGAGGCCTGGCCTGTTGCAGTCTATGGGGTCGCAAAGAGTTGGACACGACTGAACAACTGAACTGAACTGAACTATGTTGGGTGCATAGATATTTACAATAGTTATGTCTTCCTCTTGCATTGATCTCTTGATCATTATGTAGTGTCCTTCCTTATCTCTTGTAATATTCTTTAAGTTCTATTTTGTCTGATATGAGGATGCTACTCCTACTTTCTTTTGCTTCCCATTTGCATGGAATATATTTTTCCACCCTCTCACTTTTAGTCTATATGTGTCTTTAGGTCTAAAGTGGGTTGGGTTTCTTATAGACAGCATATATATATCAGTCTTGTTTTTATATCCATTTAGCCAGTCTGGGTCCTTTGGTTGGAGCATTTAATCCATTTACATTTAAAGTAATTATTCATATCAGTCAGTTCAATTCAGTTCAGTTCAGTCACTCAGTCACGTCAGACTCTTTGTGATTCTGTGGACTACAGCATGCCAGGCCTCCCTGTCCAGTTCTGTGGAGTTTTCCTTTTTTTTCCCCCTTCTTTTCTCTCTTTTTTGTTTCTTTTCTCTTTTAAAAATTTTAATGTTTAGTTTTTTAAACCTATAATTTTTTTTTTTCTACATTGATTCCTTTGCTTTTCCTAGGGTTCTTTTCCCCTTGCAGTTAATCTTTAATATATATAAATCTTCATCTACCTCTATTTAACATTGTATATCTATTCTTTCTTTCTTTTTTTTTCCTCTCAACATATTTGTTAGTTTTGTTTTCATTGCTTTATTCCCTACTTGGCACCTTGCTTTAGTTTTGTTTTCCAGTTTGTGCTTAAGTGAGTTTTGTTCTTAACTGGTCAATATAATTTTTGATTTCCTTTGTTTGTTGGGTCAATCTACTTTATTTTTGTTGGACTGTTTTCACTTTGCTCATGGGTCTATACGTATATGTGTATATTCCATTATTTTAATTATTATTTGCCTGATTTTGTAACTGCCATTTGTCTGGGGTTCATCTTTTGTTTTTCATTTTTAGATATTTGTTTTAATCTCACTTAATGCCATAACAAACTACTTGTGGAATCTTCATTCCTGAGCAGTCATCAAGCCCTGACCCTTTGGAGTGGGAGCACTGACTTTAAGACCCTAGACTACCAGAGAACTAACCCTATGGAGTATCAGATAGTGAGAACTCACACAAAGGAAACCACTTGAATTCAAGACCAGCATCACCTAATCACCAGGAGCACCCTGTGTAGGATGCCTCATCTAAACAACAAACAAAATAAAAATACAAATACAATCATCAGCAGACAGAAGTACCTCCTCACTCAGCCTTGCCCATCAGAGGAAAAACAAACAAACCAAAACTCGGCACAAATCTCTCCCTATACAAAGTTTACACAAACCACTGGACCAACCTTAAGAGGGCAGAAACCAAAAGGAAGAAAGAATTCAACCTTGAAGCCTGGGAATAGGAAACCTCAAACACAATAAGTTAAAAAAAAAAAAAAAGGCAGAGAAATACTGCACAAATGAAGGAACAAAGTAGAAACATAGAAGTCCAAATAAATGAAGAGGAAATAGGCAAACTACCTGAAAAAGAATTCAGAATGATGATAGTAATGATGATCAAAAACCTTGAAAACAAAGTGGAGAAAAAGCCAGAATCAACTAACAAAGACCTAGAAGAATTAAAGAAAAAACATACAAACAACACAATTACTGAAATTAAAAATACTCTACAAGGAATCAATAGCAGAATACCTGAAGCAGAAGAACAAATTAGTGAGCTGGAAGATAAAATGATAGAAATAACTTCTGAAGAGCAGAACAAAGTATAAAGAAGGAAAACAACTGAGGATAGTTTCAGAGACATCTGGGACAATATCAAATGCACCAACATTTGAATTATAGGGGTCCCAGAAGAAGAAGATAAAAATAAAGGGTATGAGAAAATTTTTGAAGAGATTATAGTTGAAAATTTCCCCAACATGGAAAAGGAAGTAGTCAATCAACTCCAAGAGGCACGAATAGTCCCATTACAGGATAAACCCATGGAGAAACATGCCAAGACACATACTAATCAACACAACAAAGACTAAACACAAAGAAAGAATATTAAAAGCAGCAAGGGAGAAGCAACAAGTAACATACAAGGGAAACCCCATATGCTTAACAGCTGATCTTTCAGCAGAAACTCTGCAGGCCAGAGGGGAATGGCAGGATATATTTAAAGTACTGAAAGGGAAAAATATGCAACCAAGATTACTGTACCCAGCAAGGACCTCATTCAGAATTGATGGAGAAATAAAAAGCTTTTCAGACAAGCAAAAGTTAAGAGAACTCAGTACCACCAAACCAGCTCTCCAACAAATACTAAAGGATATTCTCTAGACAGGAAACACAAAAAGGGTGTATAAATTCAAACCCAAAATAATAAAGTAAATGGCAATGGGATCATACTTATCAATAATTACCTTAAATGTAAATGGGTTGAATGCCCC
>NW_011495023.1:5664227-5664970 GCF_000754665.1 Bison bison bison
AGAAATCAAAAAAGAAATCAAAATTTGCATAGAAATGAATGAAAATGAAAACACAACAACCCAAAACCTGTGGGACACTGTAAAAGCAGTCCTAAGGGGAAAGTTCATAGCAATACAGGCACACCTCAAGAAACAAGAAAAAAGTCAAATAAATAACCTAACTCTACACCTAAAGCAACTAGAAAAGGAAGAAATGAAGAACCCCAGGGTTAGTAGAAGGAAAGAAATCTTAAAAATTAGAGCAGAAATAAATGCAAACGAAACAAAAGAGACCATAGCAAAAATCAACAAAGCCAAAAGCTGGTTCTTTGAAAGGATAAATAAAACTGACAAACCATTAGCGAGATTCATCAAGAAGCAAAGGGAGAAAAATCAAATCAATAAAATTAGAAATGAAAATGGAGAGATCACAACAGACAACACAGAAATACAAAGGATCGTAAGAGACTACTATCAGCAATTATATGCCAATAAAATGGACAACGTGGAAGAAATGGACAAATTCTTAGAAAAGTACAACTTTCCAAAACTGAACCAGGAAGAAATAGAAAATCTTAACAGACCCATCACAAGCACGGAAATTGAAACTGTAATCAGAAATCTTCCAGCAAACAAAAGCCCAGGTCCAGACAGCTTCACAGCTGAATTCTACCAAAAATTTAGAGAAGAGCTAACACCTATCCTACTCAAACTCTTCCAGAAAATTGCAGAGGAAGGTAAACTTCCAAACTCATTCTATGAGG
>NW_011495023.1:5665108-5665883 GCF_000754665.1 Bison bison bison
GGCCAATATCACTGGTGAACATAGATGCAAAAATCCTTAACAAAATTCTAGCAATCAGAATCCAACAACACATTAAAAAGATCATACACCATGACCAAGTGGGCTTTATCCCAGGGATGCAAGGATTCTTCAATATCGGCAAATCAATCAATGTAATACACCACATTAACAAATTGAAAAATAAAAATTATGATTTTTTAAAAAATAAAAAATATGATTATCTCAATAGATGCAGAGAAAGCCTTTGACAAAATTCAACATCCATTTATGATAAGAACTCTCCAGAAAGCAGGAATAGAAGGAACATACCTCAACATAATAAAAGCTATATATGATAAACCCACAGCAAACATTATCCTCAATGGTGAAAAATTGAAAGCATTTCCTCTAAAGTCAGGAACAAGACAAGGGTGCCCACTTTCACCATTACTATTCAACATAGTTTTGGAAGTTTTGGCCACAGCAATCAGAGCAGAAAAAGAAATAAAAGGAATCCAAATTGGAAAAGAAGAAGTAAAACTCTTACTGTTTGCAGATGACATGATCCTCTACATAGAAAACCCTAAAGACTCCACCAGAAAATTACTAGAACTAATCAATGACTATAGTAAAGTTGCAGGATATAAAATCAACACACAGAAATCCCTTGCATTCCTATACACTAATAATGAGAAAACAGAAAGAGAAATTAAGGAAACAATTCCATTCACCATTGCAACAAAAAGAATAAAATACTTAGGAATATATCTACCTAAAGAAACTAAAGACCTATATA
>NW_011495023.1:5665983-5667867 GCF_000754665.1 Bison bison bison
TCAAAGAGGACACTAATAGATGGAGAAATATACCATGTTCATGGATTGGAAGAATCAATATAGTGAAAATGAGTATACTACCCAAAGCAATTTATAGATTCAATGCAATCCCTATCAAGCTACCAACGGTACTCTTCACAGAGCTAGAACAAATAATTTCACAATTTGTATGGAAATACAAAAAACCTCAAATAGCCAAAGCAATCTTGAGAAAGAAGAATGGAACTTGAGGAATCAACCTGCCTGACTTCAGGCTTTACTACAAAGCCACAGTTACCAAGACAGTATGGTACTGGCACAAAGACAGAAATATAGATCAATGGAACAAAATAGAAAGCCCAGAGATAAATCCATGCACCTATGAACACCTTATCTTTGACAAAGGAGGCAAGAATATACAGTGGATTAAAGACAATCTCTTTAACAAGTGGTGCTGGGAAAACTGGTCAACCACTTGTAAAAGAATGAAACTAGAACACTTTCTAACACCATACACATAAATAAACTCAAAATGGATTAAAGATCTAAACGTAAGACCAGAAACTATAAAACTCCTAGAGGAGAACATAGGCAAAATACTCTCCGGCATACATCACAGCAGGATCCTCTATGACCCACCTCCCAGAATATTGGAAATAAAAGCAAAAATAAACAAATGGGACCTAATTAAACTTAAAAGCTTCTGCACAACAAAGGAAATTATAAGCAAGGTGAAAAGACAGCCTTCAGAATGGGAGAAAATAATAGCAAATGAAGCAAATGACAAACAACTAATCTCAAAAATATACAAGCAACTCATACAGCTCAATTCCGGAAAAATAAATGACCCAATCAAAAAATGGGCCAAAGAACTAAATAGACATTTCTCCAAAGAAGACATACAGATGGCTAACAAACACATGAAAAGATGCTCAACATCACTCATTATCAGAGAAAAGCAAATCAAAACCACTATGAGGTACCATTTCATGCCAGTCAGAATGGCTGTGATCCAAAACTCTACAAGTAATAAATGCTGGAGAGGGTGTGGAGAAAAGGGAACCCTCTTACACTGTTTTCCTTTAAAAACTGGAAATAGAACTGCCTTATGATCCAGCAATCCCACTGCTGGGCATACACACTGAGGAAACCAGAATTGAAAGAGACACATGTTCATCGCAGCACTGTTTATAACAGCCAGGACATGGAAGCAACCTAGATGTCCATCAGCAGATGAATGGATAAGAAAGCTGTGGTACATATACACAATGGAGTATTACTCAGCCATTAAAAAGGATACATTTGAATCAGTTCTAATGAGGTGGATGAAACTGGAGCCTATTATACAAAGTGAAATAAGCCAGAAAGAAAAACACCAATATATGTATGGAATTTAGAAAGATGGTAACAATAACCCTGTATACAAGACAGCAAAAGAGGCACTGATGTATAGAACAGTCTTTTGGACTCTGTGGGAGAGGGAGAGGGTGAGATGATTTGGGAGAATGGCATTGAAACATGTATAATATCATATATGAAATGAGTCGCCAGTCCAGGTTCAATGCACGATATTGGATGCTTGGGGCTGGTGCACTGGGACAAGCCAGAGGGATGGTATGGGGAGGGAGGAGGGTTCAGGATGGGGAACACATGTATACCTGTGGAGGATTCATTTTGATATATGGCAAAACCAATACAATATTGTAAAGTTAAAAAAATTAAATTAAATTAAAAAAATAATAATAATTAAAATTGGGTTAAAGATTTACTGAGCATGGCCCCGCCCATCAGAACAAGACCCAGTTTCCCCCTCAGTCAGTAAGCAAAGGAGTAAAGGAAAGATACACCTATTTGAATGCAGAGTTCCAAAGAATAGCAAGGAGAGACAAAAAGAAAAGAAAAAAA
>NW_011495023.1:5667967-5668582 GCF_000754665.1 Bison bison bison
AAGGGAACATTTCATGCAAAGATAGGCACAATAAAGGACAGAAATGATATGGACCTAACAGAAGCAGAAAATATTAAGAAGAGGTGGCAAGAATACAAAGAACTATACAAAAAGATCTTAGTGAACCAGATAACCATGATGGTGTGATCACTCACCTAGAGCTAGACATCCTAGAGTGCAAAGTCAAGTGGGCCTTAGGAAGCTTCAATATGAGCAAAGCTAGTGGAGGTGATGGAATTCCAGTTGAGCTATTTCAAATCCTACATGATGATGCTGTGAAAGTGCTGCACTCAATATGCCAGCAAATTTGGAAAACTCAGCAGTGGTCACAGGGCTGGAAAAGGTCAGTTTCATTCCAATCTCAAAGAAAGGCAATGCCAAAGAGTGTTCAAAATACTGCACAATTGGACTCATCTCACACACTAGCAAAATAATGCTCAAGATTCTCCAAGCTAGGCTTCAATAGTACATGAACCAAGAACTTCCAGATGTTCAAGCTGGATTTAGAAAAGGCAGAGGGACCAGAGATCAAATTGCCAACATCCGCTGGATCGTGGAAAAAGCAAGAGAGTTCCAGAAAAACATCTACTTCTGCTTTATTGACTATGCTAAAGC
>NW_011495023.1:5668682-5671271 GCF_000754665.1 Bison bison bison
CAACTCTGAAAAATTCTTAAAGAGATGGGAATACCAGACCACCTGACCTGCTTCCTGAGAAATCTGTATGCAGGTTAAGAAGCAACAGTGTAAACTGGGCGTGGAACAGTGTACTGGTTCAGAATTGGGAAAGGAGTACGTCAAGGCTGTATATTGTCACCCCACTTATTTAACTTATATACAGAGTACATCATGAGAAACACTCGTCTGCATGAAGCACAAGCTGGAATCAAGATTGCTGGGAAAAATATCAATAACTTCAAATATGCAGATGACACCATCCTTATGGCAGAAAGTGAAGAGAAACTAAAGAGCCTCTTGACGAAGGTAAAAGAGGAGAGTGAAAAAGTTGGCTTAAAACTCAGCATTCAAAAAACAAAGATCATGGCATCTGGTCCCATCACTTCATGGGAAGTAGACAGGGAAACAATGCAAACAGTGAGAGACTTTATATTTTTGGGCTCCAAAATTACTGCAGATGGTGACTGCAGCCATGAAATTAAAAGACAATTACTCCTTGGAAGAAAAGCTATGACCAATCTAGACAGCATATTAAAAAGCAGAGATGGTACTTTGCTGAGAAAAGTCCATATAGTTAAAGCTATGGTTTTTCCAGTAGTCATGTATGGATATGAGAGTTCGACCATAAAGAAAGCTGAGCGCCGAAGAATTGATGCTTTTGAACTGTGGTGTTGGAGAAGACTCCTGAGAGTCCCTTGGACTGCAAGGAGATCCAACCAGTTGATCCTAAAGGAAATCAGTCCTGAATATTCATCGGAAGGGCTGACAATATTTGGCAACCTGATGTGAAGAACTGACTCATTGGAAAAGACCCTGATACTGGGAAAGACTGAAGACAGGAAGAGAAGGGGATGACAGAGGATGAAATAGTTGGATGGCATCATCAACTCAATGGACAAGAGTTTGAGCAAGCTCCCGGAGTTGGTGATGGACAGGGAAGCCTGGCATGCTGCAGACCAAGGGGCTACAAAGAGTCAGACACGACTGAGTGACTGAACTGAACTGATTTGCCATGAAGTGGTATGACTGGATGCCATGATCTTAGTTTCTAAATGTTGAGTTTTAAGCCAGCTTTTTCACTCTCCTCTTTCACCCTCATCAAGAGGCTCTTTAGTTCCTCTCCACTTTCTGCCATTTGAGTCGTATCATCTCAACCCAGCATTATCATTTGTTGAAAAATTTGTCCTTTCCCTTAACTGAGTTATAGTTAATAAATCACCTCTGTCTGGATCTCAAATGCATTCTTTGTTTATATTGGGTTATTTGTTCATCCTTTCCACACTCTTAATCACTATAAATTTATAAGTATCAACAATTGGTGACTAAAGTCTTTCTTCTTCATTTCCTTTCAAGAGTCCCTTGACTATTATAGGTTCTCTGCATTTCGATATAAATTTTAAAATCACCTTGTCAATTTTTACAAATAACCTGCTAGAATTTTGCTTGGAATTGAATTATATTTATAGATATTTTGGGTAGAATGGATATCTTAATAATCTGTGGATACAATATTAACATTCCATTAAAAACATTATCTTTAATTTCCCTCAGCAGTGTTTTTGTACTTTCAACATATAGATTTTGTCAGTTATGTTCCTTGGTTTTTAAAGGGTTTTATGCTATTTTATATTTCATTTTATATGGTATTTCTAAAATTTTTATGTTCTGGCTTTTTTTCTAGTATATAGAAGTAAAATAGATTTTTCTGTAATTGACCATGTATCCTTCAACCTTGTTCAATTCTCTTATTTATTCTAATGATTTGTGGGTTTTGGGGGGCTTTTTCTGTACATGTCACCTACAGATGATAGCTTTATGCCAACAACTGTGAAGGGAACAGCCACATGTAAGAGAATGAACTTAGAGCATTTTCTCATACCATATACAAAAAATAACTAAAAATGGATTAAAGGCCTAAAAGTAAGCCTGGAAGCCATAAAACTTCTAGAAGAAAACATAGTCGTTATACCCTTTGCCATAAGTCTTAGAATATTTGTTTGGATCTTTCTCCTCAGGCAAAGGAAACAAAAGCAAAAATAAACATATGGAACCTAATTAAATGTAAAGCTTTTGAACAGCAATAGAAACTATCAATGAAATGAAAAGAAAATCTACTGAATGGGAGAAGATAGTTGCAAATAATATCACAAACAAGGGTTTAATATCCGAAATATATATAAAAGCTCATACAACTCAACATCGAAAAAACAAACAACCCAATTAAAAAATGGGCAGAACACCTGACATACATTTTTCCAAAGATAGTATACAGATAGCCAACAAGCACATGAAAAGATGCTAAAAATCACTAAGCATCAGTTCAGTTCAGTCGCTCAGTTGTGTCCGACTCTTTGTGACCCCATGAATCGCAGCACGCCAGGCCTCCCTGTCCATCACCATCTCCCAGAGTTCACTCAAACTCACGTCCATCGAGTCGGTGATGCCATCCAGCCATCTCATCCTCTGTCGTCCCCTTCTCCTCCTGCCCCCAATCCCTCCCAGCATCAGAGTCTTTTCCAATGAGTCAACTCTTCTCATGAGGTGGCCAAAGTACTGGAGTTTCAGCTT
>NW_011495023.1:5671371-5672001 GCF_000754665.1 Bison bison bison
AGTCTTCTCCAACACCACAGTTCAAAAGCATCAATTCTTCGGTGCTCAGCTTTCTTCACAGTTCAACTCTCACATCCATACATGACCACTGGAAAAACCATAACCTTGACTAGATGGACCTTTGTTGGCAAAGTAATGTCTGCTTTTCAATATGCTATCTAGGTTAGTTATAACTTTCCTTCCAAGGACTAAGCGTCTTTTAATTTCATGGCTGCAGTCACCATTTGCAGTGATTTTAGAGCCCCAAAAGATAAAGTCTGACACTGTTTCCACTGTTTCCCCATCTATTTCCCATGAAGTGATGGGACCAGATGCCATGATCTTCATTTTCTGAATGTTGAGCTTTAAGCCAAATTTTTCATTCTCCACTTCCACTTTCATCAAGAGGCTTTTTAGTTCCTCTTCACTTTCTGCCATAAGGGTGGTGTCATCTGCATATCTGAGGTTATTGATATTCTCCTAGCAATCTTGATTCCAGCTTGTGCTTCTTCCAGCCAGGTGTTTCTCATGATGTACTCTGCATATAAGTTAAATAAGCGGGGTGACAATATACAGCCTTGACATACTCCTTTTCCTATTTGGAACCAGTCTGTTGTTCCATGTCCAGTTCTAACTGTTGCTTCTTGATCT
>NW_011495023.1:5672214-5683551 GCF_000754665.1 Bison bison bison
CAGGTGATCTGGGATTCCCATCTCTTTAAGAATTTTCCACAGTTTATTGTGATCCACACAGTCAAAGGCTTTGGCATAATCAATAAAGCAGAAACAGATGTTTTTCTGGCACTCTCTTGCTTTTTCGATGGTCTAGGGCCATTGCTGAGTTTTCCAAATTTGCTGGCATATTGAGTACAGCACTTTCACAGCATCATCTCTCAGGATTTGAAATAGCTCAACTGGAATTCTATCATCTCCACTAGCTTTGTTCATAGTGATGCTTTCTAAGGCCCACTTGACTTCACATTCCAGGATATCTGGCTCTAGGTGGGTGATCACACCACTGTGATTATCTGGGTCATGAAGATCTTTTTTGTACAATTCTTCTGTGTATTCTTGCCACCTCTTCTTAATATGTTCTGTTTCTGTTAGGTCCATACCATTTCTGTCCTTTATTGAGCCCATCTTTGCATGAAATATTCCCTTGGTATCTCTAATTTTCTTGAAGAGATCTCTAGTCTTTCCCATTCTGTTGTTTTCCTCTATTTCTTTGCACTGATCACTGAGGAAGGCTTTCTTATCTCTCCTTGCTATTCTTTGGAACTCTGTATTCAGATGCTTATATCTTTCCTTTTCTCCTTTGCTTTTTGCTTCTCTTCCTTTCACAGCTATTGGTAAGGCCTCCACAGACAGCCATTTTGCTTTTTTGCAGTTCTTTTCCATGGGGATGGTCTTGATCCCTGTCTCCTGTACAATGTCACGAACCTCCATCCATAATTCATAGCTCCTGAACTTGAACGTGGAGTAGCTCCTCTCGGCCCTCCTGCTCCACACAGCTGCCGCTCCTTGGACGTGGGGTTGCTCCTCTTGGCCGCCACCCCTGACCTTGGATGTGGGGTAGCTCCTCTTGGCTGCCACCCCTTACCTTGGGCTAATCATCAGGGAAATACAAAACAAAATCACAATGAGATACAGACACCACCTCATGCCTGTCAGAATGACTACCATCAAAAAGACCACAAATAATAAATGTTGGTGAGTATGTGAAGAGAAGGAAATCCTAATTCAGTGTTGGTGGAAATGCAAGTTGGTACAGCCACTATGGAAAACTGTATGGAGGTTCCACAAAAAATTGAAAATAGAATTACCATACAGTCTAGCAATTCCACTCCTGGGTATATATCCAAAGAAAATGAAAACACTAATTAAACACACACACACACACAACAATGTTCATAGCAGCATTATTTACGATAGACAAGATAGGGAAGTAACCTAAGTGTCCATCAATAGATATATGGATAAAGAAGATGTGATATATGCCTGGTAGGCTATAGTCCATGGGATCACGAAGAGTTGGACATGACTGAGCGACTAACACTTTGTCACTTGATATATGCGTACACACACAGCCAGAAAAAAGAATGAAAATTTTGCCATTTATAACAACATGGATGAACCTAGAGGGTATTAAGCTTAGCGAATTGAGTCAGAGAAAGGCAAATACTATATGTTTTCACTTATATTTGGAATCTAAAAAATAAAACAAATTAATAAATTTAATAAAACACAACAAACTCATAGATGCAGAGAAGAAACTAGTGGTTACCAGTGGGGAGAGGGTTGGGGGAGGGGCAACATAGGAGCAGAGCATTAAGAGGTAGAAACTACTACGTGTCCAATAAATGAGGTATAAGGATATCTATGTACAGCACAGAGAATGTAACCAAAATTTTATAATAACTTTAAATAGAGTCTAACCTATAAAAATACTGAATCACTAGGTTGTACACCTACGACTAATACAACATAGTAAATCAACTATACTTCAATTAGAAAAAAAAAAAAGAACTGTAAAGGGTCAGAGATTTTACTCCACTTGCAAGGTAACAAGTTAGCTTGCCATTGCTTGCATGCCATCGGAGACATGAGACTCTTGGGTCAAAATGAAAGACTTTTAAAAACTTACCACAAAAGCAGTGTCCAGAGTAGTATGTTTGTGGCCCAAGTTTGCACAGAGCAATGCAGAGGGGCCTCGACAAACATTTGCACCCAAAAAAGGTCATGTCACAGGAGAGGATCACTGAGTTTGGGGAACCTTCTGTTTTATAGCAACCAGTAAGCAAGACTTCTTTTATCCCTGCAACAGACATGATCTCATCCCTCAAGGTTGCCTGCTGAAAATACAACCCTAAAGAGTGGGCCGGGGACCTCCTAGGTAGCTTAGTGGTAAAGAATCTGCCTGCCAATGCAGGAGACGCGGGTTTGATCCCTGGTCTGGGAAGATCCCACATGCCGTGGGCAACTAAGCCCACATACCACAACTACTGGGTCTGCACCTAGAGCCTGTGCTTTGCAACAAGAGAAGCCACCTCAGTAAGAAGCCTGGGCATCACAGTGAAGGGCAGCTCCCCACTCACTGCAACCAGAGAAAGTTCGAGAGCAGCAACGAAGACCCAGTGCAATCAAAAATTAAAAAAATAAAAAGAGTGGTCAGGGCCTTGCATTCTTGGCATGCTCAGCAAGCCATGGAGGAACAGAGAGCCTCGTGAAGGAGGGTCTTCACACACTACCCACCCCTCAGGTTCACATCATCTCGGCTTCTAGCCTGACCCGGGCCCCAGGGACATGCACAGGCTGTGTTTCCTGGCAGGTTTTCCTTGGGTTTGTATGTTTGTATCGGTAAGGAGGCAGGCTGCCTCATCTCAGCCCCAGACGCCAAAATAAAGACAGCTGTGAATTGGCCACGGGGAGGGACGTGACTGGACGTCTATTTAGGACAAAGCCTCTTGGCCCTTTTGTGCCTCCTATTATCCCTCGTGTGGGTCCAGAGGTATTTCAAACTGCTTTGCCTTTTTTGAGGCCCCTCCCATTCCAGGAGCCCCAGCAGGCAAATAACTGTCTTTGGAGGCCCCTGTTTTAGCCAAAGCAGGATGCTCTGGAAGGAGAAAGAGCAGGGCGAGGGGCAACATCTCCCTGCTGCTGCTCTGAAATAAGCACAGTTCATCAGTTAGCCACCCCGGCTTAGCTGCAGCTCCCTCCCAGTCTTTTATTTGTGGGGGGAGGTGGGTCATGGGCTGGTGTTGTCTTGGGAAGGTTTGCTTTGGGCTGTGTTTTTCTCTGCTCTCTTTTCTTTAAGCTTCCTATCCTGCTGTCTCCTCACTCAGGATTTCCTCAAACTTCCTCTCCTAAGGTGACTTCCCTTGTTGCTTTCTCCGTTATGTTTTCATTCCTTAAAAAAAATTGATTCCTGCTATTTCAGTGGGACCTTGGGAGACTGGGGAAGTAAACGGGAACTCTCATTTCTCTGTCTTGAAATGGAAGCCTATACTTTTTCAAGGACTTAGCATCATGAAAAGAGCCCCAAGAGGTCCCTTTTCTTCCCCCACACATTCCCTCTCTCACTGACTCTACGTCTACAGACAAACTGCAGGTCGACAAATGCCATTAAAGCAAAAGAAAAACAGAATGGCAGTTATTTTCATCATGCTTGCTCTCTTTCACTGATTCAAAAATCGTTTGATAAGTGTCTCCTCAGCGTAGACACCAGGAATACAAGAAACTCTAAGTCCCTTACTTCCTAGAAGTTTCAGGATGAGAAACAGAAAAACAGGCAAACCAACAATAGGTCAGTTGGTTAAAGGTAAAATTCACGGCGGAGGCCTGGGGTGGACAGAGCACTCTGACAGAGGAGGGTTGGTGGGAAGAGAATCCACTGAGAAGGTGGAAAGTGGCGAAGGCTTTTCCTTGGGGTCATAGACCAGCTCAGTCTCATCCCAGATAGACAAAGGGGAGGATACTTCACAGAACACAACACAGACACAGGCAGAGCCGTGAGATGGCCTGGCAAGTTTGAGGAAGTTCTGTATTTCCAGTGCTCAAATGTGTCAGGGGAATAGTGAGAGTGAGAAAGCCTTGAAGGGCCATGTGAGTTCCTCCAAAGGGTTAGAACTTGGCCAGTGCTTCCTAAAGTGTGGTATGAAGATTATTTTAGTTCACATGTGGGCTTACAGAAAAACAGTTTTGAGTTCACGATGTACATTGGAAACATGCGTCAACACATCAAATCCATGCTTTTGCAAATAACACTTAGGGCAAGGCTAGTAGGTGGAGGAGCCTGGGGGGCTACAGTCCACAAAGGGGTCGCGAAGGGTTAGTCACAACTTAGGGACTGAACAACAAACAACAGCAGGTAATGCTGTTGCGATCCACCTTTGGCAGATCAATGTACATGTAGGTGCTCACACTTAAAGAAACCGGAACAGAGGACACACTAGGGACAGTAAGGAGTTTGAAATAACAAAGGAGAAATAAGAGTAAAACGCACAATGTCTTCTTTCTAGTCCTGAATTCATTGTCCCGTTTACCCTGTATCTGTCAGGATTTGAGGGATTTGGGAATAATCAAGGGAAATGTGACTGCAAGAAGCAGGAGCACACCTATGCACACCTTTACTGGATCGTGCTTGGGACGGGGATGCGTGTGGGGAAGCCCCTCACAGAAGGAGTCTGTGCAAACGCTCCAGCATGGGGGGCCACCACCCAGAAGGAAAGGAGGGCCAGGGAACTCCCAGTGCAGAGGGAGGCCAGGTGGCTGATGTGTCTCAGTGACATGGCTCAGCAGCATGGTGGTAGTCTCACAGACCCAACTGTAGCAGCCTGGGGCCTTATAACCACAGGCTCTGTTTTACCGATGACTACAGATGTGGGGTAAGGTCTCACAGGATATACAAAAGAGGTGGACCCTAAATGGCTCAGAATCTTTTTATTTGGGCTACTTTATTTTTTTCTTTTATTTTTTAACTTTACAATATTGTATTGGTTTTGCCATATATCAACATGAATCCGCCACAGGTATACACGTGTTCCCCATCCTGAACCCTCCTCCCTCCTCCCTCCCTGTACCATCCCTCTGGGTCGTCCCAGTGCACCAGCCCCAAGCATCCAGAATTGTGCATAGAACCTGGACTGGCGACTCGTTTCATATATGATATTATACATGTTTCAATGCCATTCTCCCAAATCATCCCACCCTCTCCCTCTCCCACAGAGTTATTTGGGCTACTTTAAAAAAAATAATATATATATATATATATATTTGGCCGACTGGGTCTTGGTTATGGAACCTGGGATCTTTAGCTGTGGCATGCAGGATCTAGCTCCCTGACCAGGGACTGAACCCTGGCCCCTTGCTTTGGGAGCACCAAGTCTTAACCACTGGACCACCAGAGAAGTCTCTGGGCTACTTTTTAAAATAGCCAGATGTGTAAAAATTTGAATGTGGCACTGAATTCAGGAACTTCAAAGCCTCCAGTGAAGAAACAACAACACAGAGAGGGCACCCTGGGCTCAGTTAAGTAACAGCATTTGTTCCGCGGAGTTCCTAAATCTTGCAGTTTGCTAATACAACTTACAGCAACGTATTCAAGTGACGAACTCACATTACAACAAAACTGTTCAGCTCTTCTTTTAAGTGGTATTTCTTTTCATTTAGTATCATTTAAAATAAACCCAAACACTTTAATTTTATTTGACTTCAAAACAGTTTGTGTTGAGTTCAAACTAAGGAGCCAATTTGGCAGTTCAGAGCATGGACTGGAGCCAAAAAGACTTGAATCCAGTGTCTAGCTTTACAACCTCCTGCGTCATCGGACGTCACATGAGGCTCATGGTGCCTACTTCATTACAACTTAGGATTCGACAAGGTCATGCGTGCAGAACACGAAGGGAGACTGTTCTGGCTTGGATGTCAACCAAGGGAACTATATGATGGAAATCAGGATACCAACGAGAGGAAGACACAGGGCATCCCCCACCCAGTGCAGAATTTACAGGTGGGGGACACAGAGGTTATTTACCAATGACTCTTAAACTCCCTCACTCACTCAGAGAACAAGGGCTAAAGTGTGGAAAGGAATTTTGCCAGGAGACTGTCGAAGACATTTCTTTGGAGAGGGCAGCTGCAGAGCTTTGAGTTCCCAATCCACTTATTTGCTTGGAGGGGCCAAGGTGTTCCTTTCTAAGGACAAGGTTAGTGGGGGTTAGGAGCGGGTTCAGTGGGATCGCAGGGAAAACCCTGATCTGTTTCCTGCAGTTGTGAGACAGAGAACCGGGCCAGACCTTTGCCTAAAGTGGGCTGAGGTCAGACTCAGCTGTGAAACCCAGAGAGAGGCAGACCCGGCTGTCGCTTTGGCGGCCAAGCCAGGGAAAGGCTGCGAGGGAGCTTGCACTGGGATGCACTCCTACAGGTTGTTGGACTGGGCATCTTGGAGGGTTCCAGGTGGACTGGATAGTAGCCAAGCCCTCAGGTGAAGCCCACAAATCTCATCTGGAACTCCCACTTCCTGCTCACCCTCCAACAGTGTCGTTGAAGATGGAGGATCTGCACACCTCCAATGACCAGTTTACCAGAAAAGGGCTCAGCCCCTCACCGTGTGTTTGCCCTGGGTTTCCCCCTCCTCCTTTCCACATACCCCCACGCGGCATGGAGTTGAACAGGTTGCCTGAAGCTCCTTCAGGACAGCAATGCCTAATGAATGCATCTGGGAGTGAGCCAAGGAAATGTTTCAAGTTCTGTCTTATATTACAGATATGGGAGTGGCAGCTAGAGGAGATGCAGAGCCTGAAAAATAACGCTGTCCATTACTGCCCCTCCTTGGGCATCAGATCAGCTGCAGTTACCCTCTGGTCCTCTGAGGCACAGTCACCTATTCATTAGCACATTGACAGCCATAATATTTATTTTAAAATACAGAACTTGGCCATGAAAAAATTAGGGAAATGGCACTATTTCCTGTCCAACCAGATCTTTTGCTCGTGGCTATTTATTTCCTTATTGGGAAAGTGAAGGGACTCATCTGTCTTGCAATAACAAAAAGGGAGATGCACTCAATTATACCCTTAGCGGGGAAGAACAAGGCAGAGGGCAGGAGCTGCAGCTGGAGTCTGCAAACGAGAGGTCTGCAAAGTCCAGGGAGCCTCCTTACCCCTGAGAGAGGGAGGGGGAACAGGCACACAGGCTGATGGCGAGAGCCTAGCTGCACGTGAAATGCAAACTTCTTCGTTGTTTTTCCACCCTGGCTAATTAAGATAATTTCTGTTTGAAGTTACAGCTCCTGGCTCCACTTTAAGAGGCCTGCTCTTATTTCTTGAATCTGTTCCCAAAATGCGTAGGTTTTCTGCATGGTCTGTCTGGCTGGGTGACTCTGGACAATGTTTTCAGGAACTGTCAGGCATGTGTAGCCGTGAAAGAGGCAATGTGTATGTGCAGAAATAGCACAAAACTGGCAGCATCTCACAGATCTAAGACAGTATGATTTTACTGAAGACCCTAAATGTGAAGCCTACACTGGGGTGCCTAGGGACTTTCTGGGTAGATGTGGCTTAGGTGTCACATGCCGGGTAGCTGAGGGTTGATGAGATCTCTTCTCTGAGCCCTTGTGACCTTTCTGGTTTATACTGATTTTAAGCGGGGGCAGGAGCGGGGGGGTTTGAAACAAAATCATTAGGATTGGTCTGGTCACAGCCCTGATCAAAGCCTAACAGTGCACAGGCATGAGGAAGAGGTGCTGTTATAGTGGAAGGGGATGACCCTTACTTCTTGTCCCAAAAGTTCTTTCATCTTTCAGACCAAGATGTTCTCTCCTCAGTGTAGGGAGCAGAATTCAGCATTTTCAACCAGGTACCAGACAGCTGCAGCTGAGCAGAGCCAAAGATGCCTCCCCAAAGGGAGCAGCCAATATGGAAACCAGTATAGACTTTCCTCAAAAAATCAAAAATAGAACTACCGTATGATCCAGCAATCTCACTTTTGGGTATATAGCCAAAGGAGATGAAATCCCTATCTCAAGGAGATATCTGCACCCCCATGTTTGAAAGTTTTAGCTGCCAAGTTGTGTCTGATTCTGCAACTCTATGGACCATAGCCTGCTGGCTTCTCTGTCCATGGGATTTCCCAGGCAAGAATACTGGAGTGGTTTGTCAGTTTTATTGAAGCATTATTCACTATAGCCAAGAAATGGAAGCAACCTAAGTGTCTCTCAGTGGATGAATGGATAAAGATGTGGTATAGGTATACAATGGAACATTATTTTGTCAGGAAAAAAAGGAAATCTTGCCATTTGTGACAACATGGATGGACCTTGAGGGCATTATAGTAAGTGAAATAAGTCAGAGAAAGACCATGCAACAGTGCATGGTATCACTCTTTAAAGAGTCAAATTCTCAGAAAAGTAGTTGGGGGCTGGTAGGGGGTGGGAAAAATATGGAGAGGTTGATAAAAGGGTACTTTCAGATATAAACAAACTTTCAGCTATAAGATGAATAAGGTCTGAGGAACTAATGTAAAACCTGGTGACTAGAGTTGATGACATTGTATTGTATAATGGAAAATTAAAACTAAACAACTAGGGACTTCCCTGGTGGTTCAGTGGCTAAGTCTCTGAGCTCCCAAAGTAGGGGCCTGGGTTCAATCCCTGGTCAGGGAACTAGATCTCATATCCCACAACTAAAGACCCTACATGCCACAGCTAAAGATTCTGCAGGACACAATGAAAAGATCTTGGGTGCCACAGCTAAGAGCCATCACATCCAAGATAAACAAACCAAAAAAACCTCTAAACAACCAAAAACAAACAAAAACAAAGACGCTTCCCAAGACGAGTGCTGGCAAGATCACTCCCAGGATCTCTACCTGAAACAGCAGTAGTCAATCTTGCCATTTACCCAGCTGATCTCTAAGTAATCCATGGCCATTCTTCCAGGTAACCACAAGGACTCCCTGTACCCAGGTTCCTCACTATAACACAGCAATGATAAGAAAACTGACCTCCAGTGGGAGAAGGGGGACTGCTGTGAGAAGCAGCTGAGATGACATGTGGAGACCATTTAGAATTGCATTGGACACAGCTGGCTATTTATAGGACTTATCATCCTTGCTCTGTTGTCCAGCATGTGTAAGGACAGTGGTTGGGAAGTTTATGCTATCTATACCTGGCTCAAAGCCTCATTATTGATATCTGAGAGGTATATGGTAACCAATTATGCCTTGGTTCTCTAGTTCAAACCTTTCATTTAGATAACCAGACAACTATACACTTGGACAAAATTATTTCAACTGCCTATATTTAATTATTGTTACTCTATTCTAAAACAAGGATTTGAATTCATACATGTATAATGAAATATAAGTTTTAAAAACTCATATCCAGAAAAAACATATAGAAGGGGAGATAAATTATACTTGCATGTAATGTATATAATAAAAATTTATGCATAGTGTATATACTATAAATTACATAGTTTACTTAAATTATAAATAAAAGTGAGTGTGAAAATAAATACTAGGCAGAAATTCTGGACCTATAGAAAAGGCTGGGTTGCAAATTTGCTTCTAAGTTTACTGGAAGGCAAAGAAAAAAGAGAAATATGAAATAACTATACATTTAAATTGTCTGAAGAAGAAAGAATAACCAGTTTTTCAGAAAAACAAGCAAGAACATAAAAAGGTTGTCCTGAGGCTTCCCTGGTGGTCCAGGGTTAAGACAGCACTTCCATTTCAGGGGGTACGGGTTCAGTCTCTGGTTGGGAAAGTTCCATGAGCTGCGTGATGCAGTAAAAACAAAAACAAAAACAAAACAAAACAAAAAAAACAACCTTTCCTGATATTTGGGTATTTAACAGAATGTTCTGCCTGGTTTTCCACAGGAGAATACTGAGAATCGCTGTGGCTGACGTCTTCACCGCACCTGGACAGTGAACGCGGCAGCTGATTCACTAGTATAATGGCCTTCAGCGCTTTCCAGGTGAGTAAGGCCAGGCATAGTAAAGACAATTGTGGAAGCTTCAGACAAAGTATTCCGGTGTGAGACCTCTCCTTTTGATCTGACTTCACGTACAGGAAAACATAGACTATGAAGAGAAGAGTGAAGTTCTTGCTTGTCTTTCAAATTCTTCCATTTTATATAGTTCCTTTCAACTGTATCAATGTGGGGGAAAAAAAGCCCCCAAAAGACAGCAGCAGACAATTTAAGATTATATTTTGGAAGAAAGGGCTAACCTGAATTATAGTTTGATATTTTTTTAAAGATTTTTTTATAGGGCCCATTTTAAAAGTCTTTACTGACTTTGTAATAATATTACTTCTGTTTTATGTTTTGGTTTTTCAGCCCTAAGGCATGTGGGACCTTACCTGCCTGACCAGGGATCAAACCCACATTCCCTGCAGCACCAGGGAACTCCCTATAATTTGATATTTTGAATACTGTCTTATATTGGGATTTGGTAATAGGCAATTTATGATAAAATTGCTGCAGCTTTTAAAAACTGCCTTAAAAGACTTTCATAATTTTTAGATTCCCATGATATATTGTTTAAAACTCTGAGGAAGAAATTGATAAATTGGTATGGTTTCAGGCATTAGATAAAGAGAGTTTGGTGCCAGAAACTCAGAGGTAAATTTTAGATTTAACATCAGTATCTCTCCTTCACCTAGTTTCTCTAGAATAACTATCTTTGTTTCACTTTAATTCAATTATATCCTGTTACCATGGTTTGAACAGTTCAGTACTGTTGGTACCAGTTTTTATAAGCTACTTCAGAATATTTTTTTGAAAGATGAGGCATGAGTTAACAGGTAAACGCAAAACAATATTTTGTGATGCCAAGGGGGAGCATTTAAAATTTATTCACTAAATGTATCCATCAATATTGTTTTTGGCTGGAAGTACTACAGAACTTGACACAACTGTGGTTTAAAGCCTTTATTCTGTACATCAAGAAGTCTAGAGAAATGCAGTCCAGGGCCGATGTGGATGCTTAATGATATAACCAAGGATTCAAAGTCTTTCCATCCTTCAGCTTCACCATCTATATGTGTGGTGTTCACCTTCATGTTCAAAGGTAGCTACTATATCCCTTACCCTCAGCATATCATGTATGCATACCAGACAGAAGAGGAAAGGGACATAAGGCCACAAGTAACATGCCGGCTGAGTCTGTTCCTTTAAAATCTTTCTCAGAAGCCCCTGCCCCCACCACCAGCAATCCTCTCCTTAGATGTCACTGCCTAGAACTGTAACATTATCACCTTCAGTGGTAAAGAGCTCCAGGAAGGTGAATATTTTAGTTGAAAATAACTAAATTTCCCCTTAAGCAAATTCATGGTCCTGTTAGTAATGATGGAGAAGGCAATGGCACCCCACTCCAGTCCTCTTGCCTGGAAAATCCCATGGATGGAGGAGCCTGGTGGGCTGCAGTCCATGGGGTCGCTAAGAGTCGGACACGACTGAGCGACTTCACTTTCACTTTTCAGTTTCATGCATTGGAGAAGGAAATGGCAACCCACTCCAGTGTCTGT
>NW_011495023.1:5683651-5704952 GCF_000754665.1 Bison bison bison
AATCCCCCCACCAATGCAGGGTAAACAATGCAGGCCTGGGAAGATTCCACATGCCTCGGGGCAACTAAGCCCATTCGCCACAACTGCTGAGCCTGAGTGCCTAGAATCCATGCTCTGCAACAAAAAAAGCCACCGCACGAGAAACCTGCACACTGAAACAAAGAGCAGCCCCAGCTTGACGCAACTAGAGAAAGCCCAAGGGCAGCAGCAAAGACCCAAACAGCCATAAATACATAAAGAAGGTAAGAATAGATATAAGGAGGTATTTAAAAGTGTCAGCCTCAGTAAGTACTAGGGATGTAACATCTGACATGATAGATATAACTGACGTTGCTGTATGTTACATATGAAAACTGTTAGAGTAAACCTTAAGACTTTTCATAACAAGGAAAAAAATTCTATTTCTTTAATTTTGTATCTGTATGATACAAAATTAATTGTGATAATCATTTTATGTTGTATGTAAGTCAATCATGTACACATTAAACTTACACAGTGCTATATATAAATTATATCCGGAAACAACAAAAAAAAGAAATCACAAAAAATGAGCATCAACCACAGTAAAAGTTTGTTATACAAGATCAACAGGAAAAAAAAAAAAAAACTGCCTCTTGTGTATGATTTAAATTGTATAAAACAATAGAGACAACATGAGAAAAAAAATAACCAAAATATTAGTCATTGTCTGTGGTAGAATTATCAGTGATATTTATTTTCTAATGTGTAATTTTCTACATTTTATTTTATTAAAAATAAGTGTCTGCCAGTTTATAATAAGAAAAATAAATCTGTATTTACAAAATAAAAGGTACTTTCTGGATCATTCACAGGATCATCCTGAACTTGATACAATAATATCATGAACCATTTTTTATGGATATTAATAGGTTGCATTTAGACTTTCTCATCTAGTTTTTTTAAATACGTTTCCTGCCTTTAAGAGCCTAAACGTGACATATTATAGATTAATTATGTGACAATCAGAAAAGTGACAGGATAGCAGGGTTTGTTTCAGTTGGAAGAACACTCAACTAAAACACAAAGATAAAATTATGTTGGTGCACCTTAGTATCTGTTACCTTGGGTAGGATAATTAACTGCTTTGAGACCCAATGGCCTCATCTACAAAACGAAGGTTTGAACTATGTGATTTCTAAATGTCCTGTTTGATCTCAGCATTCTGCTTACTCTAGCCACACATCAACTCTGGTTATTTATCCTCACACTGAAACTGTCATCTTCGAGTGATGCTACTCTACTCGTTTCTCCTTCTACTTTTTTGAATATTTTTCTTTTTCAAGTGGTTTACTTGCCTCCTTCAGACCCAGCAGTGTGAACAGTGTTCAAGAATCCACCTTGTTCTCATCTAGCTCTTCTCTGTGGTCCCTTAAGCAGTTTCATCTGCTTTGATGGCTTCTCTATGGACCAGTCCCAAATCTATGCCTCTGGCTCTGACATCTCCAAGCTTCAGATTCACGCTTCCACCTTCCTGAGAACCTTATGTCATCTGGATAAATGTTATCACCTGAAACTTGACCTGTCTAAAGCCAAACTAATCCCTTTTCCTGGGTTTTTCTGTTTTCTGTTATTTCTCTGATTGGCATCATTCTTTCCTTGGTTTCCTAGGTGTGTAGCCTTGAAGGATGAATTTGATTCCCTCCTTCACTAACCTCTCTTATAAAATCAAAAGGAAATTTTTCAGGTTCTGGTTCAAGATGGTGGCAGCAGAAGATCCTGAACTCATAGACACATCAAATCGACAGCTACATATGAAACGACTTTCTCAAAAAAAAAAAAAAAAAAACACACAAAAAACTGGTAGAATGACTCCTACACATCAGGCAAATGAGAAAAAGCAAACAAAAACACATCAAAGTGGGTAGGAGAGATTGAGATATATTCTTGCCATAAACCGTCCCCCTGGAATGGCGATCCGCAACTGAAAGGGAACTCAAATCCTAGAGCTTCTCCCTGAGGAACAAAGGGTTTGCACTCTATCAGGCACTCCAACTTTTAAGACTTGCACCTGAGAGATGAGTCCCTAAATCATCTAGCTTTGAAAATCATCAGGGTTTACCACCATAAGACCCACAGGCTACGGTGAACTCAGAAAGGCTCTTTAAAGGGGTCCTGCACTCTGACTCACCTGCCCTAGGGACCAGTGCCCAAACTTCACGTGAAGGGATTATTTGCTTATCTTAAAGCACTGACCTGAGAGGCAGGCACCAAACTTAACACATGCTGAGGGAGGAACCTGCTGGAGAACTCTCTGGGGACAGAGGTCAACAGTCACCATCTTTGTACTCTCCCTTTGCCTTGTACCAACTCGTTGGTATCTCCTGATGCTTTGATTTTTTTGCAGCTGCTGTCAGGAAACATCACTAATTTGCTTGGCTATGATGGCCAAGCAAATTAGAAGGGCTTATGCTTGAAGTCCTTATAGCTTATGCTATAGTCATATTGGACTATAAAGAAAGCTGAGCACCAAAAAATTGATGCTTTTGAACTGTGGTGTTGGAGAAGACTCTTGAGAGTCCCTTGGACTGCAAGAAGACCAAACCAGCCAATCCCAGGAAATCAGTCCTGAATATTCATTGGAAGGACTGAGGCTGAAGCTGAAACTCCAATACTTTGGCCACCTGACGGGAAGAGCCAACTCATTAGAAAAGACCCTGATGCTGGGAAAGATTGAAGGCAGGAGGAGAAGGGGATGACAGAGGATGAGATGGTTGGATTACATCACCAACTTGATGGACATAAGTTTGAGCGAGCTCCAGGAGTTGGTGATGGCCAGGGAAGCCTGGCGTGCTGCAGGTCGCAGAGTCAGACACAATTGAGCAACTGAACTGACTGATGCTTGAAGTCCCATGGGACTGTATGTATATTTACATACTTTAAAAGTTCCTGTCTGATGGTCTGAATACTGATCAGCCTGAATCTAGGTGCAGATCAAGATCCTGTCCTTTGGGACACTGACAGATCTTGGCACACCCTTAACAATTAAGTGAAATCGCTCAGTCATGTCTGACTCTTTGTGACCCTATGGACTGTAGCCTACCAGGCTCCTCTGTCCATGGGATTTTCCAAGCAAGAATACTGGAGTGGATTGCCATTTCCTTCTCCAGGAGATCTTCCTGACCCAAGGATTGAACCCGGGTCTCCCGCATTGTAGGCATACGCTTTACCATCCGAGCCACCAGGTGAACTATTATAAGTGGCTCCTTAACTATTGGGAGCCACTAAGAATAAGATGTGATGGAGGTGATGGAATTCCAGTTGAGCTATTTCAAATCCTGAAAGATGATGCTGTGAAAGTGCTGCACTCAATATGCCAGCAAATTTGGAAAACTCAGCAGTGGCCACAGGACTGGAAAAGGTCAGTTTTCATTCCAATCCCAAAGAAAGGCAATGCCAAAGAATGCTCAAACTACTGCACAATTGCACTCATCTCACAAGCTAGTAAAGTAATGCTCAAAATTCTCCAAGCCAGGCTTCAACAATACGTGAACCATGAACTTCCTGATGTTCAAACTGGTTTTAGAAAAGGCAGAGGAACCAGAAATCAAATTGCCAATATCTGCTGGATCATCAAAAAAGCAAGAGAGTTCCAGAAAAACATCTATTTCTGCTTTATTGACTATGCCAAAGCCTTTGACAGTGTGGATCACAATAAACTGTGAAAAATTCTGAAAGAGATGGAAATACCAGACCACCCTACCTGCCTCTTGAGAAACCTATATGCAGCTCAGGAAGCAACAGTTAGAACTGGACATGGAACAACACACTGGTTCCAAATAGGAAAAGGAGTACGTCAAGGCTATATATTGTCACCCTGCTTATTTAACTTATATCCAGAGTACATCATGAGAAACACTGGGCTGGAAGAAGCACAAGCTGGAATCAAGATTGCTAGGAGAAATATCAATAACCTCAGATATGCAGATGACACCACCCTTATGGCAGAAAGGGAAGAGGAACTCAAAAGTCTCTTGATGAAAGTGAAAGAGGAGAATGGAAAAGTTGGCTTAAAGCTCAACATTCAGAAAATGAAGATCATGGCATCTGGTCCCATCACTTCATGGGAAATAGATTGGGAAACAGTGGAAACAGTGTCAGACTTTATTTTTTGGGCTCCAGAATCACTGCAGATGTGACTGCAGTCATGAAATTAAAAGACGCTTACTCCTTGGAAGGAAAGTTATGATCAACCTAGACAACATATTAAAAAGCAGAGTCATGACTTTGCCAACAAAGGTCCATCTAGTCAAGGCTATGGTTTTTCCAGTGGTCATATATAGAGGTGAGAGTTGGACTGTGAAGAAAGCTGAGCGCCGAAGAATTGATGCTTTTGAACTGTGGTGTTGGAGAAGGCTCTTGAGAATCCCTTAGACTGCAAAGAGATCCAACCAGTCCATTCTAAAGGAGATCAGCCCTGGGTGTTCTTTGGAACAAATGATGCTAAAGCTGAAACTCCAGTACTTTGGCCACCTCATGCAAAGAGTTGACTCATTGGAAAAGACTCTGATGCTGGGAGGGATTGGGGGCAGGAGGAAAAGGGAACGACAGAGGATGAGATGGCTGGATGACATCACCGACTCGATGGACATGAGTTTGAGTGAACTCCGGGAGATGGTGATGGACAGGGAGGCCTAGCGTGCTGCGATTCATGGGGTCGCAAAGAGTCGGACATGACTGAGCGATTTAACTAAACTGAACTGAAGAATAAAAGAGGCTGCTTGGACAATCACAAAGGCTTGAGATACAATCTTAATATTTGAGAGCTAGAACAGTATTGAATGATAAGCTTCATTCCTACACAGGGCCACTCCTTAAAGACTGGGAAAGGTAGTTCTTTTATCTAATGCAGAGAAAGCCAATGCAGAGAGTCAAGGAAAATGAGATGGAGGAATAAGCTCCAGATGAAAGGACAAGATAAAAACTCAGAAAAACTTCTTTGTGAAATGGAGATAAGCAATTCACCTAGTAAAGAGTTTGAAGAAAGGGCTATAAAACTGCTCACTAAACTTGCAAGAACAATGGATAACCACAGTAAAAACTTAAACAAAGAAATAAAAAAGTACAAGAAAGCACCAAATAGAAATCAAGAGCTGAAGAACATAATAACTGCTCTGAAAAATATACTAGAGAAATTCAACACCATATTAGATGAAGCAGAAGAAAGAAAGGGCATTGGAACTCACCTAATTAGAGTAGCAAAAAGAAAAAAAGTGAACATAGCTTAAGGGACATAGGGAACAACATCAAGCAGACCAACATTCATGTTATACGATCCCCAGAAGGAGAAAAGAAAGAGAAAGGAGCAGAAAAATAATGGTTGAAAATTTCTCTAACAGGGCAAAAAAATGCAGAAAGCTTCAAATAAGATGAACCCAAAGAGACCCACACCAAAATACATGATTATAAGATATCAAAAATTAAAGACAAACGGAGAATATTAAAAGCAGCAAGAGAAAAATAACTTTTTACAAAAACTATCATCAGCTTTTTCAGCAAAAACTTCATAAACCAGAAGGATGTGGTTTCTACACATTCAAAGTGTAGAAAAAAAGAAAAACTTGCAATCATGTATACTTTACCCAGGAATGTTGTCATTCAGTATTGAAAAAGAGATTTTCAGACAAGCAAAAGCTAAAGGAATTCATCACAAAACCAGTCTTACAAGAAATGTTAAAGGAACTTCTTTAAGCTGAAAAGAACGGGTAGTAATTAGTAACAGGAAAACATATGAAAAGTATCAACTTCAGTAGTAAAGTAAATAAATAGAAAAATTTAGAAAAATCTAATGTTGCGAAGGTGGTGGATTAATCACTTATAAAGTAGGATGACAGTTAAAAGACAGAAGTAGTAAAATAATTATGACAACAATAGTTAAGGGATACACAAGATAAAAATATGTAAAATGTGACATCAAAAGCATTAAAATGAGGGGAGGGGGTAAAAACATAGAGTTTCAGAATGCATTCAAACTTAAGTTGTTAATAATTTAATAGACTGTTACAAATAAAAGTTGTTTTATGTAAGCCTTGTGGTAACCACAAAGCAAAAGCTTATAGCTAATATGCAAAAGAGAGCAAGAAAGGAATCTGAACATACCACTAGAGAAAGTCATCAAACCACAAAAGAACAGGGCAAGAGAAGAAAGGAACAAAGAGAAACTACAAAACAACCAGAGAACAATGAACAAAACGGCAGTAAATATGTATCTATCAATAATTACTTTAAATGCAATAATTACTTTAAATCTCCAATCAAAAGATATAGAGTGGCTGAATGAGTTGAAAAAATAAGACTGATCTATTTACTGCCTAGGATTTCCCAGGTGGTACAGTGGTAAAGAATCCACCTGCCAGTGCAGGAGACACAAGAGACACGCATGGGTTTACTCCCTGGGTCTCCCAGGAAGATCCTTTGGAGGAGGAAATGATAACCCACTCCAGTATTCTTGCCTGGGAAATCCCATGGACAGAGGAGCCTGGAATGAATTGCCATTTCCTTCTCCAGGGGATCTTCCTGACCTAGCGATCAAACTTGCTTCTCCTGCATTGCATGCAGATCCTTTACCACTGAGCCATCAGGGAAACCCAAGTCATAAGAGACTATTGTGAACAATTATACCCCTACAAATTACACAACCTAGAAGAAATGGATAAATGTCTAGAAACACACAATCTACCAAGTCTAAATCATGAATAAATAGAAAATATTGATGGATCAATTACTAGTAAGGAAATTGAATCAGTAATCAAAAACCTCCCAACAAACTGAAGTCCAGAACCAGATGGCTTCATCAGTGAATTCTATTAAGCATTCAAAGAATTAAGACCAATCTTTTTCAGTCTTCCAAAAATAGAAGAGGAGGGAACACTTCCAAATTCATTTTACAAGGCAAACATCACTCTGATACCAAAACCAGATGAGGGTGTCACAGAAAAATAATTACAAGCCAATACCCATGATGAACAGAGATGAAAAAAATCCTTAGCAAAATAATAGCAAACCGAATTCAACAATACATTAAAAGGATCATACATTATGATCAAGTGGGATTTGTCCCAGGGATATAACTAACGATGGCTCAGCATTCAGAAATCATCAAGGTGACACACCTTATTAACAAAACAAATAATAAAAATCATACAGTTATCTCAATAGATGTAGAAAAAATATTTGACAAAATTCAGCATCCATTTATGATTATAAAGAAAAAACTTCCAACAGAGTACAGAGGGAACATAACTCAACAAAACAAAGCCATACACAATAAGCTCACAGCTAACATACTCAATGGTGAAAATAGAAAGCATTTCCTCTAAGATTAGGAATAAGACAAGGATGCCCACTCTTGCCACTTTTATTCAACATAGTATTGGAAGTTCTAGCCAGAGCAATCAGACAAGAAAAAAAAATAAAAGGCATCCAAATCAAACAGGAAGAAGTAAAACTGTCACTATTTGCAGATGACATGATATTACATATAAAAGCCCTGAAGACCCCATCAAAAAACTGTTGGAACCAATAAATGAATTCAGTAAATTTGCAGGATATAAAATTAATATACAAAAATCAGACCTGCAGAATGGCTATCATTTAAAAGGCAGAAATAAGTGTTGGTGAGGATATGGAGAAAAGGGAACCTTGTGACAAAAATTAAGTTATTGTGATGATGATTTTGCAATATGTACAATTATCAGATCATTATGTTGTATACCCGAAAGTAATTTAATATGTCAGTAACACCTAAAAAATTGTATATAGTCAAATTTGTTAGTCTTTTATGATTTGAAACAGTATTTTTATAACACTCAAAGATTATAAAAATAGTTTTCTTTCAGCAATTTTTCATTTTACTTTTTAAGTTTACATTCTGTTTCTAATCTGACATGGAATTCCTGACCTAAATTGTGGGGCAGCACATCTTATTGCCTGCCTAACACCTCCACTTTGGTTTCTGGTAGTTATCCCACAGCTCCAATGGCCACATCAGGACACAAATCTTTGTGTCCTCCTCTATAGATCTGCTCTTTCTCAAATCTTTCTGACCTTAAAAGATGGCATTTCCATCTCCCTAGTTGTTCTATCCAAAAACTCCTCCATCATCATGTAGTCCTCTCCCTCACCTCCAACTCATCAATGAGGTATGTCAGCTCTACCTCCAAACCACATCTCAAATCCAGTGCATTGTCCCTACTGCACTGATACTTCCTAAGCCAGCACCATCTTTTTCCTGGACTGCTGTGACAGGCAGGTTACTGAGATCATTGCTTCCACTCCTTCTGCCTACATGTACGTTATTCATTCTCTACGTAGCAACCAAGGAGATTTGATTTTTAAATTGTACCCCAGATTATATAAACCCCCCCTATTTAAAACTTTACCATCATGATAACAGAAGATCTACATAGACTTCAAGGCTCCTCCACTGCCTGGTGGATCCCAGTTCTTCCTTCCCCCAGGCTCCAATGTTCTCTAAATATCTGCTTTCAGGGTTTTTGCTATTCCTACCTCCCAGGCTTATCTTCTCTCAGATCCACACAAAGCTGGTCACATCTTTTCACTTAGATTTCTGAAAATGTCACCTTCTTGGCAAGGCACTTCCTGACCCTAGATAAAGCAGCCCCGGTCATTTTTCTCCCTCTATCCTGTTTTATTCCATCTTAACACTACCTGATGTTTTCTTTATTTGTGTATTATCAGAGTGCAAACCAAATGAAAGGACTCCACTAAGCAGTGGGTCCCAGTGAAAGAGTTTTACTGTTTGTTTGTTTTTTTTAATTTTGTTTGTGCTGGGTCTTTTTTGTGGCATGTGGGCTTTTCTCTAGCTGTGGCATATGCTGGCTTCTCTTGTGGCTAGCGGGCTTAGTTGCCCTGCAGCATGTGGGATCTTAGTTCCCTGACCAAGATCAAACCTGCATTCCCTGCATTGGAAGGCAGATTCTTAACCACTGGGCCACCAGGAAAGCCCTGGAGAGCATTAAATACAGCTGCCATGATGGGATTGGCTGTTTGAAGACTCACTCAGGCTGTAAAATGGGGAGGCAGACCCTAGTAAGGTGACAACAAAGGCAGGGAAACCCTGGGGGAGGCGAGGAGGCTGTTGGCAAGCATGCAGCTCTCAAGGTCAAGCTCTGTGCCTTATAGCTAAGTCAGGTCAGGTACCGCCCACCCAGGTCTAATTTAACCTATTAGAAAAGCGCTCAGAAGGATTCAAGTACTTGGTCCCTTGGAAATGTGACAGATGGGAAAGGTAAGAGTGAGCAAGCAAGACCTGTAGGAGAGGAAGCCCTGTATTTCCTCTGTGGTGTTTTTTTTAAAGCCTCAAACTTAGAAGGAAAAATCTGATAAATATATTCTCGTCTGAATTTCCTGCCAGTCCTTAGCCAACTCTCAGCGAGGGAAGCCAAGTTCACCTAACCTCTGTGAGGAAGGCCAATGGGCTGACAGCTGGATATCAATATTTACATTCTGTTATCACATCTGTTGAGGAACCCCAGGCCTAGTAGCTAAACTGAATTATTCTAGTTTTATCTCCTGACTGCTGGGTTCTGAAAAGCACACTTCCTCTTTTTTGAAAGCACGGGTTTTCTTAAGGTCATTATACACACACACACACACACACATAATGTTTATTTGTGCATGTATGTGTATATATATATACAAATATTTTTTTCTTCCCTAAAATATCATAAAGATGTCTCGCCCCAAGAGTTAACCCTTCTCTAGCTCAACTGGCACTCAGGATATCTGAAGTGCAAACAGACTGACATGACTTGTTATAAGCCAATATTAAAACAATCTGCCATCTGCGAGACACATCTCCGACGTTTCAGTAAACAACAAGGAAAACAGACTTTAAGTGGCCGCTGACGTGAGTCAGCTGTGAGCAGCACAAGGAGAAAAACACGTGAAAGATCTGGGAGGCCTTTCTGGGACTTAGATTTTGTTAAAAAATCAACTGCCAAGTGAAACTTTAGAAGAGTGGGCTGACCACCCAGTGAGGAGACAGTGCTCTATAGATACATTCCACAAATCATGGGAAGGTTGCCAGATATGCACTTTCATTAAAAAATCTCTATGACAGATACCCTTGGCCAGATATCATCCACGGTATCAAATGCCAGACAGCTTAAACAGTTCCTTTCTCCAGAGTCACACTTTTTCTTTATTTTCCCTTTCTTCTATGTAAATCTTTACGAGACGTGCATAGATGCAGTTTAGAACACTCCAGATACATTTAGCGTGTCCTCATTTTCTGCACGGTACATGGGTTGGCTGACGTTGGGGCAATGCTTAGCTGGCTGCTCTGCTGAAGGGTTTCTCTCTCTTGCAAATCATGCAAACATCCATGTGTCTGTTCTACAGAATGTGGGGATGGAAGAAAACATCAATGGTCTCTTAGTTTGGCCTTTTAATTAGCTTCTCCTTTGCAGTAAGAACAGAGCGGAACTTGCTTAGAGGTTGATTTGCAGGGTGTGGGAGGGTGCGCCCTCCCTTGAGGCGACAACAGTCAACAAGAGGGCATGGCTGTTGGTGGACCTGGATCCACAGTCAGCCACGAAATGAAGTGGCCAAAAACAAAAGCTCAAGTGTTACTTACTAGTTTGGAGGCACACAACTTCTCGAACATCAGTGCAGAATGAAGGAAAAGACTCATCCTTTCTGTCTGTAGATTGGGGTTTTTTTCTTTACCAGCAACCACAAGGTTTGAACACAGTGTAATGGGAACTTTTGCTGTATTTTGAGTTCGGCAGCAAGTAACTGATTAACTGCATCTTAAGCCTGATGTGCTGCGGGACATTTGGGGAAGGTTATCATTGTGTTTTGTCTTTTTTTACAGTCCAGCATCAGAATTCCTCTGGACAAGGAATTCCCTACCTTGTGAGCATCATGAGAGAAACATGGCTGGAAAGTCGAGATCTCCATGTTCTCAGTCTCCTTGGAAGCAGATCAAAACAGAGCCACTCCAGACATGAATCAAGTGCAAGACAGCCCATCTGGCCCAGGGGTCAGCAACCTGGGCCAGCAGTGTTAGGGGGTGGGGCACTGAGGGCACAGAGGGGGCCCTGCAGGGACACCCACCGCCCTGCAGGCTGGTTCCCAGCAGTATCCAGAGCGGTCCCTGCTTCTTCCAGCATCATCCCTGGTTCCAACTCATTCCCCAAAGCTGGTTCCCCAGCATCCCCAGCAGTCATAAACAGGGCTTAGCAGTATCATTTAACACTTTGAAAAAAATCCTCCAGGGTCAGTTTGTGCTGTGAGTCAAGAGCCAGGGAAGGGAAAGAGGACGCTGCACCGAGCAGTAGTCAGAATCCCAGCTGTTCCCAGACAGCATGTTTTGGCATAAACACCAGGTGGACCTCAATGTCCTGCCTTAGCCCAGGTCTCCTCTTCACCACCAGCACTGTATCCCTGTCTTCAAAGGCAGATTCCCTCCTCAATTCTTTTTGATGGCAAATCAACTCAGAAACACCACTTAAAAGAAACAACATAAAACACCAACATTTGTAGTTCATCCTGATTTTCCCCAAGAGGATGTGAGCTGATTTGCAGGATGACTTAAAAGATGTAATCTTGATGATCAAATTGTGATTTCATCTCTACTTACTCCTTCCCCAATACAGTCTTTGCACTATCTTATAAATAACATACGTGTGTGTATTATATACATAGTCTCTGATAGCTTTTTTGCAAATCTGCAAGCTGCTACCTCTTTTCTCAATAGCTAATTTTAACTAGAATACAGATTTTTTTTGAAGCAGCGCTCTAAGCACTAAATATTCATTTTTAAATGTACTATTCACAATACAAAGCTGAGAACAAGGTTGCTGCAGAGCTTATCCACCTAGTAAGTGGAGCTGCCAGGGACTGAGAAGGATTTAATGATGGCTTTCTACCTGCCCATGGACTCATAAATGCATTCTGCAATGGGTGCATCTCCCAGCTCCTTTTAAGTGTGAAGAAGGCCTTTTGTAACCAGGCAGTCTCAGATGCTACTGGTATGAATTACACCCTTGTCTGTAGAGGTGAACAAGCAATCTGCTTTGTTTGGTTTTCAAGCTTGAGCTTCTGTAAATATGACCTTTATGTTCAGTGGTGTTTTACTCTACTTTGCAAAATAATAACTGTTTGAGTGGGAAATGGATTAGGGTAATAATATATCCTGCAGCAAATCTTCTAAAAAGATTTCTGGGAGCAATAAGGGGTGTTTCCTAGGAGCCTAAAGCCTCATCTGGGTAGCGATCTCGTGATTTTTGTCATTTCTCTCTTTTTTCCCCCTTCTGTCCCAGTCCAGCCCTAATCCACTGGGCTTCCACCCCACTTGCCGCCTCGAAGGCATGCGGGATTTTAGTTGCCTGACCAGGGATTGAACCCATGCCCCCTGCAGTGAAAGTGCAATGGACCTCCAGGGAAGTCCCAGAAATGAAGTCTTTTTACTTGAGGAATTGTTGATTCAAACGTGTATGAGTGGGACTTGCCTGGCAGACCCATAGTTAAGACTGATAAACATTGCAATCTCCTTTCCCCAGCATCAGAATCACATCTTCCCTCGATGACTTCATGTATACCCAAATAAGAACCCATGACATTTCCGCATAAACACTGCTTTTCCCTTTCTTACATCACCTCATCCTCCTCTTCACTCAGATTGACCATTTCTCTCCCTATTAACTTACATTAATGACCACTGCATTCAAAAATGTCAGTCAAAACTCAGTTTCTTCATGAAGCTAGTTAGTACTACTTAGGTTCTCTCATTTACCATCACTCTTCAACATGTATGTCCACTTAAATACAAACCAAAAATATGGGGAAGTGAAGGATGGCTTCTTAGAGAAGACAGAATTTGAATTGACCTAGAATGAGCAACGGAGAAGGCAGTGGCACCCCACTCCAGCACTCTCGCCCGGAAAATCCCATGGACAGAGGAGCCTGGTAGGCTGCAATCCATGGGGTCGCTAAGAGTCAGACACGACTGAGCGACTTCACTTTCACTTTTCAGTTTCATGCATTGGAGAAGGAAATGGCAACCCACTCCAGTGTTCTTGCCTGGAGAATCCCAGGGATGGGGGAGCCTGGTGGGCTGCCGTCTATGGGGTCACACAGAGTCGGACACGACTGAAGTGACTTAGCAGCAGCAGCAGAATGAGCAAAATTTTAAATACATAGATGCTGAGAAAGGGCATTCTATTCATCACCACCATCACCGTGACCATCATCATCACCATAATCATCAGAGCTAATACTTATGGCACACTTGCTATGAGCCAAGCACTATTCTAAGGCGTTTACATGCAATATTCCACTGAATTCTTATGGCCACACTAGGAGATATTAGCTCCATTTTATTGATGCATACACTGAGGCACTGATAGATTAAAATATTTGTCCAAGATTTCTCAACTACTAAGCAATAGAACAAAGTCTGAAACACAGAGGCTGTGCTTAAAACCACTGTGCTATACAGCATAGTGTTGTAGCCACGCGTTCCGGGAAACAAACTCACTCAGAAGGACAATGCAGATAGTAGAGTGCAGTTTATTACACCGGCGGGCCCAAGGCAGTCTCCTCTAAGCCAAGGACCCCGACCAGCATTTGTGAAAATCTTTTATACCCCATGAGTACGTGTCTGAACCCACCACTCCAAATCCTTGAGACTTACATACACCAAGGAAAATACAATCCTAATAACCCCATCATTCATGTGCTATGTGCTCATGTGCTCAAACAGTCAAACAATTAGCCAATAATCAAGAAACCTGAGGTTACACTCTGATAGATAAAGAAAAATTTATGGCCTGTCTGGAGGAAGGGGTGATTAGTATATGTTTTCTCTTAGGCGATGAGTAACCTAGATATGATCTTCAAGGTTCCCCTGTCTGGAGAGGGTCTTATCCTTCTGTTGTTGTTTTCATAGGCACTAAACACAGAGTTCAGAGTCCACTGGAAAGGTGGCTGAGCATGATCAGCATGAACAGGCCTAAGATGGAGTCCAGGCCCTATGAATTCCTTCTTCAATAGCAGTTTGTTTATTAAGCAAACAACAGCAGACAAGGGGAAATGCAGGGTCTGAATAAAAGCCAAAGATTAATATGACTTTACTAATATGAGTGTTTAGTCTCTAGAGAGTTAGAATCAGGCTAAATTACAGAAGGTCTTGAATTCTTTCACTAAATTTGCTTTTACAGGAGTTATTCTGTGGATAGAGAGCTGTCAATAGTTTTTAAGTAGACGAATGGTCTGAAATCTGGCTTTAGGTAAGCAGGTACCTACCTGCCTATAGGTTTGGAGTCAGTGAGGAGTGCCTGTAGATAACTGAAATTCAGCAGAAATCGCCGATTCCCTTTTTTCCTTTATAATGCATTTTCTCAGTGAAGAACTTAGCATTCATTCTAATTTAAATCAAATGCAGATTCTGAAACACTGTAACATGACATCTCCAACAAACAGGAAGAAAAAGAATTCAATTTGTCCTGGGTATATAATAATAATGACTCTCACTAACTTTATGAAATTATCATCATCCAAATTCCTTTCTTCCAGGGCATACATACAGTCTCCCCTAATTACTAGATGTGTTTATCAGCTCCATCTTTATTAAACAAAGACAAAAATACTGAATATATTTATCCTGCATAAGTCTTTCCCCTCCACTCCAAGCAAGCTGCAATTAGCAGCCAAAGCAATATTGAAAGGGGCTTAGAAAGAACAATCATAGATGTGTGAATTATGTGTATAACTGAGTTTAATTAAATCCCTTTGCTGAGAGAAATGGAAGTGCTAACAGTTACACACACTTTTCAGCTGCTCCGTATTAAGCTCCCAGTGGAACCCTTGGAAGGAAACTGCACAAGGTGGAAATTCTGCTCTGGGCAACCCAGCTGAAGTTTAACTCTGAAACAGCTCCAACCACTTATTGCACACAGTTCCCAATGCTTGTTTGTGGTACTGTTCTGTCACTAAATCTTGACTGTTAGTGGTTAATTAGGCTAACTCATCACATTACTGAGTTGCTTAATAAGATACAGTTTGGTTAATATTTTGGCAGGAAATCAGAAAGGAGACCCTGTACATACATCTATCTATTTTTCCGCTGAACGTCTTTTATCTCAATTTCTCATCTTTTCCTTTTTACCACAAACCTCCAACAATCCCTAAAGTGAATTTTATTTCAGAATGCTAAATTCTCCATTCGCTTGATTCCGGAAGTCTGTGTTACTTACCTAGTTGGGTGGGGGTGGGTACATTTTTCAGCAAATGCAGGGCAGTGTTCATACCAAGAGCTTACGCTGCTAAGAATCTGGCATTTGCCTCGGCATGACTGACCTTTAGATATAACTCTAAAACCAGGCGATACCTTCCTTGTCTTCCAGGCCAAAGTCACTTTGTTCATGCGCCATGGGGTAGAAGTGGCAAGTCCCAATCAAGCACCTGTCAGTGCTTTCTGAGGAGGATTTTCACTTTGCTCATAGGTAAACCTGTCTGCCAGCTCAAGCCATGGTGAGCATCCATCTGAGCCATCAGCTTCTTAAATCTCTCAACTTTCATAACAGAAATGCAGATGTGACATCCACAAGTATTACTGCTATTAGGAATAGGTTTTATTTTGTTTTTGTTTATTTTTTCCTTTTTTGATGTGGACCATGTTTAAAGTCTTAACTGAATTTGTTACAATATTGCTTCTGCTTTATGTTTTGGTTTTGGCCTCAAGGCAGGTGGGATCTTAGCTCCCTGACCAGGGATCAAACCTGCACCCTTTGCATTGGAAGGCAAAGTCTTAACCACTGGACCACCAGTGGAGTCCCGATGAATATGTCTTAAATCAATAGCCACTGCTTTAAAGCTTTTGACAGAGAGAAAAGCCTTGAATCACCTTCCAGACACCACTTTTGTGAATGCTTCTTCCCTAGCCTTCATGCTTCCTTTCTTGGGAAAGAATCCCAGTGATTAAATATTTTGACTTCTCTCCACCCCCATGAGCTAATCTGACTGGGGACTTTGGAAGTCAGAAGTGGGTATGCACAGGCCTAATTTCTCCACTTTCACTTGGGGAAAGAGAAAATCTTTTCCTTTGTGAAGGTCTTCACTGTCCAGTGTTGCTGGACATCCTGTAGATACAAGGGTCTGTTTCTAGGGTGCACTAGTGGGGAGTGTCCTTGGCCACACTTGGAAGCCACATTTTCCAAAATCAGCCTTATGAGTAATGAAGGTGATATATGTGACCTCCATCTGCTGACTGATATATTTTTTCAGTCATTTCAGAGTGTAGTTGGGAAAAAGTGGTGTCTTTATTGGGCCCCAGCTAACATAACGAGTTCTAAAGCCCCACTGAGAAAAGTTATATTTAATGAAGACAGATTCTCAGGCCATCCATTCATTCCTTAAGATTGTAAAGGTTCCAGCCTGGTGTCATCTTATATTAATACTCATTTAGAGCATATTAAAGTAGACACTCTCAGAATTGCCTTCATGGAGTCAAACATTAATGTTGATCTTCACTGGAAGACCATTATTGACCTTCATAAAATAGGGCAATATAAAACAAAATATGGGGGGAAAAATGCATCTGTGAACAATGGATGAAACATTTTCTGTTTCTGTTATATGCCTACTGCTCAGTGTCTACTTGTTTATTCCATGTGGTAGATTTACCTTAGAATTTTGAAGCAGGAGACGTTGTCTTGACTGAAAAATTGGTATGCTCACTTGGCAAGGAAAGATAACTATGTAACTTACAATATTTCTCTCTTTTGATTTCACTACCAGGAAATTCTTGGCCCCGTGTAACATTCAGGCACAGTAACTACAACAGCCAATACAAATTGCATTCTTGTTTCATTCTTTTCATAGCTTTGATATCTAATTTCCATTTAAATAACATGCACACAATCAGTTTTGTAGGTCATCCCAAACTCTTTAAAATATGAATAAGGCACACTGAAAAATCAAAAAACACACAGAAAAAGGAATGCAAAGAACTTCCAGTTTGCAGTCCAGTGTGCACGGAGCTTGAAAATCATCACTCCTGTCTTCACAAGAAAAAGCTGAACAAACTGAAAAGCAACAACTCCTCTAATGAGAGAAATAAGGTCATAGGACAAACTGCTGCTCCTCAAAATTGGAGAGCCAGACAGATGTAGAGAATACAACTTACAGGAGCAGAAGCTCCCAGAAGAGCTAGTATCAGGAGCGGAAAACCTTATCAGTAATTGATGAATTACTGGAGACTCAGTGTAGAGACGTTCAAGAGTTAAAAATTCGAGGGTTGGGGTGGCGGACACTTCCCTGGTGGTCCAGTAGTTGAGAACCTATCTTCTAATGCAGGGGACATGGGTTTGATCCCTGGTCAGAGCACTAAGGTTCCACATGCCAAGGGGCATCTAAGCCCACTTGCCACAACCAGAGAGAAGCTCGTGAGTCACACTGATGATCCTGAGTGCTGCAACTAAAAGCCGACACAGCCAAAAATAATACAAATAAATAAATATCTTTAAAAATTCCAAGAGATTCAGTATTAGGGGCACACAACTCTTCTGTGAGTCTACCTCCAGAAGTCTTACCAGATTCTCTCAGGTAAATCTCCTCCTATTTCTGGCAAAAAGCAGCCATTTTGAAATAAGCCCAGATAATTCTGTTCTTCTTCTAACAAGCCCTGCCCTCAACAGGAAGTATTTCACCAGAGCTTAACTAATGGGGGTTTTAGGGTCTAACTAATATGGGTGAAGAGAAATAACAAATGACATTGAATTCTAGCCTTCCTATCTCCACAAAAGAAAGCACACAAAACAACTGAGAAGCACATGTAAAGATCACAGGTCAGGGTCACAGGCTCATTAAAAGACTGAAGCCTACAAAGCATATGATTTTAACATTCCCTTAAATATGCTTTAATATTAGAGAAAGAAAGGAACTCCTCATTATTCTTTTTCAATTTTTTTGATAATTCTTTTTTTGTAATTTTTTCATGGTAATTTTCAGTCATTTTTTTTTCTTTCATACAAATTTGAATTTATTAGTTACAAAAACATTATATATCACTCAATGTATGATTGGAATATTATTACATTCATAAATAATTTAGGAAAAAGTGATATCTTTATGAATTTGAGTTACCTCCAGACTATAACTGTCTTTACATTAACTTAGATATTATTTTATTTCATAAAGTTTTATATCTTTCAAAAAAAAAGTACAGTTTTCTTCACATAGATCCCATTACTTTCTGTTGTATTTATTCCTAAGTACATTTTTCTAATTTTATTTTAGTTAGATATTGTTAATTATCAAATCTTTTATAAATCTCAATCATTTTATGTAGAAATTTTTATATTTAGGGGTTATAACATGTAACATTTAATTTTCAAATAAAGATAATATTTCTTCTCAAAAAAATTTTAAAAAGACTGAGACCTGATCATAGGACTATAGCATGCTTCCTCTTCTGCAATACCTTACTCCCATCATCAATAGGTCTCCTGTACAATAACAGGGGGATGCAATGGAAAGAACTGTGTGGCTTAGATCTTATTTAAGAAGAAGTCTCTAGGGAAACTGAAGGACTGCAGCAGAGATAAAAACAAGAACACCAGGGGGCAATTTTTTCCTTTGACACCTAACAAATAGTAAACACAGCCTAACCCATGGCCTGATTGAACATAAAACCTCACACCAAAGGCCTATTTACCTCAGTTCCTTTTATCCAGTACATCCTGTTTGGCTTTCAAAAAAAAAAAAAGAGAGAGAGAGAGAGGCAAAGCATGCATCAGAATGAAACTCAGATATAGCAGAGATGTTGGAATGACAAGGCTGGGAATTTAAAACTATGATTAATATGCTAAGAACTATAATAGACAAAAAGTGGACATGATGCAGGAACATATGGTTTAATGTAAGCAGAGAGGCAGAGACTCAAAGATCAAGTCAAAAGGAAATGCTTACAAATAAAAAACACCATGACAGAAATGAAGTATGCTTATGATGGACTTGTCAACAGACTAGACATAACTGAGGAAAGAATCAGTGATCTTGAAGAAATGTTAGTAGACACTTCCCAAACTGAAATACAATATGTAAAACAAATTAAAAAAGAAAACAGGGCAGAATATCCAAGAACTGTGGAACAATTACAAAAGGTGTAACCTATACATAATGAGAATAATAAGAAGAAAGAGAGAACAGAACAGAAGAAATATTTGAAGCAATAATGACTAAGAGTTTCCAAAACTGATGATAGACACCAAACCACAGATCTGGGCAGCTCTGATAACACCAAGAAAGACACATACCAAAGTCTACACCATGGCATGTATTCAAACTGCAGAAAAGTCAAAGGCAAGACAAAATTTTGAAAGATGCCAAAGTGGGGGTGGGTGTGGGTGAGAGGGGAACTAGTTAGCAATTTTAGTAAGGTTGCAGGATATAAAGTTAATATACAACGTCAATTGTTTTCTATATACTAGAAAGGAACAACTGAAACTTGACATTAAAAACATAATACTATTTACATTCATGACCCAAAAATGAAATACTGAAGTATAAATCTAACAAAATATGCTTTAAGCCCATATAAGGAACACTAACAAAACTCTCATGTAAGAAATTAAATAAGTTCTAGACAAATGGAGATAAAATCAATTTTCATGAATAGGAAGACTTAATATTGTCAAAATATCAGTTCTTCCTAATCAGATATACAGATTCAGTGCAATCCTAATAAAATTTCTAGCAAATTATTTTGCAGATATCAACAAACTGGTTCTAAAGTTTGTAGAGAGACAATTATATGGACAAAACTAAGCAAACATTGAATGTGTACAACCAAATATAATGCTTACTTTGTTGGGAGGAAAATATACTAGAACTTAAATATGAGTTAACAACAGATTATGATATGAGAGGTTGTAACCACATTTGAAGCATATTAAAGGTGCTTAAGGAGATCCAACCAGTCCATTCTAAAGGAGATCAGCCCTGGGATTTCTTTGGAAGAAATGATGCTAAAGCTGAAACTCCAGTACTTCGGCCACCTCATGTGAAGAGTTGACTCTTTGGAAAAGACTCTGATGCTGGGAGGGATTGTGGGCAGGAGGAGAAGGGGACGACAGAGGATGAGATGGCTGGATGGCAACACTGACTTGATGGACGTGAGTTTCAGTGAATTCTAGGAGTTGGTGATGGACAGGGAGGCCTGGCATGCTGCAATTCATGGGGTTGCAAAGAGTCAGACACGACTGAGTGACTGAACTGAACTGAAAGGTGCTTGTATTGTTTGGGAATGAGGTAAAGACGTTGATTAACATCAGATTTTGCTGAGTTAAATGCAAGTAAAATACCTGAGGTAACCACTAAAAGTATACACAGAGTATATAATTTTCAAACAAGCAGAGAGAAAAATAGAATGAGACAGAAGGAACATGAGCAAAATTAATCAATACAAAAGAAGACAGTAAAGGAGGAAAAAAGAATAAAACCGTTAAAAACAAACAAAAAACAGAAATAAGACAAATTAGTAGTACTACAAAATGAGCCCTAAAATGAACAAACACAGGAAATATAAATAGTCTGCTACTGCTGCTGCTAAGACGCTTCAGTAGTGTCCGACTCTGTGCGACCCCATAGACGGCAGCCCACTAGGCTCCTCTGTCCCTGGGATTCTCCAGGCAAGAACACTGGAGTGGGTTGCCATTTCCTTCTCCAATGCATGAAAGTGAAAAGCGAAAGTGAACTTGCTCAGTCGTGTCCGACTCTTAGCGACCCCATGGACTGCAGCCTACCAGGCTCCTCCGTCCATAGGATCTTCCAGGCAAGAATACTGGAGTGGGTTGCCATTTCCTTCTCCAATGCATGAAAGTGAAAAGCGAAAGTGAACTCGCTCAGTCGTGTCCGACTCTTAGCGACCCCATGGACTGCAGCCTACCAGGCTCCTCCGTCCATAGGATCTTCCAGGAAAGAGCACTGGAGTGGGGTGCCATTGCCTTCTCCAATAAATAGTCTAGACTCTGTAATTGAAAGACCAAGATCATAAAACTAAATTTTTTAAAAATTAGGTATATGACATTTACAGAATATATATCTAAACATAAGGCTACAGAAAGATCAAAAGTCAAAGAATGTATGGTGTTAGAAAGTGGTCCAGTTCCATTCTTTTACAAGTGGTTGACCAGATTTCCCAGCACCACTTGTTAAAGAGATTGTCTTTAATCCATTGTATATTCTTGCCTCCTTTGTCGAAGATAAGGTGTCCATATGTGCGTGGATGGATTAAAGATCTAAACGTAAGACC
>NW_011495023.1:5705052-5713001 GCF_000754665.1 Bison bison bison
GACAGTGGGTTCCCAGATCAATCTCTGCTCCCAGTATTATTCTCCAACTGAAGAGTTAGAGATACTCGGACCAATGGCCCATTCTAAGGCTGAGTTAGGGGACATGCAAGATGAACCTGGAGCATCTTACAGAGCCAGAAAATAACAAAGTGCTACACACACACAAACTACAGAGACCAAATTGATAGGGGTGTGTCAAAAAGACACAGGAGCCAACTGAAAGATCTCCCAAGGGTCAAGGCTGGAATAATTTGAGCAATAAAATAAATAAATTAGTATTGGATTATAACCCAAAATATCAAATAAACACACATAAGTCTCACTGATATAGATAACTACATAAGGAAATAAACAGGGAGAAAAAGATCTCCCATGCAGAGTAATTCCAAATAATTTATGTAGACACTCCTTGTTCAAGAATGTGAAGCATAACACATTAACTATGAGCAGCGTGGGCTGCACATGAGTGATCGGTTCTCAAAATGTAGTCTAACGCTATTCTAGTAAAAACAGGTGATGCCAGAAGAATTGCTAGCGGAAAAAAGAAGTATTCAGGAACAGACGCACATATATACATGAATATTATAAAGAAAGCATTTCAAGTTAGTGAGAAAAATGATCAACAAATAGGGTTGGAACAACTAGCTACTCAGAGAAAAATTAAACTGCCTGAATTACAGTTAAAAGCAAGAGAAAATGAAATCACAGAAGAATTTGGGAAAGACCTAAATATTCTTAACAATGATCTGAGAGGTAGCAGAAGAGGAAAGCTATTGAAAAATAAAAGCAAAAAAGGAAACCATGAAAAAAGACAGTGACAAAACTGACTGCAGGCAAATTCAATGTTATATAGATATGTAGAAAACACACTGGAGGATTTTTTTCCTCTCTGTATTGGATTAAGGTGATATTTTTTTTCTTCTTTATATTTTCTAATTTTTTCAGTTTTTTAATGAAAAAAACACTTTAAAAATACTACTTGTATAATTAGAAAATTGCCATTAAAATTAAAAATTAGAACAGTTTGACTAGGGAAATTGCTTTAATGAAAAGCTACCCTACCTCACCACAAGGTTGGCCAAGAGTCTACCTGTCGCAGTCTCTCACAATTCTTTCCACAATTATAACATTACTTGTGTATGTATTTATTTACTATTTACCTCCCCTCTCCTATCCAAATCCAAGTCTTTCTGAATGCAGGTTCAGAGAGACAATTAGTCCCTAAGATCTCCATTGTAAGAAATGAAGTAACTTCTCTTGTAAGCATCTAGAATGGTACTAGTTAAGCACCAGCCTGGGAAGAGCGGAGAATGTGTTGTGTAGTTCAGAGGGGAAATGGTGCTTGAAAAAAGGCACAGAATAGACCCTGAGCTCTGTTTAAGTCTGAAAACTGAAAGTGAAGTCGCTCAGTCGTATCCAACTCTTTGTGACCCCATGGACTGTAGCCTACCAGGCTCCTCCCTCCATGGGATTCTCCAGGCAAGAGTACTGGAGTGGGGTGCCATTTCCTTCTCCAGGGGATCTTCCTGACCCAGGGATCGAACCCGCGTCTCCCACATTCCAGGCAGACGCTTTAACCACTGAGCCACCAGGGAAGCTGGTTTCAAGTCTGAGGGCAGAAATAAATCTGTGCTTGGTGATACAGGAGGTGCTGAGTCAACTGATAATCTGCTCAGTGCTCTATCAGAAATATTCTGCTCAAAGAGAGTCTTTCCATTGGAAACAAACTGAGACTCACACTGGAACAAAGCAGAGGAAATTTTCATGCATTCTTTTATTTGGGGGCAAAAAATACTATGAAGAAGTTAGAAAATACTTGGCATTTTGACCTCATAGGCAGTCAATTTAGCTAACTGGAATTCAAGGGGAAAAGATGGATTTCTATCACTGATAAAAAGGAAACAGCATCATGTATCAATGCAAGTTTTGAAAACATTGTATCAGCCAAATAGATACTAAATATATCATGTGGTTAATCCCTAGTCTGGGTGTGGTGAACAACAACACATGTAGAACATATTGAACAGTTTACATTTTTTCTAAGTACTGCATAATTAAGTTAGTGCAAACAAACAAACAAAAAACCCCACCGATACAATTGGGAATTAGGTAAAGCACCTCAGATAAGTTGTTGACATGCTTTATTTTGGTAACATCATTTCTCTTATAAAGCTGCAAATATAGTTCAATAAATTGTTTACATAAATCTTACCTAATATCCTGATCTTTGTGCTGCACACACTTGGCATTATGAACAGAGACCTTTTCCTCCCTTTGTTATAATAACAGCTTCCTCATTCATCACACTTGATGCCCAGTTATTCACTCTTTCTATCCTGTTTAAGTCTGTTGTTACAGAATGTCATTCTACAAGTGTCCCAGTATCATATTTGACATTCTTTTCCATTAAAGCCAAAAAGGAAATAATTATCTGAAGACAAACCCCTGTGATATCCAACAGATGTACTTTCAGTTCTATTGATATTCTGGGTATCCGGGCACACATTGTCCTGTAAGGTTTCTTAGTCACACTAATTAGCCTCTGTCTTAAACTTTGCATTTCTATATTGTACAGAATTTCAGGAGGAATGTGTGTGTGTATGCGTGTGTGTTCTCATCTGTAGTGCAATATACTAGCAGAATAAAACAACCGAGTATAAATCTATATATACTCTTCTAGAGAACATCAGACTTCACATCAGCCTGCATCAGTTGAAGACCAAGAGAGTTCTTCTTGCTGCTGCTGCTGCTGCTAAGTCGCTTCAGTCATGTCCGACTCTGTGCGACCCCATAGAAGGCAGCCCACCAGGCTCCCCCGTCCCTGGGATTCTCATAAAGCCTTTTCGCTGAAATTAACCATTTTAAAAACCATTTTGCAACAAGGTGGTCATTTAGGGGAAAAAAAAATTCTCTTTCACGCTTAAGCAATTTACATAGTGTTGCCCTTAATTATATCTTCTTTTGGTTTGGTTTTTGAAACCTGAACCAACTGGAATATGCTCAGTCATGGGACAGCTGAGAGATGAAATAACCTACAGAGGGCTGGGTTAAGAAGACAAATTACCCAAAACCAAGCTCAATGCTGGAGATGAACCTGTACACTCTTTTTTTTTAATATTTACTTTTTTGGCTATTGGGTCTTAGTTGTGGCACTAGGGCTCTCTAGTTGTGATGCACAGGCTCCAGAGCTCACAGGCTCACCAGGGATTGAATCCATATCCCCTGCATTGCAAGGCAGATTCTTAACCTCCGGACTACCAGGGAAGTCCCTCAAACTAGTACACTCTTTTTTCTTGGCAGTTCAATAACTTTATTGGACAATCAGCAATTAGGTCTCAACCACACTGTCTGTCTGTAGATTTTTGAAAGTGGCGACAGGCATGTGAGTAACCAACATGTAGAGCTTGTTTGGTTAGCCTTCATCTTTATTACATTTTCCGGACAACTGCACACAGATCTGGTACAGGACGTCCCTTGTATCTTTGACCCAGATGTCTTTGTTGAGCCTGGTGTAGATGCGTACATCTGGGCTTCCCATCTCCTTCCTGGCAAATTTCTGTATTTCTCTGAGTGCCCAAGGGACAGGCTTCTTGAAACCTACTTCATGGATGCACTGTGAATGCTGATAGCGTATTCTCTGGTCACCACCTTGTTGATGGCAGGCTGGCCCTTCTTCTCACTGCCCTTTTTAGCAGGAGCCATCATCCTATAGCACCAGGGTACTGGTTTGGATTGGAAAGCCCAAACCAGTAAACTCCTAAGTCATTATTCTTATTCCAAGATGTAAGTGCCAGTATCTACTTTATTTCATTGAGCACCACTTCTCAGCTATCTTGCAGACAAACGATTGGGAGTCCACATGAGCAGGTTAGGGGGAGGTGTCAGAATTAGACACACCTAAGGCAATGGCAACCTACTCCGGTACTCTTGCCTGGAAAATCCCGTGGACGGAGGGGCCTGGTGGGCTGCAGTCCATGGGGTCGCTAGGAGTCGGACACGACTGAGCGACTTCACTTTATTTTTTCACTTTCATGCATTGGAGAGGGAAATGGCAACCCACTCCAGTGTTCTTGCCTGGAGAATCCCAGGGACAGGGGAGCCTGGTGGCCTGCCGTCTATGGGGTTGCACAGAGTTGGACACGACTGAAGTGACTTAGCAGCAGATAGTCCATTGACTAGCTAGGTAATCTAAAAGAAAAAAACAAACCTCTTAACCTTCAGCAGTCTCAGATTCCTCCATAAAATGTGGGGACCAGTACTTACTTTTCTATGCCCTAAGTGAAGGACATAGTTCATGGAATCACAGGAGTCAGATACAACTTAGCAAATGAACAACACAATGGGGAGAAGCAGGGGAGAAGGTTGATGAGCAAGTATTAGATGTAGGTTATAGTCCTAGATTTTGTTTCAGGTGGTGGGATCATAGGTGTTTATGACTTTATTGAAAATCAATAATTAAATAAATAAATAAATATGGATCATGAACAAGCTAAACATCATTTTAATACAATTCTGTGCACCGAGACCTTGATAATATTTATGAGTATTAATAGTAACAATTGTACTATGTATTTTGTAGGGTTTTTGTTGGCTTTAAGTAACATGTGGAGTGTTGAGCACATTTTAACTTCTCTATAAAAATAGCTGCAAGTATTATGACGGGGGTGAGTGACAATGGGTGAGGGGGGAACAGTACGCTGAAGAAATGATGATGTCTCATGAAGAATGGTCCTTTTCTATTTACTAACCTAAAACTCAGAACATTAAAATTATATCTAAATGACTAGACTCCCTCTCACAAACTAGATCATTAACACATCATTTTAAAGTCTAATCCTATGGGACATATAATCTAGAGTTATGGTACTAATGGGGCTTCCCCAGGGGCTCAGTGATAAAGAATCTGCCTGCAAGGCAGGAGATGCAGCAGGAGCCTCAGGTTCAATCCCCGGATGGGAAAGCTCCCCTAGAGAAGAAAAAGGCAACCCACTCCAGTATTCTTGCCTGGGAAATCCCATGGACTGTGGCCTGCCAGACTCCTCTGTTGCAAAGAATCAACATGGCTGACCAACTGAACAACAACAAAGGTACTACTGAAATAGTTGCCTGTTTATTTGTTTTTTATTAAAGCACGGTCCTACCTTCAAGAAGCTTACATCATTTAGGGTAAGAGGGAAACAGTACTTCAACATGAAACAATTACAAAATCAGAATGTACCAGAATGTGCTACTAGACTGTGATATGAATGACAATTCCTTAAAGGAATCCAGACAAAAGAGAAGGCTTCCTAGAATAAGAAGCTAAGCTTCAAGAAAGGTAGGCTCTAAAGATGCATGAAAACTGGGTGAAGCACAATCTTACCTTTAAGTGAAGACTTTTCTTTCTATTCTCTCCGAACCTAGGAGTCATATTTGGCCCTTACAGCCATTAGTTTTCCATTACCAACAAAAGCAGTGTGCCTAAGGAGAAAATAAGAACAAGGTAGTGGTTTGACCCCAGATTATATTAAACAATTTCATTTTCTTGCTTCTTAATTACTAATCTAATTTTAAAATAGATTCTAAAATACTGCTTACAAGTAAAGTTGTCAGAGACAGGCACTGAGGCAGAAAAGAAGTGCCAGGTATTAGATCAAGTGCAATGCTTGGTTGTATCTGAGATTGAAATCACATAAATGAGCAATTCTGGTAGACTGAATGAATAGACACACTGATACACAGGAAAAAAAGGAACATTAAGGAAGAGAGTTAAAAAGTTGGCTTAAAACTCAAATTCAGAAAACTAAGATCATGGCATCTGGTCCTATTACTTCATGGCAAATAGATAGGGAAACAGTGGAAACAGTGACAGACTTTACTTTGGGGGGCTCCAAAATCACTGCAGATGGTGACTGCAGCCATGAAATTAAAGGATGCTTACTCCTTGGAAGAAAAGTTATGACCAACCTAGACAGCATATTAAAAAGCAGAGACATTACTTTGCCAACAAAGGTCCATCTAGTCAAGGCTATGGTTTTTCCAGTAGTCATGTATGGATGTAAGAGTTGGACTCTAAGGAAAACTGAGCACCAAAGAATTGATGCTTTTGACTTGTGGTGTTGGAGAAGACTCTTGAGAGACTCTTGGACTGCAAGGAGATCCAACCAGTCCATCCTAAAGGAAATCAGTCCTGAATATTCATTGGAAGGACTGATGTTGAAGCTGAAACTCCATTACTTTGGCCACCTGATGAAAAGAACTGAGTCATTGGAAAAGACCCTGATGCTGGGAGAGATTGAAGGCAGGAATAGAAGTGGACAACAGAGGATGAGATGGTTGGATGGCATCACCAACTCAATGGACATGAGTCTGAGTAAACTCTGGGAGTTGGTGATGGACAGGGAGTCCCGGTGTGCTGCAGTCCATGGGGTCACAAAGAGTCAGACACGACTGAGCAACAGAACTGAACTAAACTAAAAGTAAGATACAAAAGTAAAAACAGCAAATAATTTTGTCTTTATAGGTTATTAAAATATGGCATAAAACACATAATTTTGATGAGAGGGTATCCATTTTAATTAGTCAAACTGCCAGTAGTAAAAATTAATTGCATGTAACTTAATTACATATATATAATTTACATGAATAACAAAAAATACTGAGATTCTAAGATCTCCTTAAATAATTTTACTTAGTTTAATGAGTAACCATCCTAGGAAATACATATTATACTAAAACATAGCTAGTGTATACATACAGAAAAGAATAGAAGCTATTCTAAAATCTAAAATTAAAATATGGGAAGAAGTTAGCAAGGATTTGATTGAAACATATAAAGTTGTAAAGGATAGAGTGAAAACTGATCTAGATCACCAACTTTCTACTCCTAACACAACCAAGAGCAAACAGTTTTGATGAAATTTTAAAATAGCAACTTCAGCAGAGGAAGAAGTACAGAAAAACTACACAGGATATGAGAACTGTCTCAAATCTCCCAGCATGAACAATCATCTAAACAAATTTATTTAAGTAAAAATAGTGTGCTAGTTTGAAGAGGTGACATTTAACAAACATTAACAAATACAGATTCATCAAATATTTATTAAGCTCTTGTTGTGAACAAAATAGTTTCTTCTTTTATTGAGCTTATATTCTACTGAGAGAGACAAAAAACAATCAAGTAAAGAATCAAAACAATCATGTAATTTCAGATTGTGATAAATGCTGTGAAGAAAACAAACAAGGAAATAAGATAGAGAGTGACTGGGGATGTGGTGAGGTGGGGTGCAAATTTAGACACTGTGGTCAGAGAAAATTCTCTGAGGTTATATCTGAGCATAGATCTGAGTGATAAGGAGAAACCAGCCATGAAAACATCTAGGGGTGCAATTTTCCAGGCTACTTAATATGTATAAATGTCCCATACTAAGATAGATAGAAAGATGGCGGGGGGGTGGACGGGTGGATGGAGAGACTGGATGGACAGATAGATAACTTAGCTATACAGAACACTCCACACATATAAAGCACACAGAACACTACCCCAAAGCAGCAGAATACACATTTCCTCAAGTGGACATGGAACACTCCAGGACAGATCATATATTAAGCCATAATAAGTCTTAGTAAATTCAAAAAGACTGAAAGCATACAAAATATCTTTTCTGATAATAATGAAATGAAACTAGAAATCAATAACAAAAAAAAAAGAAAATTCAAAAAGATGTGGAAATGAAACAATACACTCTTGAGCAACCAATGAGTCAAAGAAGAAATCACAAGAGAAATTAGAAAATACTTTGAACTAGAATATTGGAAATAAAAGCAAAAATAAACAAATGGGACCTAATTAACCTTAAAAGCTTCTGCACATCAAAGGAAACTATTAGCAAGGTGAAAAGACAGCCTTCAGAATGGGAGAAAATAATAGCAAATGAAGCAACTGACAAACAACTAATCTCAAAAATATA
>NW_011495023.1:5713101-5715828 GCF_000754665.1 Bison bison bison
GAGAAAAGGGAACCCTCTTACACTGTTGGTGGGAATGCAACCTAGTACAGCCACTATGGAGAACAGTGTGGAGATTCCTTAAAAAACTGGAAATAGAACTGCCTTATGATCCAGCAATCCCACTGCTGGGCACACACACTGAGGAAACCAGAAGGGAAAGAGACACGTGTACCCCAATGTTCATCGCAGCACTGTTTATAATAGCCAGGACATGGAAGCAACCTAGATGTCCATCAGCAGATGAATGGATAAGAGAGCTGTGGTACATATACACAATGGAGTATTACTCAGCCATTAAAAAGAATACATTTGAATCAGTTCTAATGAGGTGGATGAAACTGGAGACTATTATACAGAGTGAAGTAAGCCAGAAGGAAAAACACCAATACAGTATACTAACGCATATATATGGAATTTAGAAAGATGGTAACAATAACCCGGTGTACGAGACAGCAAAAGAGACACTGATGTATAGAACAGTCTTATGGACTCTGTGGGAGAGGGAGAGGGTGGGAAGATTTGGGAGAATGGCATTGAAACATGTAAAATATCATGTAAGAAACGAGATGCCAGTCCAGGTTGGATGCACGATACTGGATGCTTGGGGCTAGTGCACTGGGACGACCCAGAGGGATGGTATGGGGAGGGAGGAGGGAGGAGGGTTCAGGATGGGGAACACATGTATACCTGTGGCGGATTCATTTTGATATTTGGCAAAACTAATACAATTATGTAAAGTTTAAAAAGAAAAGAAAAGAAAATACTTTGAACTAAATGAAAACAAAACTTCATATACAAAAGCTTATGGGATTCAGTGAAAGCAATGCTGAGAGAAATTTATAGCTGTAAAGCATACATTAAAAAAAAGAAGAAAGATTTCAAATCTGTAACCTAACTTTATACCTTAAGGAACTAGAAAAGGAAGGGCAAGCTAAACTCAAAACTAGCAGATAAAAAGAAATGATAAAGATTAGGGCAGAGATAAATAAAATACAGCATAGAAAAACAATAGCAAAAATCAATGAAACCAAAGTTGATTCTTTGAAAAGATCAACAAACTTGACAACTTTAGCTAGACTAAGGAAAGAAGAGAGAAGACTCAAATTACTGAAAATATAAGTGAAAGAGGGAACATGACTACCAATTACATAGCAATAAAAAGAATTATAAGAAAATACTATGAACAGTTATACACTAACTCATTGGATAACCTAGATGAAATGGAAAAATTCCTAGAAACACACATCTACCAAAACTGAATCATAAATAAACAGAAAATCTGAATAGATCTGTAACTAATAAGGAGATTGAACTGCTAGTCAAAAAAACACTCAACAGAAAAATGCCTTTGGACCAAATGATTTCACTGGTAAATTCTACCAAACATTTAAAAAATTAACACCTATCCTTTTCAAACGCTTCCAAGAAAAAAAAAAAAAAAAACTGGAGAGAAGACTTTCTAACTCACCCATTAGACCAGCATTACCCTGATAAACAGAGTAAGACAAAGACATTTTAAGGACAATGCACACCAATATCCTGATGAGATATTGCAAAAACCCACAAGAGAATTCTAGCAAAGTGAATTCAGCTGCATTTTAGAAGGATTAAACACCATGAGCAGGTGGGTTTTATCCCTGGAATGCAAGGATGTTTGAACATATGAAAAATCAACCAATGTAATTAATATACCACATTAATAGAATGAAAGGAAAAAACCTCACATGATCATCTCAACTGATGCAGAAAAAACATTTGGTAAAATCCAACACTCTTTATGAAAAATACTCAATAAACTAGGAATAGAAGGAAACTTCCTTGACATGATAGAGTCCATTTTAATGCCTGCATTTACAGATATCCATTTCTCTCTTAGAACTGCTTTCAATTCATCCCATAAATTTTGGTATGTGGAGCTTTGTTTTCTTTTGGCTCAAAGTATTTTCTAACTTTCCTTGTGATATCTTCTTTCATCCATTGGTTTCTCAAGAGAGTCTTGTTTAATTTCCACATATTTGTGAATTTTCCTGTTTTCCTTTTGTTATTGATTTCTAGTTTCATTTCATTATCAGAAAAGATACTTTGTATGATTTCAATCTTTTAAAATTTATGAAGACTTCTTTTATGGCCTAAGTGAAGTCGCTCAGTCGTGTCTGACTCTTTGCTACCCCATGGACTGTAGCGGACTAGGTTCCTTCATCCACAGGACTTCCCAGGCAAGAATACTGGAGTGGGTTGCCATTTCCTTCTGCAGGAGATCTTCCTGACCTAGGGATTGAACCTGGGTCTCCCGCATTGTAGGCAGATGCTTTACTGTCTGAGCCATAACATATGGTTTATCCTGGTGAATGTTCCACATCCACTTGAGAAAAACATGTATTCTGCTGTTGTTAACTATTCTTTTTTAAAATGTATTTTACTTAAGTATGATTGATTTGCAATGTTGTGTTCATTTCTGTTGTGATTCAGGTATACATATATTTTTTCTTTTTTTTTTCTTTTACATAGGTTTATCATAGGATATTGAATATAGTTTCCTATACTGTACAGTAGAGCTTTTTTTTTAAATTTTATTTTATTTTTAAACTTTACATAATTGTATTAGTTTTGCCAAATATCAAAATGAATCCGCCACGGGTATACATGTGTTCCCCATCCTGAACCCTCCTCCCTCCTCCCTCCCCATACCATCCCTCTGGGTCGTCCCAGTGCACTAGCCCCAAGCTG
>NW_011495023.1:5715928-5716841 GCF_000754665.1 Bison bison bison
CACTAGCCCCAAGCATCCAGTATCGTGCATCCAACCTGGACTGGCATCTCGTTTCTTACATGATATTTTACATGTTTCAATGCCATTCTCCCAAATCTTCCCACCCTCTCCCTCTCCCACAGAGTCCATAAGACTGTTCTATACATCAGTGTCTCTTTTGCTGTCTCGTACACCGGGTTATTGTTACCATCTTTCTAAATTCCATATATATGCGTTAGTATACTGTATTGGTGTTTTTCCTTCTGGCTTACTTCACTCAGTATAATAGGCTCCAATTTCATCCACCTCATTAGAACTGATTCAAATGTATTCTTTTTAATGGCTGAGTAATACTCCATTGTGTATATGTACCACAGCTCTCTTATCCATTCATCTGCTGATGGACATCTAGGTTGCTTCCATGTCCTGGCTATTATAAACAGTGCTGCGATGAACATTGGGGTACACGTGTCTCTTTCCCTTCTGGTTTCCTCAGTGTGTGTGCCCAGCAGTGGGATTGCTGGATCATAAGGCAGTTCTATTTCCAGTTTTTTAAGGAATCTCCACACTGTTCTCCATAGTGGCTGTACTAGTTTGCATTCCCACCAACAGTGTAAGAGGGTTCCCTTTTCTCCACACCCTCTCCAGCATTTATTACTTGTAGACTTTTGGATCGCAGCCATTCTGACTGGTGTGAAATGGTACCTCATAGTGGTCTTGATTTGCATTTCTCTGATAATGAGTGATGTTGAGCATCTTTTCATGTGTTTGTTAGCCATCTGTATGTCTTCTTTGGAGAAATGTCTATTTAGTTCTTTGGCCCATTTTTTGATTGGGTCATTTATTTTTCTGGAGTTGAGCTGTAGGAGTTGCTTGTATATTTTTGAGATTAGTTGTTTGTCAGTTGCTTCATTTGCTATTATTTTCTCCCATT
>NW_011495023.1:5717378-5758152 GCF_000754665.1 Bison bison bison
TGTCTTGATGACTGTGGCTTTGTAATATAGCCTGAAGTCAGGCAGGTTGATTCCTCCAGTTCCGTTCTTCTTTCTCAAGATTGCTTTGGCTATTCGAAGTTTTTTGTATTTCCATACAAATTGTGAAATTATTCGTTCTAGCTCTGTGAAGAATACTGTTGGTAGCTTGATAGGGATTGCATTGAATCTATAAATTGCTTTGGGTAGTATACTCATTTTCACTATATTGATTCTTCCAATCCATGAACATGGTATATTTCTCCATCTATTAGTGTCCTCTTTGATTTCTTTCACCAGTGTTTTATAGTTTTCTATATATAGGTCTTTAGTTTCTTTAGGTAGATATATTCCTAAGTATTTTATTCTTTCCACTGCAATGGTGAATGGAATTGTTTCCTTAATTTCTCTTTCTGTTTTCTCATTATTAGTGTATAGGAATGCAAGGGATTTCTGTGTGTTGATTTTATATCCTGTGACTTTACTATAGTCATTGATTAGTTCTAGTAATTTTCTGGTGGAGTCTTTAGGGTTTTCTATGTAGAGGATCATGTCATCTGCAAATAGTGAGAGTTTTACTTCTTCTTTTCCAATTTGGATTCCTTTTAATTCTTTTTCTGCTCTGATTGCTGTGGCCAAAACTTCCAAAACTATGTTGAATAGTAATAGTGAAAGTGGGCACCCTTGTCTTGTTCCTGACTTTAGAGGAAATGCTTAGGATATTGAATATAGTTTCCTATACTGTACAGTAGAGCTTTATTATTTATCTATTCTATATATAATTATTCACATTTGCAAGTCCAAATCATCTAGTCTTAATTTATTCTCTATTTTCATAATTACATTGGATGTTGAAGTTTGTCAAATATTTTTTTCTGCATATACTAAATCACTATAAATATTTTCCCCTTCAGGTTACTGATAACACATAATGTATTTATAGTTTTCCTAATACCGACCTACCCTTGCAGCTCAGGGAGGAATTGATTTGGTAATGGCATATATTCTTAAGTACTGCTGAACTACAATTGCCATTGTTTTATCAAAATTTTTACTTAAATATTGATAAGTGAGTTGGTTCTGTCTTGTCAGGTTTTGATGCTAGTGTCAGACTTTCTTTGCAAGTGTAACTTGAAGGATTTCTTTTTTTGAAATCAGTAAATTCTATTCAATTTACTTCTTTCTTTTAAAAAAAACTGAAAAAATTAACAGTGAAACCATGTTTTCATGGTTTTATGGCCTGGAGATTTTAAAGAGGAAGTTCTTGTATAAATTTTTCAATTGCTATATGTCTGTTTAGGTTTGTTGATATTGGCTGTTGTTCAGTATTTTTCACTTATATTTTCAAATGATTTTTTTTTTCAGAATTTTTAATTTCCTCTATATCAATAGTTACTTCCTCTTTTTCATTTTTAACTTTTTATAGATGTATTTGTCCTTTTTTTCCTTTTTCTTTTATTTTTACTACTATACTAGCAAGTGGTTTATCTGGTTTTTATTTGCCTTTTTGTTATGTCTTCTTCAAAGAATCTGCTCTTTTTTGGCAATTGAACTATATATTCCATTCTTCTAAATGCATGGTTTGATTTTGTGAGTTTTTTTGTTTCATCTATCTAGGACATTGTGTAATGGGTGAACTTAATAAGAAAAATATTTAATATGTATTATTTCAAGTTTTCTACTATGTGGACCATTTATTAAAGTCTTTATTGAATTTGTTACAATACTGTTTCTGCTTTATGGTTTGGTTTTTTGACTGCAAGGCATGTGAGGTCTTAGTATTCTGATGAGGGATCAAACCCACACCACCTGCATTGGAAGACGGAGTCTTAACCACTGGACCACCAGTTTACTATTTTTATTTTCCAAGTTTTCTATTATGTACTACCAACTGCTAAATGTAATATTTTTTTCTGTATTTGGTTTTATAGATGTGTGTGTGTTTATTTGGATAATTTTGAAGGTTTATTATCTACTTTTGGGGTTTTCTTAATCTTTTGCAATCATTATAACTTTTTTAGTATCATTAACTCTATTTCTTGATTTAGTGACTTCACACTGTATCTGTTAAGTCTCAGTTATAGAAGAATATCAAAGAAATGATCACAAGTAAATCTCTTCCCATGTCCCTCCCTTCCCCTCCATTCCTGATTTCAATTGTTGTATTACCATTTCTTTTACCTTGTTATGATTTATAACACTAACATTCTGTGACCATATTTTCCATAATTGCTTTCTTAATTCTATAGAGTTTTATCACCAGTCTTATTATTGTGCTTCTCTCTTTACTTTTTGGTTATTTGGCTTTGATTTTTCTTGTCTTTTCAAAAACGTCATGTAGGTCTTGGCTTATTTATGACAGATTGTCTACTTGCCTATTTCTTGCCTTCATATTTGAAAGTCACCTAGATTGAGAAAATCATTCTTGAATCTCACCTTCCTTTTCTCAGCACTTTTCAGACAATGAATAATTCTTGGAGAAGTCTGAAGCTATCCTGATTTTTTCTCCTGGCAAATAATTAGCACCTGTCTGGACATGTAAAAAATTTATCTTCACCAGTGAAATGAAAAATCATTAGAATATATCTGTTTAGCTGTTCCTATAACATTTTCTTCTAGAGCAAGATATTCTAACTAGAGTAATTCCTTCCTCTAATCAGGAAAATTCTCTTCTATTGGCATTTTCTGTACAATTTAAGTACAATTTCTGTTACATTTGTGTTAGTTTCTCCAATTCTAAGGCCTCAATTACCTTTACTCTAATTAGCCTTTTGTCTTTTCAAATATCTTTTTTTCTACTTAAGTTGCTTTCATTTTTTTTTTTAAATCTGCAGACCCTGTGATTGTCAAGCCTTTCCCCTATATTAGTAATTGGTTTTATGTTGTGTCTGTTTTGTTATCTGCTGTTTCTAATTTTTTTTAATGGCTTTTAGGGGCATTGTTTTGGCTCCCAATTTGTTCCTAAACTATGTGTCATAGTTTGCATTCCCCAGAAGCAGACCCAGGAATATGAGTGCAAACAATTTATTTGAGAGGTAATTTCAGGAAACACTAATAAAGGGGTGGGGAAGTAAGACATGAAAGGGAAAGAATCCAATAATGTTAGCAAGCAAGTAACTACTGTAAGCAGCTGGAGTTAAAACCTACTAGAAGGTGTCCTTTGAGACACTGCAGAACAAGGCTCAGCATTATCCCAACCAGGAGGAAAAGAAGCTGGGGTAGTTATCCAACAATTTCTTGTCTGTCACTGGTTCTAGGCTGTTCTTGGGAGCAATAAGATTCTGATACTTCTCACTTGCGCTTCCCTGGTGGGCTCAGTGGTGAAGAACCCACCTGCCACTGCAGGAGATGCAGGTTTCAATCCCTGGGTTGGGAAGATCCCCTGGAGAAGAAAAAAGCAACCTACTGCAGTATTCTTGCCTAGGAAATCCCATGGACAGAAGGAACCTGGTGGGCTATAGTCCATGGGGTTGCAAAGAGTTGGACATGACTTAGTGACTAAACAACAACTTTTCACTCGCCCTGAATGTGGACTGGGCAGACTGCTTTGACAGAAAAATGACCTGTGGCAGAGTGTCACAGGTAGTCTCCGGAATCACAGGTTTATAAAGAAGAGCTGTACTGAGGGCAAGACTGCAGGGACATGGGTAGGATGCTGACAGTAAACTCTCTTTTCATCTTTGTGCTTCACCTTATTTTTTATTTTTCCGATTTTTAAAAAAATTTCATAGACTCATTAAGTACTTCTATAGCCTGACTGTCCAACATAAGGGACCACTGTCTACAAGTGACCATTGAAAAGCTGAAATATGACTAATCTCTTTTTTTTTACAACTAATCTTAATTGAGATATGCTCTAAGTGTAAAATGCATGCCAGATTCAGTCTTACTAGGGATAAAATATAAATAGCTCCTTAGTAATCTTAATATTGATTATATGTTGAAATAATAATATTTTGGATATACTGGGCTAAATAAAAGATATTAAAACTAATTTCATATGTTGTCAAAAAATATTTTCAAATTGGCTACTATTTTTTTTTAATTACATGTAGAGATGGCTGGATGGCATCACTGACTCGATGGACATGAGTCTGAGTGAACTCCAGGAGTTGGTGATGGACAGGGAGGCCTGGCGTGCTGAGATTCATGGGGTCGCAAAGAGTCGGACATGACTGAGCGACTGAACTGAACTGATTCTTCAAGAACAGATTTTTCATCTCTACTTAGCATGCTAAGTTTCTATTTTCTTTTTACTTAGGAGGGTGGCAGATTTAGTAAGTTTACTCAGATACCATACTATCTTTTCATTTGTTTATTTACCTAACTTATACTTAAATCTGTCCAAAAATTCTATTTCTGCTTCTATAATACAGGCACATTCTTTTAACATTCAGTGGGGTTGTTAATTTAATATTTTACTTATTTACACTTATAAAAAAGGAAATTTTACTACCAGTCAAGTAATTGGTCCCTGCCAATTCACAGGGACCAGATTTACCCTCTCTGGACGCTCTTCCTGACACCAACTGGGTCCTACAAAATTCAATTCAGAGACTAACTACTTGCAGTTAGCAGCAAGCTCCACACATCTAAGGGCTTAGTCCTACAGACTGCCCCGACTCCAGATTCAATCACAAATGCTTCTGACCAACAAGCTTATGGAAGAAAGCAAAGAGGAACTAAAGAGCCTCTTGATGACAGTGAAAGAGGAGAATGAAAAAGCTGGTTTAAAACTCAACATTCAGAAAACTAAGATCATGGCTCCAGTCCCATCACTTCATGGCAAACAGATGGGGAAACACTGGAAACAGTGACAGACTATTTTCTTGGGCTCCAAAATCACTGCAGATGGTGACTGCAGCCATGAAATTAAAAGACACTTGCTCCTGGGAAGAAAAGCTATGACAAACCTAGACAATGTATTACAAAGCAGAGACATTACTTTGCCAACAAAGGTCCATCTGGTCAAAGCTATGTTTTTTTCCAGTAGTATTGTATGGATGTGAGAGTTGGACCATAAAGAAGGATGAATGCCAAAGAATTGATGCTTTTGAGGGAGTATGATCTTAGTTTTCTGAATGTTGAGTTTTAAACCAGCTTTTTCATTCTCCTCTTTCACTGTCATCAAGAGGCTCTTTAGTTCCTCTTTGTTTTCTTCCATAAGCTTGTTGGTCAGAAGTATTTGTGATTGAATCTGGAGTCGGGGCAGTCTGTAGGACTAAGCCCTTTTTTGAACTGTGGTGCTGGAGGAGACTCTTTGAGAGTCCCTTGGACAGCAAGGAGATCAAACCTGTCAATCCTAAAGGAAATCAACCCTGACTATTCATTGGAGGGACCATGCTGAAGCTGAAGCTGAAGCTCCAGTACTTTGGAAACCCAATGCGAAGAGCCGACTCATTAGAAAAGACCCTGATGCTGGGAAAGACTAAAGGCAGGAGGAGAAGGGGGCAACAGAGGATAAGATGGTTGGATGGCATCACCAACTCAATGGACATGAGTTTGAGCAAGCTCCGGAGATAGTGAAGGACAGGGAAGCCTGGCATGCTGCAGTCCATTGGGGAGCAAAGAGTTGGACATGACTGATTGACTGAACAACAACGAACAAGATATAAACCATGGGCTCCGATGACCCCTCCTCAGGCTCCATAATTTGCTAGAATGGCTCACAAAACTCAGGGAAACACTTTACTTACATTTACTGGTTTATTATAAAGGCTACAACTCAGTAAGCATACTAATACATGATTAATTTTATATTAAATATCACTCCCCTTATGCCTGTGTAAGGATAAACTAGTATCTACATATATTTTATGAATTCCTGACATATCTAACATTTTTATATATATTTCTAGGCTTCAAGGTTCATTTGTGAGGTGTTTTTTTTCAAATGGTTGTAAACGGCCAACATTTTTTGCAATATACTTATTGAAAAAAATCCTCATATACGTGGACTTATGCAGCTCAATTATAATTTGATCTTTAATAAAGACCAATTAGTTGGTCTTTCTGGTGATCAGCCCCCTTCCGAAGCTATCTACAGGCCCCACCCATTGTCACTTCAGGAGCATAAACTCAGATGTGATGAAAGGAGCCTGTTATAAATAACAAAAGACACTCCTGTCTCTCAGGAAATGCCAAAGATTTTAGATGCTCTGTGCCAAGAACCAGGGGAAAAGACCAAATATTGTTCTTATTATACCACACCTTTGGACTGAAAAAAAAAAAAAAAACTCAGAACCAGACAAAATATATGAAATAATAGTCTTCAAGATATTAGGCTTCAACAGCAACAAAAAAGAATAATGAGGCCAGAGAGGCAGGAAAACACATGAAGTGAGTCTTACAATTATTCCATTACTGCCTGTTGAGAGTTTCCAGGCTCCCATTCAGGAAACAAGAACTCAGATGGAGCTGAATAATAGCTCTAAAATGAGGAGGCAAAGCTAGGAATGTGGGGAGTCCAAGGCAGCTAGATTCTCAGGGCAGACTAATGGAGAGGAAATCGTTTCAGAGAGAAGACCCTGGAAATCTACAGAGTGATCCCTTGAGTATTCAGCTTGAGTACTGATCAGTACATGCACCGAGAAAACGATCAAATGCCAAGACAAGAACCATTCTTAAAGTATTAGAGGGGAAAACTCCCAGAACTCACACAGAACCAGGAATAGTTCTGGTTCCCACAATCCAGAGAGGGAATCCTCATAACTTGTGGGCCAAAATTAGCTGTAGACTAAACACTGCTCTGGTCCTGCCTAGCAAACCTTAAAAGTATAGCCCAAAAGGATTAAGCTGTTTTCAAGCAACTTACTCTTGTCCCAGAAAAAAATCAAGAATATTTATAGAGATACAAAAATATCCCACATACAACAAGATGAAATTCACAATGTTTGGCATCCAGCAAAAAATTACTGGGAATACAAGGAAGTAGGAGAATATGACTCATAATGAAGAGAAAAATCAATCAGCTGAAAAGACCCATATATGACACAAAGGATAGAATCACTGAGCAAGCAACTGTTAGAGTTCCTATACTCTATATATTCAGAAGTTAGAAGATGATTGAATATGTTAAGTGGAGACATGGAAGATATTTTAAAGACTCAAACCACACTTCAAGAGATTGAAAACTACAATGTCTGAGATGAAAATTTCACTGGAATGGTATTAATGGCATATTAGACATTGCAGGTGGGTGAACTTGACTTTTTAGCGATTGAAATTATCCAAAAAGAAACAAAGAAAGACTAAAAAAATAATGAACAGAACATCAGTGAGATACGGTAAAATTTCAGGTGGCCAAATACATGTGTAATTGGAGTCTACAGCAGGGGAAAAATAGTTAAGGGAAAAATGGCCCTAAATTTCCCAAATCTGATCAAATAAACCACAAAGCAAAGAAATCCAATGAACTCCAAACACAAGAAAAATATTGAGAGTTACACCAAGGTTTATCATAAACAAATTTCCCAAGACTGTTTACAAAGACCAATTACTAAAAGCAGCCAGAGAAGAAGGCATGTTATGCAGAGGAAAGCAAATAATAAGGATGATAACAATCTCTCATAGGAAACAATGTGTCAGAAGCAGTTGAGTAAAACATTTAATGACCACCCCTTCAAATTACCAAACTTGAATTTTATAGACAACAAATACATCTTTCAAAATTGAAGGCAAAAGAAGGAGTTTTTAAGAAGGAAAGATTTAATAACTAGCAGATCTGTACTATAAGAAATAATAAAAAGAAGTTTCCAGGCAGAAGGAAAGATGATATTAGATGGGAAACTACACAAAGGAGAAAACAGCACCAGAAAGGGAAACTGTGTGCGTAAATAAAACAGACTCTTTTTTATATTATTTAAATATCCTTAAAAGAAAATGAATTGTTGAAAGCAAAAATAATAACAATGTATTGTGGAGCTGATATAACACCTGCAAAGTAAAATGTATAATAACAAAAGCACAAAAGTCTGAGGGGAGAAATGGAAACAGAAAGCTGTAAAGTTCTTTATACTAAACATGAAGTAACATAATATCATTTAACAGTAGACTCTTTTAAGTTAAAAATGGATACTATGAACTGTAAAGTAACATCTAAAATAATACAATATAAATAACACTCGAACAAAGCAGATAAATAGAATTTTATCCAAACATTTAAGGAAGAAATAATACCGGTTAAACACAAATATTATACACAAATACCCAGATAATTTTAAATAATGTAGAATAAGAGAAAAGGGAAAGCAAAGAACAGATAGGACAAAAAAGAAACCAAATAGCAAGATGGACCAAATCATATCAATAAATGTAATGACCTAACCACCTGAAAGCTGAGTGCAGAAGAATTGATGCTTTTGAACTGTGGTGTTGGATAAGACTCTTGAGAGTCCCTTGGACTGCAAGGAGATCCAACCAGTTCATTCTGAAGGAGATCAGTCCTGGGTGTTCTTTGGAAGGAATGATGCTAAAGCTGAAACTCCAATACTTTGGCCACCGATGCAAAGAACTGAGTCATTGGAAAAGACCCGGATGCTGGGAAAGATTGAAGTCAGGAGGAGAAGGGGATGACAGAGGATGAGATGGTAGGATAGCATCACTGACTCAATGGGCATAAATTTGAGTAAACTCCGGGAGTTGGTGATGGACAGGGAGGCCTGGTGTGCTGCAGTAGTCCATGGGGTGGCAAAGAGTTGGACACAACTGAGCAACTGAACTGAACTGAACCACCCACAGTAAAAGACAAATATTGGTTGGTGTGGTTTAAAAAAGACCCACCTATGTACTACCTACAAGAAATCCACTTTAAAGTCAAAGACGCAAGTACGTTAAAAGTGAAGGGATGGAAAAAGACATAACATGCCAACATTAATTAAAAGTGGCTATATTAAGATTTGGCTTCCCTGATGGCTCAGACCCTTTTGATTCAATTCCTTGCAACATGTCCGTATGTGGAAAGTTATAACAGAAGAGCTATGATGTAAACAGTGTCTTACTGGCTCAGACAGTAAAGAATCTGCCTGCGATGCAGGAGACTCGGGTTGAATTATATATCAACAAAGCTGGTAAAAATTATAATACAGAACTGTATTTGAAAATTACCTTCAAACAAACCATAGACCTAAATGGAAAACTAAAAACTTCTAAAAGAAAATTTTTGTGACCTTAGGTTAGGGAGCGATTTCTTAGAAATAATATCAAAAGCATAATTCATAAAAGAAAAAGTTAATAAATTGGGCCTCATAAAAACTAAGAGCTTTTGGAAATTCCCTGGTGGTCCAGTGGTTAAGACTTCATGCTTCTACTGCAGACAGCATGGGTTCGACTCCTGGTCAGGGAACTAAGATCCTACATGCCTCACAGCCAACAAATAAATGAACAAACAAATACATCTTTTAAAAAAATTAAGATCTTTTGCCCTTCAAAAAATTCTGCTAAGACAATTCAGAGTGGGGAAAAATATCTGCAAATTACATATCAATTGAACAACTTGCCTCCAGGATATATAAAGAATTTTCAGAATGCAATAATAAGAAAAGATGCCCTAATAAAAACAATACAAACAGTATAAACAGATGGTTCACCAAAGAAGATATGTGGATGACAAACAGCTACATGATCAGATACTCAACATTACTAGTCAATATGGATATGCAAAATAAAACCCCCAGGAAAGAACACTATGTACCTCCAAATTTCTAAAATTAAAAGGAATTAATATATTAAGTGCCGGCAAGGATATGCAGGAAATGAAACACATATACTACTGGTGGGAAAGTGAAATGTTTTAATCACTTTTGAAAGCAGTTTGAAAGTTGCCTAAAAAGTTAGACATATGTCTACCGTATGACTCCACAGTTCTTCTCCTAGGTATTTCCCCAAATCAATGGAAGAATGTGTTCATACAAAGATTTGAACATGAATGCTAATAGCAGCTTTATTTGTCATAATCCTAAATTGGAAACAACCCAAATGTCTGTCAACAGATCAGAGGATAAATAGTCTATCCACACAATGAAGTACTACTTAGCATATAAAGAAATGAACTACTAATATATCCAACAACATGGAAGAATCTTGATATTTGATGCTAAGAGAAAGAAGCCAAAGAAAAGTACATTCTGTATAATTCTATTTATATAAAATGCTAGAAAATGTAAAAGTAATCCTTAATGACAAAAAGCAAATCAAATTTCTTGGAAACTGAGGGAACAGGGGAGAGGATAAATCAGAGACATACAGAAACTTTTGGAGGTGATTATCTTCATTGTGGTGACAGTTTCCTGGGTATCTAATTATATACTTTAAATATCTACAGCATATTACATGTCACTTATACCTCAATAAAGCTGTTTAAAACTGATTAAAGTGAATTGGAGGTCTTCCCTGGTGGCTCAGTGGTAAAGAATCCACCTTCCAATGCAGGAGACACAGGTTCGATCTCTGATCCAGGAAGATCCCACATGCTGTGCAGCAACTAAGCTAGTGCACCACAACTACTGAGCCTGCTTCTAGAGCTCCAACTAGTGAGCCTGTGCCACAGCTACGGAAGCCCATGCACCCTGCAGCCTGTGCTCTGCAATAATAGAAGCTACCGCAGTGAGAAGCCCACGCACCACAACCAGAGGAAAGCCCACACAGCACTGAAAACCCAGTCCAGCCATAAATACATTAAGAAAAAAAAAATTGTAAATGATAAATGCCTTCACTAGAAATAATGCATGGTTTAAGAAATAAAGGGTTGAAGCAGTATGGAGTGAAAACAAAAAAATCATTTGGAATTTCAAAGGTTCTCTTTAAGGCTAAACATAAACCTAGATCTTTTTAAAAAATTAATTACTGGTTTGATGAAATGCTACCATAAGACAGAAAGCCAAGATTCGCCAGCTTCTCAGATGGTCATTTTCCCCCCTCAGGAAAATACACTACATAAATCAGCGAATTTATAAGCATTCATAGACATCATAGAGGACTTTAAAAATGCTATAAACTGACATGTGGAGAAAATATATCACTAAGTCTAAAGATTAAGATATTACTTTAAAAATGTGTTTAAAAAGAGCATTTATGTGTGTCAGTAGAGGAAATTAAAAAGAAGAATTAGATGCTATGGAGGCTATGAGATGAGGTGCTTATTAAAAGCATTTAATAGTTTCAGTTTGGCAGAAACATGAGAATCAGATTGTGCCCAATTATTAATATGATAACTACATGAAGACAGGGAGATTTATACTCTTTGGCTACAACCCCCTATAAGAAAAATAAAGAATTCCAAAAAAGACGTTTTCTCCAACTAAGAACTGAGGATCTTCCTGGTGACTGAATGGAGTTATTTTTATTTGGCTTTTAATTGAAATATATTTGACATATAACACTGTATAAATTTAACATGTACAACATATTAATTGATACATTGAGTATTGAATGTATAGATACATTTATATATTGAATGGAGTTTTAAAATAAAGAGAGCAAAGCACTCTCTGAAGCACTTGGAATCAAATAGCCCATTTGGCAGTAACATGCAAATTGGTTTGGGTTGTGGGCTTGAGATGATATAGCTTCTCTACTGTGTTCATGATTAATTGGTTGATTTATTAATTATGTGTTGAGCATCTACTGTGCACTGACACTTGGCCAAGTGCTCTTCAAAATTCTGATCTATAATTAGCAAATTCTTTTTAATGGTCTTCCCTTTTCAATTTCTTGCCATAACCAAAGTCTTAGACATCCCTTAGAGATATCTGTCCTCTCAAATGGAAGATCCACCTATCCATCTTCCCTCTTCCCTATAGTCAGTTCCAGACCATTATTTTCTCTTCCTTTTGCAAAACACCTGCTCCTTGGAGACTCAACCATCTGTTTATACCTCCCCCTCCCCCTCCCCACAGCAATCATCTGCTGCCCCTCATTCATGAAGGACAAAGCACTTGGCTTCAGGCTTCCCCCATCCCAATTCAAGCAACCATCCTGACTCATTCTGACACAAGCTTGAGTGACCCATGAACTAGTCATTCAGTTCCTTGAATACCTCCTCATTGGTGACTTACCTTCCTCCACCTCAAAAACCTATTTTCAAGTCACGCCTCGATCAATCAGGAACTGTATCATATCACCAACTTAATTCATTTATGCCCCCTTTCAAACACAACTTCCTATCAATCTAGTTTAACCACATGGAGTAGAACAGTTTTTAATCTTTGTTCTTTTATTTCCTTCCTTCCTTCTTTCCTCTTTTTTTTCTTTTCTTTCCTTTTCTCTCTCTTTTTATCTTTTTAACCTACATTACTCCACTTGTAGTCATCCCCTCTCTCTGGTGTTGTTTTTAATTAATTTATTTATCTTTGGCTGTGCTGGGTCTTCATTGCTGTGTGGGCTTTTCTCTAGTTGTGGTGAGCGGGGATCACTCTCTAGCTGCAGTCCTTGGGCTTTTCACTATGGTAGCTTCTTTTGTTTCAGAGCACAAGCTCTAGAGCTTCAGGAGTTGCAGCGAGTAGGCTCAGTAATTTTGGCTTCTGGGCTCTAGAGAACAGGTTCAATAGTTGTGGTGCATGGGCTTAGTTGATCCGCAGCATGTGGGATCTTTCCAAATCAGGGATCAAACCCAAGTCTCCTGCATTGGCAGGCAGGTTTTTTTTACCACTGAGCCACCAGGGAAGCCCCTCTCCTGTGTTTACTTCCTCCTCTATTCTCTTTTAAATGTTGTATTTGGACATCTTACTAAACTCTTACATTATTTATAATTTTTTCTGTAGATTCTTTGGGGTCTCTATATATGTCATATGCAAATAACGACTTTTTTTTTTCAGATTCCTTATTATCTCATTCTTCTGCCCTTAATTTATTCCTCTCATTTTATTGTCTTATGTGGGCCATACAGGAAAACAGTGAATGGGTATGATGCACTAGTAGGGTTTCTCGGAAAATCTAATTCAAGTATTATAGCCAATCTCCAAGGCAAACTCACTAGTCTCAGCCATCGTAATCTTTCACTTCATTACTAATCTAGTCTGCAAATGGATTTTCCAGCTCTACTCTGCTCCTCTCCTTTCCTTCTGCATAATACCCAGGGTACTCTTGAAAACACAGTCTAGGTTAGGACACTGCCTTGCCCTAAACCTTTCAGTAGTTTATCACTGCATCTAGAATAAAAGTCAAGATCTTTAACAGAGCCTACCTCTTCAAGCCCTTCTTTTGTCACTAGATTTTACTCACAGTACTTTCTTTTATCTCCTAAGACAACAAAACTTTCAGCAAGTCCTTCTCCATGGCTATTCCTTCTGCCAGGAATGGTATTGGCCTCACATTTCACCTAGATAACTATTCATCCTTCAGGTCTCAGAACTCTCCCAGAGAAGCCCTCCCACTCTTTGCAACCCATGGACTGCAGCATGCCAGGTTTCCCTGTCCTCCACTGTCTCCCAGAGTTTGCTCAAGTTCATGTCCATTGAGATGGTGATGTTATTTAACCATCTCATCCTCATTGAAAAAAATTCAATACTTATATTCCTTTTCACACATTTGTTGTTTTTCCCTTAATTTCTTAATACAAGTACTTTTAAAACAATGTTAAATATGAGTGACTAAGGGAATGAGCCATGCTTTTGCCCAACGGAAAACAAGTGGCAGTAACTTAGCTTCAGTCAGCAGCAGCCAAGTTTATCTGAAGAGAAACGTGGAGACCCACAAGTTTAAATACAGATCAAATGATGAAAGCTGTTTCCTTCTTAGAAATTCTCCCTTTCTCCCAGTCTTAGAGGATCAGAAATCCCTTCTCATATTCAAGGACCTCTACACCTGTGCCCTGAATGCCATCCTCTCCTTCTTCCCTTAAGACCTTCACCTTGTACCACCTTGTACTTCCAGTCTTGTTTTCTTTCTATTGGAAACATCCCCTTGAGTTATAAATATGCTTATTTCTCCTTTCCCTGACTTCATATTATCCTCTAAGCTTGCTGTTGTTCAGTCGCTCAGTCCTCTCCAACTCTGCAACTCCATGGACTGCAGCATGTCAGGCTTTCTATCTCCTAGAGTTTGTTCAAATTCATGTCCATTGAGTTGATGATGCTATCTAACCATCTCATCCTCTGCCACCCCATTCTCCTTTTGCATTCAATCTTTCCCAGCATCAGGGTCTTTTTGAATGAGTTGACTCTTTGTATCAGGTGGCCAAAGTATTGGAGCTTCAGCATCACTCCTTCCAATGAATATTCAGGGTTGATTTCCTTTAGGATTGACTGGCTTGATCTCCTTGCAGTCCAGGGGACTCTCGAGAGTCTTCTCCAACACCACAATTCAAAAGCATCAATTCTTTGATGCTCACCCTTCTTTATGGTTCAACTCTCACATCGATACATGTCTACTGGAAAAACCATAGCTTGTCGGCAAAGAGATGTCTCTGCTTTTTATATGGGATCTTAGTTTCCTGACCAGGGACTAAGTACCACACCACCTGTATTGCAAGGTGGATTCTTAACCACTGGACCACCAGGGAGGTCCCAAACATATCTTTTTATTTTGATGTTTTAACATTAGGGGCCTCCCTGATCCTAGAGAGACTTTCCCTCCCTCCCAAGACATAATGAAGGACTCATCAGCAAGCATGCTTTTCATACACAAACCAACCAATTCCAATCCCATACTCTCAGCCACATCCTTTATTGAGCTCCCAAAGGGTTCTTAGGTGCCAGGCAATTATTCCCTTACCCTCATCACCCCCAGGCCAGGAAACAAACAACTAGAGGCAGTCCCTCTACCACAGAGCTTGCTAAAATTATTCAAACTAGCCAATCCTAAGCTGCTTACCCTACTTTCTTGGTTCCTTCTGCAGAAACTACACTCAGAGCCCTTGCCCATGTTTTCTCTTTAACATCCCTCTGCCTCTTGACCAACTCTGGTACTTCCCCATGTGGCCCTGCAAGGCACACTGTGCCAAATCTCCTGATCCTAGGGATCTATGAGTAAAAACTTGTTTCTTCTGACAATCTTGTCCATGTCTGTGTGTCTTATCTGATTAAAACAAATCTTGAGTACCTTTCAAGACTCAGTTCAGTTCAGTTCAGTCACTTAGTCGTGTCCAACTCTTTGCAACCCCATGGACTGCAACACACCAGGCTTCCCTGTCCATCACCAACTCCTGGAGCTTGCTCAAACTTATGTCCATCAAGTTGGTGATGTCATCCAACCATCTCATCCTCTGTCATCCCCTTCTCCTCCTGCCTTCAATCTTTCCCAGCATGAGTGTCTTTTAAGACTCAGTCACATACTATTTCAATAGACATTTGTTCAATTATTTAATCAGTTAATTATTCACTGTCAGCCAGAAGACAAAAATTGCTACCCTGAGTTAGCCTGTTAGTTCTTCTACCATTTTATTTTTTATTTTAAAATATTTATTTATTTGGCTGCATCAGGTCTTAGTTATATTACATGGGATCCCAGTTCCCTGATAAGGGATTGAATCCACATCCGCTGCAATGCAAGACAGACTCTGAACCACCAGGGAAGTCTCCCCCTCTACCATTTTAAAATCCAACACTTAAATTTTAGAATAGTGAAGAACATTCATAAATTAAGGCAATGTTAACATTAAGATAGTCTAGCTAAACTTCTGTCAAGGGCTTGATTGACAGGAGAATTCCCTCCTAGCCCTAATTGCCCATCATCCCTGTATGAGAAACATGAGTGCATAAGGATATTGCTACAAAATGGCACCCCACTCCAGTATCCTTGCCTGGAGAATCCCATGGACGGAGGAGCCTGGTGGGCTATGGAGTCGGACACCACTGAGCGACTTCACTTTCACTTTCACAGGTCATTCAAAAACACTCTGCCTCCTTTAACTGAATGTGGAGGGAGATCTGTCCTTTATTTCCAGTTAAGCTTCGGCACCGAATCAGTTATGAGTCACTTTATTGCAAGTACCAGAAAAATCCACTTCAAATTAACTTAATACAATTATAACTCATGGGAATACAATCGGTAAGTCTGGAGGTAGACTGATGCCCTTTCAAGGTTAAAAACAAATAAAACATAAAATTCTCTTGGGAAAATACATAGATGCCACAAAACAACATTAAATGGGAGAAAAAAGAACGTACAAACACAGGCTTCAGGACAAGAGTTACATGAGATCAGGGAAGGTCAGGAGATGAAATGAACCATATGGTTAAGATTCAGGTGTTTTATCAAGGTCTCACACAGTGAGTTTGAGGGTGCTTGTTACATAACTGAAAACATGGTAAATATGTAAACAAGCACACTTAGTTGCAAGCAGAGCTAGAACTAGAACAAAATTTTTTTGATCCTAGTCCAGAGTTCTAGATCACCCCTGCAAAAAAATAAAAGCTGTGGTCACTGGGGTGCAGGCTCTGTAACAGGGAGAAGGTTCAGGGAGAGGTAAGCTTCTGTGTTCAGGCAGGCACAAAGTCAAGGCCTTACTGTACGCTAAGAGGGGATTCACTGAAGAGTTTTAGATAAAATAAATATGTATATTTCTCTCTTTTTTATTATAATTGAGAAAAATTTAAAGAATAGCCATGCCTAAACACAATAGATTGATGGAGTAAAATCAATAAATCAAGAACTATCAATTAAAGAGAGGCTCCTTTCATTGTTAACTGAGAATTTGCAAATACTGAATAATTAACTTTGGCATCAATAGTTAACACAATTTAGTTATAGATCAGATCAGATCAGATCAGATCTGTCGCTCAGTAGTGTCCGACTCTTTGCGACCCCATGAATCGCAGCATGCCAGGCCTCCCTGTCCATCACCGACTCCCGGAGTTCACCCAGACTCACGTCCATTGAGTCAGTGATGCCATCCAGCCATCTCATCATCTGTTGTCCCCTTCTCCTCTTGCCCCCAATCCCTCCCAGCATCAGAGTCTTTTCTAATGAGTCAACTCTTCACATGAAGTGGCCAAAGTACTGGAGTTTCAGCTTCAGCATCATTCCTTCCAAAGAAATCCCAGGGCTGAGGAGCTATCAAATTAAGAAGCTAAATCTTAGATCACATTTTTATGAGACGATCCATAACAAGTAAGCTCGTCTCTTCTTTTACTGAATTAATCTCAAATGAGCAGGATCTTGAAATAATAAATCATGTGACATGGAAGGCTTACAGGCACTAGAAAAAAAAAAGCATTTCAATATTTTCACTCTAACTCTTCAAAGATGATTTTGGGGATTGAGTGAAAGTAAAGGTAAAAACTAAGTGTGAACCTTATAGGAATTTACTTTTTACTCCATCAGACCATGTTTACAATTTTCTCCTAAAGGTTGGTCAGTGTCTGACCAAAGCTGTGATTCCTCACGCAAATAAAGTGAAGCTCAATAACTTTGTGGATTTGGTCAATACCCAACCAGTTCATTCTGAAGGAGATCAGCCCTGGGTGTTCTTTGGAAGGAATGATGCTAAAGCTGAAACTCCAGTACTTTGGCCACCTCATGCGAAGAGTTGACTCATTGGAAAAGACTCTGATGCTGGGAGGGATTGGGGGCAGGAGGAGAAGGGGATGACAGAGGATGAGATGGCTGGATGGCATCACTGACTTAATGGACTCTTCATGAGTCTGAGTGAACTCTGGGAGTTGGTGATGAACAGGGAGGCCTGGCGTGCTGCGATTCATGGGGTCGCAAAGAGTCAGACATGACTGAGCAACTGAACTGAACTGAACTGAACTGAAGAGACAAACTCACACAAGGAAAAAGAAGCCTCAGAAACAGGTGTTCCACACTATCTGCCTTCCCTCACTCTCTCTCCATCCCATAGGTTTATACTTGAGAAAAATTGGTCTCAAATTTCCACTTACTCTTTTTCTCTTTATGGAAGACTTAAAAATAGGTTTGCTGATAGTATGTTAAGTTGACACAGTGGACAACTTAAATATTTACCAGTAAACGGTATCATCAAACATTGCAAAAGTCAGAAGAGATGGTTGTTTCTTTTTTGATCATGGTCAGCTTAACCACAGAGAGACAAAAACCAGTGTGGTGGTTGTACCTGGCCTGTATCACCAAGGTGTCTTGAACATTCTAGAAAGTGCTGGATAATCACCCTGTAGTTGCTCCATTCTGGCCATGTACACTTGGATGTGTCTACTAATGTCACTGTGGTTCTCTCCTGGTCAAGGACCTTGAAGTCCAGGCTAGAAGTCTGAACACAAATCAGTACAGAAGAAAGTTTTTGAACAAAAGTAATGTGATTCATGATTTGGAGGGCAGTTCATCTGACAGGAGAATGTAGTATGGATGGCCGTGGGGAGACACAAGTGAGACAGTTATTCTAACATTCTTTACAAACAGTAATGGGGTCCTGAGCTTGGTAAGGTCAAGATGAGTAGGTTAGGAAGTAGGAAATAGGGAATGATGAATTTGGTATTAAAGATGTTGAATTTAAGTTATTAAGAGCCCATCCAATTTCAGCATATAGTGGGAAATGCAGAACTGGTACTCTGGAAGGTAACATTAGGACTTAACTAAGATGACTAGCCATCACTAAGGCTGTGAAAATTACCAGGAAGATCTGCAGGGTAAGTACCTAATCTCAGTGACTTAGCAAATTATAATAATTGCACAGATACTGGCAGAATCCCCTCCCTCTCTATGCTTAGAGGCTTTATCATTCTGAATTCTGTATACACAACATATACACACACACATGTACACACATACTCCAGAGTTCTCAGAGCTTTAGGGAAAGAAGGAGATATATCTTGGTTATACAATGTTTATGTTAGGGAGTAAAGACTTTTCCCCTAACCTCTTATGTTCTGTTGCTGGGCCTGAAAATTAAACTGACAGAGCTAGGTTAACAGGAAAAAAGCATACACATTCTATTTGATATTAATGTGTCTAGGGTATACAGCGGTCTTCATATAAAAGAAACGAAGACCCAAAGAAGTGGATAGGTCTGAGAGCTTACATAGCATTTTAACAAAGAGTGAGAAATACTGGAGATGCAATAAGACAGGAAAAGGGGGTTGGGACTACAGATGATAAACTGTGGGAAAGTAACAAGGAAGTAAATGATGGAAAATAATGACAGGTAAGGGTAATTGTAATAAAGTTTTCTGTTATTGTTGTTTTAGGTTTACATTTTATTTTTTAAAAAGAAATTTTTGAAGTACAGTTGCTTTTACAGTATTGTGTTAGTTTTTGCTGTACAGCAAAGTGAATCAGCTACATGTATACATATGGCCCCTCCGTTTTGGATTTCCTTCCCATTTAGGTCACCACAGAGCACAGAGTAGAGTTCTGTGCTATACAGCAGTTTTTTAAATTTGGGGTTTTGATTTTTTATCTTTAATTTTATATTGGAGTAAAGCTGATTAACAATGTTGAAAGATGGTTTCAGGTGCACAGTGGAGCAACTCAGTCATACATATACATGCATTCTTTAAGGTTTTTAATAGATTCATCTCAACATCTATTTCCTGTCTTGGGTGATAAGAGTGTTCCCCTCTTTCTGCTATAGAGAAGGCACCTTTCTCACAGGAACTTTGTGACCTGCTTTTAGACAGAAAGGAGGAGGGCAGAGAGCCCTTCCTGCTACTGCTGTTTCTCAATTGTCTTCAACTTGAAATAATCTATATGCTAAAGCAGCCCACTGTGAGGCAGCAGTTCTGACCCTCTTTATTTGCCATGCTTGGCTTAGAAAACTTGGTAAAACACAACACAAATAAGATCTGAGCACACATGTGTCAAGTACACCACAACAGAAGACAGACAGACACTGAAACTAAAATTATTTCATTACTATGTTTATAGCATTTACATCATAGTTAATTCCTTCAGCACTGCAGCATCCTGCCAAACTTGCACTTACTAAGCACTTTGGGAGTTTAGAAAATGAAACAGAAACCCAACTCTCAGTGATCATTTTTCAAAGTAAGAGAGATTAGATACAGATATAAGTAGTGAATATTAATAAGCATGAGACAGGGTAGAAGGTCATGTAATAAGACAGAGACACAAAATGCCCTTCCAGATTGGAGCACAGGAGTGGAGAAAGGTGACAAAGCTCAGGTGCTCAGGACACCACCATGAAGGAGAAGACAACCAAACTGGTCCGTGAAGCACAGCAGGATTTTGGAATGTGAAGATGCAGGAGATGGTCATCATCAACAAAAGGCATAAAGGCACAGAGCTGGGAAAAGCTAACTTGTGCAGAGATAAAAACAAGTGTTTGGTTTGAACTGAGGGCAGGATCTACTGAAGGGAGTAGAGGATTTTAAGACTGGAAATATTAGTTGATGTCAGGTCTCAACAGCCTCAAAGGTCATGCCCTAAGAAGCTTGGGCTTGATTCTAAAGCCAGGAGAGATCTTCTGAAGGTTAGGGGGAGGGTGAGAGGAGACAGAAGGTAATCCTGGTGACACTGAGTAAGATGGAAGGAGGAGGACAACCTAGATGTGAGTAGAAATGAGGTTCTGTCAAATTAAAATGCAGGGATTAAATGTCATAAATGTCATTACACCCACACTTCATAACACCACCAAGCTCTGTCTAAAATGGTGATGTTCTCAAACCAAGATAGAGGCAATTTTTTCTGTCTTAATATGAATTTCAGCCTAAACATATTTTGTAAAACTTAAATTACTTGCAGAAATAAAGTAACTACTTGGAATAATTCTGCTAAAACATGGACACGACAGAAGAATCATTAAGGGCAGTGTCAGATGCTTTCAGTGAGTAAGATAATAATTTCTGAACCTTCAGAGACACTGTTGATCCACAGGTAAGCTGATATTCAGATTTAAGTGCTACCATTCTGTTCATAAGAATGGTAGCTAAGAGAGAAAAACAATTGAAGCTGATCTTTATTCAATACCACCATCAATGGTAAAGAAAGTATTTGAGCCCAAAGACTGAGGTAATATTAGGCAACACAGCTTAAGACTTTTAAGTGTATCCAGGTGTTGGCTGTTGAAACTTTTGAACTGATTAGATCTGATTTTTGTTGTTGTTGTTCAGATGCCAAGTCGTGCCCAACTCTTTGCGACCCTAGGGACTGAGGCACACCAGGCTTCCCTGTCCCTCACCATCTCCTGGAACCTGCCCAAGTTTATGTCCACTGAATCAGTGAGGCCATCCAACCATCTCGTCCTCTGTCACCCTCTGATTAGACTGATGTATCCAAGTAATTCTTGATGTATTTATGGGTAAAGGAGAGAAATGAGACTTTGTCCTTCACACTAGAAGTTTCTTCATTTGTTAAATCATTTACCTTTGTTCTTTGCCTCTACATAAACATATATAGAGAGTCACACAGAAATACACAAGTAAATATAGGTTTACAGACAGCAGTAAGTTTTCTGAAAGGGTAAGAACCATGAACCCTAAGAATGAGAGGTTGGATGGACACAGGGGATCAGAGAAAGATTCTAGAAGAAAGAGGTATTTAAACTGAAGTAGAAATTAGCCAGGAGAAGAAGAGCTGCATTTCACAGGAAGGTAGAATCTCAAGTCTGGTTAACTACAATAATTTACAATGAAATTACATGACCCCAGTATACATTCTATTGGACCTAGAGGTATAACATAAAAATATTATAGATCATCTAACAATATGTGAAAATGTCACTCGTTAATTTTAAATACCAATTTGCAATACTATGGTTATAAACTATTTGGCTTTGGGCAATATATTTTTCCATGTCTTATGAAATTATTAATTCTCTTTAAATGCTAATGATCCTTACTATGAAGATTAGAGCTAATTAAGTACTCCTTTCACCAACAGTAATTTATTAGTTACTTATGAAGAATCCAGTAAGTGTTTCAGTGTTGGCCAAAGTAAATTTTATGGACCAGATATCCATACCACAAACCTCACATAAACAAAAACTGAGAAAAATAAATATTGCCAGCATTAGGTAATAAAATTGGAGAAGAGATGGACAACAGGGCTTAACATTATGAGATATGAAATAATTATCCAACTTGACATTAGCCAGGTGACCAAATGATCAAAATGTTTCCTGGTGTAACAGGACAGTGTGGAGAGCAGGGTTACCTCATCACCATTTCAGGAAAACAACTGAAGTCTTTTTTTTTTTTTCTCCTCACTGTGGGACCTACAGGATCTTAGTTCCCCAATCAGGGATGGAACTCGTGACCAAGTGGAAGCACCAGGTCCTGACCACTGGACTGCCAGGGAATTCCCGCAACTAATTTCTTGACTTAAGTATTATAGGTAAAACTGCTCTTGCAGATTCATTTTTTTCCATTTGGAACAAATTGAAATCATGTAGGAGTATATCATTTATAGCCACTAACTCAAGAGTTTAGCAATAAATTTACATTGTTAAACTTGGAATAAGTTGAGCTGTGAATATTTTAAATATGTTGTAGATTTAAAATTCTGAGGATTACACATATCATAAATATTTTTTAGTGAGTACAACTTAATTTTCATGGTAAATAAAAATATGACATTTATCCAAGATAGGTACTATATTTTCATTTGCAAACTTTTGTATATTTCAATATATCTTTCATGGTATCACTGCAATTAATAAATGCTTCCTTTAGGAGAGTCTGTTATGGAACATATCTAATTTTTTTTAATGTATAAAATTAAATAATCACTCATTATAAAATTATAATCTTAGGCTTTAAAAATAGTTATTTTCCCATATCATTTAAAAATAAATCTATTCATAAAAATTAAGTATAATAGAATGGATAAACAACAAGGTCCTATTGTATAGCACAGGGAACTATAGTTAATATCATGTAATAAGCCACAATGGAAAAGAAAAATTAAATGTATATGTAATTTTTCTGATACATGCATGTGCGTGCTCAGTCACATCTGATTCTTTGCGACCCCATGGACTACAGCCCATCAGGCTCCTCTGTCCATGGAATTTTCCAGCAAGAATACTGGAGTAGGTTGCCATTTTCTTTTCCAAAGGGATCTTCCTGACCCAGAGATTGAACCCATGTCTCTTGGGTCTCCTGCACTGGCAGGCGGCTTGCTTATCAACTGAGCCACCCGGGAAGCCTCCATTTTTCTGATATATATGTATATATCAAGTAACTCAATCATATTCAAATATACCAAGTTTGAAGTTATAAGTATGCTATAAATATATAACATATGTCATTTCCTAACACGGGGTGGAAGTCCTTTGGAATCTCTCCCCAGTATGTACTGGATGCCATCCTCACTGAGCACAGTCTGATTTCCTGTAGGAAGATTTTACCTAATCTTTCTCCTGCTCCACACGCTGCATTTTTAGAGGTCTCCAAATGCTGTGAATAGTCAATTAAATAAAACAAAATTTAATTAAACCTATGCATGAAAAATTGAAAGCAGTATCTTAGAGCAGACTCTGCTCTAGTGCCAAAGGCAGTTCTATGGGGAAGCATATCAGGCACAGTGTTTTGAGTTGCTGGAAATTAATATGACAACCAATCAACCGTGTAACATAAATAAGAACTCCCCATCACCCTGGGGGGATGGGTCGAGGCAGATTGAAAGGGTAGCCAGTTAGTCACATTTATTTTAGAAGAGTCTGATGAATGAAATGCAGGAATAAAGTTGGAATTTCCTATTTTCTATAATGAAAGTTTCAAGGGTTCCTCAGGAAGAACAAGGAGCTACAGTTTTATGAACACATTTCACAAAACTATAATTGCAATTATAATTTCTTCCTGGTAAAGATCTGGAGAGAGAGCTAGGGAAAAGTTCTCACTAGGTATACAGGCAATGATACTCTTTTTCCTATATATACTCCTGCAACTAATTGAGGGAGTACACCTGCTTAAAGGGAAGGCAATTTAGAATTGAAGGAAAGTCAAACTGCACAGTTTATTCATTAATAATCAGGGATACTACTATTTATCTTTCACACTGTTGAGATTCAATGATACCATGGATGCAAAGTCCTTAGCACAGTGCTTAGCATACAGCAGGAGCTCAGTAAGTGTGCATATATATATCATCCTGATCAAGAGCATCATCAAATGAACCACATCATCTTTGCCATCACACTCTTTTATTTGAGATATTTTATTCACAGAATTGAACAATGTTAATATAAGAAAGGGCTTCCCAGGTGGCTCAGTGGAGCCTGCCGGGCTATAGTCCAGGGACTACAAAGAGTCAGACACGACTGAGTGACTGAATTTGCAGGATTAAGAAATCTTTCAGAATCCAAACCCAAAATTTGTCCCCCAAATAAACTGCATTTTAATCTCCCTGAACTATAGAAAGCATGAGGCCAAACCAGCTTTAACACAGTTCCTCCTCTTCCATGGCACAGTTTCAGAAATTTTTCCAAATAAGTATTAATAATTTTTTTTAATTCAGGAAAATCAACTCCTACCTTAGTTCCTAAATAACTGGGTTTTTCCTATTAATCACCAGATAATTTTAGAGCCGGAAATGAATGATCTAGACCAGATTAGCAGTCATCTCCTGACCAAATGCCAGACTATCCTCAGCACCAGAGATGCATCCAGTTCAAATCCAACTACACAAAAGAGCGTCCCACTTACCATATTAAATAGCATTCTACCAAGGACTGTCCAGGCTTTCCCTCTTAACAAACGTGCTGTCGCTTCAGTTGTTCCCAACTCTTTGCAACCCTATGGACCGTAGCCTGCCAAGCTTCTCTGTCCATGGGATTCTGCAGGCAAGAATACTGGAGTAGATTGCCATGCCCTCCTCCAGAGGATCTTCCCCACACAAGGGTTGAACCCATGTCCCTATGTCTCCTGCATTGCAAGCAAGTTCTTTACCACTAGTGCCACCTGGGAAGCCCAAATACTTTTACACAAAACACTGAATCCTCTGAGCTTCTAAAGAACCAAAGAGAGACTAAAAACACTAACTTAGGTATCTGAGTTGAAATATTTCCTATAAAAGAGTTAAAAAGTGTTTTTATATGTAAACACAACTAAGTCACTAAGTATATTTGAAGTATATAAATTATACACATCGGGTGGAAATATTTACTTTAATATTCATTTGTTTTACTGAGAATTCTGCGTACTAAGTCAATGTATTGACTCAGATTCCAAAGAGATACTGTAGGACAAAATTGTCTTTTTCACCAATGACCTAGTTTATTCTGCAAAAGAATTTAAAATAAATATTGTGATGCTTACCCAAGACAATCATTCCCACACTCATCTTCTAGCATCTAAAATACCTGCCCTTTTCCTAAAGTAAATTTACATTTGGAGAAAGGATTTTGACAACAGATTTTTTCTAGCCTGGAATTTGATAAGTTTATTGATTTAAGATAAAAATTCAAACTCCAATTTCACTAACTGGCTATAAAATTCAGTGCCATTCTGAGACAATAATAAATGCCAACTTTATTTGTACCTTCTCTGGTGTTTTTGTTCTTTATATGTAAATGAAAAGAATTCCCTTGATTTACATTGTCTCAGCAGTCAGCTTCCCTTTGTAGAGGAGTCTATCACATACTGGACGCCTTCCGACCTGGGGGGTAGTGAAGGATAGGGGAGCCTGGCATGCTGCAGTTCATGGCATCGCAAAGAGTCAAACACGACTTACTTAGCTATTGAACAACAACTATCACACATAGTCAAATTACTTCCTTGAGTAAATTCTGACTTTGCAATTTATCCCATCCACAGCAGAAGCTTCAGTGTAGTATCCTTCTTGTTCTTGTTTGTTTCTCTGTGCTCTCTTTTAAACTTGCTTACCTTGCTTAAATAGAAACATCAGTGAATCTAAGCTTAAAGGAAAAGAATAGCCAGTTATAAACCATAATGATGATTATTCTACAACCCTTCTTCAATTTTCAGAATCAAAAAAAATAATAAACTTCAGATTTTCTAAATTTCTTTCACATGTCAATTTTTTTTTTTGAACAAACACAAAACCTGGCAAGTTACTGTTTTGGTTCTTACAGGGTTCCCTGGTGGCTCAGAGGTTAAAGCGTCTGCCTGGAATGCGGGAGACCCAGGTTCGATCCCTGGGTCAGGAAGATCCCCTGGAGAAGGAAATGGCAACCCACTCCAGTACTCTTGCCTGGAGAATCCCATGGAGGGAGGAGCCTGGTAGTCGCAAAGCCATGGGGTTGCAAACAGTTGGACACGACTGAGCAACTTCACTCACTATGACGAAGAAAACAGAACCAAGCAGAGTAAAAAACAAACAAAATCAAAGAAACCAATAAAATTAAGAAATGGAAGAAAAAAAAGTCTAACCTTTCCAAAGAAGATTCAGTCTGAAGTATTTTTCTCAGTTTCATCCTCAGTTATGTCAAAGTTTAGAATAATACAGATTTTTTTGAAGCAACCGTTTGATTTCTGGTTTTAATACCAAGATGTGTTTTATGGAAAAAAAGATAATAAAACAAAAAATAATTCTTAATTAAAAAATTTTTACAGTTACATTTGAAACTTTACAAGGAGTAAAGCTGAAACTTCCCACTCTGGAATCTCACCCCAGAGGGGTACCACTCTCACCTTTCTGGCTTTCTTCTGTGTCTCCTGCATTGGCTGTTGGATTCTTTACCGGTAGCAGCACCTGGGAAGCCCCTAGTTTACTCTGCTATTCCTTGATTTTTGTTTGCTGTTCTTCATACTGCCTTTTGATTTCTTCCTACAGAAAATGAACTGCTCACCTATCCACCCCCACCAAACAAGCGATATGATTACGGGTGGCCTTGGCCTGCCACAGCTTGAAGCCGGGCTTCAGGGCTGCGGCAGTGAGAGCACCAAATCCTAGCCACTAGATCAGCAGTCAGTGACAAGGTCCAGGCTTTGCAGAAAAGAATTCCCACAAAGACGGAAGGTAGTGAATTGAAATATTTATCAGGAGGAAAAGTATAGTATGTGTGGACAGACATAGGCACAGACTCAGAGAGTCCCTGAATTGCACCCTCGTGGCAGTGTGAATTACTTTTATGAGGCATTTCTTCCAGTTTTCCTTTGGCCAATCATTTTGATTTCTTGGTTCAGAGTCCGTACTTAGTAGACCTCAGGGTCCTCTAATGTGTGTGCACACATCTCTTAGCTAAGATGGATCCTACTGAAGAGACCTGTGAGTAGAGCATCCCTTAGCATCTCTTCCCTTTGACTTCCAAGGAGACTTTCTGTGCACGTATAGTCAGGGAAGTCTCCTGATTTTGAGAATGAGAAATATGTGGTCTGACCAGGGCCCAGCCTTCTCTCGTAATTGTCCAGCCGATCCATAGGGAATAACCTCCTATCTATTTACCCTGGGGAGGGGGTGCCCATCTCCCTCCTGCCTCAAAACCATCTTCCCTCCTCTCAGTGTAGTTACAGCATAATCAATTAACCTTCTATGACTCATTATTAGCATCTTAAATCTAAATATCAAAGCCACACAAGGTTCTATCATACAGATTTTCCCAGATAATTTCCTTTGCTTTGTTTGCCTCTGAATCATCCATACACTGTCCTGAGCAAACAGCCAGTCTTTGGAGAGAGGTGGCTGACCTGCTCCGGAAGTCCAAGTAGAGCCTCTCAAGGAAGTCTGTGAATGTTGGTGCCACTTTGGGACCCCTGTCTGAGAGACTCCTACTTCCTGCCAATTCCTGGGGCTTTCTGGGGTTCTGCAGACAGAAGCTGGCTCTCTACCAGCAGTCTAGGGTTTCCACCTTACTCATACTGCTGAATCAGGTATCACTCCCCAACTTGTTCAGTCTTTGTTGACATCTTTTGTCTGTTGTCATTTCCTCCCATTCTCTTAGTTCTTGTGTGTTTGGTCTTTTTTAATCCTTCAATATCCTTTGAGTATGGTTTACAGAGGGAACACAAATAAATGCATTTACCCAAACCACCATGATTAACAAGAAGGATTTATGCTCATTATTTGTAAAGCATGATTTTCTATTTTTTTTTTTAAACATAACTACACCCATTTCTCTTTTGTCCACTTCAAGTTGTCTGCAGGTAAGTTTGATTAACTACTTGGATGGATTTTTTTTTTAAGTGGAGCAACATTCAGTCCCAAGTAAACTGTAAAGTAGATGAAATTCATGGTCAATGTTTTTGCCATTCTTTCGCCATTTTCCCCACTTGATGGCACCCTTCTTCAAGATCCATTATCTTCATGTTACTCTCCCTCTCTCTGTCTCTCTTACTCAAAAAGAAATTAGATCTTAGGGGCAAGAGAGAAACACATGAACTTATTCATACTAGGGTGTAAATGATTGATATTAAAAAGTGCTTCTTAGAATTTTAATACAATGAAAAATTCTACATTGATGTAAAGGTAAACTGGAATTTCAAAAGATGTAGTTTGGAAACTCTGGAAACAGGAATGTGTTGGGAGAAGAGTGGAGTTGAGCTAAAAATGAGAGAAGGGGAAGAGAAAAGGAAGTAAGAGGGATTGATGAAGAAGAAAAGATTGGTGATAATGTCCAATTTCAACAAATAATTTAACATCTTTTTTCCTAGGTATGCAGATTTGGAAGAAACCAGAATATCTATATTAAGAAAACAAAGTTCTCTATACTGGAAAGACTATGGATGGGAAGATTTGGGAGAATGGCATTGAAACATGTATAATATCATGTATGAAACGAGTTGCCAGTCCAGGTTCGATGCACGATACTGGATGCTTGGGGCTGGTGCACTGGGACGACCCAGAGGGATGGTATGGGGAGGGAGGAGGGTTCAGGATGGGGAACACATGTATACCTGTGGTGAATTCATTTCGATATTTGGCAAAACTAATACAATATTGTAAAGTTTAAAAATAAAATAAAATTTAAAAAAAAAAGAAGCTAGGAAACAAAACAAAACAAAAAAACAACAGACATGGCATTACGAAGATAACAATGTCACAAAAATCCTATTATGTTTTATAACAAAATTATAACAGTGTCCCCAATTCTACTTATACACCAACCTAGTTAATGTGAATAAAGGACTTGACTTTTCTGGTTAACGACATCAGGAGCTAGAACAGCGTTCAGGTTTCACATCAGAGAAATAAATTTCTATGCACAACTGCAGTGCAAATGTAAAGGAAAAGAAGCCAGTGTTTACCAGAAAGATAGTACTGTTTTTGACATGATAGCAGGAAACTCTACAAAATACTAGAATTAAACCTTTTAAGATTCATTATCTCTAAGGTAAGGAAGGGGTCAGTATAAGCACAGAAACTGAAGTAGGACCCTCTTGCTTTAAAAAAAGTTTTTAAATAAAGAAAAGAAACAACAAAAACTATTTTGTGAATCAACTTAACTATGCATCTTAAAGGATGTTTGGATTTTTTTAAGGCTTTTTTTTTTTTATGTGAACCAACTTTTTAAAGTATTGATTTGTTACAATATTGTTTCTGTTTTGTGTGTGTGTGTGTGTGTGTATGTTTAGCTGCAAGGCATGTGGGATCTTGGCTCCTCCACCAGGGATTGAACTCACCTCCATTCCCCCTCCAACTCCCCACATTGGAAGGCAAAGTCTTAACTACTGGACTGCCAGGGAAGTCCCATGTTTGGATTTACTTGGAGAGAAATTTTAATCTTCCCATCTGTAAAATGAAGCGATGGTCCTACATCCGTGGTTACCAATGCAAGTGTGTGAAGCTTGCATTAAATTCCCACCATTCCACAGGATAGTGAGAAAAGGAGCTTCATGAAGCCAGCTCTGCCCAATTTAAATGACTGTCCTTTATTCTGTGTTCCATCTTACGTGAAATAGTGATGACAACAGATGGTTATTTATCTCTTCATCCTCCTTCTCCCCTTCCTGTTCCTACTTCATCTTTGGATTTTTCTTATTAACAAAATTTAAAAGTTGATAAATATCAATTGGTCACCAACAACAAAAAAAAAATGGAGAAAAAAATGGAAAACACCTATGTTCAATTATATATATCTAAAGTCTCTTCCAATTTTGATGCAAGGGCTTCCCTGGTGACTCAGATGGTAAAGAATCTGTGTGCAAGGCGGGTGACCTGGGTTTGATCCCTGGGTCAAGAAGATCTCCTGGAGAAGGGAATGGCTACCCACTCCAGTATTCTTGCCTGGAGAATTTCATGGACAGAGGAGGCTGGCGGGCCACAGTCCATGGGGTCGCTAGGAGTCAGACACGACTGAGCGACTTCACTTTCACTTTTCACTTTCATGCATTGGAGAAGGAAATGGCAACCCACTCCAGTGTTCTTGCCTGGAGAATCCCAGGGACAGGGAGCCTAGTGGGCTGCCGTCTATGGGGTCACACAGAGTCAGATACGACTGAAGCGACTTAGCGGCACTGAGGTGCTTTTATTCATTCTGTAAATCAACTGTCCATATCAAAGAATAAGAATAATAATTACGTGAAATCACTTCAATGTGTAAGTTTTTCAAACAACATTGCTCACCTTGATTTTGTTCATATTTTAAGATTATGTATCATTCTCCCTTTCTCTGTCTTGCACGGATATTACAGCAGGTTCTCTCTGGCTGAGTACATCAAGTTAATATCCATTAGGAACTGGCAAATCCAGTACCAGTACCTAACTAGAACACACGTTTTATAATTTTTTATCATAAAGGTGAGTTCTGAGAGATTTAAGCTCCTGCCCTAGCTCTGTATTTCACTTTGGGACTCACTGTCCTGGTCTATAAGTGGGAAGAACATCTCATTAGGTTCTCAGGACACTCTTGTGAGATAGATAACAGTCAGGAAAGTCCTCTGTAAAATACAAAGCACTATAAAAATATTATAAGATATGTTCAAATTTAATAAACATTTACTAATGTGGAACTTCCAGACCTACTCTTATTTACTTACAGCATATAAGTCATATACCACAAATTACTAAAAATTTCCATTCTTCATACACCCACTAGCTTTTCTATTTTCTCCCAGTGGCCTTTATACAAAAAGTCTTTGCCTTCTCAGAACTTCCAGTGAGAGGTCCTTCTTTAGGTGGTCCAGTGGTTAAGATCCTGCACTTCCTATGTAGAGGGTATGGGTTGCATCCCTGGTTGGGGAACTAAGATCCCACATGCCAAATGTGGTGGTATGGTGTGGCCAAATTTTTTTTTTTAAGTCTTTGCCTTCTAAAAATGACTCCATGAAGCAATCTCATTATGGTGGATAATTAAGAGCTCTGTTACCTTATGGAAGCCACCTAAATTTCTTCTTGAACTTTTCTATGGAATTAATTTTCCTATACTTGTTCAGTTTATAGGAAGAAGTCAAGGTCCATAAAACCAAATGAACAGTAGACAGTGGTTAATTTGCTGTTGTTAATTGGTTTGAAGGAATCTTAGCAGCTACAAATCTATTAGTAGGTAGATATAGGGACTTCCACCAATGGTTTTCCCAATATTTCAAATATAAAAACTCTGAATGTCAAAATACCACCAGAACTGAAAAATGAAAAATGACCAAAAAACTAGAAAATTAGTAACACTTTTAATTCATCTGTACATTCCTAATCATAACAGCATCTGTATACATTTGAGAATTAGCAGAGAGATGATAGTTGGTAAGTATGGAGATTAAGAGGCCTCAGTAATTTCTGACCCACAAGTAGGCAACCACTGACCTACAGCTGACCCTGCCTATGTTCTTCTGTCTTCCAGTAGGTGGCTCAGTGCTAAAGAATCCACCTGCAATGCAGGAGACGCAAGACATGGGTTTAATCCCTGGGTCAGGAAGATATCCTGATCCCTAGAAGTATTCTTGCCAGAGGAACCTGGCAGGCTATGTCCATGGGGTCGCAAAGAGTTGGACAAGACTGAAGTGAATGAGCACAGTAGAGAATAATGAACTTTTCACTTTAAAAAAAAAAAAAATGAGAGGAAATAAGAAAAAGTCAGACATGGCTGTGACAAGTTTCTGGCTTATTGGTTCTCTTGTTAAATCCGGGAATTGATAAATTTTTTAATCCAAATTATCTTCAGTTAGAAAATACATTTTTGCAAGTTATTGAATCTTTTAAACATTCTAATTGTAAAGCATTTACTATCTGTGACAGTGATTCTCAACAATATCAGATTTTTAATTAATTAATTAAATTTGCTGTGCCAGGTCTGAGTTGCAGCATGTGAGATTTAGTTCCCTGATCAGGGATTGCATCCAGGCCCCCCTGCATTGGCAGTATGGAGTCTTAGTCACTGGACCCATCAGGGAAATTCCCCAATAGTATCAGATTTAACAACCCTTTTTATAAGGAATATTCCTAATGTCCCCCTTCATAGCCTACTTTGTTTATTTATGACACCAGAACGAACAAGCCCAAACAGCAATTTATTACTTTCATGATTCTGTGGGTTCACATGGCAGTTCTTCTGTTTGGTGTGATGTTAAGTGAGGCTCAGGACAGCTAAGATGTCAAAATCGTCTCACCCACACAACTGGAGTTGGTGCTGGCTGGAAGCTCAGCTGCAGATCAGCGCAGACCGTACCTCTCTTCCAGGTGAGTCCCTCTGCGTGACTTCTCAGGCCTCTTCACAGCATGGCAGCTGGTTCCAATAATCGGGGTACTTGAGACCTCCTTGGGGTCCAATGGTTAGTACTGCACATGTCCACTGCAGGGGGCGCAGGTTGGATCCCCAATTGGGGAAGTATGATGCTGCATGCCACACGGCACAGTCGAAAAAGAAAAAAAAAAATCTGGCTACCTTACTAGATCTTTAGTGTAGTCATACCTGAGCATTTATATATTGAATACACATTTTATGAATTATTTTCTTCTATTCCTCTGTTAAATTACAGTTGGGGTGCTGCTTTCATTTTTTAAAACATTGGGCCTCAGATTCTATTATGTAAGAATTTCATTTCACGATATGTGATAGATGATGCTTTCAGAGACGGCTACAACAATCTCTCCCATCTCACAGGTTCTTTGACAATATAACCTCGCCACTCCAACACCAACAGATGAGGCTCTTTTGCCTTTCCTTGAATTCGGGCAGAATCCAGTGATCTGTTTTGACCAGTAGAATCCAGCAAAAAGATGCTGTGTAACTTTGGGGGTCTTAAGTTGTGCCATGGCTTAAGAGATTTGCAGTTTCTATCTTTGCTCCAGGGAACAAAAGATTTCATTGCCTTTGCAGTAACTGTACGACTGACTCCATTAATACCTTATTCAACTAACTGTGTACATCAGAGCCAGGACTAGGGTGAAGGGAGAGGGGTACTCACCTTGGGCACAAAATTTAAAAGTCTCCTTAAATTTAAACTCAGTAATCAAGATCAACAATATTTTGATACAATCTTTTAAAACATCCAATTAGTGCCAAAAAAAAAACCCTTATGATGAAGAAAGTAACAAAGTTTTAAAGATAAGATATACAGAGTAAGTTTTCCAGTAATTCTGACACAATATCTTTATGTCATTTAATGACATTATGTCCATAACGACTTTTCCTAAATTATGAGTCTTTATGTGTAGCTTCTGATAGAACTTTTCAGTACTACTTTATAGTGAAGGGCCACTGATTTATACCAGTGTTAATGTACTATTAACATATTTGTAGTAGGATATGGCTCAGGGTGTCTTTTCTTTTTTTTTCTCCTATTGAAACAGAGTTGACATACAACATTGTGTTAGTTTCAGGTGTACTACATACTGATTTGACATTTGCACACATTAGGAAACAATCATCATGAGAAGTCCAGTAACCATCTATCCTCAGACTAAGTTATTATAGTATCATTGACCATATTCCTTAATTCAGTGCATGTTTTTTAAACTCCAGCAGCAGGGCTCCCCTGCTGGCTCAGTGGTGAAGAATCTGCCTGCCAATCTAGGAGACATGGGTTTGATCCCTGGTCCGGGAAGAACCCATGTGTTGCAGGACGATTAAGCCCATGTACCACAACTACTGAAGGCTCCATGCCCTAGAGCCTGTGAGCCACAAGAGAAGCCACTGCAATGAGAAGCTTGTGCAAGGCAACTAGAGAGTAAACCCCATTCACAGCAACGAGAGAAAAGCCCATGCACCAACGAAGACCCAGCGCAACCAAAAATAAATAAAATAATACTTTTTTTAATAAAAGGGTAGGGGTTCCCAGTGGACCCATCTAATTAAAAGAAGAAGAAGAAGAAGAAAAAAAACTCTAGCAGGACTCAAGAGTATTTTTCATTGTGCAGAACAGAGTTAAGTTTGGGGTAACACCAAACAAACTGCCCCCTCTCTAAGGGCCAGTGGCACCCCACATATCAAATCATTCTATCAACCCTAAATGCGCCTCATTTCCAAACTCTCTGGCAGTGCAGGGGCTGCCCTGAGTGAGAACCACTGGAGATGCTCATCAGAGTATGAGTGAATCGTGATTATGATTATGAGTGAATCATACTCTGATGATCAGGCTGTATGTAAGCTGATACATACAGGCTATATGTAAGCGTGTTTTGAAAACTGTCTTGGATGCACATTTAAGGTTGATGTGAACTTTAATTAAGTCACACATAAAGGCTCTCTGGGGTTTTTAAAAATTAAAGAGCTTTTAGATATGATAGTGCACGTCCTGCTTTAAAGACTAGACAACGATAAAAGGTTAAAGCTGAAGCAACCACACACTAATCACAATATATTCCATTTAAAGCCCTCCATTGGAAGAGATATAACAACTGTACTGTTATTCATCTCTTTCTTTTGTCTGGCCACAATTAAGGTAATTAAGGGTTATGAAGTTCTATTTAGTTGTGTCTTTCACAATTTTGTTCCAAATTCAGGCTTTTTGATTTGAATGGAATGTCGTGCATCTCAAGCAATTGTTTCCTCTGCGCTAATTCACAATGATATAGGCATACCTTGTTTTATTGTGCTTCACCTTACGGTCTTTCATAGATTTTATTGCACTGTTTATAGAGTGAGGCTTCTGGCAACCCTGCATTGGGCAAGTCCATTGGGGTCATTTTTCCAAGAGCATTTGCTCACTTTCTATCTCTGCATCACATTATGGTAACTCTCACAGTAACTCGAACTTTTTCATTACTATTGTATGTTAGGTTATCCATGACCAGTGATCTGTGATGTTACCATTATACATTTTTTTAGCATTTTTCAGCAATAAAGTATTTTAAAATTAAGGTGTGTACATTTAGGCATAATGCTACTGCACACTTAATAGTGTGCTACCACACACTTGAAAGTGTAAACATAACACTTATATGCAATGGAAAACCAAAAATTCATGTGGAATACTTTACTGCAGTAATCTAGAACCAAATGCATGATATCACTGACATATGCCTGTAATCAACTTTTTATTCCCATTTGTACAGAAAAAAAAATTTACAAGAAGAAATGTCCAAAACTCCCGTACATTAAAACAAAGTCCTAAAACTTACAGATTTTGTTATGATTACCAACTCTGAAAGCACATATTAATTCTAAGATGCTTTTATTTTGTTCTGTTTAGGAAATGGCAAAAATCTAATTAAGTCAGATTAACTGAAAACAATTTCAGGTGCACCCCTAAGATTTTCTCCCTCCACGTTAATGGTGGGCTACTTAATGCCACTTAAAGGTACATGCTTTTGAACACATCACTTCTTAACTCCGTGTCCCAAACATTTAATTATGCATTTAATTTAACTAAGGGCTTCCCTGATAGCTCAGTTGGTAAAGAATCTGCTTGAAATGCGGGAGACCTGGGTTCGATCCCTGGGTTGGGAAGATCCTCTGGAGAAGGGAAAGGCTACCCACTCCAGTACTCTGGCCTGGTTGCAAAGAGTCGACCAAGCGACTTTCACTTTCATTTTAATTTAACTAACAGCTATAATCATAATATTCTAGGCACTTCTAATTGCATATAGGTGTCTTAGATTATTAAAACAAAAAGACTTTACTAAAAACATCCCAGAATTCTTGGTTATTTGGATAATTAAGAATCAGGGGTGGTGTTCCCAGGGCCATCAACTATAATGTTCTGCAGACTTGACGGTTCCTTTGAGCTCTGTAGGATTTTGTTTTCCAAAAACTTGTTTCAGTTCCAACAAAGGCAGTTAACTAAGAAATAACTTGAACCGTCTATTTTTTCTGTTGTCCTACAACACCTTACATTAGAATTCAAAGACATTAAAGAATAAGGCAGATTGCCTACTGAGATTCCTAAAACATGTAGTTTTCAGATGGCCTATAAAAATCTGATCCCTTATTTTATAAAATGCTGTAATAGTAGAAAATATATGCCAAATAAACTGTCCTTTTTTTTTTCCTTTGTTTTTTAACTAGAAGTCTCCAGTGAGGCTTTTTAACCTAATTATTGATTTATGATCTCAAGACTCTTTCATTAGGAAGTTTTCTTCCCATTTTGGTAATCTATTTTTGGCACAGGAATCTAGGCCAAATACAAAGTTTCTTGAATAATTTCTGGAATGAAAACTGTTGAATGTTCTCTATAAATATACTCTGAGTTTAGAGCATTAAAATGGTATTAAAAACTCAGTCAATACAAAGTACGCTGTTATACACTCCAATAAAATATGTCTTTAAGGCAAATTTAATGGGACTGTTGGCTACATCCTACATTATTGCAAAATTTTGTTTCATTTGAAGCATGAAATTTGGTGAGTATCAAATTCATCTTTCTGAGTCCTCTATGAATATAACTTTGGTGTTTATCATCCATCACTAACATTTATTAATTACAATCCTTTCTCTCAAGAAGTTTAAGACATGGGAAAAGGTATAAAAGATAATGTAAAGCCATTGCTATTTGCATACAGTGTGAACATTTATATAGAAATTCCAAATTGGAAAACCAGACGAGTACTTAAAAATATTTTCTAAGTTTGGTAAATGGCTTATTACTACAGGCATTGCTAAGTTGCTTCAGCCTTGTCCAACTCTTTGAGACCCTATGGACCATAGTCCACCAGACTCCTCCATCCATGGGATTCTCCGGGCAAGAATACAAGAGTGGGTTGCCATGCTCTCCTCCAGGGGATCTTCCCAACCCAGGGATCGAACCTGAGTCTCCTGTGTCTCCTGCATTGGAAGGCAGGTTCTTTACCACTAGCACCGCCTGGGAAGCCCACTAAAGGCATTAATAACATATTAAAATACATAATAATGTGTCCTCATTATTCTCCCTAAAGAATGGCTCCAAAACTGCACAAGCTGCAGCAACCCCCTCAACAAAACCTAGATCCACCCCAGCAAGGAAATAAACAAGACATAATTTCCATGTGAGCTCGATACTTGGCTAAGATATTTCAAAACGCTGTAACCAGAGAGATAGGCAAGATTCCTGGATGACAAAACTCAATCCTATTAAAATGTCAAGTCTCTCAAAATCAAATTAGGCGTTTAATGTAAGAGCAGTGCATATTCCAATAGTATTTAGAAAGCATAACATGACTTTGGGAAAATCCAGGAAACATCTGGAAAAAAATAAGAATCATCAAGAAATTTTTGAAAAAAATAATTCATTAAATGAGATGAAGAAGGGAAAAATGATTGTTTTTCCAGATATGAAACATAAACTTGCAACAATTTAAACCATGTGGCACTACTGTAAAAATGTATATACTGAACAAAATGAATATTAGTATGTTTAAAAAATAATAAATGATAAAGAATATTGGAGTGAGTTTTCATTCCCTTCTCCAGAGGATCTTCCCAACCCAAGGGTTGCCTTGCAGGCAGATTCTTTACCAACTGAGCCACCACGGAAGCTCCACCCCCCAAAAAATTCATCAGGAGAGGGAAGACGTGTTAGGAAAATGGAGATCGCATACCATTTTCTCAGATAAACTAAATAGATGAAGTCATGAAATTTTTTATAGATCAAATTATAGAAAAATTATAATAAACCTTGATATTTATCAAACTTTACAGAAGAACATTTTTTAAAGCTTAGAAATGAAATAAGTTACAAAATAAGGTATTGACAGAACCAACAATATAAAAATTAAAACTATCTGCACATACACACAAAACATTACAAATGAAAGACAAGCAATCTATGGAGATAAAATAGTTTCTGCAAGTATGCAAGATGAATATTGGCTGTACATAAAAATCTCATACAAATCTAAAAGAAAAATACCAACATCCCAAAAGATAAATATGCAAAAATCATGCACATACAGTCTGGGAGTTCCTCAAAAGTTCAAATACAGTGTGATCATATGACCCAGCAATTGCATGCCTAGGTATATGCCCAAGAGGAGTGAGAATACATGTCCACACAAAAACCTGTACATTATAGCACACAGAACTCTGCTCAAGGTTGTGTGGAAGCCTGGATATGAGGGGAGTTTGGGGGAAAATGAATACATGTATATGTATGGCTGAGTCCCCTTGCTGTTCACCTGAAACCTTCACAACATTGTTAATCAGCTATATTCCAATGTAAAACAAAAAGTTAAAAAAAAACTTATAATGTTCAAGGAGGCACTACTCATGATAATCAAAATCTAGAAATAACCCCAATAGCCATCAACTGATAAGTGGAAATAAAATGTATAAAATCTTTATATGACAATATATTATTGGGCAATAAAAAAAGAATGAAGTACTGATATCTGCTACAACATGGCTGAAGTTTGAAAACTTAAGCTAAGAGAAAGAAGTCAGCCACAGAAGCCCTGAAATACCATATCATATGAAATGTTTGTATGATTCTCTTGAATCCAGAGCAAGTAGACATAGGGAGACAGAGAGTACAGATGAGTGGTTGCCCAGGTCTGGGGTGGGTTTCAAGGAAGATGAGAAATGACTGCCAGTGGGTACCAGATTCCTTGTTTGAGTCATGAAAATGCTCCCAAATTATCCATGGCAATGACTGCACAGCTCTGTGAACATATTAAAAATTACTGAACTGTACACTATAACTGGGTGAATTGTATGTATATGAATTATATCAATTTAGTTGTTGCTCAGTTGCTAAGTCAAGTCCGACTCTTTGTGACACCATGGACTGTAGCACACCAGGCTTCTCTGTCCTCCACTATCTCCCAGAGTTTGCTCAAATTCATATCCATTAAGTCAGTGATGCTACCTAACCACCTCATCCTCTGCCACCTTCTTCTTTTGCCTTCAATATTTCCCAGCATCAAGGTCTTTCCAATATATAGTACATTTATTCAATATACTATATATAGTATATTTAATCACCATGCTATGCTATGCTAAGTCACTTCAGTTGTGTCCTACTCTGTGTGACCCCATAGATGGCAGCCCACCAGGCTCTCCCGTCCCTGGGATTCTCCAGGCAAGAACACTGGAGTGGGTTGCCATTTCCTTCTCCAATGCATGCAAGTGAAAAGAGAAAGTGAAGTCGCTCAGTCGTGTCCGACTCTTAGCGACCCCATGGACTGCAGCCCACCAGGCTCCTCCATCCATGGGATTTTCCAGGCAAGAGGACTGGAGTGGGGTGCCATTGCCTTCTCCAATACTACATATTATAGCAATATACAATATTATAAATAGCTTTATTATTATAACACGCACAGTCATATCACAGAAGAGAGAGCAAGTGCACAAACATGAGGAAATTATCAACATCCCCAGTAGCCAAAGACATAAAAACCAGAGCAATAAGGAAACACTCTTCTTACCAGTCAAAATATTAGGGGGCTAGTTTTTAAATGATAATTCTCACTGCTGCCAGAAAGATGGCAAAACAAATATTCTCACATATTGTCAGTGAGGCTGCAAAGTGGCCCAGCCCTTGCTAAAGGCAGTTTACCAACACATATCAAGAACTTCAAATATAGTAACACTCTGCCTCAGCAGTGTTGTTCATAAAAATATTACTTGTGAAATTCATTCTAAATATGAGGGAGGAGTCATTATATACAAAGATTCACATTTCCTTATCATGTATAACAGTGAAGAAAGGAAACATTATAAGTGTTCGGTGGTATTGAAATAGTTACATGTGCTGTGGAATACATGCTAAATGTCACTAAAAATGTATTACATACTTGTCTGGGTAAATCACTTTTACATGATATTTACATGTAAAATTACAAGACACAAAGGAAAAGTGACAGCACAGAAATGGATGCACAATATGATTACAACTAAGCCTAACACTTTTCCCTTTTGTTTGTATTCTCAAGTTATCTTTAATAAGCCACATTTTAAAATGTTAAGAAATACCTAAGAGAAAAGATAAAACAGTAGCAATAACTACAATGCAAGTCACTACATGATATAGGGCTTATGGATGCTATAATGAGCACCAGATAGTCACAGAGGAGTTTCAAACTCAAAGTTTCAATGTTTCATCTGCAAGTGACTTTAAGTTTCAAGGCTTCTCTTCCCCAAAAAAAGTCATTCCATGAACTCTTACTTATGTTAATAGACCCCTTGGCTCTGGCATCTACAAACAAAAAGCAATAAATTCATGATAATGTACACCTCAATCCATTTTGTGAGACATGATGTATTTTCCCTTTAGTCCCAACTCTGCTTCTACAACTGTATTTACAATAAACACTCAAATTATTTTCAATCTAGATTTGTCTGTTTTTAAAGAAAAGATAGTACAACATATAACCTGCTTTAAATTGCTACAAATAGAATCAAATATGACAACAACTTTAAGGAAAAACTACTCACAATAAAAATGGAATCCATTTGATTCTTCAAAAAGATATCCTAGTGGCAATATCCTGGCTGGGGCCTCCTGAGCTGATGGCTCAGTGGTAAAGAATCTGACTGCCAATGCAGGAGATGCGGGTTCAATCCCTGGGTCGGGAGGATCCTCTGGAGGAAGAAATGGCAACCCACTCCAGTATTCTTGCCTGGGAAATCCCATGGACAGAGGAGCCTGGCGGGCGACAGTCCATGGGGTCGCAAAGAGTCGGACATATCTGAGCAGGTAAGTTCATGTTATTTAATTTC
>NW_011495023.1:5758252-5771678 GCF_000754665.1 Bison bison bison
ATTTAATTTCAGAAATTTATTTGAAACAAATTCTGGAGCTGGATCACCCACTCTCACTGGCCAGCTGACACTGAAGACCCATCCCTGGTGTAGAATGGGACGCAGACAGTCTCTGTCATGAGAGGGTGATATAGTTATTAAAATGTGCATGGCATGAACAGGGGTAGCATACTGGTGAAAGGGAATGTACCGGTCATTGCAATATCTCAGGACTTTGAGAAATGAAAAAGCAGTAGTTAGAAGACTTGCTGAGAACTACAGATGCACCAGAGAAAGTCAATGAAAGACTGGGGTTAAGGCCAATTAGAAATGAATGTGAAGTCAGACAGCCTCTTTGGCACCATTTAAGGAGACTCTCATCTCCTATGAGTGGAGAGCAGGAAAGGCTGAGGGTCAAGTCCAAGACTCAATTACTGCAGGAGGAGCCAAGCTTCAGAAGAGGCTGAATGCTCAGGCTTGGCCCATCTGCTGCTTAAGAACAGAGCCTATTGGAAAGGAGTTGACCCTACAGCGTGTGATGGGGACATGCTACTTCCCCCATTCTCCCCAGCCTCTGGGCCTGCAGAAGTAGCCCACCCTACCCCATGAAAGGCCACGCCTCCCTCCTTGTTTCAAGATAATGCAAAGTCTTCTGTCTTGCAAGAATAAACACATTTCCCTCAGACCTACCCCCACCTCCCTTCTGGCCATCAGACAAATAAGTAGGGTTAAGTCTACTTAACCTGTGTAACCCTGCCTGCTAAGAGAAGAGATTATGCCCCCCAAAGGAGCCACAGGACCAAGCTAACATGTACCAGCAAAAACCAAGAGTGTGTGTGTATCTAAGTATTTATTTATTTGGCTGTGCCGGGTCTTAGTTGGAGCATGCAAGATCTTTAGTTGCATGCAGCATGTGAACTCTTATTTGCGGCATGTGGGATCAAACCTGGGCCCCACCCTCCCCCACTGGCCTCCCTGCATTGACAGCTCAGAGTCAGTCACTGGACCACCAGCAAAGTCCCAAGAGTGTGTTTGAATCAAAGGGTACTGGATCAAAGTGAGTGGAAGACAAAGCTGGATAAAGGAAAGCTGATCAATATGGACAACCCTATGACACAGGATTTAACCCTAAATAAGTATCCTGGAAGATGATGCCAACACACGCTGGGACTCTGAGAAGCTTGTAGGAAACGTGGCTACATTTGATGAAGAGGGAATCCCAGAACTGCCACAGTGGACAGGAAAAAAGAAGTTCAAAACATTCAGAGGAATGTTCTAGAGTGGATTACTGTGTCAGCTTAGCAAACTCACTCACCAACACTGTTCTGTGGGAGAGCCCAGGGGATGCCCCTGAATAAATAAACACCAGGGTGAGAGGCACCAACGTCACTGTCAAGGTCAGTGTGGCTGTCATCTGTGGGCTGGGCTGACACTGGGGGTGCTCCTCCAGAACTGGGCTCCCTGATAGCAACTGGGATAGTACAGTGTTGAACAGAGGGCAGGGTGTGGGCAATTCTTGTAATCACTGGCAAGGTTAGATTGAAGGAGTGGGGAAGAGTGGAGTCTGACCTGCTGACATATGGAGATGCATCACAGAACATGGCATCCTTAGGAACAAGATAGATAAGCAGCCAATAGGCACAGTCCCCAAATAACACAATCAAGAGACTTCAAGGACTGAGAACAATCACCCCAATAAAAGATAACCACAATCTGCCTAGATTCTGGATCTGAGCCATCCCTCAAGCTGGGAACCCACTGATTAAAGCTTGGCTGCATCCTGGGAGGAAGAATCCTACCACATATGGTATTTATGATGAAGATTCTCCCAGTCTTTACCCCAAATGGACACATAACTGTTCACTCCAGTACATAGGGGGAAAGGAATTCCCAGACATTCCAAGAGCAAAGGGTCTGAATTAACACTGATGCCCAAGTGGGCACTTTCACGATTCAGGTAACGAATGGAGTCCTGGTCTCAAAGACCACGCAGCAGTGCTGAAGGCATAGATGCATAATTGATATGGATATACTTGGTAGTTGGCAGAAAGCCCCACACTGTTTCTTTGGTCTGTGGGGCATGAGCTACCTATCCTAGTGGGACTAGTCAGATGGGAAGCTTTGAAAGTGCATCCTTATGCCCCCAACCAGCTAGAAAATAAAAACCATATCATGTCACAAGGAGAAGCGCAGACTCCCACCACTTCAAGCTCTAAAGGATGCAGAGGAAGTCCTCATCATATCTGCGTTGGATTCACTGGCTTTATCTTTCCAAAAATCAGATGGATCCTGGAGGATGATAGTGGACTGCCACAAATTTTATCAAGTGGTGGCCTTGATTGTACCTGCAATTAACAAGGTCCAGGGTATATGCACAGTGGCCATCCCACCAGGAAGGAAGGTCAGAAGCAGTCTGCATTCATGTGGGACAGACACAAGTTATATTTCCAGTCTAGTTCCACGGTCATGTTAATTCTTTCACCCCATTCATTGTATGGTCTGAGCAGCCTGGACTACCTAGACATTCTGCAGGATCGTGAGGTGGTCCACCCTAATGATGACATGACAGACACAGCAGATAAGCAAGAAGGCAAAGTACATCAGAGGCCTTGGTACGATACATGCTGTCCAGAAATGGATCCCATATGCAGAGGCCACCATATTGGTGAAGTTACAAGGAATCCTATGGTTGGGAGACCCCTTCGGAAAGTAACTGGCAGACTACTGCATCTCACACTTCCCATCACTAAGAAAATGGCCAATGCCTGCTAGGGCTCGTCAGGTTCCACATTGACTGTCACTACTTCAACCCATTTATCAGGTGACATGAAGGGCTGAGTGGAGCCCAGAACAGGAAGGGGTACTGCTGTAAGTCTGGACTGTAATGCAAGCAGCCTTGCCAGTAGGGCCATACAACTCAACATATCCCATGGTCTCAGATGTGTCTCTGGTGGAAAAAGGTGCCTTGTGGAGTTAATGGCCATCCCACAAATGAGAATCATAATATAGACCCTTAGAGTTCTGGAACAAGGCCATACCATCTGTAGCCAATAGTTACACACCATCCAAAACCCATCCTTGAACACACTCCAGGGTTGAGGTACAGTGCACCTGACCACAATGGCATTGAGTAATCATGAGACCAGAACCACCATCTTGAGCTGGGCTCTGTCAGACCCACAATGTTATAAAGTCGAGCAGCTCCACAGTCATCCACAATGAGATGGACATGATCCTTCAGGATCAGGGTCAAAGGAGATGTGGGAGCAGTGGGCCTAAAACCCTACCTCACCCACCAGTATTGCCCCAGGCCCTCTCCTTCAGCCAACATCTATGGCCAAACTGGCGGGGGCAGGGAGGGTCTCTTATGAAGAGGTGACAATGGAAGAAAAGAGCTGAATAAAGTCACAAAGGATCAGGTCAGTGCATGGGTGCAAGCCAAAGATTGACACCAATTATCCTGCTGGACAGCAGTGACCCAATTATCCTACTGAGCAGCAGTGAGGACAAAGCCGATCAAGGGGCAGAGTTTCAGGCGGTCCCTCCAGATAGAGAGAAAGGAAGCCCAGGGGAAGAATACAGACAGTGCTTGGCTAGTTAGGTGAAAGATTGGAAGATGGGTGTAGTGGCATGTCCTCAAAAAAGACCCCCAACAATCCCACGGTTCCTTATACATGTCTCTGTTCTCATAAACAACTGGAGTTTGGGGATCTAGGCACAGCCTACAACTCCTCTCATCAGTAAGATGCAGGGAAAGTGACTCATTGAGACTTCCATGCTCATCAAGCAACAAGAAAGCCTAGCATCTTTCACTCTCTCCCTTTTGGAGCCCTGGACTGCCATTTAAAGAAAACCATGCTGGGGAATTCCTTGATTGTCCAGTAGCCTCTGAGCTTTCACTGCCAAGGGCCTGGTTTCATTCCCTGGTCTGGGAACTAAGACTTCTGCAAGCTGTGAGGCGCAGCCAAAAAAAAAAAAAGAAGAAGAAAACTAGGCTGCCCTGACGGAGAGAGGCCCAGAGAAGCCCTGAAGGGTAAGATGTCTTTTGGAGAGAGAGGCCAGGTGAAGAAGCCAAGCGCCAGGCATCTGGTCCCAGTCCCAATCTGAGTACAACCCCATGAGACCTGACGTCAATCAAGGCATTGCTCAGCTAAGTCCATGAAGTCAAGAGAGATAATAAAAGGGCTGTTTTAAACCACTGAGTTTTATAGTGGTTTATTACACAACAACAGATAACTAAAACAGGACTTGGTACCTGAAAATGGTGTCTGCCTTGACAAAAATCTAAAACATGTGGCATTTGTCTTGGGACCAGGATGGAGTTCCTTCAAGAGATCAAAGTAAAGACTTGAAAGACAGCAATGAAATTGCTCTTGGAGACTGAAGGAAAGGTGACCTGAGTATTATGATGTCATAACAGCACGTTGTGCAAACACACGTATGACACACCCAGTGGTGAAACTCTCACCTGCACTTTGGGAAAGAGAAAAGGGACCTAAGGAACACATGAGTCTGGCTGAGGATATTTACAGGCAGACTGTTGAAAGACCATTTTTGCTTTATTTTGTTTTTGCTTTTAGCTGCCTATGAAGAGTAAAGTAAAAAAGAAAAAAAAAATTTTTTTAAAAGGAAGTATACAGTTTTTGAGCAGCCTTAAAGGAAATATAAAGCAACCAAGATTACTGGATTTGAAAGCAATTCACAAAGTAAGAAATGGACTCAGAGGGAAAGGGAAAAAAAATAAAATCATGACACACAAAGAAAAACATACCTCAGTGTCAAGTTCAGATTAAGGGTGGGACCGTGAGACACTTTGTTGAAACCTCAGGAAGATTTTAAGTGATGTGTCATAAAGTCCTTTCAGCCGAACAAAGAGCCTTCTAAGAATCCTCTGGGTGTGCCTCATATGGCCTCTCTCCCAGACAACAGGGCTTCTAAGAATCCCAAGGACGTAGTCCCAGAGGAACTTCACAGGCCCGTTTCAGAAAAATACATAGCTGTGGCTTTCCTCCAGTGGAGTTGTCTGTGATCTGATATAAACAAAGTGCATGATGTTTTAAATGAACTGTATCCACTTGGACTGAAAGGAATAGTCATTTTACGATGAAAAGAGGTCTCAAGACCCTCAAACTTCTGCAGGCAGTAAGCAGGCTAAGAAAGCTGCTTACCTTCAGAGAGGGGCTATTTATTATGGGAAACGAAGGATGACTCAGGGCAGAGCCAAGACTCTTGGGAACTAATCCTAGAGATCAGGACTGGCCTACAGTGAAGGACCGGGAATGTGTGCCCTGCACGATTTCAGAAGCTCATAAATCATGACTATGGTGTGCCTACTGTTTCCCCATCCCACCCCCGTGGCTATTCCAGTCTTCCTATTCTTGTCTTATCATCTCTAAGCAAGTAACTTCTCTAATTTATAGATCTTTAGAGCAAGAAGAACCATACTAAGGAGCCACATCCAAAGAAACACAACTGAGAAGATCCATCAATGTCCATGCCTGATTTAGATGATAAAATCCTGGGTTCAAGTTGATACCATTATGGGATGAGACTGGTGGTCCTGGGAAAAGGGACGAGCTGTGTTTTGTGTAAGGGAGAAATGTGAATTGTGGGCAGAGGGTGGACTGTGGCAGCTATTCTCCAGGGACAACCCTGAATAATTCTGCCCCTGCCTGCATGCACCTACTGCTACTCCCACCTGAGACAAAGCTTATGTCCCATCGATCTAGGCTGGAGCCCATGACTGCATTGATTAACAGCATGCAAGGAGGCGATATTCTGGGACTTTGGAAGGCAGGCACCAAGAAGGTCAAGCAGCTTCCAGTTCTTTGCAATTTGACACTGAAGACATCATGTAGGAAGTTCTGGCTATTTTGCTGAATGGAGTGGCCACATGGAGGAGCAATGAGGCACCTGGATATCCAGCCCAGCCTCATCTGACTGCAACTGAGTGAAAAATCCCACACAGCACAAGTAGAAGAGACCCCCCAAATGAGCCCAGCCAAACCACAAAGTCATGAGCTATAATTAAATTATAATAACTAAGTTTAGGGGTAGTTTGCTATGCAGCAACAGATAACAAAACAATTGGGGTTAGGAGGCCTGGGGAAGGGGCTTCCCTGGTGGTCCAGTGGTTAAGAATCCACCTTGCATTGTAGGGGACACCAGTGTGATCCCTGGTCTGGGAAGATCCCACAACTAAGCCCATGTGCCACAACTACTGAAGCCTGTACACCCAAGAACCTGTGCTACACAACGAGAAGTGCAATGAGAAGCACGCACAGTGAAACCAAAGAGGCCCCCACTCTCCGAAACTAGAGAAAGCCTATTAGAAAATAAAGCCATGTCACTGGCAATACAAATAGAAAATACAGTGTACTAGAAGGACTTTTTTTTAAAGGAGGCCTGGGGAAGAGCGATGTGGATGAGCCAATGGCATTGGACATAAAATGTAACGTTCTTTATATTGTGTGTTAATTTCCACAAGGAAGCCAGTTCCCATCAGCCAGCATCTGTGATCCACCGCCCCACAGTGAGTCAGTGAGCTCATGAATGGAACAGCCATGGTGCTAGGGATGAGCCCAACAGCATGGACTGCCATTCACCAAGTCTGAGCCAGTTGCTGCCACTGCTGAAAAGTTCATTCTGCCAATAACAGAGACTAACACCATGCAGTCCTCAACATGGTAACCAGTTAAGGACACCAACTGCTCATGTGATGGCAAATTGATTACACTGGAGCCCTTCCACCCTGACAGGGGCAGGCTTCTGACTGATACATGCTATAGGTACAGGCAGTTCTCTTTGACACCCACACAACCTAAGCTACACCACTATCTAAGAGGTGGTGCTCGATCAGTGATTGGGGCCCTCACTGTATCACATCAAGCCACCTTTCTTCAGAGAAGGTGCAGCAATGGGCATATGACCATGAGATCAACTTTTCTTTACTTACATTATTCAGAAGCTGCTGGGCAGAGAGGGCAGTGGGATGGCCACTTGAAGACAACTGAACCAAAGCCAAAGCTGGCTTAGAGGTGATACCCTGGATAGCTGCTCCTTGGGACATGGTATACACCTGAAGTCAATCACCATTACATGATATTGTGTCATAAATAAAATATATGGGAACATAAAATATATGGGAACTAAGGTTTGGATGTAGGAGTAGAACATGTTACCATCACTTCCAATAACGTACTTAAGAAATGTGTGCTTCCTGTATCCACAATTCTTGCTTCCACCAAGAGACACAGCAAGACTGTTCATAAACTTAAAGCACGGCTCCCTCCAAATCACTTCAAGCTCTTTGTGCTGAGAGACCAGCAGGCAAGGAAAGTAATTACCATTCTGTAAAGAGTTCCTGATGAAGAAGGCAGGCGACCCACTCCAATATTCTTGCCTGGAGAATCCCATGGACAGAGGAGCCTGCTGAGTTTTAGTCCACAGAGTAGCACAGAATTGGACATGACTGAAACGACTGAGCACACACAGAGTACCTGACAGTGATCACTGGGGGAGAAAAAGGATTGCTCCTTCCCTGCTAGGAGTGAGAAGAATACAGTGACAGCCGGGTGACTCAGGGTGGCACCTCTTGGGACGCCTTTCTCCAACTCTGATGATAGTGTTGGCTGTTGACAACTCACAGCTTCATCACTCTTCAGGAATTGCCCTTGGCCAAAGAAAGATGTTTTGCCCAAGGCTCCGACCCCTCCCCAAGATTTGTATATATCTAATGACTGGAAAGCATCTGCCTACAATGTGGGAGACCCAGGTTCAATCCCTGGATTGGGAAGATCTCCTGGAGAAGGAAATGGCACCCCACTCCAGTACTCTTGCCTGGAAAATCCCATGGATGGAGGAGCCTGGTAGCCTATAGTCCATGGGGTCACAAAGAGTCGGACACAACTGAGCGATTTAACTTAACTAATGACTGTTTAGTATGGAGGTACAGAGGCTTAGCACCTTTGTCTTGATTTGGGATCTTTTTGAAAGGTCTTCTCAGCTCCAGAGTTTCCTATGGGATTGGTTAGGGTCTCTGTTGTAACTCTAACCCATTTCCACTCCTCCCTCTGTCCAATCTCATTTTTCCTTAGAGTACTTCACCTCTTGTACCCAAATCCCAGCATCTTAGTATCTGTTTCCCTGGGAACCTGATTTGTGAACCAACTGTCTCAATACCATATATTGAAAATGCAGTCCTCTCCCCACTGTTCTAGAGGGCTACCTTATTTTTTTTTAATAGGCTTTATTTTTTAGAACTTTGTATTTGTTTAAAAAAATTTAAGAGGATAATGCAGAGCACTCACACACCCCACACTCGGTTTCCTCTGTTATTAATCTTACATTAATATAGTACATTTGTTACAATTCTCAAATCTACACTGGCATATCATTATTACTGAAGTCCACAGGTTATTCCAATTTCCTTAGTTTTTGCCTAATGTCTTTATTCCATCCAGGACACCACATCACATTAACTTGTCTCCTTAGACTCCTCTTGGCTGTGACAATTTCTCAGACTTTTCTTGCTTTTGATGACCTTGATCGTTGCAAGGAGTACTAGTCAAACATTCTGTAGGATGACCTTGCACTGACGATGGCCTGATCTTTTTATCAGACTAGAGGTTTGCATCAGAACAGACTGGATTATGAGTTTGGGAGAGGAAGAACCACAGACATGAAATGTCATCATACCAAGGGTTCAAACTATCAACGTGACTTATCACCCTTGAGGTCCTGATGCTCTGCCGGAGGCAGTGTTTGTCAGATTTCTCCACCGGAACACTACTCTTTCTTCACCCCCAACCTCCAGCCACTTTCCATACTGCTCTCTTTGGAAGAAAAATCACTCTACACAACACATACTTAAGGGGTGGGGAGTTCTGCTCCCCTCCTCCACCTCTCCTTGAGAGACTACCTTCTTCAAAAAATTAAATGTCCTTAAGGATGGTTCTTAAATAAGTAGACCACTAGAAACAACTTCATCAATAACCTATTTTCTTACATGCTTTATAGTAGGTCTTATGGAGAAGGCAATGGCACCCCACTCCAGTACTCTTGCCTGGAAAATCCCATGGATGGCAGAGCCTGATAGGCTGAAGTCCATGGGGCCGCGAAGAGTCGGACACGACTGAGCAACTTCACTTTCATGCATTGGAGAAGGAAATGGCAACCCACTCCAGTGTTCTTGCCTGGAGAATCCCAGGGATGGGGGAGCCTGGTGGACTGCCATCTATGGGGTCGCACAGAGTCAGACACGACTGAAGTGACTTAGCAGCAGCAGCAGTAGGTCTTATATAACAAGGGGAAACAAATCTCCTAAATATCATTTCTAAAACTGTGGCAAATATATAGATTAATTTTACCATCTTAATCCTTTTAAGTGCACAGTTCATAGTATAGGTACATTTAGAATGTTGTACAACCAATCTCCCTAACTCTTTTTATCTTACAAAATTGGAACTCTATACCCATTAAACCACAGGTCCACACTCCCCTGCTTCCCCTACCCTCTGGCAGCCACCATCCATCTTAAATACTTTATTTCTGAATTTGACTACTCTAGGTACCTCCTATGAGTGGCATATACAGTATTTGTATCTTTGTGACAAGCTTGTTTCACATAGTATAATGTCCTTGCACTTCAACCATGTTGTAGTGTGTGTCAGAATGGCTTTCCTTTTCAAGACAAAATAATATTCTACTGTATGCATGTATCACATTTTGCTTATCCATTCACCTGTTGACAATTTGGGCTGCTTCCACATTTTAGCTATTGTCAAATAATTCTACTATGAACATGGGTATACAAATATCCCTTCGACATCCTACTTTCAATCCTTTTGGGTATGTATGCACAAGTCAAATTGCTGGATTTTATAGTAATTCTATTTTTTATTTTTTTAAAAACTGCCATACTATTTTCCATAGTGGCTGCACCATCTTATGTTCCCACCAGCAATGCACCAGCCTTCCTATTTCTCTACATCCTCACCAACACTTGTTGTTTTCTGCTTGTTGTTTTTGTCCTTCAGGATAGCCATCCTAATGCATACAAGGTAGTATTTATTGTAGTTTTGATTTGCATTTCCCTAATGGTTAGTGATGTTGAGCTTATTTGCACATAATGGCTATTTGTATACCTTTTTTAGAGAAATTTCTTCTCAAATACTTGTCCACTTTTAAATTGGACTTTTTCCCCATTGTTGAAGTATAGGAGTTCTGTATATATTCTGGACATTAAATCTTTAACAGATACATTATCTGCAAATATTTTGTTCCATTCTATGGGATGCCTTTTCACTCTACTGAGTGCCCTTTGTTTGTAAAGACAGTTTTAACTCCGATGTAGTTTATCAATTTATCTATTTTTGTTCTTGATGTCTGTCCTTTTGATCTCACATCCAATAAACAGAACCAAATCTAATGTCATAAAGCATTCCCCCTATGTTTTCTTCTAAGAGTTGTATAATTTTAGACCTTGCAGTTAGGTATTTGATCCATTTCAGGTTGATTTTTGTACAGGGTATAAAGTAAGGGCCCAACTTCATTCTTTTGCATGTGGATATTCAGGTTTCCTCACACTGTTTGTTGAAAAGATTTATCTTTTCACATTAAGTGGTCTGGGCACTCTTGTTGAAAATTATTGATCATACACGCAAAGGTTTACATCTGAGCTCCTTATTCACCCTCAATGTTAATTTTAACAGAGAAAAAACAATTCAAAACTTTATATACAGTATGAGTTCAGGCATTATTTTTAAGTTATAAAGATGTTAGTTAACAAATAAAAATAATACATGTTTATTATAGATAATAAACTTACTTTTGGAAAGTAAAGTATAAAAAGAAAAACCACTGATAATCTTATTTTGGTGTATTCTTACTTCAGTGTAATCTTATTTTGGTATAAATCTATGCCAAAATACTGATAGTATTATACCATTAGAGAAAATAGATCAATTCAGTCTCATTACAAAAGTGGTACCATGCTCTTTGGATAGTTTTGAATCTAGCTTTGTATACCTAATGCAATATTTTAACATTGTCCAAAGGCATTTTTCCTGAAAATTTTGTAAATACTTATATAGTATTCCAATGTTTGATATACCATAATTTATTTCACTATTTCCATCAGTGTTGCATATTTCACCTTGCTTGTAATTTTTCACTATTATAAATAATGTTGCAGTAAACCTCACTGTACTTAAATTTATACATATATTTATTATTATAACCTTAGGTATATACTACTTTAATAAATAACAATGAAGAATTTTTCTAAAAGAGGTAAAACTTCTGTGGATTCTTGCATGCTGACTCTTTCTAGAATGGTTTTCCTCAGTCATATTAAAAACTAAACTTTCCACAACTTTAAGCATAGTTTTTGTACAACACAGATCAGATTTTCCTTTATAATTACATATAGTTTTGAAATAACAGGACCACTATTTGTGTTCCTCCAACAGAGTACTCAAGATCAAAATTCTTAAGATTTTAGAATATATTATTTGGGAGACCAAGAGTCATCATCTCTTATTTCAACTTTTAATCTTAAATCTCATCTTGGTTTTAAAGTTTAAAATGTATTGTCAAAAAGTTAAAAAAAATATTAATTGAAATGCCCTCATGTCTAGAAGGTTGTTTTTGTTTCTTTCTTTCTTTTTTTAATGGGTGGGGTCAATAGAAAAGCACTTTATTTGCTTACAGACAAAATTCAACAGTTCAAATAAATAGTAAATTTTTCATACTTTCTTAATAACACAAATCTATTCTTAGCAAGTTTGTCATAGACGACTAAGTCAAAAGTGAATAAGCATGAAAACAGATTTCTAATTCCTATTGTTTTTCCTAACCTTTATGTGTAAATACTTACCTGATAGGGTTTGGTAGTAAATTTATTTTCGAGTCTGAACTATGACAATTTAAAATTCACACTTCAACTTAATAATCCATATATTTGCAGTTTAAAAGTTACATTTTGGCATCACTGACTCAATGGACATGAGTTTGAGTAAACTTCAGGAGTTGGTGATGGACAGAGAGGCCTGGCATGCTGCAGTCCATGTGGTCGCAAAGAATCGGACACGACTGATTGACTGAACTGAACTGAACTGAACTTTGGTGACTGAAAGAGGAGGTTTATGGGATATTAACATTGTTTCATGTATTGACCAAGATGATTACAAAAGAGTGTTTATAAAGCAGAGGTTTATGGGATATTAACATTGTTTCACATGTTGACCAAGATGATTACAAAAGTGTGTGTATTTTGTAAAAATTTCTTTAGTTGTACTCCTAAAGACTTGTGCAAAGTTCTTTATGTATTTAAGCTTAATAGAGTTCCTTTTAAAATTATATTTTAAGAGATTTCTTAAAGATATGAATCTCTACATTTTTTAATTTAAATACTAAACAATTAAAATTTGAATGGCTTTTCTTAAAAATTTAAGCTATGAAAACAATTTAAAACTGAGGTATGTAGTACAATTTTAGAGATACCCTTTATTCTCACATCTTTCTTGTAAGTTCAACAGATGTTTTGGAAAAAGTGGAGTATGATTCACTCTGCTGTTCAGCAGAAACTAACATAGCATTGTAAATCAACCATGATCCAATAAAAATTTTAAAAGACCAAATACATGTAAAACAACACAGACACCATTGTTCTCAATATGCAAAAGCACAAACCACGTAGACACCACCAAAGAGGCTAAACATGAAGCACTTTAAATGAAATGCTGCAGCTGATAAAATTAACATTCTTAATTATCTAAAAGGTTTCAACTTCTTAAACTATTTTCTAGTTGAATGCATTAAGGTTTCTTCTACCACCAATGTATCTCTGCTCTTCTGGGTTCTAACAATCAGTTGAACATTTCAGGCAACAAAGTCCACCAAACTTCAGAGAAACAAAGTTAAAATTAATGTGGGCATTACTCATTAGGATGTGCTATGAATGCAGAAATAAGGCAATTGTGTTTCTTTGGCAGGTTAAAGTTTTTTGCCCCCGCCCCCCCCAAACCTTGTATCTTAGTTTTCTGAATGTTGAGCTTTAAGCCAACTTTTTCACTCTCCTCTTTCACTTTCATCAAGAGACTTTTTAGTTCTTCATTTTCTACCATAAGGGTGGTGTCATCTGCATATCTGAGGTTATTGATATTTCTCCCCGCAATCTTGATTCCAGCTTGTGCTTCTTCTAGCCCAGCGTTTCTCATGATGTACTCTGCATATAAGTTAAATAAGCAGGGTGACAATATACAGCCTTGATGTACTCCTTTTCCTATTTGGAACCAGTCTGTTGTTCCATGTCCAGTTCTAACTGTTGCTTCCTGACTTGCAAACAGGTTTCTCAAGAGGCAGGTCAGGTGGTCTGGTATTCCCATCTCTTTCAGAATTTTCCACAGTTTATTGTGATCCACACAGTCAAAGGCTTTGGCATATC
>NW_011495023.1:5771778-5772490 GCF_000754665.1 Bison bison bison
TTTGGCATAGTCAATAAAGCAGAAATAGATGTTTTTCTGGAACTCTCTTGCTTTTTTGATGATCCATCAGATGTTGGCAATTTGACCTCTGTTTCCTCTGCCTTTTCTAAATCCAGCCTGAATATCTGGAAGTTCATGGTTTACGTATTGCTGAAGCCTGGCTTGGAGAATTTTAAGCATTACTTTACTAGCATGTGAGATGAGTGCAATTGTGCAGCATATAGATGGGGAAACCGTGGCAGACTTTATTTTTCTGGGCTCCAAAATCACTGCAGATGGTGATTGCAGCCATGAAATTAAAAGACACTTACTCCTTGGAAGGAAAGTTATGACCAACCTAGCTAGCATATTAAAAAGCAGAGACATTACTTTGCCAACAAAGGTCCATCTAGTCAAGGCTATGGTTTTTCCAGTGGTCATGTATGGATGTTGGAGAGGGCAATGGCACTCCACTCCAGTACTCTTGCCTGGAAAATCCCATGGGCGGGGGAACCTGGAAGGCTGCAGGCCATGGGGTCGCTGAGGGTCGGACACGACTGAGCGACTTCACTTTCACTTTTCACTTTCATGCATCGGAGAAGGAAATGACAACCCACTCCAGTGTTCTTGCTTGGAGAATCCCAGGGATGGGGGAGCCTGGTGGGCTGCTGTCTATGGGGTCACACAGAGTCGGACACGACTGAAGTGACTTAGCAGTAGCATGTATGGATGT
>NW_011495023.1:5772590-5789034 GCF_000754665.1 Bison bison bison
TTCCGATCTTGAGAGTTGGACTATAAAGAAAGCTGAGTGCCGAAGAATTGATGCTTTTGAACTGTGGTGTTGGAGAAGACTCTTGAGAGTCCCCTGGACTGCAAGAAGATCCAACCAGTCCATCCTAAAGAAGATCAGTCCTGGGTGTTCATTGGAAGGACTGATGTTGAAACTGAAACTCCAATACTTTGGCCACCTGATGCAAAGAGCTGACTCATTTGAAAAGACCCTGATGCTGGGAAAGATTGAGGGCAGGAGGGATGACAGAGGATGAGATGGTTGGATGGCATCATTGACTCGATGGACATGGGTTTGGGTAGACTCCAGGAGTTGGTGATGGATAGGGAGGCCTGGTGTGCTGTGGTTCATGGGGTCACAAAGAGTCACACACGACTGAGAGACTGAACTGAACTGAACTGAAACCTTGTATCACATGGTATCAGATACAGGTGTTACAAATGAAGACAGAAACATATACACAATGGAGTATTACTCAGCCATTAAAAAGAATACATTTGAATCAGTTCTAATGAGGTGGATGAAACTGGAGCCTATTATACAGAGTGAAGTAAGCCAGAAGGAAAAACACCAATACAGTATACTAACGCATATATATGGAATTTAGAAAGATGGTAACGATAACCCTGTATACGAGACAGCAAAAGAGACACTGACGTATAGAACAGTCTTATGGACTCTGTGGGAGAGGGAGAAGATGGGAAGATTTGGGAGAATGGCATTGAAACATGTAAAATATCATGTATGAAACGAGATGCCAGTCCAGGTTCAATGCACGATACTGGATGCTTGGGGCTGGTGCACTGGGACGACCCAGAGGGATGGTGTGGGGACGGAGGAGGGAGGGGGGTTCAGGATGGGGAAAAAAAAAAAAAAAAAAAAAAAAAAGAAACATATTAGCCATGTGGGACATGCCCAACTTCCATTATGTAAAGAAATGCTACAATACAAAAAAACTCTTAAAATTGTTAATTATTTTAAATCACACAACTATGACTTTCTCTAATAAGTGTGTATAAACCATAGTATTTGATTAACCTTTTATTGCATTATGTCAATGAGTTTACCTCTGATTTGACATACTAAGTTTATCACTGTTCATCAGGAACATACTTACATGCTTAGATGCTCAACAAAGCCTTTTAAATCCTTTTCAAACTTTATCTAATGCTCTAAATGATCTTGGCATAACCTGGACTTAGCAGTAGCAGTAGCAGGGCTTTGTTGATATTACAGACCCATGAAACTAGGAATAAAATAACACTCCCCAGAAACACGGAGCAGGCAATGGCAACTCACTCCAGTACTCTTGCCTGGAAAATCCCATGGATGGAGGAGCCTGGTAGGCTACAGTCCATGGGGTCGCTAAGAGTCGGGCACAACTGAGCGACTTCACTTTCACTTTTCACTTTCATGCATTGGAGAAGGAAATGGCAACCCACTCCAGTGTTCTTGCCTGGAGAATCCCAGGGATGGGGGAGCCTGATGGGCTGCCGTCTATGGGGTTTGCAGTGTTGGACATGACTGAAGTGACTTAGCAGCAATGAGTTTCCCTCTGATTTGACATAGTAAGTTTAAGTATATCACTGTTCATCAGGAACATACTTACATGCTTAGATGCTCAACAAAGCCTTTCAAATGCTTTTCAAACTTTAACTAACGCTCTAAATGATCTTGGCATAGCCTGGGCTTCGTTGATATTACAGACCCATGAAACTAGGAATAAAATAACACTCCCCAGAAACACAGAGAAGGCAACCCACTCCAGTACTCTTGCCTGGAAAATCCCATGGGTGGAGGAGCCTGGAAGGCTGCAGTCCATGGGGTCGCACAGAGTCGGACACAACTGAAGCGACTTAGCAGCAGCAGCAGCAGCTGCCCCAGAAACATAATTTATACTGTTACCAATATACACGGTACAAAGCCAACATATCCATAAATATTTAAGCAAGTTTTCTAAAATGTTTCTCATCTATCCTATCTGTATGCAACAGCCCAGCACAAAGAAAATCACTAAGCACTTGCCCACATAATAAAATCAACTACTTACATTAGAGAGCAGTTTTGCACTCCTCAGCCCACCTCCCTTCTCATGTAATCCTCTCTCTTTATTTTCTGGCCTCTAAATCCCATTAGCTGCCTGAATAGGGTGAAGTAGAATATACTTAGAAATTTAGGATCAAATTTAAAACCGCCACCTAGGCCCCAGTCAAGTGAAAATCCTGGTAACTCTCTCACAAAAGTGTCCTGAAATAGGGGTCTGACTGGGCACCCCAATGGCCCAACACCAGCCAGGGGTCTGAGAATTCCTAGACACCATGTTAACCCCCTCAGCTTGGCTTGAACCTATTCTTTTTCTTCTTCCATATTTTCTCTGGGTTATTCCAACCCACCTCTATTTCTAACCTTGTCTTCTGGACACAAATGCTATAAAATTGTTTTCTAAAGACACATTTCACAGGATGATTTCATTCCACACAGTTTTCATTTCAGTACAATGAAGCAGCACAATGAATACAAGATTTAACAATGCCCTTTAGTATTTCATGAATGTTCAGTGGGTTTTTTTTTTTTCTTTCCTTTGTGAAACTTGGAACAAAATATTAATGAAACTTCAGAAAAACCAATTAAAGTATTACCTTTGGTTTTAAATTAACTAATCAATCAAGTAGTTCTATTTTAGAGGAGAAAACTTCTGAGTAGGTAGTACAGGGTTGAGGAGTGTGGGCTATGAAGCCTGATAACTGGGGTTTTAATCTGCACTGTGCTAGGAACCAAATGTGACTTTAGGCAAATCACTCAGCACCACATGGAGACTTAGTTGGCTCATCTGTACAATGGGAACCACGGGACATACCTGCGAGCGTTGTTGCAAAGGTCTCACACTTTCACCCAGGAAAGCACTTGGAACAGTGCCTGGCAAGGAGTAACCATGCAGAAAACATTAGCCTTTATTAATATGTTAACCTGGAGGAAATATGAAGAAGAGCATAACTGTATATTCTCAGGGATAAGACATACCACTTTTCTCCAGAATCATCTTTCAAATTAATCTACACCCAAGACAATAATTATCATGATGAACCTGTGATTAAGTCTCAAGGCAGCATATATTTAGAGAACAAAGTACAAGGTAACTATCTTGCGAGAGCTTTGTGAAACGGTAATATGCATATAGAATGTCGAAGTAAAATATAGTAGCAGTTTCATTTTTAATCTTTCTCATTTTTTTCTAATGTGTAACAACAACACAGTTGTAAAATAAAGCTTTCTCCCTTTCCGAATATATGGGACATTTTGCAGGTATATTCTATTGTTTATTAAATTCTAAAACTTTAGTAGAAAAAGTAAAATATACACATACTCTTACAATAGTGTCACACAGAGTCTTTATTTATGACACATTTCTGAGTTTACCAACGCCAGGCTAAGTTAAATTCTGGGATTATTTGGTGACAGGGAGCAAACAAAATGCTGCACAATTCAACACTGCGGGGGGCGGGGGCGGGGGGACAAACACCTGGAGTGTCTTAAGTCGATGTACAGCTTGAACCTGACATTAAATACGTACGTTCAGTCAACCTCCGACACGGTAAGGGTCCTGAAGGGGAACGCCGGCCCCTCGGCCGCGCGGGAGCCGGGGCGGCGGGTTCGAGGCCGGGACGCGGCTGCCGCCCCGCCTCAGCGCGCGCTCGCGGCGCCGGAGCCCAGCGGGCGGGGCACGAGCCGAGCGGCCCGGGCGACCGGGCGAGGGCCGGAGTCTAGGAACTGAGGGCGTGTAAGTGAAAGGACGCGGGGGCTTTAAGGCGCTGGACGCACACGCCCGGCCCGGGGCTGGCAGGAAGTGCCCACCTGGCCGCACGGGCAGCGAGGCGGCTGGAGGAGGGGCCCCTGCGCGCCCGGAAGCTGAAGAATTCCCCCCTCCGCCTGCCCGCGGACCGCGAAGTGAGACCCGCGGTTGTTCTTCACCGGCTCCGAAAATCCAGCTCAGCGTAGCCCAGAGGCCTCAACCCCATGATTTGTGCAAAACTGCCGGCGACAATCTTGTAAAATAGAAGAGCGTCCCTGGGTGGGCTCGAACCACCAACCTTTCGGTTAACAGCCGAACGCGCTAACCGATTGCGCCACAGAGACTCCGATGCGGTTACCACCTCCAGCCATAACCTTTATGAAGAATAATAAAGGCAGTGCATGAATGTTTCTTTCTTTTCTGCTTACTGATTCCTCTCATTAAAATCCAATTTTTCCAGTTAGCATTTCTAACCCTTTAATTCTATTTTCTACCTTTAAGCATACTGTAAAATTATAAAATACAGCAAGATCGAGCCGAATTTCATATTGCAAGAGAGTTAAAATACTGCTGTTACTCCCCACCCCCCTCCCGTTTGGAACGTTTTGTTTCAGGGAGTTAACTATTTATTATGTTCGTTTTATAGGGAAATAAAAATTTTAATCTTATGAGCTGAGAAACTTTCCTTTTGTTTCAAACTCTATCCGGTGCTTTGTTCACTAATCTTCATAATTTTCTTGTGTAGCATTCCCAAGGTCATCTGAATTGTATCTGCCTTCTTCATTTTTATATTCAGGTATTATTAAAATAATCCGTATATACAATTCCCATTTGTTGTGTACTAATCTCTAAGTGCAATTACTCATCACTTACATTTTGTTATTGGGGAAAAGCTACAGCATTATTCTTTAATCTCTGTACACTGTAGTTAATTGCTAAATTCGCTCCCAAGTCTCCCTGAAATTAGCCTGTACACCTACATTTGAACTATGCCACTGAAAACATACATTTCACAGGATATTTACAACCCAATTTGAGGAAAGAGAAGTTAAAGAAGAAAAAAAAGTATGATTTATGATTAATGCCTGAAAATCCCTAACACAGAAACACCTGTGGCAAACACTACATCCCTGTAAATACACTATATGAAAATCTTACCCTTTGTGTGACTATATCCTGATGCCTTTTGAGATAATCTTCAAAACCCTAGACACTTCCCCCTCTTTCCGCCTCAGAGAATTGCTACTTTCCACTTGACAAATCTATATTTAAATTTTTAACAGTCACTAAATTGCTGTCTAGAATCCCTTGAGGAAGAATTCATATCTTGATTTATAGAAGTTGTATGTGGTGTGCCTTAGTCCAGTCAACATTTTGAGTTCCTGTGGCTTGATAAGACAACTTAAATTGGCTTTGGAACCTATTAGTGAAGTTCCTTGAAAGCACTGAGATATCAAACAGCTGTGGATTCATACCAAGCTGTACCACGCTGCCCTCAAAAAAAAAAAAAAAGATCTTTAAGAAATGCATTTGAAAATTTTGAATTAAAGAAAAATCCAGGAAGTACTTATAAAGAACATATAATGAATCTGCTTTCATTATATGATGCTACATCCATACTTAAACGTTTTATGTACCTGTTAATGTGAGCAAAAACTATGAGACACTGGTTTTTCTTCTCTGAATACCAAAATGAGTATTCTCTCCTTTGCTGTTGTGCTTGTTACTGTTCAGTTAGAACAGACTGCGACTAGTACCTCACCACCCTTTCATTCAATATTTACTCTGCTGCTTGAAATATTAGGGACAGTTCTATTCATGAGATTACCTAAAGCTCCAATCTCTTTTCCTCAGTTCAGTCATCATGCTAACATTCTAACTTTGAAAAAGAGAGATGCTGAAAAGGTTGATGAGAAAAAGAAATAATTGGCTCATCATACACTAATTAATTAGCTCACTGTATCCTAAAATTTTTTTTCTATGTGAAGACAGTTCTTTAAAATTTAGTCTTCAAGCCTAGTTCTGTGGTTGTTAATATTTTTAAGAAAATAAATTGCTATATCCACAGTTCATTAGCTTTGCCATTTTGTCTATTTGTAAATTCTTCAAAAGAACATATATTAAATGGAATATGAACATTTCACTCCCATGATGCATATCAAATGTAACTTCTATGCAAAATGCCCATTTACAAAAATAAGTGCATGTGTTGTCATCTAAATCTTTGTGATTATCTCATTTTAGGCCTTAATATCTATGCCCAGTTTTTAAAGCCAAATTAAGTCCACTGGATTAACTTCAGAAACACACATCATTTTTCCTTAAATTTCAGGATAACCCACAACAAATGATTCTTACAGCCTCATTAATACTTAGGGTCTTTATAATTGCTAAAAGTACAAAGGACTGGGCATTTTGCCCCCTTTTTGTATATTATATACAATGAACTGCAACTTTAACTCTTCCAAGAATGTGCCCTATCAAAGAAGCTGACCTCTGCAGATTAATGGGCCTCTATATTTTATTTCCATCTCAGAGAGGAAAAAAGAGAGAAAAAGAACATCTTGCAAATGGAATCCACCTATCTTGACATACAAGGCAAGATGGCTCACACTGATTTATAGACCTTCCTGGTATCATGATTCCAGTGCTCTCAGAAGCCATGCTTCCAATTTCAAACCAATAGAAGACGCAACCCACAGGATTTTCATGAACACAATTGTGCATGACCTTAATTCTTTTCAATTCCTGCATTTCAAAAGGACAGTGACTGAGTTGTTAAAAATGAAAAATCTTACGGCAAAAACCACCACAATATTGTAGAGCAATTAGCCCCCAATTAAAATAAATAAATTTTAAAAAATTAGAAAAAAGAAAAATCCAGTTAGTTAAAATTTAAAAAGAAATCCAGGGAGTTAGAGAAAACACCTCAATAGGGAGAGGATTGGGACACAAGGAAATCAGTTAAAAGAGAATGTTGAACCAGCAGTCTCTAAAAGCAAGTAAAGAACTATGAGACCTACTTTCAAAACTAACTGAAGTCACATTTTAAAACTGCTATGCAGTAAAAGGGAGTCAGACCAAAGCCCTGGGAATAGCCTCCTCCTTGTGGCTACTATCCTGTAAATGGATTTTTAAACCTTGAATTAAAGTCAACTGAATCACTGTGAAGATTGTAGCTGTTAAAGAGCTGGTATGTAATGAACTGTTCACTCAATGAAACATTGACCATAACATCATTAGAGTTTTCAAAGGCATATAAACATTATACAGGTCATTTTTATTTAAAAAAAAAAAAAAGCACAAGCAAGCTCAAATAAATCCATATTTGAAAGATTTGACAATATTTACAAAATGATTCATCCTAGAATATTGTAAATAACAAGTGCTCTTATATATTTAAAGTATGATCCCACCAAAAGGATGTTTTTCAAATATGAGATATCACAAACAAAGCGCAAGCTCAATGTTTATGAGATATGGTAAAGGTAGTTTTCCCCCCCTGTGGCCCTTAAAGGACACTACCACTCTTCTAGAAGCTCAGTTGAAATCCTAGTATCATCCAAGTTCCTTATCTTTTATTTACCTTGGATCATTCAGAAAGTCATAGATTCTACCTTTGCAACAGCTCTAAACTTTGACTTTGTCTCCACTTTTCCACCCCCATTTTCACTGCTTAATATTCACAAGGTATACTCCATGTTCCTATTTCCCTACATAGAACTTAAGCTCCAATAAATGGATACTACTGTTATACCCATTTTATGGATGAAGAAACTAAGGCTTATAATGGTTTTAAATTTAAGTCCTAAATCTATTTAAACTTTAAATAACTTGCCCAAGGTACCACCTGTTGTTCCTTGTTGTTGTACCTTTTTTTTTCTTCTCATGCCTGTTTTTAGAATACCCTTCCCTTGTCATCTTGCCTTTTAAAGCCTATTTCTCCTTCAAGCTCATACAGTGGTCTCATCCTATGAAACCTTTCTTGATCCCTCCAACTAGATCTAATCTTTCCTTCTTGTAACCATCTAGCACTTTTTCCTTGGCCAAACCTCATATTATATTGGCAGCCATCTCTGTACCTATTTAAACCCCTTCTAACTTGTGTACATGCCTAGAGCTCAGAAATGTTATGTCTTTATACCTCCTATAGGACTTGACTTAGTTATGTTAAATGTATTGAACAACTGAAAATGAAAATGAAAGTTATAGTCATATTGTTGTAAAATATTAGTAGAGTTCACAGATTCCTACTATGAAGCTGACTAAAAGACTTAGTACCAGAATTATCAAGGGAAACAACAGTAATCCCAAGTTGACCAAAGATGAGACTAATAAAAGGTCAAATCGACTGTTTCTAAAAAAACTTTAAAATTTTTTAAAAGTTTAAAACACTGCTATTCCTAAAGGTGATTTTGGTACTGCTAAGGCTGAAGTGCTTTTCTAAATTTATTTATTTAACATATAAGACTTTGTTTCAGGCACTGTTCCAAGTCCTTTACCAATGTTTCCCTGTTTAAATTTTACAGTGACCTAGTTAAGTAACTTCCACTATTACCATCCCTGTTTTACAGGTAGAGAAACTAGAGTTAAGAAACTAACCCAAAATCACAGTCAGTGACAGAGCCAGTGTTCAAATCCAGGCATGTTACTCCAGACACTTAAAAAAAAAAATTATGCTTATTTATTTCAGTATTTATGTATTTTTGGCTGCCAAGTGTGGATTTAGTTGCCCTCAGGGCATGAGGGGTCTTAGTTCCTCAGTCAAGGACTGAACCATTGGTTCCCTGCATTGGAAGGCAGATTCTTAACCACTGGGCCACCAGGGAAGTCTCCAGACTACTTTCTTAACCGCTAGGCTATCCTGCCTCTTTTTTTGTTTTGTTTTTGAGAACTGTACATTAGACATGTTTTTAAACAATTTGGAGACTTTAAAAATCTCCCACTAGTTTAAAGTTGTTGTTTTTTTTAACATGATTTCAGACACAAAAGTTGCAAGAATAGTACAAAGAATTTAACCAAATGTCACAAATGTTGTTATCTTACTACACTGTAACTTTTTCTCTTTCTCTCAATATTTAACTTTTTCTGATTTAACAGTAAATTGCAGATGTGATAGCCATTAAATACTTTGGGGTATTTCCTAAAGTGAAGGAATTTCATTACATAACCACAGAATCATGATCAAAATTAGAATCTTAACATTGATACGGCATTATGAGGATTAGGACTTAATCTGTAGATCTTATTCCGATTTCACCAGTTGTTTCACTAAGGTCCCTTATTGCAAAACATAATCCAAGGTCATGATTTGCATGTCATTGAACTGTCTTTCAGTCTTTTAAAATCTGTAACAGTTCCTGAATCTATTTGTTTGTCTCTTACACACCATGACTTGGACATTTCAGCAGCATACAGGCCAGTTACGTTGTAAAATGTCCTTAAATGTCAGGTTGTCTGGTGTTTTCCTCATAAACAGATTCAGGTTGGGTGCTTTTGCTCCCTCTAACACATTTAATAAACTGGATGCTATAACATCCATCTGAAACAATGGTAAAATGGAAAAAAAAAAAATGAGGCTAGAACAAGCCCAGGGAGATAGGTGACAATGACCTTGAGTTTGGCAGAACAGACTTCAGTATTCCTCAACATCATACAATGTGAATAATCTCATTTATTTAAACAAATATTCTTGAAATAATAATTAAAATTTTTATTTTAAAATCCCCTAATTACCCCTTCTTTGTTTCAATTTTATATTCACTAAATCACTCTGACCGGACACTTCATCTCCTGAGACATAGCCACCTGAAAGGGGAATAACCATTGCCTACGGTTTTGGGGGTGGGATGGATCATTCACATGATCTGTTGTGATCAGTGAATCATCATTGAGTTTTGTGGTTCAAAAATAAAATCCTTTATCACTTGGTTATGATAACAGTCTTCCTCACCTGTTAACCTCTTGGTGAACAGATGCATATTAATTTCTGAAACTGTGAAGTAAGACTCACATGGAGCTGCTGGGGTTTATCAGGGTTTGGACAAGGGTACCTCTTGTCCTCGATTGGCTGCCACAGAAGTTTGTACTAGTCTTCAGAGAAACAGAAGCAATAGGTGATATATACAAATAGAAAAAGAGATTTTTTCTGAAATGTTTTCTCCTGAGGTTATGAAAGCTAAGAACTACGACCTGCCATCCAGAAGCAGGAGGTCCAACCCAAGCCCAAAGACCTGGGCACCAGAGGAACCAGTGGCGTAAGCCCCATCCTGCCCAAGAAAAGGAGCACCAGAGTCTGAGGGCAGAATAAGATGGACGTCCCAGCTCAAACAGAAAGGTCCTTTCTCTGCCTTTTGTTTTACTCAGGCCCCCAGTGGATTGGATGATACCCACCCACTCTGGCCAGGGGGATCTTCTTTGCTCAGTCTATTGATTTAAATGCTAAACTCTTCTAGAAACACTCTCACAGACACTCCCAAAAATAACATTTGACCAGCAATTTGGGCATCCTTTGGCCAAGGCAAGTTGACACATAAAATTAACCATCACAAAGTTCTTAAGCATAATCAATAAAATATAGGGAGCAGAGATTTTTCAAGGATTTAGCACTAAAAAAAAAAAAAAAATCCTCTCAGAGATAATAGGGGATCCACGAACAATTCAACAAGGGATCTCTACAGAAAACTTGTGCCATGGCCCTCCTTTGTCAAGACCAGGAAACAGGTTGTGATCTATTTTACTCAGGGGGACAAAATCCAAAATTTTTTATGAGCTACAGAACCAAATACAACTGTCTATGTCAATCCAAGAGGATTATTTCTTTCCTCAGCATGAAAGTTTCACCTTGCTACCACAGAACTTTTTCCTTGGAAATATTTTTAAACTTTTTTTTCCCCTTTAAGATTTTCAATAACAGAAATACAAAACCAAGAGGTTCTATTGCCTAAAGAAGAGATTTTTCATTTCTAAGAATTCTTACGTTTAAAGACCTTTTAATCTGTTTGTCTAATTTTACAAGGTATAACCAAAAAAAATACTTTTTAAACTTAATAACTTGAAGGCTTTTACTGGAAGTTGAACACTAGGTTCTCAATTAATATTCAGCATTCTAACAATAAGAAATTGAATGCCTCAATTCATAATTGACTTTTTAACTGCTTCATAGAATACACGAGAGATTGCCAAAGCCCATTATCATCAACATAAAAGTAGAATTATATAAAAGGCTCATGTAGGTGAGCATTTAAATTTAGATTTATGCATATATAGTACTTCCCAAGTGGCTCAGGGCTTCCCTGCTGGCTCAGCAGTAAAAGAATCTGCCTGTCATGCAGCAGACACAGGTTCCATCCCTGGGTTGGGAAGATCCTCTGGAGAAGGAAATAACAACCCACTCCAGTATTCTTGCCTGGAGAATCCCATGGACAGAGAAGCCTGGAGGGTTCCAGTCCCTGGGGTTGCAAAGAGTCGGACACGACTGAGCGACTAACACAACACAACAACAACCAGTATTCTTGCCTGGAGAATCCCATGGACAGAGGAGCCTGGTGGGTTATAGTCCATGGACTCGCAAAAGAGCCGGACGTGACAGCATCTAAACAACATACACACTACTATGTATAAAATGGATAACTGATGAGAACCTACCATGTAGCACAGGAAACTCTACACAATGCTCTGTGGTGAACTAAATGGGAGGGAAATCTAGAAAAGAAGGGATATATGTATACGTATAGCTGATTCGCTTTACTGTATGGCAGAAATGAATACAACATTGTAAAGCAACTATGTGCGTGCTCAGTCACCCAGTTGTGTCCAACTCTTTGCAACTCCATGGACTGTAGCCTTCCATGTTCCTCTGTCCATGAGATTTCCCAGAAAAGAAATTCCTCCTCCAGGGAGTCTTTCCATCCCAGGGACTGAAAGATCCTGCATTGGCAGGTGGATTCTTTAGCACTGAGCCACCTGGGCAGCCAGCAGCTATACACCAGTAAATATTTAAATAAGTAAATAAATTTAGATTTATGCATGTAATTTAGTTATTTTTAGATGGAAGACTTTGATCCAAAGGCTTCTATTTCAAAAAGGTATGAAAGAAAATTCAGACTGATGTCTCTTGAATTATCAAGTAATTTGGGAAAAAGAATGTCTTCAATACAGTTCACTTTATGGTTTTGGAATTGCAATTATGATACTAGTATAAGGACAGACATAGAGATCAATGGAATAAAATTGAAAGCCCAGATATCTATAACTAACTGAGTCTCAACAGGTAGGCCAAGACAATTTAGTAGGGAAAGAATAGTCTTCAACAAATTGTTCTGGGACAACTATACATCCACATACAAAAGAATGAAGTTGAATCCCTAACAAACATCACATACAAAAATGAACTCAAAATGAATCAAAGACCTAAATGTAAGAACTAAAATCATAAAATTACTAGAAAAGATCATAGGCCTTAAATTCCATGCTTTGAATTAGGCAACAATTAAAAAAAAATACAAGCACAAGAAAGAAAAGAAAAAATAGATAAATTGTATGTCATCAAGATTAAAAACTTTTTGTGCTTTCAAGTTCCCTATCAAGAAAGTGAGGGGGGAAAAAAACACCATAGAAAAAGAGAAAATATTTGCAAATCATATCTCAGATAAGGATCTAATATATAGAATATATATATTAAAAAAAATCTTACACTGCAATAAACTAACCCAATTTAAAAATCGGCAAAGGATCTGCAGACATATTTCAGAAGAAGTCATACAAATGGGTGTCAGACACAGGAAAAACGGCCCAATATCATTAGTTGTTAGGGAAATGCAACTCAAACCACAATGAGATATCACTTCACATCTGCTGGCATGCAAAAATAAAAAAGATGGACAATAACAAGTGGTGACCAGGATGTGAAGAAATTGGAACCCTTTGACATTGCTGGTGAGAATGCAGAGCATCACAGCTACTTTGGAAAACAGTTACACAGGTCCTCAAAATGTTAAACATAGAGTCATATGACCCAATAATTTCACTCCTAGGCAGTTAAAATTGTAAGGTAAGTCACTTCAGTCGTGTCTGACTCTGTGCGACCCCACAGACAGCAGCCCACCAGGCTCCCTGTCCCTGGGATTCTCCAGGCAAGAACACTGGAGTGGGTTGCCGTTTCCTTCTCCAATGCATGAAAGTGAAAAGTGAAAGTGAAGTCGCTCAGCGACCGACTCTTAGCGACCCCATGGACTGCAGCCTACCAGGCTCCTCTGTCCATGGGATGTTCCAGGCAAGAGTACTGGAGTGGGGTTCCATTGCCTTCTCCGAGTTAAAATCGTAGGGCCACACAAAAACTCAATCATGTTCACAGCAGCATTATTCATAATATCTGAAGATGGAACCAAGTTCATCAGTTGATGATTGGACAAACAAAATGTGCTATGTCCAATTAATGGAATATGATTTAAGGGATCAAATATTTATTTAAGGAATAAAGTATTGACATAAGCTGTGAGATGAATGAACTTTGAAAACTTCATGGTAGGTTGGACCTCTTTTTTTATGCAAAGGCAAAAAAATCAGACTCAAAGATCACATATTGTGGTGGTGTTGTTCAACCACTAAGTCCTGTCTGACTCTTTGTGACCCCATGGACTATATATAGCACACCAGGTTCCTCTGACCTCCACTATCTCCAGGAGTTTGCTCAAATTCACATCCACTGAGTCGGTGATACTATCTAATAGCTCATCCTCTGCTGTCCCCCTTCTCCTGTCCTCAATCTTTTCCAGCATCAGGGTCTTTTCTAATGAGTTGGCTTTTCACATCAAATGGCCAAAGTACTGGAGCTTTAGCTTCAGCAACAGTCCTTCCAATGAATATTTAGGGTTGATTTCCTTTAGGATTGACTGGTTTGATTTCCTTGCTGTCCAAGGGACTCCCAGGCACCACAATTTGAAGGCATCAGTTCTTCAGTGCTCAGCCTACTTTATGGTCCAACTCTCACATTCCTACATGACTACTGGAAAAACCATAGTGTTGACTATACAGACCTTTGTTGGAAAAGTGATTATCTCTGCTTTTTAGTAAGCTGTCTGATTCCTAAGATGTCAACATTCACTCTTGCAATTTCCTGCTTGACCACATACAATCTACCTTGATTCATGGACCAAACATTCCAGGTTCTTATTCAATATTGTTCTTTATAGCATCAGACTTTACTTTCAATACCAGACACATCCAGACATCCAGACGTCGTTTCAACTTTGGCCCAGTCGCTTCATTCTTGCTGGAGCTATTAGTAATTGCCCTCCACTCTTCCCCAGTAACATACTGGACACTGTCCAACCTGGGGGGGTGGGGGTGGTGCGCTCATCTTACGGCATCATATCTTTTTCCGTTTTCATTCTGTTCATGGAGTTCTCCAGGCAAGAATACTGGAGTGGATTCCATTTCCTTCTCCAGCAGACCACGTTTTATCAGAACTCTTCCCTATGATCCATCTGTCTTACGTGGCCCGGCACAGCATGGCTCATAGCTTCACTGAGTTACGCAAACACCTTCACCACAATAAGGAAGGCTGTGATCCATGAAGGGGCCACATATTGTATGATTCCATTTATATGAAATGTCCAGAATAAGCAAATCTACAGATACAGAGCAGAAGTCAGGGACTAGAGGGTGATTGTTAATGAGAATGGGGTTTCTTTGGGAAGTGATGAAAATGTTCTGGAATTAGACAGTGGTCATGGTTGCACACTCTGTAAATACCCTTAACTGTACACTTTAAAAGGATGAATTTTATGATGCATGAATTATATTTTAATTAAAATAAGCAGCATAATTGTGTCTTTGAATTCTTTTCTAACAGGGAAATAAAGGCAGAGAATTAGCTAAATTGCCCAAAGTTGGCAGTGGAACCTGCACTCTAATTTGCAAATCTGTGTATTCTAGTCCACTACTCACAGTGACTATCCGTATCTAACCCAACTCGCATGTTGAAACTGTCACCTGGTTTCTGGCTAATTATTGACATTTGGTGATAAATCTGGCAGGAAACATTTCCTTATCTACTTATTCTATAATATGTGATGGCTTGATATGTAAATCTATGTCTGTAGACCGTCCATTGATTTAGGATCAACTTTTAAAGCAGTTCACATTGACTGAAAACCTTGCATGTGCCCAGGCTCAGGCACACATTGTTTTGGAGATGCAGAACTCAAGATCAGAAACTCAGGGAATTAGAGATACAGATTGAGAAATCAAGAGTCTAGTGGTGCTGGTTAAAGTCCTAAGCTGGGATGAAACTGCTGGGGAAGAGCAGGTTCGGCGGGTAAAGAATCGGCTGCAATGCAGGAGACATGGGAGACATTGGTTCCATCCTTGGGTCGGGAAGATCCCCTGGAGGAGGAAATTTCAACCCACTCCAGTATTCTTGCTTGAAAAATCCCTTGAACAGAAGAGCCTGGCAGGCTACCATCCAAAGGACCAGCAACAGTGGAACACAACTGAGTGATTAAACACGCACACAGCAAGCAGAGAAGAGAGAAACTCAAATGGAACCCAGGAGCACAGATGTTTCAAAGCAGCAAGTGGTGAGTGAATGACAGAGGCAGGAGAAATCTACACCCTGGATAGGAAACCTTATATCTTATATTCAGTTCAGTTCAGTTCAGTTGCTCAGTTGTGTCCGACTCTTTGCGACCCCATGAATCGCAGCATGCCAGGCCTCCCTGTCCATCACCAACTCCCAGAGTTCACTCAGACTCATGTCCATTGAGTCAGTGATGCCATCCAGCCATCTCATCCTCTGTTGTCCCCTTCTCCTGCCCCCAATCCCTCCCAGCATCAGAGTCCTCTCCAATGTGTCAACTCTTCGCATGAGGTGGCCAAAGTACTGGAGCTTCAGCTTTAGCATCATTCCTTCCCAAGAAATCCCAGGGCCGATCTCCTTCAGAATGGACTGGTTGGATCTCCTTGCAGTCCAAGGGACTCTCAAGAGTCTTCTCCAACATCACAGTTCAAAAGCATCAATTCTTCGGTGCTCAGCCTTCTTCACAATCCAACTCTCACATCCATACATGACCACAGGAAAAACCATAGCCTTGACTAGACGAACCTTTGTTGGCAAAGTAATGTCTCTGCTTTTGAATATGCTATCTAGGTTGGTCATAACTTTCCTTCCAAGGAGTAAGCGTCTTTTAATTTTATGGCTGCAGTTACCATCTGCAGTGATTTTGGAGCCCAGAAAAATAAAGTCTGACACTGTTTCCACTGTTTTCCCATCTATTTCCCATGAAGTGGTGGGACCGGATGCCATGATCTTTGTTTTCTGAATGTTGAGCTTTAAGTCAACTTTTTCACTCTCCATTTTCACTTTCATCAAGAGGCTTTTTAGTTCCTCTTCACTTTCTGCCATAAGGGTGGTGTCATCTGCATATCTGAGGTTATTGATATTTCTCCTGGCAATCTTGATTCCAGCTTGTGCTTCTTCCAGCCCCGTGTTTCTCATGATGTACTCTACATATAAGTTAAATTAGCAGGGTGACAATATACAGCCTTGATGTACTCCTTTTCCTATTTGGAACCAGTCTGTTGTTCCATGTCCAGTTCTAACTGTTGCTTCCTGACCTGAATACAAATTTCTCA
>NW_011495023.1:5789134-5794361 GCF_000754665.1 Bison bison bison
CTGTTGTTCCATGTCCAGTTCTAACTGTTGCTTCCTGACCTGCATACAAATTTCTCAAGAGGCAGATCAGGTGGTCTGGTATTCCCATCTCTTTCAGAATTTTCCACAGTTTATTGTGATCCACACAGTCAAAGGCTTTGGCATAGTCAATAAAGCAGAAGTAGATGTTTTTCTGGAACTCTCTTGCTTTTTCTATGATCCAGCGGATGTTGGCAATTTGATCTCTGGTTCCTCTGCCTTTTCTAAGACCAGCTTGAACATCAGAAGTTCACAGTTCATATATTGCTGAAGCCTGGCTTGGAGAATTTTGAGCATTACTTTACTAGCATGTGAGATGACTGCAATATTGTTATTATTTGTTTACATGACTGTCTTCCTTGCTATTCTCTGAGCTCCTCGAGTTTGTGTCCCTCTACTGCAGGACACAACTTAGTGACTGGACACACACACACACTGCAGAGAAGTATTTAGATAAGTCACCAAGACCCCTCAAATGGTCAGATTTCATGGACTTTCACCACTCCTTCTTACTTAATCAGCGTATTATCTTTGATACTTTAAACAGACCATTACCTTATTTTTTCTTAAAATGTAGGCACAAAAATGGCACTCCTCTCCTGAGGCTCCAGCAAGGGCAGCTCCTTGGACATAAGGCTGAGTTGCTGCTGCAGAGAGCCCTCCTTGGAGATGGGCCACTCACCTCTCCTGAGCCCCTCCGCCTTCTACTCCACCGTCTCCACTGCAGCATAAGCCCACACAGGGTTCTTTGTGATGCTGCTGCTGCTAGGAAGCTCTACTCAGGGGGTCCCACCCCAGAAGATATGAGACCCAGATGTCTATTGCACAGTACAATGGTTAAGAGTAGAGTCCCGGCTTCATCCAGATGCACTGCCTTGTACAAGCTTCATGACCTCTCTCCTCGTCCTGTCTGCTTTGCAGGATCCTCTTCCCCTGTTGACTCTGAACACAGGGATGCTTCCTCCCTAGTCTACTGTCATGCTGCCAACCCCAATCTCTGGATAAATAACTTGTGAATGTACATTTCTTTATATATATATAATGGTATATATATGGTATCATTATATATATATAATGGTTTTCTTTTTAAAAAAATTATTTAGTTATTTGGCTGCATCAGGTCTTAGTTGTGGCACACGGGATCCTTGTTGCCTCATGCAGGATCTTTTTCCACTGCAGTGTTTGGACTTTAAGTTGTGCTCAGGCTTTGTTTCCCCCCGGCATGTGGAACCTTAGCGCCCCAACCAGGGATTGAACCCATGTCCCTTGCATTGCAGGGCAGATTCTTAACCACTGTACCACCAGGAAAATCCCTGAATTTATAATTCTTTTCCAGACCTGCTCCTGAGGTCCAATACCATGCATCCATCTCATCCTTTCAAATTCAGCATGCCAAGAAAAGGAACTCTTTCTCCCAAGATTTGCCTTTCCTACATTCCTATTATCATGTACCCTTTAACCCAACCCTGCAATCTAGGAATTATCCTATCTCTTCTCTCCCAAAGCCAATTGATAAGGAAATCCTATCCATTCATAAGATAGTTTAGATCCAATAGCATTCTCATTAGTATGCTGCATATTACATCTTCATCACTTCTTCCCTAAATGGCTGCCATTAACTCATAATTTCCCTACCTCCCATCGTATCTTAATTCCAACCAAGCCTCCAGTTCACTGGAAGAATGGTCTTTCTAAAATACAAAATTAAGTATTTAATTTACTAGATGAAAAAGCTTGAATAACCTATAGCATGGTTCCCACACTGTGCACCAAGTCACCCTTGGGCACCACACCGTGACCTCAGATTTGCTGTAGACTATGTATTTATTTATTTATTTTGAGGAAAATGCAGCAACATCTATCAGACACTGCACAAATTACTATTATGGCATTTGGAACCAGCAACTTAATGAATGGAACTGTTAGGTATTTCTCTTGGTCTTGAGCATTGTAAAAAAAATTGCAGAGACACTAAGGGTGCAGTGAACTGGTACCTACCTCTCCAACCCCATCTGTCTCATCATGCCTTGACTTCTTCCCCAGTCCTACCCTGCAATCCAGCAGACAGGCTTGCATCTCCCCAGATATGTCCTTTCTGCCATCCTGAGTGGTTAGGCTCTGACATCTAAGAGAGCAGAAATATGGTCCATCCAGGGTTTAGTGGTGAGAAGTAAATAAACCAGGAAGTCACTCCATAACCTCTACACTGGGTGGATTCTGTATGTGTCAGATGATCTGAAGTTTAAAAAAAGGCTGACTGACTCTTCTCTGGAATTTCACATACATTTGTCAGGCCAAGGGGAGTGGGGAGACCAGCTCTCTGGCCCTCATCTGCTCCCACTTTTATACAAAGGTCTGTGTTTTTCTGGGCTTCCCAGGTGGCTCATTGGTAAAGAATCTCCCTGCCAATGCAGGAGATACAGGAAAAATGGGTTAGATCCCTGGGTTGGGAAGATCCCTGGAGTAGGAAATGGCAACCCACTCCAGTATTCTTGCCTGGGAAATCCCATGGACAGAGGAGCCTGGTGGGCTATAGTCCACGGGGGTCCCAAGAGTCAGATATAACTTAGCAACTAGATAACAACTGTATTCTTCTAGGACAGGAGGCAGAGACCACAGCAAAGCAACAGTAAGACTGTCTTTGTTAATGACTGCACCATCCCTTCCTTCCCTGAAAAGTGGCCTAGCACCTGAGTTATAGAAATGACTGCTCTTTTCTCTGTGCCCAACTTTATCTTATTCCATCACAGCATCTCTAATATTTTTGCATGTATCTGTTCACCTGTCTTCTCCACTTGACTATAAGCTTGTGGAGGACCAAGACTACCCCTGATTTAATTCTGTACTCTCACCTATCAGAATGCCTGATACATAGTAAGTGATGAGTGGATAGTTGATGAATGAATAAATTTCAAGGAGAATGTGGGTAAGTCCCAGAAGACGCTCAGGCAAGTTAGAAAATAAACAGTATTCACTAGATTAAAAAGTTCAAAAGTCAATGACGATAGCAGTCAAAGGTGTTTCAAGAGTGTGATAGGGACAAACTAGTTTGCAGATGCTGGGTGCAAACTGGGAGATGTGGCAGAGTTTACTGTTTAAGTAAAAGCCACTCCCTCATTTCCTCCTGGCTAAGCAGAATTTCAGTTTTGTTTAGGCATTGAGAAGATTCTCTTTGATGTGGAAAAATGGGCCCAGTTCCTAAACTATATAAAAATTCTGACTGATGAGATGTAAGAGGAAATCCTTTGGTGGGGTGCTTTTGGAAAATATTTTACCTCCTTGACATGAGTCAGGCTGATGAGGAACAGTTTCTGCCTATTTTTTCACTTCTGTACCAAGGTGAAGATGTGATACTTAAAGTGTGGCAGCCATTCTGCAATCATGAGTTAAAGGTCAAGTGAATTGCAGAGCTGTGACATCACTGAAACCCTGAGAAAATACCAGCAAGTCTTTACCTACAGACTTGTTACATAAACAAAAGAATAAAAACCCCAACCTTCTGTTTTAACTATGTTTTCTAGTACATTCTAATTTATATAGAAAGAAAGAAAAGATAGAGAAGACAGTATAGACACCCTCTTCTAAATAAACATATTACAAATAATAATAGATCAGCAGCTAAAGACAGCTTGTTCAGTAGCCTTTGGAAATGAGGCTAGAAATGCAAATGTAATAATGTTACAGGGGCATTTAATGCCAGAGAGGAGACAGGCTGTAATTTTGTTGGCAATAGAGAGTCATAGAAGGTTTTTGATTAAAGCTCTAGAACTTCCAGAAGTTACTTTAGCAAAATTGGCAGGATCTGTATGTGCCCAAAGAATCATACATTTCAAGTTACTTTTATTTGACATGATTGTATTTGGCACTGCCCACTGCCAATGCAGGAGAGGAAAGAGACATGAGTTTGATCCCTGGGTCGGGAAGATCTCTGGAATAGGAAATGGCAACCCACTCCAGTTTTCTTGCCTGTGAAATCCCACGGACAGAGGAGCCTGGTGGACTATAGTCCATGGGGTCGCAAAGAGTCAGACATGACTGAGCACACACACACACACACACACACCACTGCATATGGCAGAGTTCATACAATGTGTGAACACCCCTCACTCAGTTCACACATGAGTAACCAAAACAGTAACTGTGTTACTTTATCACGCTCGTTGGCCTAATACAAACATGAAGTCTCAGAGCAAATGAAGTATTATATTATTTCAGTGTCACCATGATATGAATAGTCTCTGTGAAAGTTACTAGTCCCTGTAAAAGTTACAAGCAAATAAAACTTCTGTTAATGAAAAGTAGCAATGGTAGAAATATACACTGTATGCCTGCCCATCCAGTCATGTCTGACTCTTTGCGACCCTTTGGACTGTAGCCCACCAGGCTCCTCTGTCCATGAGATTTTTCAGGCAAAAATGGAATGGAGTGGGTTGCCATTTCCTCCTCCAGGGGATCTTCCCAACCCAGGGATCAAACCAGAGTCTCCTGTGTCTCCTGCATTACAAACATTCTTCACCAGCTGAGCCATCAGGGAAGCTCCACACCTTATATGAATTTCTGCCATATAAAATGAGAACATGAGGCCACATATGTACTTCCAAAATACCAATTCCTAACACTCAATCTGCATCAAAAAGAAATTAGACATGCCAAAATACTGCCTTACATTCTAGGCCTGAGACTGATTTTTCAAGAGTGTTTTATAATGACGTGGAAAGTTCTCAATTTGCTTGCTTTTAAAAGCATTTTTAATGATTTAGTCATATTAGAATAAACACTCTTATGCTTATTCATAGCTTCAAACAAGTCTCTCTCTCCTACTAAATCTACTCAGAAAACAAGCTTTCAAAAGACAGACACCAAACTAGAGAAATCTCTGATGTGAACATCATATAATAATTGAACAAGGTATAGGAAAAACACTGAGGAATGGTATTTACTTTGTCATCCTATATGTGAACACCATCTTACAATAGTTATTACTAATTAAGATAAAGAAATGTGTCATTTGTTTGTTGGACTAGGAATTAATGCTAGAGATTTTAAATAAATTGTAACAGTCATATCATAAAGTAGAAAGAACAAAAATGTTAACATCTTGCTGTAGTTGCCCTTGATCTTTTTATGAAGAATTGACACCCCCTTTGGATTTCTTCCTATTCCCCTCCTTCCTTTTCTCCAAAAGGAAATCAATTTTTTTTTTAAGTCA
>NW_011495023.1:5794461-5806195 GCF_000754665.1 Bison bison bison
TTTTTTAAGTCAATGAGTCCTTCCTGTTAGTAGCACTATATTTCACATGTGTATATCCTTACCCAGTTCTTTCACATATGAAATTATTCATATGTAAATTATTAAATTCTTCATGTTGGTTATTTATGCATTCTGAATATTAATCTTTTGTCAAGTCCATGTCTTAGAAATATTGTCTCCACTTGTCTTTTAACCTTTTATGATGTCTTTTGTCATACGTATACAATTTATTTTAATATAATTCAGTGTATCCTTCCCCCTATGAACTGTGCATCTCAGTGTTTTAAGAAATTGTTCTCTACTCCAAGGTCATAAAGATATTCTCCTATATTTCCTTCTAATATTTTTAAAGTTTTGTTTTTCTTATTTAGGTTTTTAGTCTATCTGAATTTAATTTGTGTGTAGAGTAAGGTAGGGACCTAATTTTATTCTTTTCCATAGCAATGTCTGTTTTTAAATGAGAAAAATAAAGAACTAATCACTCCTTATAATGTGTATTTACTTCAACATCAGATACCATGTCTGATTTATACCCTTCTCCCCAATACACTGACTCAATGGTCTTTGAACATTACTAATAGTATGTATCTATATATTCTAAATAAATGAGACTTTTCTCTAGGCACCCCCCACCCCCTTGCTTAGAGCATATACAAAGTTGTCCATCTAAAATAAACTTAATTGTGCCTTAATATATCCCCTTTGAGCAGGAAACAACATCTTAATAGGATTAACTTGGTATAAATACTGAATCATTCCAATTAAAATGAAGGGTATTAAAAAATAAAGGGCAGTAATAACTTCTGAAGTTTACCCATTTTTAGAAAGCTTGTCTAGGGGGAAAAAAATCTACCTACCCTTTCACTGAGACTCATTTTGCTTATCTATCAAGGGAAAAGCATAAAAAAGAAGTAGGAGTCTGGATTAAACTATTTTTAAAAGACATAAAGTCAGCTGTTTATGTAAAACTCAATTTGATAAACATACCAGGAGGATACCAATTTACTGATTTAGGATCTTAATAAGGCCTAGTTGCACTGGTTTAGCTCTTGCCAAGACTACTTCCTTTCTTTTTTCTTTTATGAAGAAATAGTCTGAAAGTAAGATATGAACATAACCTAACTTTAATCAAAGCAATTCATGAAAACCAAGGAAGGTAAATTTTTAAAGAACCATTCTAAGATTCTTTCAAAGAATACTACCCTGAGACAGTTTTAAAGAGATTCTTCTTATGAAATTTTGAAATCTTTTCAAATAATTCCAGGAGCACTAGAATCTTGTAAGGAATGAGCATGTGTATATTTTTCTCTGTAGGATATGGTTCTGACAGACCACAGAGATCAAACTAGTCAGAAGATATGAAAATAAAGTGAAAGGTAGTTGGTAATAATTACACTGGGAAGCACAATCTTTTTGTTTTCAAATATTGTATAGAGACTAACCTTTTTTTTTACCATGACTAAAAGACACATTCAGGTCAGAAAATGATGTCACTGCTTTCAGAGTTTTGTGTTGCCTGAAGCCCTTCACTTGAAATAGCTTCTATCAGCTGATTCTTTAATAGAACCAAGGCACCTTCTGCCCAAACACTACCACCACCCCCAGCAAAAACAAACCCGAGACTCTACTACTACGATTGAGCACAATCCGGAAATATCACCTTCTGCTTTATCTTTAACGTAGCGACATATTTCTCATTGTTTCACTGAACACCACTTAGAGACCCTGAACTTCAAAAATCATAAAAGCGTCTAGAGAAACTGTCCGAGAACCACATTTTGGGCCGTTACGTATTTAAAAGCATCTCTCTTTTTTTAAACAGAGTTCATCCTCATTCTTCAAAAGGATCAAAGTCAACAATGCGTGTAAAAGGAAAAGTAATTTTCAAAAAAGTTCGGCCTGGAGAACACAAGTATCTCAGTGCTTAGGGTTCCCTCGGCTCAAAAGAAAACAAGGGGAAAAAATTATTAGCATTGCCGTCTTCTCTACACACTTCTCTTAAAATGGTCCTTGGAAGTCCCTTGGGAAAATGAGATCCATCTATCCAAGTATGCCATGCCCGCGAAGATGGCAAAAATGATATTCTAAAGCTTAAAAAATTCAAAAAGGTATTAACTTCTGCGCAAGCCCTGAGTCTCCTCCAGGTCTGTGACGCCCGGCTGGTGGGACGGCGCCGCGCGAGTCCTGGAGCAGAGCCGCGGGGGACGAGGGCGCCGGGCGAGCGCACGACTAATTAAAGGAGCCATCTGAGTTCTAAAAAAAAAAAAAAAACCAACCCTGTCTCCACCAAACCAATTCGATACCTAGCCTCACCACCCCCACCACTCCCGCTCCCCGACACGCAGAAAACACCAAGTGAGACGGGCGGGGGAGCGCGAGCCCAGAAAAGGAACTGAGAAGAGAAGCGCCTGTGACACAAAATGGAGAAGGAGGAACCGAGAGGGGAAAGAAAAGAAGGAAAAGCGGGGGAAGGAGATGGTTAAGAAGAAAAGCAAAGGGGTGATGGGGTAGCGATTACGGGGAGAAAAGCCGAGGGGCGGCGGGGCGTTAAAGGACAAGAAACAGAGTTGCCGAAGTAAGAGACGGAGGAGAAAAGAAAGACGTCCTAGAGGCCGAGGCTCCATTTTCAGCAGCGCCATTTCGCTTTTCCTTTCGCCGCGTTTTGTTTGGTTTTGTTTGCAGCGGGTGGACGGGCGCCAACGCGTTTCTGCAGCTTCAGCAGCTTTGCTCCGGCAGACGGGGAGGCACGCAGGGCCCGCGCTGCCCCCTCCCCGCTCCGGACGTCCAGCGCACCTCCCGCTCCTGCTGGTGGCTGGGCGGCCTCCCTCCTCGGTCCCCGGCCCGAGGGGGCCCGACCCAAACCCCCGGGGCCCGCAGATCTCTCCAGTTCCCCCCGCGGGGTTGGCGGCGGGCGCGTGCCGCAGAGGGATGGTGTAATCGAGAAGCGTCGAGGAAAGAAACTGAAAAAGACCGACTGCACCCGAGGCGGGGAGGGAGGGGCGCACAGTGACCGGGGAGCCAGGAGGGGCGCCCGAACCTAGACCTTTCCCAGAATAGCTGGGGGTCCCGCCCGCATTCGGCCTCGGGTCGAGCGACCCACGGAGCACCTCCACCTGCACCCTGCGACGGGGAAGGCGCGGCCTCGTTCGCACGCTCCCGCCGGGGCCATGTCCCCGGCCCACCCGGAGCCCCGCTGCCCGAGGCGGCGCCTGGCCCAGGCCTCCAGGCCTGTCCCCCGCAGCCGGAAGAACGGCTAAGACCGGGCTCGGCCCGGAACCTCAGGCGGGCCCGGGAGAAACGATGGCCCAGAGCCAGCCTCTGGGCGCCCGTCCGGGAGGCGGCTGGGACGCCGGTCTGCGCGGTGGCAGTCCCAGGGATTTTCGGCGCGGGGATGTCCCTAAGCTCCTGCGGGGTTAAATTCTGGGGCAATGGGAGGCTCTTTAGGAAACAGAAAGTGAGGTTTTCTCACCCCCGACCTTCAACTGCTAGTTTCCGTCGACTGATAGTGTCTATTGTAAGAGTGTCCAACGCGCCCTGGGTAGATTCCCTTCGTACCCCTCTCCTTGTTTCTTCACTTGCACTTGACAGTGTCCTTCGCTCAAAGTGACGTCCTTGCCGGCGCTAGAGGAGCCCCCGGCTCGCCGGCGTCCGCAACCTCAGCGCTAGCTCCACGGACGATCCTCTGGGGACAAAGTCGGCGGCGGGGGGAGACGCCGGGCAGCGAGGCCGCGCGTCGGGAGCTGCGGCCGGCCTCGCCCAACTCCCAGCATTGACCCGTACGGGGCGGCCGAGGAGACACCGCGGCCACACGCGCCGTCGGGTTCCGCGCTGCGCAGCGCTGTGGGCTTCCCGGGCCCTCCTTCCTTCCCGGCGCAGGAGTGTGGTGGCTTGAGTCTGGAAGCGACGGCTTTCACAGGCTTTCACAGGTGGAGCGGAGCCCGTGAAAGTGTGGACTCGGGATCACTGCAATGGTAACCGAACCCCACAGTGTCCCAGGGCGTCTTGGTCAGCGTTTCCCTGGTTTTGCACCTGGAAAAGAAACGTCTTCACACCTGTGCGCCCCGGTTCACTGCGTCCTCTTTCCGTGGTCAACTCTAACCAGATAGCACTATCCGTGCCACTAGTCCCTGGAATGCTCGTATAACTCAGACCTTGCAGTATATCAGACGCGCCAAACTCCGCGCCTTCGACGATCCTCGGACGCCAGCCGCCGGGCCCTTGAATACGCTCGCTCCGTCTGCCACGCACGCGCAGGCTCACCTGCCGCTTTGCCTAGGACCTTGGAACTCCGCGAATTTCTCACTACTTCTACGTTAGCCGGCCTTTAAATTTTGAAGTAACATTTAGGCTATTTCCAACTGTTGATCCTTCATATAAATATTTTTTTCAGATTACAGATTTCCACAAGGAAAACATCTCTTTCCCAAACGAGGGGTGGGGTTGGGTGGGGTGGGGTTGGGAAATCCATCCAGTTTCTTGTGTTCTAGTAGAAAAGTTGCATTAAAATGCAGGCTTAGAATTACTTCAGGATTAAATCCTTTTCCAAAAGAGAAAGCTCGATGGCTAACTTCCAACTTTAGTCTTGGCATCTTTAGGTAAGGTGATCTTCTCCTTCTGTTTTTTGTGACTTTCAAAGACAAGCAGATCAATGCTAAAGTTCAGAGAGCCATCTGTGATGGTTTTAGAAGATTCTACAAAATTAAGAAGTAAAAAGTATAGAAAAGCTATAAGGCCTAGTTCACAAATAACACTGCAGCTTCAATTTCTGAAACAGAAAGGACTGTAGGAGATTTTAAACATTTTAAAAATTAAAGTATTCCAATCTGGAACACATATTTATCATCTGACAGTATATGAAATTTACATTGAGCATTGTCCATAAGTCTCATGTTTATATTGTTTCTTGGATTTACTCAAGTTTTTGTGCTTCCCTCTTTTGTGGGAAAGTTTATAATTTTAACTCACCATGTTTAATTTAATCATGATTTTTCTTTTTAAGTGCAAACTCTAAAGCCATTTAGAAAGGATATTTTATGGCAGCCAAATACAAGAGCAAATAAAACTTAAATAACTCTCATTTCTCAAGGATCACTTCTTCAGAAATAAAAGTTGAAAGTTGTAGCTTAATAGGTACTCTGTCCACTCTTAAATCTAGCCACTGAATGCAACTGATTAGGTATTAAGGCCTACTTTCTGTTTGTTTGTTTGTTCTTTAACATTCCAAAGCATTTATTAAACTCAAGAGAAACCTGGGTTTCTTTTCATAAGTTCAGGTACTGATTAATTTTCATTGCGTTAAGGTACTCATGTGAATTTCATGTGTTAAATGGTACAAAGTAGTGTACCATTCAAAAAGAAAAGCATCTCTATTGGGTAGATCTACCCTGTAAAAAAAGCATACAGTCACTGTCTTAGACTTAAAAGAAGAGGCAAATTTGAAGTAGAACTCTTATGTTTGATTCAAAATCCATTTAGAAAGATAGTTAATGTAAATTACCTTCAGAGCAAATTTTTGGCAAGATAGTTCTTAGGAATGAAAAAAACTGAATCCAAAATGTCCAATATATGATAGTCAACTTATACAAAATTTTTGCAAAACTATTTTATTATTCTTAACACTACCTATTGGTCTTTTTCTCTTTCAAAATCTCAATATTGGTAATTTATTGAATACTTTTAAGGCACTTCTTTATGTTTAGAATCACCTGCTTTGTTATAGCATAAGTCATAATTCCTTCAACCCACTGAAATATGTTATACTATTTTAAATGTTGCTTATTTGTTTCATGAATACCTTAAATTTCAAATATATACAATTTTTACATTTTGAAGTACACTTTTAGTACTAGATATTGCACATGGAATACATTCAAGTATTTGATTCTAATAAGAAACAAATGTAAATGCCTAAAATAAGGTATGTACAATCACAGGAAATAGCAAAGAAAATAACTTCATTTTTCTATAATTCTAGTCATTTTAAGAACATTCAGTTAAAAACATGAAGTAAGTTATTTGCTAAGACCTTATTTTTTTACTAAAATATTTAAAAGTTTGCTAAGATCTTATTTTTGTACTAAAATATTAAAAAGTAATACAGTTTATATTCTTTAGCAATCACTTCCCAATCCATTGCTTTGTTAATTACTCTTCTGATTATGTCTACTGGATACCAAGCATGATCAAACACTTAAATAATGAAATATCTTAAAATTTCCCCTGTTAATGTTTAATGTTGTTTCTTAATTGTTTTATGAGAAATGTAGTTAAAAGCTTTTAACAACTTTTTAACATAAAATTAAGATGCACACTTGCACTCATTTATCAAATATGTAGAATTTATTGAAGTTCAAGGTCATCTGAACAATGAATATGTTGAACATAGATATTGAAATACAGCAAGTTCAAAAGTTATAATTCTTTACATTAAGTGGAAATTTAGGAATAGTGTTCCTTTTATTTTACTATGTCTTGCTTTAAGAGGGCTGTATATGATACCAAAATATTCTAAGAAAAGTGTATGTAGTGCTGATGGTGGTTGCAGGGATGGTGATGGGAGTTACTGAGGTAATCTTACTGCTTTTTTAAAATCTACATTTGTTTGAAAACATTTTTGTTTGTTTTCAGCTAAATATTTGGCAATGTGTTCAATGCCTCAATTTCTCAAATAATTGTAAAGATCTAAAAATAACAGAGTAAAAGAATGTTGATCAGCTAAAATGTTACAGTTTTTATGTCACAAATAAAAATTGCATGTAAGCCATTGATCTTAAGTAGTATAATGAAAATTCTACAAGTAATACAGAAAAGTTGCATAATTGTTTTACTGAATTAAAAATTATTACTACAATAAATGGAATGTTTTGTAAAACTAAGTAATCTTTTCAGTGGTTTTAACACATTTTCATATATTTTCATTTTCATATATTGTTTTAAATTCTTCACTTTATTATAGTACAAGTATTCTGAACAGAATTGTTTTTAAACATATAGAATACTCAGCTGATTTCATACTTCGAGAATAATCAGGAACTACTAGAATTCTTGATTACTAATGGTCTAAACGCAATGATAACAGAATTTCATAAATCAATTATATGCTCCATTTGAAGATTATAAAGCATAATTAACTTACTTGACACTAACACAAACAATGTTTTGTTTCTTCACAGAACAGGCTATGAGCTGTTTTCAATTATTGCAGTTAAATGCTGTCCTCTAAAATTAACGAATGAACATTTGCATACTGTACATTGTACTGTAGGCAATTTAGAGTGGGGCTACCAAATTGTTTTTCTAATGATATTTTGCCTACTTACATAATTTATTTTCTGCTGAGGAATTAGAAATTACCTAATTATTTTAAACTAACTAACTTAGTGGGCGGGGGGGGGGGTGGAAACTCCTAAAGTATCCTTATGAACACTGTGAAATAAAATCAGTCATTTGAAATGGCATCTAGAGATTGTCATTTTAATTCTTTATTTAGAATATTTAGCATAAGATTTATGTTGTAACTTTCACCATGCTCTTCCTTACAAAGATGCAGGGAAAATAGAAACCAATACATAGATGATTAAGATAAACAGTTTCTGGTTCTATAAAACAAAAGAGTTTTATGAGAAGAGGGGATTGGTGCAGAATTCTTACCTGCCTTTGTCACAGGTGGAGTAGGCAAATTGCCACTTGGTACAATTTCAAGAGCAATTGCAAGGAGTGTATCCTTCTAAAATACTTCTGTTACCCATTTATTGACCCTTTCAGAGTTTTAGCTTAGATGTTACAATGTAGGTAAAATCCAACTAATAGTAACAAAACTCATATTCTCAGATGTTATCAATAATTTATACTTTTGAATGAGTGTCAGAGCTAATGCTGGTACATGGAAGAAAGTCTCATGACACTGAGTAATTAATATGAATGGAGAGAGAACTTGAGGAGGTGGAAGGGGCAGAAAGAGGGCTAAGGATGGAAAATTGTTGAGGAACAGAGATAAACGTTTTGTCCACAATTTTGCTTGGTCAAAAGTAACTGACAAGTCTAAGTCCCATTTAAAATAGCATTTAATGATCTATAATCTGCTTTGGTTTATACCATTCCTTATATCTGGGCAATTAAGTTATCAGTGTAAGATACATGGGGGAAAATGAATTAATTAGAGACTTCAGGTGCAAACTTAACTTGAATGTAAAATGCTCATATCATTAAAGTCACATGTATAAAATAGAAAATGAAATATTGGTTGGGTTATGTATTTGACAACCAGATAATTTATCTGTCCACATAAATCAAATTAACTAGATGATTGCTAAATTTCAGCTTTACTGTGAGCTGTATTCTTATATATCATGACACAAGACAGTCTCTTAAATAATTTTTGTAGAGCTTAGGGTTTTTTAAATTGGCTATGTTAATGACGAGTTCCATTCTGTGAAGAAATTAGAACGTGTCAATTCAAAATCAATTGTTAGGAAAGCCAAACAATCATGTAATGATTCAGTTATTTAAAATATAAACTGTACTTGGACATTTTTTTCTCACAGTCTGGTTACAGTCAGTCAAGATTCTATCCTAAAAGCAGTATTTAGCAGTTTTCAGGCAATTTCCGTGGCACCCCACTCCAGTACTCTTGCCTGGAAAATCCCATGGATGGAGGAGCCTGGTGGGCTGCAGTCCATGAGGTCGCGAAGAGTTGGACATGGCTGAGCGACTTCACTTTCACTTTTCAGTTTCATGCATTGGAGAAGGAAATGGCAACCCACTCCAGTGTTCTTGCCTGGAGAATCCCAGGGACGGGGGAGCCTGGTGGGCTGCCATCTCTGGGGTCGCACAGAGTCGGACACGACTGAAGTGACTTAGCAGCAGCAGCAGGCAATTTCCAAACAAATGAAGATGAATGAATCATCAATAATTAAGTTTGGCACCCTAATTTAAAGTAAAAAATGAATTGTTGGTCAAAATGCTAATGATATAAAAGTGAAATTCATTGTATCCCTTGTTCTTTAATATTGAACAAATATCAACTAATCACTGAATTATCCAACACCAAAAAATATTAAGATATAATTTCTAGCTGATTTGTCATCCCTATAATTGATTATCCTGCTTTGCCATTCAATAACTTATCCATGATCAAAGATAGTTTCAACAAACTAACTCTTCTTAAGTTTGAACAACTGGAGACCATTTCTCAATGTTGCAGCCTTTCTTATATTAATTCAAGAGACTTGGAGACATGCTGCTGATTTTGGAAGCTGATCTGTGTTGATGTGTGAAAGAATTGTTTAGCTTGTACCCTGGCCTCTGATGAAGGAAGACGCCCTTTCAGACACATGCAGGCATTGCAGACTCCAGCCTTTTCCTAGCTGGTTATCTGATTCCTGAGTCCGATTTGAATTGCCTTTGTCTCCTCCCCGTAACTGACTTGATTTTGTTTTCCTATTTTGTGATTGCTAGCTGAATTTTTTCATTCCCATATTCCTAACTTGGACTTGACCAGTAAACTGTGTTTTGAACTTTCTTAGTGTTTGTTTTTGAAATGGTCTCGATTGGCTTCTCTGATCCCGGAGAATGGGATCACAAACACAGTAGCTCGGCAAGCAGTCAGCGCTGTTTTTCCTGGTATCCTGACCACCCCACCACCTGCCCTTTGCTGAGAAGATGGACCTGTCGTCTGCGGACGAGAGTTTCCTTCTCAGCTGCTCTGGTGTCAGGTGGTCCAGGAATGAGTCCCTGTGTGCTTCCAGAGTCGTTCTAGGGTTTCTTTCCATTTATTCTATTAACTAATTTGATGAGTAATATTTTTTTCATTGGCTGCCAAAGATGACCTTCCACCACATTAGTTTGAAAACCTGATCAATTAGTCCAACTTCGGTTAAAAGGATGGGCTTCCCCAGTGGCTCAGTGGTAAAGAATCTGCCTGCAATGCAGGAAACACAGTTTTGATCCCTGGGTTGGGAAGATCCTCTGGAGGAGGGCATGGCAACCCACTGCAGTATTCTTGCCTGGAGAATCCAATGGACAGAGGAGCCTGGCGGGCTATAGACACGGACTGAACCGACTGAGCACACACGCAGTTAAAAGGAATAGAAGAGAGACTTTCCTGGTGATCCACTGGTTAAGACTTTGCCTTTCAATGCAGGAGGTTCAAGTTTGATCTGTGGTCTGGGCGCTAACATCCCACATGCCTCACGGCCAAAAAAAACCCAAAACATAAAGCAGAAGCAATGTTTTAACAAATTCAACAAAGACTTAAAAAATAATAATAATAAAAAGGAATAGAGGAACTAACTCTAGTACCCACGATGGCTCAGTGCTGGGCCAGCCCCAGCAACCAGTTATACTTGTCTTCTTAGAACTGTACCTCCAGATAAGGAAGATGGAGAAAATGAAGGCCTTGAGCAAGGCCTCACGTTCCTGGACTCGTCTTGGCTTTCGTGCTGAAAAATCTGTGGACAACCCCATGGCTCTGTCTTTCCTGGTATTGGATCCCTTCATCCTGGGCCACTGCCTTTGTTCAGCCCTGTGACAATTTTGGCTAAATCCCAGTGCATCTGCAAGCATCGACATCAGCAATGTAACCATAGGGAGCTAGGCAGATGGTGTTCTTGTAGAGAATGAAAGAAACGGTGCTTTAATTTATCATAATGTTTTCTGCAACATAGCTCTTTTGGTTTTTACTGACATCCAACTACCTCTCTCTAGGATTCTGACATAAGCAAATGGATGATAGTGCCTAACTCTACTATGGAGTCTTTTACTTCCTTGAAGAATGGCTGGGTCATCTTATTCCCAGATGTACTTGGCTAGAATTAATTCAAGTATAGGGATTGTGGAATTATCTGTGGCTTTTTTTAAAAAGCTAATTTCTTTTTAAAAATCTTTCTTTTAATTTATTAATTATTTGTGGCTGTGCTCCGTCTTTGTTGCGGTGCACAGGCTTCTCATTGCAGTGGCTTCTCTTGTGGAGCATGGGCTCTAGAGTGCACGGGCTTCAGTAGTTATGGCACATGGGCTTAGCTGCCCCACAGCATATGGAATCTTCCCAGACTAGGGATCGAACTTGTGTCTCCTACATTCCCAGGTGGATTCTAAATGACTGGACCACCAGGAAAATCCAAAAAATCTACTTTTAAAAACATATTATTCCTCATAATAAGTTAATGAGGAGAATATTAGTAAACTTATCTTACATAAATGCAAGCATTTGTTCTTAGCTCATGTAACAACTCACATTTAGTTAGACATTATACAAGGGTAGGAAGTGCTTTACACACTTAAAGGCTCTGAGAAGAGGGTACAATTATTATGACATTTTACTGAGGAAACAAGGCTTCAGTTCAGTTCAGTTGCTCAGTCATGTCCGACTCTTTGCGACCCCATGAACCACAGCACGCCAGGCCTCCCTGTTCATCACCAACTCCCAGAGTCCACCCAAACCCATGTCCATCGAGTTGGTGATGCCATCCAACCATCTCATCCTCTGTCGTACCCTTCTCCTCCTGCCCTCAATCTTTCCCAGCATCAGGGTCTTTTCAAATCAGTCAGCTCTTCCCATCAGGTGGCCAAAGTAATGGAGTTGCAGCTTCAAAATCAGTCCTACCAATGAACACCCAGGACTAATCTCCTTCAGAATGGACTGGTTGGATCTCCTTGCAGTCCAAGGGACTCTCAAGAGTCTTCTCCAACACCACAGTTCAAAAGCATCAATTCTTCGGTGCTCAGCTTTCTTCAC
>NW_011495023.1:5806295-5809595 GCF_000754665.1 Bison bison bison
AAGAGTCTTCTCCAACACCACAGTTCAAAAGCATCAATTCTTCGGTGCTCAGCTTTCTTCACAGTCCAACTCTCACATCCATACATGACCACTGGAAAAACCATAGCCTTGACTAGATGGACCTTTGTTGGCAAAGTAATGTCTCTGCTTTTGAATATGCTATCTAGGTTGGTCATAACTTTCCTTCCAAAGAGTAAACGTCTTTTAATTTAATGGCTGCAATCACCATCTGCAGTAATTTTGGAGCCCAGAAAAATTAAGTCAGCCACTGTTTCCACTGTTTCCCCATCTATTTCCCATGAAGTGATGGGACCGGATGCCATGATCTTAGTTTTCTGAATGTTGAGCTTTAAGAGAAACAAGGCTTAGAATAGTTAATATGGTGACAGAGATGCTCACCAATGTTATTAATAGCCTTCCATGCTGTCAAATGCAGTGGACCCTTTTCCGTCATCTTTTTCAGCCTCAGCATCAGGCAACCCTCTTAGGCAAACATGATTGCCAGCTCTTTCCCCACCTTATTAGTCCCCTTGGCTGGTTCTTCCTTCTTTACCTTAACTCTCAGTGATGAGGTTCCTTAAGACACAGTCCTGTCCATCTGCTTTACTGTCTCTACTCTTTTCCCTAGGGCTCCCTGGTGGGTCAATGGTAAAGAATCTGCCTGCAAGGCAGGAGACATGAGTTAGATCCCTGGGTCGAGAAGATTCCCTGGAAAAGGGAATGGCTACCCACTCCAGTATTCTTGGCTGGAGAATTCTATGGACAGAGGAGCCTGGTGGGCTAAGATCCATGGGGTCACAAAGAGTCGAACACGACTGAGAGACTAATGCTGTTTTCCTAAATGGTCTCACATATCCTTATAACTCTATTGTCATCTCTATGTCTACAATGACAGCATTTACACCTCTCTAGAGATCTCTTCTCTGAACACTAATTTATCTACCAGACAGCCTACCTGATATCACCATTTGAATGCTTCACGGGCATCTAAAATCACATAATATATCTGAAGCTAAATCCTTGACCTTTTACCTATAAATCTGCTCCTCCCCATTCTCAGTGAACGGCATCACCCTTTACCTAATTGCTCAAGTCAGGAACCTGGAACTCATTCTTTTTTTAAAAAAAATTCCTATATCTACATCATCATCAAGTTCTATCAGTTTCACTCCAAAATGTCTCCTATCTTTCTCTTCTCTATCTTGACGCTCAGCATATCAGCTCAAGCCACCATGTACTTTTCTCTGTGCTACTGTAATAACTTTCTAAGGGGCCTCCCTTCCGCATTGCTTCTGAAATATGTTCTCTATTCAGATACTGAGAATGTGTGTGTGTGTGTATGTGTATGGTCAAATTTTTACAGAAAAATGCATAAATCATAAATATTCAGCTCAATGAATTTTCACACCTGAACAGAGCTGCATTACCAATATTCAGCTCAAAAAGTAGAATGTTATTAGTATCCCCCAAACCCTCCATATAATTCCTCCCAGTCATTACCTCCCAGAAGTAACCACTCTCCTGACTTCTATTGCCATAGATGAGTTTTGCCCATTTCTGAACATTATATAACCAGTATCAACATGTTTGAAACATAAAACATATTATAACAGTACAGCCTAAACTCCTCAAAGGCTTCCTTTATGCTTGGACTAAAATTCAAACCTATTACTGTGGCCTGCAAGTCCCAACACAGTCTGTCCTCTACATATTTCCCCAAGATCAAATCCTGCCATTTCCCACTTGTTCAATATGCTCCAGTTCACTGGCTCTTGTTTTAATTCCTTATGTATCTCAGACTCTTGCCTTGACTTGGGGCCTTTGTGTACGCTGCTTCCTCTGCTAGTTTGCTGGTTCTAGCACCGTTGGGGTTTTTTCTTTTTTCTCGCCCTTAAGTTCTCATTTCTCCATAGAGAAACTTCCGGCGGTCACTATAGGATGAGATTCCTGAAGGCTGACGTGTGTCAGGAATGGTTCAGTATCTCTTACTTAACAAATGAAAGAGGTATAAGAAAACTTTATCTTTGCTTTAGCGACCATGTATGAGTACAGTTTATGGGGGTATTTGAACTGGTTAAATTTGGTTTAAAAGGGAGTGAGAGGAATTAAAAAAAAAAAAGTGTCAAACAAGAGATGGTGGAATTTGAAAGACCTGTGTTACTATCTTCCAGGAAGCTAGATAAAGCAGCTCCCTTATCACCTGCTTTAGATTAATTGTTGGGGAGAGGAAGGACTATAGCCTTTTCCTTTAAAATGCAAATATGAAGTCCGTTAGTCTGTGACTAACTGGGTACCTGGCAGGTAGAGAAGTGTGTGGGAGAGAAGCAAGGACTCCTGCATATTTGCCATTTCCCCAGGACCCAGGTGGCAGATTCCTGGCAGAAACGGTGTCCTGTATCAGCAGAAACATTGATCGTTCTATATCAAGTATGTATATCTCAATTTGGATTTCTTGCAATTCCACTTTACCATATTCCCTCAAGCTTCCTCCGACTGTCTGCAAATTTGTTGTTGTTTACTTGCTAAGTCAACTCTTGGCTCCTCTCTCAATGCAAATACTTTCACACTATAAAATGCTGCCTTTGGGCTGGTGAAACCAACATCTGGGGAGAAAGGAAAGAGGAGAGAAGAAGGGGGATGGGGAGTGGGCCCAAGGAGGGGAAAATGATACAAAATTGTCCTACTGGGGTCGGGGTGGAGGGCCACAATCCCACGCTATTTTGAGGGCTGTCAGGCAGGTCCCTGTCTGCCCCCTTCCCTCACACATCACACCCTGCCCAGGCCTGTGGAGTAAGGTGCACAGATGTTTTCTCTGGACATCCTGTTTCACAGAATGCTCCAGTTTGAATGAAATGCCTCCTGTAAGGTTTGGGTTCACCCTTGGATAAAATATTGCTCAGGGGCATTTATATGAAAGCATTCTATGTTCCTATAATCCTTGCAGTTAGGGAGCATGAGCCTGGAGAGACTACAAAGGTGTAATTATTTGTTTACAACAATAATTCTGGCATTATAATTAATTATTATTAATAATTATTATTTACACTGTAAAAGACATTAAACTTTTGTTACTGTTTGGGGTTTAGTTGAGCTGTTTCAAAAGTCAGAGCCTGACTCAAGTTATTTCAGCTCACTGAGAGATAGGGAGGGGGCCTGTGGGTGGAGGCTGTGCAGAAGACACCCTGCTCTGGGGTCACCTACAGGGCTTTGCTCACTTCCTGAGTGTCTCTGTGTCGGTCCTGAGGCTTGTCTTGCCAGGGCTGCAACCTGGTTTCCTTCTGCAGCTTCCCCAGGGTGGGC
>NW_011495023.1:5809695-5820089 GCF_000754665.1 Bison bison bison
GTAGCGTAACTCTTCATTTCCCTCTCAGGCCCTCCAGGCTGCTCTCAGGGCATCGCCGTACCTCATAACTTTAAGTTTTACCTTCCCAGGCAGATTGCTTCGTTCACTTAAAGTTTTTCATTTCAAATTCCTGACAAGGAGAGAATTTAAGTGGTCCGCTCACCCTTTCAAGCCTAGTCATGCCGTGTCACGCCTGTGAATTTACTGTCCTTTCAGCTGGGGCCAGGACGGGAGTTGAAGGGGGTCATGTGATCCGTGTACCTCAAATCTGCCCTCTTAGGAGGTGTGGGGGGTGATCCATCTTCCTTAGAAGTAACTGGTTTCAGCAGGCAATGTGTTTGACATTCCTAGGATATTCTCATCAGCAAAAGAAAAGCCTTTGCGATGCAAGTAATCAGCAGAAAACATACAAAGTCATCTTTCTTTTTTTCCACCTGATGTTAAAATATAGATATGTAATGATAGTAGACATTTTAAAAAAATACATTCTTTAAAAAAAGAAAAGCTCTGGTTTGGAATGTTTATTTGATCCAGCTGTGGAGCATTATCCTGCTGATTCAAGAAATTAATAATATTCTTTAGAAGTATTAGTATTATGATAGTCTACTCCTGCAAGCAATAAAAATCAGAATACAATGGTTGATGTCAGGATTTAGTTTTGTGTACCTGGACCTCAATGGGGTAAAAAGCTTTGATGATGAGATGGCTTTGGAGAGAATGTGTATGTTCCAGCTACAAGATCCATAATAGATGTTAGGAATTTCCAACCCTTTTCTGCATTATTTAACATGAGTTTAACCCAATTTTCCCTTAGGCTCAATGGAAAACAGGTGTCAGGAGAACAACAGGAAGATGTTTTTATCCAAAAAAAAAAAAGATGTTTTTATCTTCCTTAGCTATTTCTGCAGTGATGGGAGAAAGAATTTTCCCATGTTCTGAATGAAAATAAGATTTTACATTTCCATCTGTCATATCTAGACAAAAGGTAGACATCGTCCTAGATTTCTTCCATCCCTTACCATCCCTTTCCAGCCAACCCATCATCAAGTCCTCGTGGTTCTGCTTTCAAAATATATTCTGAGTCTGAATGCTTCTCTCTGCTTTCACACCTATCACTCCTGTGTCTGCCTGGAATACTGTAATAGGTTCTGTCTTAGGAATGCATTCAGTAGCAAACAACAGAAAACTCATCTATGATAACTTTGACAAAGAGAGCTTTATACTTGTCTCTCATAAAAGTAGTCCAAGGGTAGGCAATCCAGGTCTGGTGCAACAATGCCATTGAAGACCCAGCTCTATCTTCCTTTTCTATCATCCTTAATATTTTAGCTTTCATTCTCATGCTCGTTATCCCATGTTCTCCAGATGGCTGCTACATTGCCAGCCATTGCATCTGTGTTTCAGATAAGAAGAAAGGTATGGGTGGAGAATGATTTCCTTCACAAGTTTTGTCTTTTGTTCAGAAAAGGAAGCCCCTTGGACCTAGAGGTTATCTATTAAGTGAAGTCAGAAAGAGAAAGACAAATATCATATAATATCACTCGTATGTGAAATATAATTTTAAAAAGTTATACAAGTGAACTTATTTATAGAAACAGACATCAAAAACAAACTTATGGGTACCGGAGGGGAAATGTCGGGTGGAGGAATAAATGAGGAGTTTGGGATTAAAATACACATACTACTATATATAAAATAGATAACCAACAAGAACCTGCTAAATAGCACAGGGAACTCTTCTCAATATTCTGTTATAACCTCTATGAGAAAAGAGTCTGAAAAAGAATGGATATATGTAAATCTATGCAATGTAAACTGAATATATTAATGTAAAACTGAGTCACTGTGCCTTACACCTGAAATAGAATGTTGTAAATCACAGCACTGTAATAATAAAATGTTTTTTAAAAAGAAAAAGGGAAGCCCTTGTCAGAAAAATAGCCATCACCATTTCATCAGTGAGAACAGGATTCCATGCCTATTCTTAGACTAATCAGTATCCAGAGGATTAAAATTGCTGAGGTAGATATTGTGAACTTATTTACACAGTATGACTTCTAACCTCCTTCCACTGTGTCTTCCCGTACAGCTGAGACTGGGAGGCTAAAAACTGCAGTTCCCAGATTCTGTGGCAGCTAGGAAAATGGAGTGAAGTGAGGAGAGGCAGATACAAGCTGGCCATTTTGCTGGTGGCCATTAGCAGAGGTAGGGTGGAGCTGGAGTCATTAAACAGGAACTTTCTTGATTGCCCCTTCTTTATAAAATGTCTTAAATCATTATTAACTCCACTTGAGTTTGTCCCTTTTTGGTTTTTGTCTCTAGCTATTTCAGTACAAAATATTACCAAGTTAGGTAACCCACAATAAACTACTTTATAGTCTATTTGGTTTCCTCACAGTTGATGAGCTGTACTTAGAGGATGATAAATTTCTTTGGTCTCACAACCACAAATTGCTAGGCTTCTCCAAAGGCAGGCTGCTGCTGCTGATGGTGATTTTGCTGGTGATGTGATCTTTCTAAATCATCTATGCTGTGCATGCTTAGTCACTCAGTCACGTCCAACTCTTTGCGACTCCATGGATTGTAGTCCACCAGGCTCCTCTGTCCATGGGATTCTCCAGGCAAGAATACTGGAGTAGGTTGCCATTCCCTTCTCCAGGGGATCTTCCCAACTCAGGGATCAAACCCAAGTCTCCTGTATTTGCCAGCAGATACTGTACCACTGAGATTCTGGGAATGGCGACCAGTGGTGTTGGTTTTTCCCTCTTGACTATTAAAATTAAAAACCTTTAAGGCAGAGCTTCCCTGGTGGTCCAGTGGTTAAGATAGGCTTGCAATGCAAGGGACACTGGTTCAGTCCCTGGTGGGGGAAGATCCCACATACTGCAGAGCAATTAAGTCTGTGTGTACACCACAACTACCGAGCCAGCACTCTAGAGTTGGCAAGCCGAAACTACTGAGCCTATGAGCTTCAAGTACTGAAGCCCACGTGCCTGGAGCCTATGCTCCACAAGAGAAGCCACTGCAATGAGAAGATGTCACTAAAGAGCAGGCCCCACTGGCCGCAACTAGAGAAAGCCCATGCATAGCAATGAAGACCCACCACAGCCAATAAATAAATAAATCTTTAACAACAACAACAAAAAAAGCTTTAAGGCAAATGTGTATCCCTCTCCCTAAAAGTGCCATCCTCACTGTATCTATTTTGTGTGCTAACCTGACTCCTGATCCTATCTTTTCTACTCTTTTTTTCTCCTTTTTCTTGACTCCTTTACTTTTGTTTTTTCATTCTGTTGCCTCTTTTCTCCTCACAGCAGAATCTTTTTGAAAATAGATAGGGTTATAAGAGTATTTCTGCTAAAGAAGAAGAACTACTAAGATATTTGATTTCCCAAATTAGAAAAACTATCAGCAGGGACTTTCCTGGGGATCCAGTGGTTAGGACTCGATGCTTTCACTGCCACGGCCCCAGGTTCAGTCTCTGATCAGCGAACTAAGATCCTGCACAGGGTGCAGCCGACAAACAAATCAACAACAACAACTACCAATGTACTAGATATCAAAAGTAAAAAGTGAGGTTAAGCATTTCACAGCTATAAAATGGCTTTAATAGAATACTTTAGTCCCAAGTATGAGTTTCTGCTTTGTTCCTTGGTAAAAATACGCTATATGATGTCCCTGGGGGGAAAAAAATACTAACTTTCCTCCAAATGCCATAAACTTGTGAATAGGATGAATGTAAAACATTGATGCTCAGTATCAGCCTTAAACATCTTACTATAATGATAAGGACTTCACACATCATAGAACTGAACTGGAAGAGTTTGTCCTCAACACTTTAGAGGAGATAAGTGCATATAAAAATGCTTTAAACACTGGTAGACAGTGTAGCAAGATGAGAATCCTAGCTGCATCTGCTGGTGCAGCTGGTGGTCTGAAGTGTGGACAGTGGGGAAATTTTGCCCCACAGCTCTGCTCTGACTGCGGAGCCCTGACCGAGACCGGAAGCTTCCCAGGGCGCCATTTCCAAGGCTGGGAGATAATATTCCTTCAAAGAATCTGGGTGATTCAGCTGCTGCCAAGTCAGTTAAAAACATAAGTGGCCATCCAATGAACACATTCTAAAGTGTACAGATGTGTGTTCCATGAAATGCAGTCAGAAGCAAAGATTCAACCTCATGGCTTTATAATCAGAGTACATTTTTGACCCCTTCACTAATATTAACCTGCTTCATCGTCAACTTTGTTTATAGAACGCAAAGAACACAATTCTCCTCACTGGTTTCTTTTCCATTCCTTACCTTTCATCCCACCCCTAAATCCAGTCTACCCTCAAAAGCATTCTCAGCAGTGAGACTATTCAAAGGAATGAGGTAGGGACTTCCTTGGTTGTCCAATGGTTAAGATTTTGCTTTCCAATGCTGGGGGTGAGGGTTCAATCCCTGGTTAAGGAGCTAAGATCCTACATGCCTCATGACCAAAAAATCAAAACGTAAAACAGAAGCAATATTGTAACAGATTCATTAAAGACTTTAAAAAATGATCCACATCAAGAAAAAGAATTTTTAAAAAGAGCAAGCTGAATGTAATTTAAAAGGAGCTCTATAAAGTTTTGAGTAAAGGAGCATTGTTGAATATTACCCATGGGAACACTTTCTTCTTAAAGTCATTCCTTGGCTCACCAAAGCATTCCCCATAAAGTCCAAAATGCTTGGAATGGCACCCAAGATGCTTCACGACGGGAACTGTGCTTCCTTCCCCAGCTTCACCTCTGGTCATTCCTCTCTTTGTAGCCTGGCAAAATCCAACCACAGTGAATACTGGTTGCCTCCCAGACATGTCTCATGCTCTGCTGTCTCCAGGCTCCTGCCCAGACTGGAACACCAACCACCCGCCCTGTCTGTTTCCCCTGCCCAGTGATTCTGGCTAACCTTTTGGGACCTATGTCAACCTTCACCCCAACCAAGGAGTCTTCTCCCACACCTATTTTTTTATGGCACCCAGAGCCTATCCCACTGAACCCCTTAAACTAACACAAAGTTGCTTGAAACTCTTTTGTCTCCAACTGCAAATTCCTTGAAGGCACAGACTGTACTTTGTTTATCACTGAATCCCTAGCACCTGGAATAATGCCTGGGACAGGAGGTGCTAACACATGCTTGTGGAATGAATGAAAGTTATTATTCTGAATGAAAGTTATTATTCTGAAGGAAACAATTCATTTGAATGGGTAGTTTTGCCTGTTTTAAAAAAAAATCACTCATCTTATAGACATACTGCATGTTGTAGCAACATTGATGTTTTCTAAGAAGTACTCAAAAGTTTTGTCATCAATCTGATAATTCTAGTACTTGCATTTTTCATCCTATGTTAAACTTACAAAAACTTCATCACAGAGCAAATAAGACATTTATAAATCAAAAATATTTTAAGGGTGAAAAAAGGGATATCAATGTCATTTTAAGAATGGAAGTACTCTCTAAATAGAACTGGCAATTAAATTATAACATGAGACAAATATTAGCAATAGTCTTCTGAAGAAAATGAACTTAGTCATGTTCTTATTTTATAGAGTAAGTGACTCTTTTTCAAGCTGTGAAGAAAATATATTTGGAATAAAAGCTGCCACTGTCTTTTCTCTGACCTGATAATGATGACAATAATAATAGTAATTTCCCATGTTTAGTGTGTACTGGTCGTTTAAATGAATCCCCTCATTCAGTTCTCACAACAGTATGATCATTGCCTCCATTCAAAGTGAAGAAGAGTGTTTTCGGTACGTTGAATACTTGTTCAGATTTATACACTTGATAACCAGTAGTCAAGATTGAAGCCCAGGCAGTCTGACACCAGACCTGAGGCTCTTTCCTGACTTCTAGAAAATGAAATCTCACATTAAGGAATAGGAGATGCTATCTCTGCATTTAGCTAAACACCTACTCCATATATTATATAATGTTACTAGTTATGGAGTAGAACGTGGCATAAAACTGGTCCTTCTGGGCCTCTGCCCAATGGATTTTAGTTGTTAAAGTGTCAGAAGTTACGTTTGGTAATACCTTTGTATTGCTTTATTACAAATTATCATCAAACATTCATTATCTCAGAGTTTCTGAGATGGTCAGGAGTCTGGGGCTGCTTAGCCCCCAGTTCTGGTTCTGGTTCAGAGTCTTTCAGGAGTCTGTAGCCATTTCAAGGCTCAAAAGGGACTAGTGGACCCACGATGTTGGGCTGAGGCCCCAGTTCCTCCCTATGTTCCTCACCACACAGACCTCTCAATAGGACAGCTCACAGCACAGAAGCTGGCTTTCTTCAGAGGGAAAAATCTAAGAGAGAATCAGAAACAGGTGACTCGAGGAAAGCTGCAGTCTCTTATATGCTGGATTCTCTGCATTAGAAATGAGTCACAGAGTTGTGCCCAACTCAGGGGGCTACACAAGGACAGAACAACCAGAATGTGGGGTCACTTGGAGCCATCCTGGAAACTGTCTTCCACTGTTGTTGTTGTTGTTCAGTCGCTAAGTCGTGTCTAACTCTTTGCAACCCCATGGACTATAACCCACCAGGATCCTCTGCTCATGGGATTTCCTAGGCAAGAATACTGGAGTGGGGATCCTTCAGTATTACTAGAGTAATTACTAGTATTTCCTAGGCAAGAATACTCCTCCAGGGGATCCTCCCAACCCAGGGATCAAACCCCCGTCTCCTGCATTGGCAGGCAGATTCTTCACCACTGAGCCACCAGGGAAGGCCCACTGTCTTCCATACCTGCTTTAATGTGTGACAAAGATGGGCGTTTTGATTTCATGCCTAAGTGCCAAGTTTTCAGGTGCGAGTGTTGGCTTTTTCTTTTATTCCTTTGAAAAGAAATTAGATCATTAGACTCAAATGACAAATCTCAGCTTACCCAAAAAGCACCTTTACTAGAAGACAAAATGGGAAAGATGACAAAAAATTTAAAATATCTTTAATTCACAATTGCATCCAGTTGCCAATAAATTTCTTTGCAAATATCACATTCTTTCCTACACAGCTCAAATGTAGGTCCAAGCTATACTGGGTCCTGAATAAAAGACCACACAAAGAAGCAAAGAACATTTAAAAATAATGTAGAGTATTGACTCCTGAAAGCAATGGCGCATCTCCATTACCTCTGCTCTATGGCTGACTAATTTCTGAAATCACTGTGACAAGTATCACACCAGACAGTCCTTGGGGACAAGCTGACAGACACATGTTTAAGATCAATTTGAGAAAAGATATGTTACTGCTTCAACAATATAATTAATCACCCTTAGAGTCTTTTAAATCATTTGTTTTAAAGATAGGAGAAATATGCACTTTAGACCTAGTGGTTAAAGTAAAATAATGATATTTCCAAAATCTAAATCCATTTGGAATGTTACTTATTTTCATGCTCAGGAACTTAGCCTCTACGTTGCTTTAAATTAATCCCTTACAATGCCATTATCAGAATAAGTAATCATCTGTTCTGTAAGATTGTTAATGGCCATGACCAAAAACCTTAAAATTCTGATCTAAAATGGCCTAAATCTTAATCATAAATGGGGCTGTATGGGCTTATGAAGGACTATAAGATATTTGTACTTGACTTTTATAAGATGAAAATTATACATGCTTCTGAATTTTTCCAATTAATCAAGCATGTAAGTCTGACCCATGAATGCAGAAATCAAAGAATAATTCTTTTTTTCTTCAAGTTGCTGAAAATTTGTGTCCTATGTTAGTATACAATTTTAAGTGAAATTCTTAACTGCATTGTAGCTGTTATATACACTTTGCAACTTCAGGAATAGCAACTGGAATACAATAGCTGTATGGACTGCTTTTCAGACCTGATCTCTGATGTCCAGTCATCAAATTTGAACTAAGACTTTCCAGGCTGATAGTAGAAATTTTCCATTTTATAATAATATTCTTTTATGATGATAATATGAATTTAGACTAGTCTACTGGATCATGGAAAAAATATTTTCTTTGTCATGGAATTAAATATTCATCTTAAAGTTAAAGTTTTATAATTAAATTTTGAAATTTAAAATTGTATGTTGAACACTTTGTTTTTAATAGCTAGTAATGAAGCCTAATTAATTCATATCTTGTGAATTCTGAGTTAGCTGCTACTATGATTATATTGGGAGAAGGCAATGGCACCCTATTCCAGTACTGTTGCCTGGAAAATCCGATGGATGGAGGAGCCTGGTAAGCTGCAGTCCATGGGGTCGATAAGAGTCAGACACAACTGAGCAACTTCACTTTCACTTTCCACTTTCATTCATTGGAGAAGGAAATGGCAACCCGCTCCAGTGTTCTTGCTTGGAGAATCCCATGGACGGAGAAGCCTGGAAGGCTGCAGTCCATGGGGTCGCACAGAGTCGGACACGACTGAAGCGACTTAGCAGCAGTAGCAGTGATTATATTTCTACCTTCATATGCTTTATTAAGGCTTTTCTGGTGGCTCAGTGGTAAAGAATCAGACGCAGGTTCAACCCCTGGGTTGGGAAGATCCCTTGGAGAAGGAAATGGCAACCCACTTCAGTATTCTTGCCTGGAGAATCCCATGGACAGAGGTGCCTGACGGGCTATAGTCCATAGGGTCGACAGGAGTCAGATACAACTTAGCGACTAAACAACAATGACGTGGTTTATTAAAAGGGTTTATAAATGCATCTGAAGTGTAAATTAGGTCCCACAATAGAGTGTTTTCATACTTAAAATAATAAACTTTCTAGGGCTTTAGAAGTATTTTATTCAGGAGTACTTATTAGTCAGTATTATTGCATCATTATAGCACTCTCTAAGGGTTGCTATCATCAATATTATCAGCATAGTGCTGAAAAAAACTTTTCTTAGTGAAGATGCTTTTTTTTTTTACACTGTAAGTTTGTCTTCTCACTAATTCATATTCTTTCTCATAATCAATTCTGCTTATTTGGGTTTATTTTTTGAAAATTTGAGGGTACGCTATTATTCAATGTAATATGCCAACAATAAAATCTGGAATTTGGAAAGTCTGCATTTCAGAAAAAAAAGTGAATTACTAGGCTTTTCTAAACAGTATACAATAAAATTAAAAGTTTCTTAAATTGTAAAAGTTTCTTTAATTCCAAGTAATTTTGTATGTTAATTGAATTTTCAAGAGAGAATTATCATTGTAGGTTTTTATTTTCATTGCAGAGAGAGCATTCTCAACAAATCACTTTAAAATGGAGTGATAAAAGTAGATAGGAATTCAGTTCATTTCAAAGTGATACAAAAATAAAATTAGATGTATAGTTGGAAACATTATACACATCATATAAATACATTTTTAAATAAAAGAAATTAGTTTATATTCAATTCAGAGTTATAGAATATAATTCTATATTCAATCAATCATCAAGAAATAGGTACTTACTGAAAATCTGCTATATGCCCGGCTCTGAGCTAGTTGCTATGTGGTGATTATATAACTACCCATAATTAAATATATATATTCTTACATTCAAAGAGCTTATAATTTAGTTGAGGATATAAGATCTAAACCACAAACATAATTTTAAATGGATTAAATTAAAAGAAAAATTGTACATTATAAATATAGCAGAAGGTGAGAAAAGAAAGCAGTTAATAGGTGTTGGTGTATTCAAGTAAAATTTTTAAAAGGAGAAGAAGAACTTTAAGCAGGCAGTTAAGAGGTGAGTAAGATTTCATCAAGAGGCTTAAGAGTAACAAGTTGAGGAAGAGAATAAGCAAAATAACAGAGGTGGACATTCTTAGTGTTTAACAGGCATTAAAGAGTTTAACCTGGTAGGAATGAAGGCTCATTTGGGGAGTGGTGGGAATTACATCTGTATAGCTCAGCTGGTAAAGAATCCAACTGCAATTCAGGAGACCTGGGTTCAATCCCTAGGTTGGGAAAATCCCCTGGAGAAGGGAAAGGCTAGTTCAGTTCAGTTGCTCAGTTGGGTCCAACTCTTTGTGATCCCATGAACCACAGCACACCAGGCTCCCCATCCATCACCGACTCCTGGAGTTTACCCAAACTCATGTCCATTGAGTCGGTGGTGCCATCCAACCATCTTATCCTCTGTCGTTCCCTTCTCCTCCTGCCCTCAATCTTTCCCAGCATCAGGGTCTTTTCAAATCAGTCAGCTCTTCCCATCAGGTGGCCAAAGTATTGGACTTTCAGCTTCAACATCAGTCCTTCCAATGAACACCCAGGACTGATCTCCTTTAGGATGGACTGACTGGATCTCCTTGCAGTCCAAGGGACTCTCAAGAGTCTTCTCCAACACCACAGTTCAAAAGCATCAATTCTTCAGTGCTCAGCTTTCTTCACAGTCCAACTCTCACATCCATACATGACTACTAGAAAAACCATAGCCTTGACT
>NW_011495023.1:5820431-5825996 GCF_000754665.1 Bison bison bison
GGCCTTGACGAACTCCTTTTCCTATTTGGAACCAGTCTGTTGTTCCATGTCCAGTTCTAACTATTGCTTCCTGACCTGCATACAGGTTTCTCAAGAGGCAGGTCAGGTGGTCTGGTATTCCCATCTCTTTAAGGATTTTCCACAGTTTATCGTGATCCACACAGTCAAAGGCTTTGGCATAGTCAATAAAGCAGAAATAGATGTTTTTCTGGAACTCTCTTGCTTTTTCCATGATCCAGCAGATGTTGGCAATTTGATCTCTGGTTTCTCTGCCTTTTCTAAAACTAGCTTGAACGTCTGGAAGCTCATGGTTCACGTATTGCTGAAGCCTAGCTTGGAGAATTTTAAGCATTACTTTACTAGTGTGTGAGATGAGTGCAATTGTGTGGTAGTTTGAGCATTCTTTGGCATTGCCTTTCTTTGGGATTGGAATGAAAACTGACCTTTTCCAGTCCTGTGGCCACGGCTGAGTTTTCCAAATTTGCTGGCATATTGAGTGCAGCACTTTCAGAGCATCATCTTTTAGGATTTGAAATAGCTCAACTGGAATTCCATCACCTCCACTAGCTTTGTTTGTAGTGATGCTTTCTAAGGCCCACTTGACTTCACATTGCAGGATGTCTAGCTCTAGGTGAGTGATCACACCATTATGATTACCTGGGTGGTGAAGATCTTTTTTGTATAGTTCTTCTACGTATTCTTGCCACCTCTTCTTAATATCTTCTGCTTCTGTTAGGTCCATATCATTTCTGTCCTTTATCAAGCCTATCTTTGCATGAAATGTTCCCTTGGTATCTCCAATTTTCTTGAAGAGATCTCTAGTCGCTTCAAGAAAATTCTAGTCCAAGTTCAGGAGCAGTGGCCGAGAGGAGCTACCCCATGTCCAAAGTCAGGAGGAGCGGCCAAGAGGAGCTACCCCATGTCCAAGGTAAGGAGCAGCAGCTGCGCTTTGCTGGAGCAGCTGTGAAGAGATACCCCACGTCCAAGGTAAGAGAAACCCAAGTAGGATGATAGGCACTGAGAGAGGGCATCAGAGGGCAGACAGACTGAAACCACAATCACAGACAACTAGCCAATCTGATCACATGGACCACAGCCTTGTCTAACTCAGTGAAATTAAGCCATGCCATGTGGGGCCACCCAAGACAGATGGGTCATGGTGGAGAGTTCTGACAGAATCTGGTCCACTGAATGTGGGAAAGGCTAACCACTCCAGTATTCTGGCCTGGAAAATTCCATGGACTGTATAGTCCATGAGGTTGCAAAGAGTCAGACACAACTGAGTGACTTTCACAAACTACATTGGTTATCCAAATTAAGGAATCTACTGAAAAACAAGTCAGAGGAATTCAGATTTGACACACAAAAAGTAGGGGCCCACTCCAGGCTCCTGAACAAAAGAATAGTGCTGAGTTTAATTTTAGGAAGCTTTTCACCAATGACCTAAATAAAAATGCAATTAATTAAATAAGTATAAGCCTCTTCTTTTGCAAATATGATGTTAAAAGATGACAGGAAGAAAGCAAGAACCTCTTAAGTTCCATTTGTTGAGGTTCCGTTATATTGTCTTTACCAGAAAGAATAAAAATTAGAAAGAAAACATTAGGAGAGTGAGCCCAAAACAGGTAGGAAGGGAGTTGGAAGCAGCTTCCACAATTTAATACAAAAAGATATGACTGAATGCCTTCTACTTGTGAAATACTTGATATGAAGCAACCAAACATAAATAAGATCCAATTTATGTGGCCACACAGTTTACAAGATAGTAGAAGTGTTAAGGAATGTACGTAGACACTTGAACAAATGTCATAACAGAGTTGCCGACAAATCCCATGAACATTCATAGAAGGGTGAAGTCACCTGTCAGGTACATGAATCAGAGGGGGTTTCATGAAAGAGGCCAGGCTTGTTGTAAATCTCAAAATGAGCATGCTGTCAAAAGGAATGGCAAGACAGCCTCAGAAAGGCAATATTTATTCTGGGTGGTCTTGTGTCTGCTAAAAATCAGGAGTTACTGTAGAAAAGCAAGGGAGAATGGATCTTGAAGCCAATAGCAGTGTCTGGCACACATGGTTTGTATAGAGACTGTAGCAGGAAGATGCCATCCGGCCAATATCCAGAATATATGTGTGTCCTGCTGCCCAAACTGGTTTGGAGTACATAGCCCCTTAGCAGGAGTGTTCTGGTTAATGAAATACAGAAGTTGCTTAAGTAGGAGAGTATGACGAATGAGTTATGAGGTTACCAAGATGGGGAGATAGGAGAAGAAAAATTTATCTTCTGAAGAAGTGTAGAGTTTAACATGTAAATACACCCAACCTTTCCATTCTTGGCTTTGCCCTTTTGGGTACCTATTCTCTTTTCATATTCAGCCCTGAATGCTAAAAATCCTCATCTCCTTGTTCCTTTGCTACTTTATATCTTCTTCCATAGAAATTAAAATTAAAACTTCAGGCTTGGCCATAGTTTTTCTCCAAACCTATTATTCAGCTGCAGTGTTGACATAATTAATCTCTTTTATGTGACAGGTAACGAATTCAACTAGTGAGACATGCCTGTAATTATACTTGGGGTTGTTACGAGGATTAAATGAGTAAATATATTTAAAGCACAGTGGGACTTCCCTGGAGGCCCAGAGGTTTGGACTCTGTGCTTCTAATGAACGGGGCACGGGGTCGATCTCTAGTCGGGTAACTAGTATCCTGCATGCTATGCAGTGTGGCCAAAAAAAAAAAAAGGCATAGTAACTGTTAGATGAAGATGATGATATTGGGCCTATGAAACTCGTCATGAAATAAGAATATTCTGAATAAGCGAAAACTACCTAAGATTTTTAAATGTACAAAAGTTACATGAATTTAATCAAATAAGCAAATGATAGTTTTTTACTCCCCAACTGCAAAATTCATAAGTAACTACTACAACCTCCATGATAAAATCCAAACTTCCAGCACTCACTTTTATAATCTGTATCCTACATAGAACTTGATTTTCAAAGAACAAGGTAAGGAATTTTCCAGAAATGTGTGATGATAAATAATTCCTCCTACTTTTACAGCATCATACAATTTTCAAAGAGCTTTTACATAGCTAATTTGTAACCATGACCACATTAAAAAAGAAACCCCGACGGGCATTATTATCTTCATTTTGCAGATAAGGTTACATCAATTGCCAGCTATGGAAATTCAAACAGAAAAAGAGATTTGTTTGAAGTTTCATAGCTGGCAATTGATGTAACCAGGACCGCCAAAACGATCAAATTGATACTGAATTCAGGATTGCTTCCACCACAACCTTCTATTGTTAAATGCTGAATTTAATGAGTGAGTATTGTATCCCTTTTAATGTTTAGCACATGCTAGGCATACAGCAACCCACTCCAGTCCTCTTGCCTGGAAAATCCCACGGCAGAGGAGCCTGGTAGGCTGCAGTCCATGGGGTCACTAAGAGTCAGACACGACTGAATGACTTCACTTTCACTTTTCACTTTCATGCATTGGAGAAGGAAATGGCAACCCATTCCAGTGTTCTTGCCTGGAGAATCCCAGGGACGGGGGAGCCTGATGGGCTGCCGTCTATGGGGTCACACAGAGTTGGACACGACTGAAGCGACTTAACAGCAACAACAGCAACAGGCATATGATAACTGCTTAACCCATATTTGTTTCCAGCTTAAGGTTTTATATATATATATCTTTTGCTCTGGCTTACCAGAATTGTCATAGAAAAAGAAAATTCATACCATTTAGCAGAAAGTAAACAAACCCCCAAATCTTGCTAACTTTTTATAAAAATTGTATCAGGACTTTTCAAAGGTACAAAAGCTACCTTATATTTCTATTGATATTCCTATTTATTATATGTTTTTCTAATCGGAAGACACCTGATATTTTTTCTAGGAATTCTGCAAGATTATTGTCTGAGTTTTATGACCTGAGTTGTCATTTTCTTTACTTTGTGTGCGTGTGTGTGTGTGTGTGTCCCATGATGGCTGGTCCACCAGGGAAGACCCTGAGTCATTTTCTTTTGAACCAAAGAATAAATCATCAGATCTTATACAATCTGCGTTTCCTTCTATATGTATGATTCCAGCCTCTCTGCCATATTTGAAGGGTCCAGGAGATTTGACTTTAATTTTCCTTGCATTGGAATTTTAAATCTTATGCTTTAACATTCCATTGCTACTCCTAACATTTTTCTAGGTATCATATAGAAAATATGAACTAAAACATATAGGAAAGAGCATGATATTTATATTCAAGACCTTATGTTTGAAAATAATCACATTTCTAGCTGAGCTATAAGCAACAGCCTTTGAAGAATTTGGCAGATGCTATAGATTAGAATTTTATCTTTTCTATTTCAACCACACCAAACTCAGAAACACCCAGAATCTCTTGTTTTTCTAAGCCTGATATGAAGAGGCATCAGAAACAAAAACTTTCTGGAAGAAAAAAGTAAACAAAAGAATTTCAGCCTTCAGGATCACTGGGAAATTTAAGGGAGCAAATTCAGTCTTTTGTGAGTCACTTGTGTGCTGTGGTTGATCTTGTAAAAGGGCTGGAGGTGTTTCCTTCCACTTGCTGATGCTCCTGTGAAGCTCACGCCTTGTCGAGGGAGCTGCCCCAGTGAAATTAACCTGCAGGGTTTAAAACATTAAAAACCAGGAAACTCACTTTCCTCAGCCTCTTCTCTCTGACCTCCATCAAGAACATATGATGAAAAGCTTGGTCCAATAAGGTTGGGGGGCACACTCAATGTCCACATTTAGTGGACACCATACCCAGACATTGGGCAGAGAGCACACTTATATTGTGGTACAGGCTGCTCGTGTAAACTGTTATTCTCTGGCACCTACACACTAGGGCGGGAGTCCAAACTTGCGAGTGGGCAGAGAGCCATGCCAACAGATGGGCACAAGGATGACAGCCAAGGGACTATGTATGTGCATCAAGTATAGGTGTTGAGAACAGGGATTCCAACTGAGAAGATCAGAATGACTCTCTGTCTCTAGTTTATGGTTAAGAGCTTGTCAATTCATGCCCTGTTTAATATAAATGGACTGGAATTCCAGAGAATTGACAGGTTTTGATGAAATCTTCCATTTATTTTTTTTCTCTGAAAAAATATAAATATAACTTGAACATCAGCAGGATATGGTTTGCTAGCATTTTGTGAGCAGAAAATGTTTCCCTTCTCCAGCAGTTTCCATGATTATTAAAGTTTCTTTTTAAGAAAAATAGAATTGGACCCTAGGCCTTACAGCTAGCTGTGAAAAGAAGAGAAGTGAAAAGCAAAGGAGAAAAGGAAAGATATAAACATCTGAATCCAGAGTTCCAAAGAATAGCAAGAAGAGATAAGAAAGCCTTCTTCAGCGATCAGTGCAAAGAAATAGAGGAAAACAACAGAATGGGAAAGACTAGAGATCTCTTCAAGAAAATTAGAGATACCAAGGGAACATTTCATGCAAAGATGGGCTCGATAAAGGACAGAAATGGTATGGACCTACAGAAGCAGAAGATATTAAGAAGAGGTGGCAAGAATACACAGAAGAATTGAACA
>NW_011495023.1:5827330-5827523 GCF_000754665.1 Bison bison bison
AATGATGCTAAAGCTGAAACTCCAGTACTTTGGCCACCTCATGCGAAGAGTTGACTCATTGGAAAAGACTATGCTGCTGGGAGGGATTGGGGGCAAGAGGAGAAGGGGACAACAGAGGATGAGATGGCTGGATGACATCACCGACTCAATGGACATGAGTCTGAGTGAACTCCGGGAGTTGGTGATGGACAGG
>NW_011495023.1:5827623-5830216 GCF_000754665.1 Bison bison bison
GGTCCCAAAGAGTCGGACACGACTGAGCGACTGAACTGAACTGAACTCTGTGTATTCTTGCCACGTCTTCTTAATATCTTCTGGTTCTATTAGGTCCATACTGTTTCTGTCCTTTATTGTGCCCATCTTTGCATGAAATGTTCCCTTGGTATCTCTAATTTTCTTGAAGAAAGATCATTCAGAGGGGTACTTTCTTGATGTTTTGAGTTTTTCTTTCTAAAAATAATCTCAGAATCTTAAATCCTAAAGTTATATAATTTGAATTATAAATGGGAGGAGAGGAGATTCAGAGAATCATGTGGCTCGTTACTTCTCTAGGCTTTTTCCTAAGTAATAAAATTAGGGAATTGGACTAGACCATCTTTGAGGTTCGCTCCAGCTACCAAACTCTCTATTTCTAATAGAAACAAATGAAATAGTGCTGTTTTTTCAAAATAGGAATAAAAATTCCTAGTGGAAGTCTCCTTGTGGCCATGATAACCCCAAAAGAGATAGGGCACGAAGATTCCCCCTCTATAACCCAAGTTTTCCTGGAGTCCTAAGATTTTTAGAGAAAAGGAAGTCTAGCTTCATCCTCACTCTTTCAAAGGCCGTCGGAAACAAATTCTCCTGATTATCCAGAACATCTCCATAAAAATAAATGTTGCTGGGAATTCTCTGGTTGGTGGTCCAGTGGTTAAGACTTCGTCTTCTAATGCAGGGGGTGCTAGTTCCATCCCTGGCTGGGGAGCTAAGATCCCACATGCCCTATGGCCAAGAAACCAAAACATAGAAGCAATATTGTAACAAATTCAATAAAGGCTTTAAAAAAATGTTGTTGTTTGAGACAGCATACTATATGGTTTTGGAATCTCTGAAAACATCTCTGATGCTGTGAGGCACAGTTTGTAAACCAGGATTTTAAATAATAACAGCTGTAAATTATAAAGTGTATATTGCTATTGCTAAGTCACTTCAGTCGTGTCCAACTCTGTGTGACCCCGTAGACAGCAGCCCACCAGGCTCCCCCATCCCTGGGATTCTCCAGGCAAGAACACTGGAATGGGTTGCCGTTTCCTTCTCCAATGCATGAAAGTGAAAAGTGAAAGTGAAGTCGCTCAGTCGTGTTTGACTTAGCGACCCCATGGACTGCAGCCTACCAGGCTCCTCCATCCATGGGATTTTCTAGGCAAGAGTACTGGAGTGGGTTGCCATTGCCTTCTCCTAAAGTCTATATACTGGCGTACAAACTGGTCAATTAGTAAGTATTCAACAAAACATAATTTTGTAAGAAATTTTTTCTTTATGCATTCTTTAAAAATTTTTTAATGATTCTTAAGAATTAAGTTTGAAATATTGGGATGCACTTGGCATTTCTTAATAAATTACACTCCTATATCTATAAAAAATTTTTAAATTTTGTATTGAGGAATAGTGTAACAGAAAGGGCCATGTATCATAAAGGCATAGTTCATGAACTTTCATCAAATGAATATACCAGTGTAAAGAGCAACAGATCTAGAAACAGAACACCATCACACCCCAGGAGTGACTCTCTTCTAGTCAGTACCTCCTCAGCCCCAACCACTGTGAGGACTTCTATCAACATAAAGTAGCTTTGGTTGTATTTGAACTTTATGTGGAATCATATAGCATACACTCTTCTGTGTCTGGCTTCTTTCACTCAGTACTTTGAGCTATATACTGAAAAGAAGATTTGCTGGGTGATAGGGTGTGCAGATGGTTCAGCTGCAGCAGAAAGCAGGGTTTTCTCAAATAATTGCAACCAATGTACATATCTATCATTCTGTGAGAGTCCCTATTGCTTCACTCCCTTTAGTATTATGGGACTTAGCATTTATATACCCATTTGAATCCAGAGTTCGAAAGAATAGCAAGGAGAGATAAGAAAGCCTTCCTCAGTGATCAATGCAAAGAAATAGAGAAAAACAATAGAATGGAAAAGACTAGAGATTGCTTCAAGAAAATTGGAGATACCAAAGGAATATTTCATGCAAAGATGGGCACAATAAAGGACACAAATGGTATGGACCTAATAGAACCAGAAGATACTAAGAAGAGGTGGCAAGAATACACAGAAGAACTATACAAAAAAGATCTTCACAACCCAGATAATCACGATGGTGTGATCACTTACCTAGAGCCAGACATCCTGGAATGCAAAGTCAAGTGAACCTTAGGAAGCATCACTACAAACAAAGCTAGTACAGGTGATGAAATTCCAGTTGAGCTATTTCTAATCCTGAAAGATGATGCTGTAAAAGTGCTGCACTCAATATGCCAGCAAATTTGGAAAACTCAGCAGTGGCCACAGGACTGGAAAAGGTCAGTTTTCATTCCAATCCCAAAGAAAGGCAATGCCAAAGAATGCTAAAACTACTGCACAATTGCACTCATCTCACACGCTAGTAAAGTCATGCTCAAAATTCTCCAAGCCAGGCTTCAACAGTATGTAAACCATGAACTTCCAGATGTTCAAGCTGGTTTTAGAAAGGCAGAGGAACCAGAGATCAAATTGCCAACATCCGCTGGATCATGGAAAAAGCAAGAGAGTTCCAGAAAAACATCTACTTCTGCTTTATTGACTATGTCA
>NW_011495023.1:5831137-5834957 GCF_000754665.1 Bison bison bison
GAGAAGACTCTTGAGAGTCCCTTGGACTGCAAGGAGATCCAACCAGTCCATCCTAAAGGAGATCAGTCCTGGGTGTTCATTGGAAGGACTGATGTTGAAGGTGAAACTCCAATACTTTAGCCACCTGATTCGAAGAGCTGACTCATTTGAAAAGACCCTGATGCTGGGAGGGATTGGGGGCAGAAGGAGAAGGGGACAACAGAGGATGGGATGGCTGGATGGCATCACCGACTCAATGTACATGAGTTTGAGTAAACTCCAGGAGTCGGTGATAGACAGGGAGGCCTGCTGTGCTGCAGTCCATGGGGTCACAAAGAGTCGGACACAACTGAGCTACTGACCTGATTTGAATTGACTGAACATTTATGTCTTTTTTAGTTTTATTCCTCTAGTGGTTATACCAATTTGTATGTGTTTTTAATATTTCTTTTAAATTGAGGTGAATTTCACATAAGATAAAATTAACCTTTTAAAAGTGAACAATTCAGTAGCATTTAGTACATTCACAATATTCTGCAAGCACCGTCTCTATCTAGCTCTAACACATTTCATTTTCCCTAAAGAAAATTTTACACCCATTAAATATTCACTCCCTATTCCCTGATTCCTCTCCACCTGTCCATGGTCACCACCAGTGTGCATCCTGTCTCTGGATTTACATATTCTGAATACTTCATAGAAATGGAGTCATACCATATATGCCCTTTTGCTTCTGGCTTCTTTCACTTAGCATATTTTCAAAGTTCACTCACATTGTATTGGGACTTCATTTTTCTACAGTGGAATAATATTCCATTGTATAATATTCCATAGACCACAATTTGTTTATCCATGGATCCATTGATGGACATTTGGGTTGTTTCCCAAATTGTGAATAGTGGTGCAATGAATATGTATGTACATATATTTGGTTGAATAGTCTTATTTCTTTTTTAAAAAAATATTTATTTTTTTAAAATTTGTTTGGCTGAACCAGGTCTTAGTTGCGGCACCTGGGATTTTTGTTGCGGGATGTGGGCTTTTAGTTTCAGTATGTGAGATCTAGTTTCCTAACCAGGGATTGAACCTAGGCCTCTTGCATTGGGAGTGTGGAGACAACCGCTGGACCATTAGGGACGTTCCAAATGCCTCTTTTCAATTCTTTTGGTTAGGAATATATAATTCCTAGGAGTGGAATTTCTGTGTTACATGGTGATTCTTTTTAGCTTATTAGAGAACTGCCAAACTGTTTCCATTTTAGATTTCTACCAGCAATGTACTAGGGCTCCAATTTTTCTACATCCACAGCAGAAAAAAAATAATGTTTGTTATTTTCTGGATGGCCATAGCCGTCCTAGTGGGTATAAAGTGGCACCTCATTGTAGGTTTGATTTACATTTCCCCAAAGACAAATGATGTTGAGCAACTTTGTGTGCTCCTTGGCCATTTATATACCTTCTTTGCAGAGATTCAAGGCCCTTGCCCATATTTTAACTGGATTTTTTGTCTTTTTTTATTGAATTGTAAGAGTTCTTTATATATTCTGGATACTAGGCCCTTATAAAATATATGATTTGTGAATATTTTTTCCAATTCTATAGGTTATCATTTCACGTCCTTGATAGTGTCTTTGAATATCAGTCCATGGGGTCACAAAGAGTCAGGCACAACTGAGCAAATTCAGTCACTCCCAAATGCTTTTAGTTTTGATGAAGTCCAATTTTTTTTCCTTTTGTTGCTTATATTTTCATTTCATATCTAAGAATTCATTGCAAATCTAAGGCCATAAATACTTACCACCATCTTCTAGGAGTTTTATGATCTTAGCTCTATATTTACATTATTGATCCATCTTAAATAAATTTTTATATATGGTGTGAAGTAAGGATTGAGCTTTATTTCTTTGCATGTAGATCAGTTATGCCAACAACATTTGCTAAAGAGAGTATCCTTTTCACACTGATTGGATATGGTTTAGTGGCCCAGACAGTAAAGAGTCTGCCTGCAATGTAGAAGACCTGGGTCCAATCCCTGGGTCAGGAAGACCCCCTGAAGAAGGGATAGACTACCCACTCCAGTATTCATGCTTGGAGAATTCCATGGACAGAGGAGCATGGTGGGCTACAGTCCATGGGGTCACAAAGAGTTGGACATGACTGAGCAAGTTTCACTGAGTGTTCCTAGCATCCTTCTTAAAAATTATATACATAGATGTACAGGTTTATTTCTTAATTCTATTACATCAGTCTACATGGCTATTCTTACATCAGTACCACAGTTTGGTTTACTGTAGCTTTATAGTAAGTTTTTAAATTGGGATATGTGAGTTCTTCAACTTTGTCCTTCTAAAATTTTTTTTTGGCTTTTAATAGTCCCTCACAATTCCATATGAGTTTGAGAATCAACTTTCCCATTTCTGTAAAAATTATCATTGGAATGTTGGTACAGATTCAATGTACAGACCACTTTGGGTACTGCTGCCATCTTAAGATGGCAGAAGGAAATGGCAACCCACTCCAGTGTTCTTGCCTGGAGAATCCCAGGGACAGGGGAGCCTGGTGGGCTGCCGTCTATGGGGTCGCACAGAGTTGGACACGACTGAAGCGACTTAGCAGCTTAGCAGCAGCAGCCATCTTAACAATATTGCTTCTGTTCAATTAACATAGGATGTCTTTCCATTTATTTACAACTTCTTTAAGCAATATTCTATAGTTTTCAGTATACAAGTCTTTCACCTCCTTTGTTTTGTTTATTCCAAATACTTCATTCTTTTGGACACTTTTGAGAATGAAATTGTTTTCTTAATTTCCTTGTCCATATATTTATTGCTGATGTACAGAAACACAACTGTTCCTGTGTGTGTGTGTGTGTATTGATCTCACTGCTGAGTTTTCCAAATTTGCTGGCATATTGAGAGCAACACTTTCCCAGCATCCTCCTTCAGGATTTGAAATAGCTCCACTGGAATTCCATCACTTCCACTAGCTTTGTTCATAGTGATGTTTTCTAAGGCCCACTTGACTTCACGTTCCAAGATGTCTGGCTCTAGATGAGTGATCACACCATTGTGATTATCTGTGTCGTGAAGATGAGTAGTGGCCACAGGACTGGTAAAGGTCAGTTTTCATTCCAATCCCTAAGAAAGGCAATGCCAAAGAATGCTCAAACTACTGCACAATTGCACTCATCTCACACGCTAGTAAAGTCATGCTCAAAATTCTCCAAGCCAGGCTTCAACAGTATGTAAACCGTGAACTTCCAGATGTTCAAGCTGGTTTTAGGAAAGGCAGAGGAACCAGAGATCAAATTGTCAACATCTGCTGGATCATGGAAAAAGCAAGAGAGTTCCAGAAAAACATCTATTTCTGCTTTATTGACTATGGCAAAGCCTTTGACTGTGTGGATCACAATAAACTGGAAAATTCTCAAAGAGATGGGAATACCAGGCCACCTGACCTGCCTCTTGAGAAACCTGTATGCAGGTCAGGAAGCAACAGTTAGAACTGGACATGGAACAACAGACTGGTTCCAAATAGGAAAAGGAATATGTCAAGGGTGTATATTGTCACCCTGCTCATTTAACTTATATGCAGAGTACATCATGAGAAATGCTGGGCTGGAAGAAGCACAAGCTGGAATCAAGATTGCTAGGAGAATATCAATAACCTCAGATATGCAGATGACACCACCCTTATGGCAGAAAGTGAAGAGGAACTAAAAAGCCCGCTGATGAAAGTGAAAGTGGAGAGTAAAAAAGTTGGCTTAAAGCTCAACACTCAGAAAACTAAGATCATGGCATCTGGTCCCATCACTTCATGGGAAATAGATGGGGAAACAGTGT
>NW_011495023.1:5835289-5841324 GCF_000754665.1 Bison bison bison
ACTGCAAGGAGTTCCAACCAGTCCATCCTAAAGGAGATCAGTCCTGGGTGTTCATTGGAAGGACTAATGCTGAAGCTGAAACTCCAATACTTTAGCCACCTCATGTGAAGAGTTGACCCATTGGAAAAGACCCTGATGCTGGGAGGGATTGGGGGCAGGAGGAGAAGGGGATGACAGAGGATGGGATGGCTGGATGGCATCACCGACTCAATGCACATGAGTTTCGATAAACTCTTGGAGTTGGTTATGGACAGGGAGGCCTGGTGTGCTTTGATTCACGGGGTCGCAAAGAGTCAGACACGACTGAGTGACTGAACCGAACTGAACTGATGTTTATCTCACACTTCTACAACTTTTCTGAAATTTATTAGCTCTAGTATTTTTTTTTCTTTTTGGTACAGTCTTTTGAAATGTTTTTATATATAAGATCATGTCATTGTGAACAGAGATAGTTTTACTTCTTCCTTTCCAATTTGGATGCCATTTATTTCTTTTTCTTGTGTAACTGCTCTGACTAGAACTTCCAGCACATTGTTGAATAGTAGTGATTAAAACAGGCATCCTCATAGTGTTACTGATCTTACAGGAAAAGTTTTCAGTCTTTCACCATTGAATATGATGGTATCAATGGGTTCTTCACAAATGCCCTTTATCATTTGAGGAAGTTCCCTTCTCTTCCTAGCTTTTTTGGGAATAGGGTTTTAGATTTTGTCCAATGCCTTTTCTGTATCAACTGAGATGATCATGTAATGTTTCACCTTCATCTTATTAATGCGGTATGTTTTGTTGATTCATTTTCTTATGTTGAACCACCTTTGCATTTCTTGGATATTCCCCACATTGTCATAGTATATAATCCTTTAAATATGCTGCTAGATTTGATTTGCTAATATTTTGTTAATGATTTTTTAATCAATGTTTATAAGGAATATTGGTCTGTAGTTTTCTTTGCAGTATTTTTTTCTGGTTTTAGTATCAGAGTAATACTTTCTTATTATGAAATGTTTCCTCTTTTTTCAGAAGAACTTGAAAATAATTGGTATTCTTTAAATGTTTGGTAGCATCAATTGATTATAATTTGCACTTCCCTATTGTCTAAAGAAGTTGAACATCTTTTCATTAGCTTATTGGCCATATTTACGTCATCTTTTGTGAAAGTCTGTTCAAGCTTTTTGTCCATTTTCCTATTGGTATCTTGTCCTTTTCTTGATTTGTAGAAGTATTTACATATTCTGGTTGAGTCCTTTGTCAATATGTGTATTGTTTTATCTTCTCCCACTCTATAGTTTGCTTTCTCATTCTCTTAAGGGTCTCTTTTGATGAATAAAATTCTTAATTTTAATATAGTCTTATTTGTCATTTCTTATTTTTTGGTTAGCCCTATTTGTATTGTGATTAAGCCATCTTTGCCTACTCCAATGCTATGAATATTTCTCCTGTGCTTTCTTCTAAAAGCTCTGTAATTTTCCCTTTAACAAGCAATCTACCTGGAACTTAATTTTTGTGTAAGGTGTGAAGCAAGGGTTAAGATTTTTTCCCCTTATATATCCAACCAATCCATCACCAATCCTTTCTCTACGGGCCTGCAGTGCTACTTTGGTCATAAATTAGATAACCGTATATGCATGGGTCTTTTTCTGGATTCTTTATCTGTTCTGTGTGGTGGTTTGTCTGATGCAGGAATATCTAATACATTTTCCTAATTACTATAAGTTTTGTAATAGAAGTCCTAGGATCTGACAGTGAAAGTCCTCCAACCTTGCTCTTTAAGATCACCTTGGGTAGTCAGCACCCTTTACCTGTCTGTATTAATTTTAGAATCAGCTTCACAATTTCCACAAAGCAAAAAGGGAAAACTTACTGGGATTTTGATTGGGAGTGTGCTGTTTATAGGGCTTTGGAAGTTGAAAATAAAAAGGGGACAATCTAGAATTTGGGGACAAGATCAAAAGAAACATTATTTCTTCAATTAATATTTGTTTGGTGCCTGATTCTGGCCATGCCCTCTGTGAGCTGTGGTGGTATGTGGAGATACAGTGGTAACCAAGACACAATACCTCCACGTAACGAGCATTCAAATGGATCTCTGAATTCCACACTGACACTCTCCATAGCACTGACGCTGTTTGTGTGTTGCTTGTTAATTGTGTGTTGTTGATAATGGGTGAGATTAGACGGAGGCATTTTCTGATCATTTGTAAATGTCTTCTGGATGAAACTGAGTGCTTTCTAAATCCTCATGAGATTAACTTAAGAAATAGAAACTTGGAGTTTAATACATGCCACTGAGAACTTCATAGATTTTAATCCTCATGACAACATCACCCAACGAGATAAAATATTATTATCCCTATTTTTACAGATGAAGAAACTGAGTCTTAAAGAGGCTGAGTACTTTAACCAAGACCATACAAGTGAACTACAGATCTAGTAGCAAAAGCCAGTGCTTTTAACCACTACAAATAAAAAATAGAAATGATATAAAATTATTTATCCTTGTGATTCAATTTCTTGCAACATGTCTGCATGTGCAAAGTTATAACAGAAGAGCCATGACATAAACAGAGTCTTATTGGTCCAGACGGTAAAGAATCTGCCTTGCAATGAGGGAGACCCGGGTTGAATCCCTGGGTCAGGAAGATCCCCCAGGGAAGGGAATTGCTACTTACTCCAGTATTTTTGCCTGGAGAATTCCATGGACAGAGGAGCCTGGCAGGCTACAGTCCATGGGGTCGCAGAGAGTAGGACACGACTGAGCGACTAACACAAAGGTAGACATACATGAATTTGTTGGTGTTTCTGCAGTGCTCTGGGGATAGGGGACAGAAAAACTAGAGGGACTGGGAACCTGGCCTGGCCAGGTTGGGGCTGAATGGAGTAAACAGCAAGCAGTTTTGAAGGGTGGAGCTTTGGTAACACATAGTGCGGTTAACTACGGCCGCCTGGCATGAAGCGCTATTGTATTTCATATGAGGCACTGAGAAATCCAGGGCTTTCCCCAGAATACAGCATGGGATGTTGAAGAGTTCAAAGCTATGATGAATTCAAAGACTGCAGGGTAGAATTGGTGCTTCCAATGGTACGGGAGAGCTTAAAGAAAGAAAATGGACTTTATCAAGGACTCAAACAGAGACTTTCTATGATTATTCTTAAAAAATCTCTTATATATTGTGTAGCAGGGCTGATAGACCTCAAAATAAATGCTGAGATTACTGAAAATTGAACAACCACTTAGATCTTGTGAGTTATCTAATTTCAGTACCAGGTGAAGTACCAACCTCACCAGATTGCTCATATTCAAGTTAAGGCTCTGAATAAGCAAGGGTAGGATTTGAGGACTGGAGTATGAATACATGGGAGGATTAGACTCAGTATATACTGAAACTCCAACCTCATGGAGTTTCCCTCGCTAATTACAGCAGATAAGATTCTGCTTGCCTTGCTTGAAAACTCTGTAAAGACTTGATCTGGTGAGAAATATTTTCCTCATACCTTACCTCCACTACCCATCATTGTCTCCTATCTCTCTACTAGATATATAGTTACATATACATGTGGTTATATGTGTATGTGTGTGTATATATGTATACAACTATGTACACTTACATATATATTAATAACTACACACATTTATACCTATGTAAATATATCTAGTTATGTAAACATATTATATACATATATATATATACACACATATATATATGTGTATATAGGCAGATTCTTTACCATTGTGCCACAGGGAAGGGTCTAAATATATACATAAGTAACTACATATGTAGTATATGAAATGCATATATTAGTATATAGAATACATATAGTATATAAAAATATGTATTATATATACCCTAGCATGCCTTGGAGGAGATATGTGATAATAACAAAATCCAGTAAAAGAGATAATGACTACATATCAGAAGAATTGTAAAATTATGCTAATTTATATTTGTAAACTTTGGAAACTGATTCTGAGGATGTTAGGCTAAGACTAAGGGACAGAATTTTAGGTCAGACTGAATTTATTGGGTGTGCTAATGCCAGCAGCTAGGATTGGGTCTAATGCTTTCCCCAGTTGGTTGACTGAAACCTGGCTGAATAAAGTTGAGATGCCACACATTTCTTGATATAATGTCAAAGAAACAATACAAAAAGCAGAGAGATAAAATGTTGGAGTGGATCCATTAGGGAGAGGCTGCTCCCCCAACTCCCAGCTGTGTACCCTTAGAGGGTCCAGAGATACTCCTTGGTGAAGGGGGTACCAACACTGAAGAACAAGCACATAGACATTGAACTGGCTATTCAGTGTAGCCTGGGGATGTGTTAGTTGAAATGGTTCAATCCCCAGTGAACTGGCAATGGGCGTTCCAAGGTCCCACAGCAGTGTCACCAGGGCAAGGTATGTGTGGCAGTAGAATGGGAGTGGTAAAGAGAGTGAAGCCTACAAGAATTTTTTTAGCAGCGATTTCAGTATTCAGTCCCTTGAACCAAAATTGATGGTCAGCCCCTTAAAGGACTATTCGATGAAATAACCAACAACTAATGAGTCTGGTGAATGACAGTTGCTCTGAGCCTTGGCACTGGGGGTTCAGAACCATTCACCTGATTTCTGAACCTGAGTTGGTTCAGTGACCCCAAGACTCCACACTGAACGGGGAGTGGGGACCTGTGGAGGAAAATCCTATCACAACAACACACATAGGTACTGTGAATCTTCCTTCTGGATTTCCCCAATAGTACCTGAAGGTCATTGTTCAGGGGAAAAGTACATTGTAGAGGCAAATACCTAGATGTTTTGGGGGGGTTATTGGAAACTGGTTGAGAACTATTCATTCCTGAATGAAACTGGTTTACAGGATAGAGATTATTCCCTTGCTGCCTTTAATCTTAGCAGAAATACAGCCTTCTCTGAGCACCCTATTTAAAAGTACAAACACTTCCCCATCTAGAACTCCGTATCTGCTTTCCTTGACTGATGTTTTACTCCATAGAATTTATTGCCTTCTAAGGTTCTATATTATTACGTTAGTTAATTTATTGTTACCTACTTTTAGAACATAAGCTCCAGGAAGACAGGGCTTTTTGTCTGTTTTGTTCCTTGCTGTGTCCCAAGAAGCCAGAACAATGTCTTTCATAGGACAAACACCTACAATGTAGTTACTGAATATATAAAAATGAGAAATAAAGTTTTGATCTGTGTTCATCTCTGTAGGCCCAGTAGGACTCTGATTTCACTCATCTGTGCTAAGAGCATAAGGAATAGATGAAGTGAAAGACTGAAAGAATGACTCCTTGTCATAGTTAGAGCAAGAGCTATGACGGTAGGAAGGGCCACAATCAGACCCCTTGGAGCATTTCCTGTGTATCCCCCTATACCAACAAGTCACCAAAAAGCAAGCCCCATATCTGAGAGTCACAGAGATAAAGATTATCATAACAAACCTATCAGATGCAAGGACAGGATTCTTTTCACATCACCACTTAAGTCACCTGTATGCTTTATTGACTATGCCAAAGTCTTTGACTGTGTGGATCACAATAAACTGTGGAAAATTCTGAAAGAGATGGGAATGCCAGACCACCTGATCTGCCTCTTGAGAAATCTGTATACAGGTCAGGAAGCAACAGTTAGAACTGGACATGGAACAACAGACTGGTTCCAAATAGGAAAAGGAGTACATCAAGGCTGTATATTGTCACCCTGCTTATTGAACTTCTATGCAGAGTACATCATGAGAAATGCTGGACTGGAAAAAACACAAGCTGGAATCAAGATTGCCGGGAGAAATATCAATAACCTCAGATATGCAGATGACACCACCCTTATGGCAGAAAGTGAAGAGGAACTCAAAAGCCTCTTGATAAAAGTGAAAGAGGAGAATGGAAAAGTTGGCTTAAAGCTCAACATTCAGAAAACGAAGATCATGGCATCTGGTCCCATCACTTCATGGGAAATAGATGGGGAAACAGTGGAAACAGTGTCAGACTTTATTTTTCTGGGCTCCAAAATCACTGCAGATGGTGATTGCAGCCATGAAATT
>NW_011495023.1:5841444-5847246 GCF_000754665.1 Bison bison bison
ATGTGAGAGTTGGACTGTGAAGAAGGCTGAACACCAAAGAATTGATGCTTTTGAACTGTGGTGTTGGAGAAGACTCTTGAGAGTCCCTTGGACTGCAAGGAGATCCAACCAGTCCATTCTGAAGGAGATCAGCCCTGGGATTTCTTTGGAAGGAATGATGCTGAAGCTGAAACTCCAGTACTTTGACCACCTCATGCGAAGAGTTGACTCATTGGAAAAGACTCTGCTGCTGGGAGGGATTGGGGGCAAGAGGAGAAGGGGACAACAGAGGATGAGATGGCTGGATGGCATCACTGACTCAATGGACATGAGTCTGGGTGAACTCTGGGAGTTGGTGATGGACAGGGAGGCCTGGAGTGCTACAATTCATGGGGTCGCAAAGAGTCGGACACGACTGAGCGACTGATGTGATCTGATAGTCAGTGAAGCTGATACATGTTTGCAAAAGACAGCATATTATCAAAAATTTAATTCAAACAAAAACTTAAGAGAAGTATTACAGTCAGCTGATATACATGGAATTCACTTATGCATCATCCAAAAGTAACTGGCCTTTTGGGAAATTCTCTAGGCAAGAATACTGGAATGGGTTGCCGTTCCCTTCTACAGAGGATCTTTCTGACCCAGTGATTGAACTCAGGTTTCCTGCATTGCAGGCAGATTCTTTACTGTATGAGCCACCAGGGAAGCCCAAGACACTGAGCTGGTACCCATGGAATTCACTTATGCATCACTCAGAAGTAGCTGGCCTTATGGAATGGTGGAATAATGACACATGTTCTTGATAGACTGCTGTGCTTTCTCATGCGATACAGCAAACCAGCAACCAATTTTCCCACAGCCAATCAGGTGAAATATAGAACTGAGCATATGCTTGTTACTCATTTTTGTCACCAAATATCTGGACTCTCTCTCCATATTTCTAGAACCGCTCACTTTATGAGACATGAAAATGAGAAACACTTTTCTTTTTTTTCACCTAAGTGAGAGCTTAGTGCTGCAGTCCATGAGGTCACATAGAGCTCGACATGACTGAGCGACTGACCTGAACTGAACTAAGTGAGAGCTGTCAGTCAGATGCGTCTACCAGTTCAAAGTCCTGGAATCAGCAACACAAAAGACACAAGGAGTGTTTTGCTCTGGTGACAGATGCCAGCTGGTGGCTGTTTCCTCAACCAACAATGAGCACTGGTTCCAGCAGGATGCTCCTGTGCCCACCCAGTGACAGGATCTGTGCCCAGCTGCGCTGTGTGCCATCAGCTCTTCTGTGTACAGCGCTAGCTTCTGTGGAGCAGTGCAGTTTCTTGGCTGAGCGGCCACCAAGCAGTGGTGTGCTGGAGTCAGGTTTCCCTGCTTGTAAAAGGTAATCACTAAAGTTTCAGGAATTTTGTAAGCCAGTCATGAAATGTAATGTTGAATATTAAATTATATAATATAAACTCACAATTATATAAATTATCTATAAAACAAAGTAATATACTCTCTTACATTTCTAGCACATTTCTTCCTGGTTTCACGTTCAGTGACATCACACTGGAAGCTCGGACATCAACCATCATAGGAGTGTTTACACCATGGAAATCGGCAAACACCACAAATTGAGGCTTGATCTATTATTTTGTTGTCTAGAACTTGATTGTCTAAAATTTAACTGATGGAAAAATGTTAATACAAATTTCACCTAAAAGTGTGTCATGTTTATAACCATTACTTGTAAATAGCAGAGAAATTTAACAAAACATATTTTTCCCAGAGAGCTGTAACAGGACAGTATCTTTGCAGTAGCACGTAACAGAATTCTCTACAATGAGACTACAATGTCAAAGGCAGGGCAGGACTCTGCCTTTCATTCTGAAGCTAAGCCTCAGCTTGTAACAAGAACGTTCCAATGCTTTGAACAGTAGTTCAATTTCTGTTCAAAACTGTTCATCTTTTTATATGTCCTGATTTAGCGGCACATCTCTTCCATATCTTATAGCATACACCCAGTGTCCCTAAATGCATGTGTTATATTTTGACATGGTACTAGTGTGCCTATTTTTGAGGAATTTAGCTACTCTATTAAAAGTCACAAGCATTTATTGAGTACCTGCTACTTACAAAATAACTGCTTGAAAATAAGGAGAAAGTTTTATGTTGTCCTTGAAGAGTTTCATCATTCAATACTAGAGGGGACATATACACAACAGCTGTAATTCAAATGAAATTTTAGGGGACCTTCCTGGTGGTCCAATGGTTAGGACTCTGTGCTGCCACTACAGGGGGCCTGGGTTCGATCTCTGGTCAGGGAACTAAGGTCCTACACGTGTGGGGGTGTGGCCAAACGTGACAAGTAAAAATAAAATAAAATGTTAAATAACAACAACAAAAATGTTAGGAAATATAAAACATGTTCAAATTGCTGGGAAACCTGATTTCAACATGGTAACAATTAACCAGGTATACCATCTATAACAATAAACTGAGCTTTATAATGAGTATCATCCAAATAAAAATCTTAATTGCTCTTCTAAATGTGAGAAGAAGGAGTCAGACAGACCTGGGCTTGAGAAGCTCCTCAGCAACTTGCTTTTGATGTGTACCTAACTGGTTAATCATTCAGTCGGGGAGGCAGGACCTCTTAGGACTGATATGGACTAAGGGGTTCATTACAGGGAGTAGATATTACACAAATGTGGGGGAAGATGTGATAGCAAAGGTCTGTGAAGGAGGGGGATATTTGGAGGATCAGATAAAATTGCTAACCTTGAAACATGAATGGAAGCTGATGAAGGGCTCTCTTGAAGCCCGACTCCTCGGCTGGTGGCCCCAAAGTCACCTGCCTGCAGAGTGGCAAGGCGGGCAGTCAGGAAGGAAAGCTGACTGCCAAGTGGTGGGAAGCAGGCACACCTGCCTATGGTAACACAGAGGATTGCCTTCACACCGTGTCTCTTGCTGCACCTAATCTTGCCCGGGCTCAAGAGCATCTGAAGGAGACTGATGGACATTGAGGGAGCTGCTGAGCTTCAAGATGAAAAGATGAGCCACCAAGGACATCGGCGACAGCCTGCTTTGAGGGTGATGGCTGCTGCTTCACTTCAAATCCTATACAGATTTCTCCAGAGCCAACGTTAGACAGGAACCACACAAGTGCAGAACTTCCAAGGTATCTCAGTGGTAAAGAATCCATATGCCAATGCAGGAGGTGCGGATTCAATCCCTAGGTCAGGAAGATCCTCTGGAGAAGGAAATGGCAACCCACTCCAGTATTGCCTGGAGAATTCCATGGACAAAGGAGCCCCGAGGGCTATAGTCCATGTGGTCCAGAAAGAGTCAGACATGACTTAGTGACTAAACAACAAATACAAGTACAGAAATTTTGGGGAAAATAATTCCAGTTTAGTTAAAACATTATCAAACCAATATATTATATTACCTCAAGAAAAACCCTGTTAGCTTTAGGTTCCTTATTTGTAAAAAGGAAATAATGGTACTTACCTGGAAGCATTGTTGTGAGGCTTTATATGGCAAACATATTAAAAAACAACAACTCCTCACTCCTTATTAATTCTCATTTGGGACTTCCACAGTGGTCTAGTGGCTAAGATTCATGATCCCAATGCAGGGGGCCCAGGTTCCATTCATGATCTTGGAACTAGATTCCACAGCCCAGGGATCAAACCCAGGTCTCCTGCATTGCAGGCAGATTCTTTACCATCTAAGCTACTAGGAAAGCCCAAGAATACTACAGTGGGTAGCCTATCCCTTCTCCAGAGGATCTTCCTGACCCAGAAATTGAACTGGGATCTCCTGCATTGCAGGCAGATTTTTACCAGCTGAGCTACCAGGGAAGCCCACCTACATGGCACAACTGACTGAAAATAGAATTTGCATGCCACAGCTAAGACCTGGGCACAGCCAAATAAATAAATACATATAAATGTGTTTGTTTTTTTTTAATTCTCATTTAACTGAGCGTCTAGTATTGTATATGGCCACACTCTCTGATTCTCCATTCCTTCTGAGGAACTCTGACATCACTAATCCAAAAATCTTTTCTACTGTCCTACTTCTCACACTATTGTTGCTGTCAGTTCCCAGAGCAACTCACTTCACACTCAGTGTGCCCCTAGATGAAGCATTATCTTAACTCTAAAAGGGCTACCCTTTCCATCAAGTCATGTCTGTCTGCACTCTTGACCTCATCCCTTCAGATAGAATCTTGGGTTCATTTTCGAGTGTTCCTCTTCATCTTTACCTACTTCCAGACATGACTACGTTCTGTCAATTCCTTCTTTAAAGTGACTTTCGAGTGCTCCTTTCTTCCTTGTTTTCACTGCCACTACCTCTCCCTGACTCTTATCTGCTAGGTAGTCTCCTTAACCCCAGTTTCCTTCTTGGATTCTGTCTGAATCCTACTCAGCTTCCTGATGTCTCATTGTTCTGTGCTGATTAAGAACTTACAGTTGCTTGCTCTTGTCTATTGTACTATGTACTATGAAACAGTGAAAGTGTTAGTCACTCAGTCATGCCCAATTCTTTGAGATCCCATGGACTATATGACTGCCAGGCTCCTCTGTCCATGGGATTCACCAGGCAAGAATACTAGAGTGGGTAGACATTTCCTTCTCCAGGGGATCTTCCAAACCCAGGGATTGAACCTGATCTCCTGCACTGCAGGCAGACTCTTTACCATCTGAGCCACCAAAGAAGTCGATTAAGTACTATAATTAATGTAAAATCTTTTGATCTTTGAAGAACAATATGAAGAAAATGGACAAGTGGAAATTTTCTCACACACACAAAATAGATAACCTGAATAGTATTATATCCCTTTGAAAAATAAATGTATAGCTAGAGACCTTAAAACAAAGGTAACAGGAGGCCCAGATGGCTTCCCTGGTGAATTCTACTAAATATTTATGGAAAAAATAATACTAATTCTACACAAACTTTTCCAGGAAATAAAAGAGGAAGGAAGTCAGCATTACCCTAATACCAAAAGGAGAATAACTATTAGAAAAAAGAAAACTAAAGACCAGTATGTCTCATGAACATACACAAAAAATCCTCAACAAATACTAGCAAATAATACTCAGCAATATATAAAAGGGATAATACATCAACACCAAATACGTCTTGACGAATTTATACCACAAATGCAACTTAGTTTCAAAAATGTAAAAATCAATCAGTGTAAACTTAAACATACTCATAGCAACTCCCACACCTTGGTATTTATTTCAGAGAAATAAAGCATATGTCTATACAAAATTAGCCCACAAATCTCTAGAGAGGCTTTATTTATAATCATCAAAAACTAGAAACAATCTAAATGTCCACCAGTTGGTGACTGAATAAACAGACTGTGGTATATCCATACAACAGAATATTATTTGACAATAAGAAGGAAAGAACTATTGATACATATATCAACATAGGTGCATCCAAAAATATTATCAGTTCAGTTCAGTTCAGTCACTCAGTTGTGTCCGACTCTTTGCAACCCCATGAATCGCAGCACACCAGGCCTCCGTCTATCACCAACTCCCGGAGCTCACTCAAACTCATGTGCATCGAGTCAGTGATGCCATTCAGCCATCTCATCCTCCGTCGTCTCCTTCTCCTCCTGCATCCCTCCCAGCATCAGGATCTTTTCCAATGAGTCAACTCTTCACATGAGGTGGCCAAAGTATTGGAGTTTCAGCTTCAGCATCAGTCCTTCCAATGAACACCCAGGACTGGTCTTCTTTAGGATGGACTGGTTGGATCTCCTTGCAGTCCAAGGGACCCTCAAGAGTCTTCTCCAACACCACAGTTCAA
>NW_011495023.1:5847476-5848572 GCF_000754665.1 Bison bison bison
GCAAAGTAATGTTTCTGCTTTTGAATATGCTGTCTAGGTTGGTCATAACTTTCCTTCCAAGGAGTAAGCGTCTTTTAATTTCATGGCTGCAATCACCATCTGCAGTGATTTTGGAGCCCCAAAAAATAAAGTCTGACACTGTTTCCCCCTGTTTCCCCATCTATTTGCCATGATGTGATGGGACCAGATGCCATGATCTTCGTTTTCTGAATGTTGAGCTTTAAGCCAACTTTTTCACTCTCCTCTTTCACTTTCATCAAGAGGCTTTTTAGTTCCTCTTCACTTTCTGCCATAAGGGTGGTGTCATCTGCATATCTGAGGTTATTGATGTTTCTCCCAGTAATCTTGATTTCAGCTTGTGCTTCTTCCAGCCCAGCGTTTCTCATGATGTATTCTGCATATAAGTTAAATAAGCAGGGTGACAGTATACAGCCTTGACGTACTCCTTTTCCTATTTGGAACCAGTCTGTTGTTCCATGTCCAGTTCTAACTGTTCCTTCCTGACCTGTATATAGGTTTCTCAAGAGGCAGGTCAGGTGGTCTGGTATTCCCATCTCTTGAAGAATCTTCCAGAGTTTATCGTGATCCACACAGTCAAAGGCTTTGGCATAGTCAATAAAGCAGAAATAGATGCTTTTCTGGAACTCTCTTGCTTTTTCGATGATCCAGTGGACATTGGCAATTTGATCTCTGGTTCCTCTGCCTTTCCTAAAACCAGCTTGAACATCAGGAAATTCACAGTTCATGTATTGCTGAAGCCTGGCTTGGAGAATTTTGAGCATTACTTTACTAGCGTGTGAGATGAGTGCAATTGTGCGGTAGTTTGAGCATTCTTTGGCATTGCCTTTCTTCAGGATTAGAATGAAAACTGACCTTTTCCAGTCCTGTGGCCACGGCTGAGTTTTCCAAATTTGCTGGCATATTGAGTGCAGCACTTTTACAGCATCATCTTCCAGGATTTGAAATAGCTCATCTGGAATTTCATCATCTCCACTAGCTTTGTTCGTAGTGATGCTTTCTAAGGCCCACTTGACTTCACATTCCAGGATGTCTGGCTCTAGGTCAGTGATCACACCATCGTGATTATCTGGGTCAT
>NW_011495023.1:5848672-5858671 GCF_000754665.1 Bison bison bison
TGCTTTGGAACTCTACATTCAGATGCTTATATCTTTCCTTTTCTCCTTTGCTTTTCGCGTCTCTTCTTTTCACAGCTATTTGTAAGGCCTCCTCAGACAGCCAGTTTGCTTTTTTGCATTTCTTTTCCATGGGGATGGTCTTGATCCCTGTCTCCTGTACAATGTCACAAACCTCTGTCCAAAGTTCATCAGGCACTCTGTCTATCAGATCTAGTCCCTTAAATCTATTTCTCACTTCTACTGTATAATCATAAGGGATTTGATTTAGGTCATACCTGAATGGCCTAGTGGTTTTCCCTACTTTCTTCAATTTAAGTCTGAATTTGGCAATAAGGAGTTCATGATCTGAGCCACAGTCAGCTCCCGGTCTTCTTGTTTTTGCTGACTGTATAGAGCTTCTCCATCTTTGGCTGCAAAGAATATAATCAAAAGAAAAGCCAAACACAAAAACTGCATACTGAAGGATTCTATTTGGAAGACATTCTAGAGAAGATGAAACTATAGTCAGACAAAGTAAATCAATGGTTGCCTGGAATCAGGGGTGAGGCAAGTATAATGACTGCAAAGGGGAAGATAGGAAATTGTTGGGATTATGCCAATGCCCTGCTTATTGAGTGTGGTTTGGTTACATGACTGTGTACATTTGCTAAAACTCATTAAATTCTTCAATACCTTGGAGTCCTGAGTAGCTCACATGGTAAAGAATCTGCCTGCATTGCGTGAGACCTGGATTCAATCCCTAGTTCGGGAATATCGCCTAAAGAAGGGCATGGAAACCCACTCCAGTATTCTTGCCTGGAGAATCCCCAAGGTCAGAGGAGCCTGACGGGCCACAGTCCATGGGGTCGCAAAGAGTTGGAGATGACTGAGCGACACACACACACAAACCTTGGAGTTGTGGAGTTCAAACCTCCATATTCCAAACTGTGTGTCCTCCATTCCATGGTAGGCAAGCGTTCTTTTTTTCTTATTGTTTTAAATTTACTTTACCTTCTCAATGCCTTAGGAAGCATGTGGCTTATGCAAAGATAGTCCAAGCAGAGCCAAAGGACCACAAGTCATGGATTACTCTAACTAGAGGATGAGACAGTAACTCCCTGACAGTTGCTGTAACAACAATCAAGGTTCAGATCCTATAAACTTCAATATACTTTAAGAAGGCAGTGTATCATATATAACTTTATAGTGATCCTTACAGTTAAGATAAAAATAAATGAGAGGTGTTCCAGAGGAAAACATGAAGATGTCTTGACTTTGCTCATGGACATTTTCTAATGAGTTGCTAACAAAGAAAATAAATGGATCAAGAAAAGCTAGGGTAAGAACCAGAGGAAAGAGAAGGAAAGCCCCATGAGGCCTTCTTAAGAGGGAGGTGTTTAGAGGCTGGCTGACCATAATGGACGCTGGCCTGGATTCTGAGATTCCTGGGAAGCCAAGAAATGACGGGTAAGATAATTATTGTCATCAAGGTCTTTGCGGGTATCTTGACTGTTGCTATTAAAAGAGCTCTGTCAGATTCACTGTAAAGAAGTCGTAGGCAGCCCAGAAGGTTTTTATTTAATTTTCTAAGTAGGGGCTTATGTGCTTGGGGTCCTCAAATGGTTATATCATGTGCACAACAGCTGTAAATCTGCATGGAAAAAATATCTGTGCCAGTGAAAACAAAATTCAGAATTACAGAATTACAATATTTGGTTATAATTGCATGCATGGAACACATGCTAAGGCTGGGCTCTGAATGCTTTGCACATACTTAGGCTCTGAATGCTTTTCAAGAGCCATATGAAAGAGATGCCATTATTCCTTCCATTATACATTTGAGAAAAATGAGACTTTGAGTGTAAGTCCAAGGTCATAGAACTAGAAGGTGGGAGAGGGATCTGAACCCAATTTCCTCTGACTCCATGCTCTATACTGCCTTCATTCATTCAATAAATATTCTTTACTATCTGTTATGTACCGGTACTTGTCTAATAAAAGAACTCTTTTTATAAAAGGAGAGCAAAGTAAAAAAATAAAGAAGTAAAAAATGTAAAGGCTTAAATTCCATGAGCTTCAGTATACTTTAAGAAGGCATTGTAACTTATTTATATAACCTTATAGTGATCCTTAGAATTAAGATAAAAATAAACTTTTAAAGCAGAGTTATGAAAATCTTATTAATCCAGAATATATCTCTGGATAAGTACTCCACAAAAGATTTTTTTTATATTCCTTTTCAATAAATCTTATCATCCTAATCAAGTATATTATTTGAAAAATTGACATTCAACATGAAATCATGGATAAATTCTAATCCTAAATTTAAACTCTTACATTTCCAAAATATTATTCATCTAATTATTCAGACATCCTGAAGGAAAGAAAAAAGGGTAACAATTTTTTTTTTTTATTCAAAGAATGGTGCAATATTATTACACAGGGCAGCATTATCTACTCTTTGATTATTGTATTTAGCTGGAATGATCAAGTGATCACTTAAATTTTTTGCATAATGTAAAGCTATGTAGGAGATTGTGTTAACAGTTTAAAGTTTTTTCCCCCCTTTATCATTTTGGGAATTGTAACAAAGTCTTTCTGTTTACACAGTTTTCTAAAACTTTAATAAAATAAAGGGAAGCTAAGAGAAAAAGCTTAAGACAAACACAATTAACTTGTCTTTATACCATTTATATCAACGGACAGATAATTAAGGCATAAGTAAAGGTTTAAGTCTGTTACTTTATGACATAGGCTCCCTGCTACCCTGGCCATTACTTGACAGGATGTTTGCTTGCAAAATGACTATTTTCCTACAGTCACTCTTGATTTTAATATAAGAGACTATCATTATGACTCACTTTGAAGATTAGTCACCATAGAACGTCAATAGTCTCTACAAACAGTTGAATATTGATCATAGCAACTTTTAGAAACAGAATAACCAAAATGAAATGTAAATGAATTAAAAAGTATTAGTTTGAAAATGCTTTTAGGTTTCTAAAAACACATTAATCATTGGTTAAAATGTCTCACAACTCTCTGTATTTTAAATTTTTATTAATGTCCACCCTGTTATAAAAGTAATTTAAGGCAAACCTCAAAATTATAACATGCACAGTAAAATATTATTTTCCTTCTATTATAATTGGCATATGTAAAATCAATATTTCCACATACACTGTTAAAGAAAGAGTCCTTTGTAGAGTGAATACTCTCTATGTTCTTTATACAGAAATTTATAAAACAAAATGTGCATCCCCTTATTGATACCATTGGTCTTATAAAAAATTCTTTATTTCAATTCACAAATATTTTAATTCAATTACTATTTTAACAAAAACAAGTTTTCTTAACCCTCTGTCCATCACTACTCACTTATATATTGTAGTTGGGCCTCATTAAAAATCTTCTATCACCTTCAGATTTTAAGAAAAGCATATGAAAATTCCGAGTTTCCTTAGGCCTCATTTGCCCATGTATTTCCATCGACATTATTATTCTTTGCCAAATTTCTCCTCATTTCTTGGTCTATAATTTATAGAACACTGCAAGTCAAATAAAACGTGCCAATTATCTGATTAATTTTGATTTAGAACACCGTTGCTCCAAATGATTCAGTCCTATTTACTTTAGCACAAAATAAAATGTTGAGTAATTACCCAGATACTAGTAACTCAAATCCAAGTTTCTAATAACATGGACTGAATTGACTGTATTAATACAATTCTCCCTTTTACCCTGTTGCCACTCATTATTTTCTTGATATTTTATGACATTAAAATGACTTTATAAATCTTGCTCCCCATTTATGGAAAGTTTCCATAAAACACAGGTTAGAATGCTTACACAAAGGAATGTAATTTTGAAAATAACACTTGAAAGAGTTAGGACAACTGTGGTTATGTTTTAACCTTAATAATCAAATGCTTAGGGAGAAAACAATGGAAATTTTCACTTATTTCATAGGCACTTGTTTTCACAACAGTCTATAAAATTACTTTCTGAGCATTTACTATGGTGTAAAAATAAGTTATGTATCAACTTTTTAAAGTATTTTCTTACCAGAGGCAAAGAAAGAGGTTGGATGGGGATGAATGAAATAGGTGAGAGAGACTAAGAAGTACAACTTCCAGTTATAAAATAAATGAATTATCAGGATGTAATATATATTATAGAGAATACAGTATAAATATAATAACTTTGTATGGGGACAGATGGTAATGACTTACCAAGATGATCATTTTATAATGTATAAAAATATCAAATCACTATGCTGTACATCTGAAACTGATATGTCAATTACACTTTATTTAAAAATAAATTAATAAAGCAAAGTTTCAGAATATTCAGTATATGCAAAAAATGTGAGAGAATTGAACACAATTATTCTAAGAATTTTAAAAAGTATTTTTAGATTGAACTTCTTATAAACTTGTTTCAAGTCTAAATTTTATTTTGACAAGGGAAATAAAAATATGTATTCTCTTGAAAATACCATTCAAAAAAAACATAATTAAAATGTTAAATTCTTATCCAGTATTATTTAAAATATCATATATCTTTCAAAACATTAAAACTCTTTCACTCAAGACTTTTTTTACAAAGTAATCTCTCTTAACATATTATTTTGGTTTAAGTGTTTACTTTAAATGAGTTAAAAGCATATTTTGTTCTTGTGTCTGCAATGTATTTAATTCAGATCACACATTCTTACATTATACACATAACTTCTAAAATAATTCATCTGATAAAAGATGATCAGATCTTTCATTTTATAAGCAGTACAGATGATTGTTACCTGAATACAGTCTACAAAATACTTCTTTTATTGTTTCCTCTTTTTTAAATGATACTCCTTTAAACAAAATAAGTATAATTTTTGTGTATTACTTAAATTTCAAATTTTAATATATAAAAAGCATGATCTCAAAATACAAACTTTTAAAAAATACTGGCTTTACACAATAATATTCCTTTGAATAAGTCCATTTGTTCCTTTTCTGTTGTTGTTGGAATTCATTGATCTGGTCAAAACTTCAGTTTCTGAGGTCTGAGAAAATACAGTGTTAGAATAGAGATTCCAAAACCAGGACCAGAAAGGAAGGGAATCTGTTAGATATTTTCTGTTGTTCTAGAGTAAGTATAAGCCATCTTAAAACTGGTTAGGTTCTGGACATGACAGATCTCTTGTTCCATTTTGAACATGACTGTGAGACTTAGTTGAATTCAGTGGAACTAAGAGAATCTTGCTATAATGTACTGTGTCAGAGAAAAAAAGAGTAAATAAGTTTTCTGTGCCATTTCTTCTCTTCAAGGGAAAACAATTTCCTCCCTCCCTCCCTTTTTTCCTTTCTTCTTCCCTTCATTCTTTTAAGAAATATTCAATCTCTCTCTCCCTCTCTCTTTAAAAGTATACTAACAATTTAAAGGACAGTCTGTATGTATATGGAAGAATTAACCAGACATATTCATCAAAGTAAACTTGTTTTAACATGCCCATACTTCACTTTCATTCAACTCCAGCTAACTCATGGGTCATTCTGGCTGATACCAGATCAATGAAGTAGGAAACTGAAGTGGTGATCTTTATAACTGAAGTTGGGAATAAAACCAACCTGCTGCTGAGGGGGAAACTGTTTATTATCTAAACTATTTGACAGAGCTTATTGGATGATTGGCCACTTCTAATTTTCATATCACTTCACTGGTGAAGTAAATATAAATTATGTGACAAGGAGAAAACTTGCTTATTATAACCCACACAAAAAGATACTTTGTCATCATTTCAATCACTTACTGAATTTAAAAGTAAATAGCTTTTATCTGTGTACAGAAATTCTAAGACACATAATTCAACCTGCTCTTTTCTCATGAAATACACTGTGAACTATGATTGCCTTCCTTGTTTCTTATTTCCTTACCTTTAAATTAAATTTTGTCTGCATCCCTTGCCAAACAGCATTTTAAAATTTTTATTTCCTTTTAAAAACCCATTCCCCATTTCTTCCTAGCTGAAGATTTCATGATTTTAGTCAGTGAGAGTCAGTTATTCCCATGTGACTTTAGTTGCTTGGCTTCAAAATAAGGGATTAAACTTCCTAACAGAAGCCCTGAAGAGTAGACATGACTTTTCCAATATGCAGAAAATCCTTTGAAACGTATAGACTGTTAAGATACAAAGATTTAACATTAAGAATTATCATTTGATTATTATGTACATTCCTTTAATATTATAGAATTATCTCATTCTGACTCAAGAAGCTAACAAAATCAAGGCAGGACACTCAAAGATAAGTCCCAAATTTCACTTGAGAAATTCAAGACTATTTTCCTTTTTGAACAATATCTTGACTATAGACTTTCCTATTTGTGAAGTTTAACAAAATCATAGTTTCTTAATATCAAAAGAAATACTGATACTAATCTATTTAAGAAACTCAGTTTCTTAGTAGTATTATCATGTAACCTATTACAATTTAGATTTGAAATATTTAATTTTGATTACTGTTCTATCACATTTTAAAGTTTGATATTTTCCTGAGGCAACTATCTGAAAAGTGAAAATTTAAAAATACCACTAAATGATGAAATTAAATAGAAATTGTACTAACTAGTCTAAATGTTTTGAATTACAGTTGGGGGGAGAAAATTCAAAACATTTGTACAAAACCATAAGCATAAATTTTATAAGCATTTTAGAGAATGCTGTAGCACTGATTTTCATTCCTATGGTTCCAATTTCTTTAATGTGACTAGCATTTCACTTGCCCTCACATACTAAGGCACAAGCTCCATTGAAAGGAATTTGAGTTTTATGCTCCAATTCTCAAATACAGGACAGGCTATATGATGTAAGGGAAAGAAAAGGTTGTATTTGCCTATATTAATTATTGTAGCAATGATCATTTATAAATTCTTAGACACTGGATTAAATATTTAATTTGAAAATTAAAGCTTCTTTCTCATCCCCTCTGAATGCTCGATGTGGTCTTTTGACACATGCCACAAGACTAAATTTTAAATCACTGAACTCTGCTGTCATAAATGTGCAAAAACTTGATCATTTAAATTCCAAGACCCAATCTACACCTTTCCAAGTTAAGATATTTAATAAAAGAATGTGTGTAGATTTTATAAACTTGACTGAAATAATTTTGACTTACACTTTAATATACTATTTGCATCTCAATTAATCACTCCTCCCAAATGTCCATTTGTGGCTAAAATAACTTTAAAATAATAAATTGTTTTTATTAATATTTATCTCAAGGCTTTAAGATCACTAACCATCAAATAATCCATATGAGGGGTAGAGACAGAAGATGGTTTCTTGTGTTTGTGTAATATTTAAGCATTTTTAACATCCTTCTTTCTGGAAAATGAGCAGATATTCCATGGGTAGGGATAAAATAGAACCCCATTAGAACACAGTATGTATGCCAATAAAAACCTTTGGATGCATGAGCATTTAAGTATATTGGCTTTTTTTTCTCCCTGTGGATGTTCAAGGAACTCTTTTGTCTAAAGGAATACTTTCCTTCAGTTTTCTCTGCACAAAAGCAAAAGTATTTATACAATCTAAAAATTAAATACTAGAAATTGTTTTCTGCAACTAACAAATGTACCAAGGAGGCCTCTGGGAAAAGCTGATCACACAGATCCTATAAATGCCCCAGCATATTTAAATTGTACTCATGGTACAGAGGCCAACATTAAATTGGCTTCTAAAAAAAACAAATAAACTAACCAGCACAAAGGATACAATGTATTTTAAAACATTCTAAAACATTATTTAAAATGATACTTTCTAATTCTTTGTAGAGCCTCAAAAAGAAACCCAAATTTATCAGCATTGTCTATCTTAATATTTGCTGTGTAAGAGGAAAAATACGTTATTAACAGGATCTTTGAACATCTATTTTGCAATTTTCAGCTGCATATAATTGTTATTTTAAAAGGCTCTTTCAGGGCAAATTTAATCTATTGGCTTTAAGGCTGTAGAATTTTTTAAGTCTAGTGAAAGCTCCAATGCCATTTTCAGTGATCAAAGTAAAAATTGTAAATAGTTCCCCCCACACACTTTCAGAACGTGTTCATATATAGTTTTTCTAATAATATAGACTATACTGATTTTATTGCCACAATGAAGAGAGCCTACATCTATGTAATCATGACTTTTAATGGTTATACTTCAATGTATTTCAATGGCTTCCTTGTTAAAGATACACATATATGATCTACAAATACTTAATCCTGTGCCTCCTTCAAAGGGAGTTGAAATAAATGTACCTATAGGAGAAAAATTCAGTTTTTCTAGTATTAGAAAACATTATGGTGAAAGTTTTGGTGTGAGCTGGAAATGGACCCATCACTTAGGCCTAACACAGAAATACATATAGGCAGAAGAGGACAAATGCCTTGTAAAAAAGAAAGGGCTTACATATATACAAGAGAGTAATGTGACAGTTATTACAGAAACAATTCTTGTGAATTTCCTAATTTTTATGCTCAGAAACTCACATTTAATTGTATTTACTTTACTCTTTTAAAATAGAATTAAAAAAAAATCTATGCTCAGCATTACTGCCTTCTTTTTTGACATCAAATTATGATTACAGTTATCGACTCAAATTCTTTTAGAGTATTAACAATCAATGTTATGCAAGGTTATAAAATATATGTGTAACAAACATAATGAGCTTGGGTGTTGTTAATACTGTTTAACTTTTACACAACTCTGCCCTGTAAAATATTCCTTATGCAAATCATTTGCATATCTTGACATTTTTCAACTGATGTTTTACTACTGATGAGAAACAGGGAATTTAGAAAGAAAAGAGAGATGGGAAGGAAGGATGAACATGATTAATAGGTGTTTGTTTCATAAAGACTCAAGGGAGACTTTTAAATTCTTCACTGTTCCTACAGGCTGACCAAAGTGGAAAGCTGGTTCACATGCCTTTCAGTGCTTTCAAAGGAGAACTGAGTAGTTACTCAATCTTTACTGATGCTAAATTATTCTATTTGCGTTCTGTTGTGAAATCAGGTGCTTTTTATCCATTGGTGCAAGGTTAAATGTCGACTGTATTCATTAGGAACTTGTTTTTCAAATAAGCACCTAAATTATGCCTTTAAAAGTGTTTCATCCTAAGTCTGTTTCAAATTATGCCTCCTGTAGACTAAAACATCTTCCTCCTTCCTTATCCCTCCTCTCTACCCAAAAGAATTTGATCAAAAAAACTCATAACCTACTTTGTTGTGCTTTTTTTTTTTTTTTTAAAGAATCATTCTTGTTCTTCAACTTCGTATAACTATTAAGGGGGAAGTTACTTTATACAATATTTGAAGTTTCAAAATTATGGGCATTCACTTCTAATAAAGATTTTTCCATTCTTAACTGTATTGTACTAAGATAACTATCTGATATAAATATTTGAGGGCTGCTTGACTAATTAAAACAGGACCCATAAATGTTGTGAGCACCGTAGCACAAAATCTGTATCAGTTTCTTTTGGAAAGGTGTTTATTTGCAGCTGCATCTTACTATTTTTTATCATTTTGTCCACTGTGTTCGTAAATAAGGTACTATTCTCTCAGTTGTCGAAATACAGAACTTAAACGCGCGCACTATATGAATGTATACGTGTGTTTACACCCCCCCACGCAGAAAAGAATCAATTGCCGTATTCCAGAAATGACAATGAAAAAGGAGAAATAAGCAAGAATTATAATTAGACGTCTACAGTCTCATTCACATAAGGGCAGTGCTAGGGGATTAAGCAGTTGAGTTAAAAAACAAAAAAGCTCAAAACCAAAAACCAACCAGTTGCCTTAGACTGGAGCTTCCCGCAGCTTTCGCGCTGAGCGGGGCGCGGGGAAGGAGTAGTTCTCGGGGCCGGTGGGGACCGGGATCCCGACACCGTCACCACCACCCGCGGGGTCTTTCGGGAGCGCTCCCGCGGGCCCCGCAGGAGCCGGTGACAGTCCTAGGTGAGCGCCGAGCGCGTCCACAAAGCT
>NW_011495023.1:5858799-5862921 GCF_000754665.1 Bison bison bison
GGAGCTTTCGGAGTATGTGCAGAAAGGCTTCCAGATGCTGGCCGATCCCGGCTCCTTCGACTCCAACACCTTCACGCTTCTCCTCCGGGCGGCTTTCCAGAGTCTGCTGGACGCCCAGGCGGACGAGGCCGTGTTAGGTAAGCCGCTCGGCTCTGAGCTGGATCGGCCTGGGTGGAGGGGCGCTCGGAGAAGAGGAGCGAGAAGGGGAAAGCCCCGGGAAGAGGAAGTCTTCGGGCTTTGCCCTTCGCTCCGGACGGAGTGTGGGGATGTGGTTCTGCCAGAACCCACAGCGGACCCAGATCATTGTTCTCTCCCCACTTGGCACTTGCACACCGCCAGCTACACTTTCCTGGTCTGATTTTCCCTCTCAGGCTCTTTGTTCTTTTGTAAAGCCGGTATTCAAGTCTTGTTTGTGGCCTAAACATCTAAGGTTTTCACCCTGGTCTGGGGCAGAGACTGTTTGACACTTGGACTTCATCAGGGCAGCTCCCTGCGATTCAAGTTTTCAGTACTAGGCTGGCGAAGGTTTTAAAGGGTCTGCTTCCAGAGTAATTACTCGGTCAAATAGTGTTGACATTTTCCAGCTTAGAGAATACCTCAAGTTCCTCTGCTCATTCCAACACTCTAGTTCAACATGTTTTGCACAGGTTCCACGCCCAGACTCTTAAAATGTGGTGTATAATGTTTTGTTCCGCATCAGTTATCAGGAAGCAAGTCTGTTTTAAATGGTCCGGTCACTGCGGAGTGCGGTGTCAGTATGGATGGAGGCATATTTAAAGATAGATCGCTTTTAAATTATTTTCTTAATTATAAATATCTCAACAATTCAAATTTTTGTGTTTTTTTCCCCTATAGTTTCACGAGCTAAACATGTGTACCAAAAGCATGAAAGTGGAAGTTCTTTAAACGAAAATAGTAACCACCACCTGGGTTAATCTCCAAAAAAAAAAAAAGACTGTCGAAACTTGAAAATATTTTGAACCCTTTCCTTCTCCTCCACCTCCATGTATTAAAGTCCGTGGAGCCAGTTACCTACCCTAAAATTAATCTTTAGAAGGAAAGTTTATTCATTCTTAAATTGACACCATGTAAAATATTTATCTTATTTTCCTCTCAACTTACTCCATCCAGCTTTAGAATGACCACTGTATATTTTACAATAGGACATTTTTTTTTAAGTATTAAGGTAAAATAAAATGAAGGTAATTTGACCAAGTAACAGCAGGATTATTGATGTGTGCTCTTCATTGTTTTGCCATTGACCATATTGCTCATCTTAAAATTTCTAGTGCTTATAGTTGAATTCTTCTTATCTTGTTAGAGTTCTTCACCAAATGGAAATACCTTTTTAGAAACAGGACTATAAAGAATTTATTATCACAGACATCATTGGCAATTACTTTTATTATAGATCACCCAGACTTGAAACATATCGACCCAGTGGTTTTAAAACATTGTCATGCAGCAGCTGCAACTTACATACTGGAGGCTGGAAAGCAAAGAGCTGACAGATCAACTCTAAGGTACAGGATTTATTTAAATATCCATTTGTTTTAAAATAGTGCCTTTATGATTCAAATTTCAGTTTTTAAAATGGAGACTAAACTTTGGCTTTTTTTTTTTTTTTTTAGCACTTATCTAGAAGACTGTAAATTTGACAGCGAGAGAATAGAATTGTTTTGGACGGAATATCAGGTTACTTAAATTTTAAAAACTTAACAATTACTATTTTTCTTCTACTCTGTTTGCAAAGACATGTTTTCTTTTTCTTTTTTTCCTACCAGAATAATAGGAATTCCCTAGAAATCCTACTGGGAAGGTAGGTACTGTATAAGGTGTCAAGCTGAGCCACTTTTCACTTGCAGGTATGAATGGAGAGTGCTGGTGTGAAACAAAACAGGACAAAAAACGGGGATCTAGACCAAAAGAAAAGGGGCCAAAGGGCAAGTGAAACAATTGAAGTTAAGCTAATGTTTTTAAAGATAAAGTTTATTGAGGTAATTTTTTAAATGCTCTTTTACTATTCAGGACTTGAAATAAAGTTTAACAGTGTTTTAATTTCAGAATGGATTAAAATTGTGTGTGTGTGGTGTAGAAGGTGGTAAAGAACAAATACTGAAAGTTTTTCTGTAGCTATTATGTACAAAATTATCATTATATCTTTCAGTATAGGCAGATCTCTCCCACATATAACTGATGTTTCTTGGCGTTTGGAATATCAGATAAAGGTAAAGTTTAACAAATGTTCTGTAGGGCAATTTAGGGAACTTTAAAAAAAAAAAGAGCTAAAGAATGAAATCTCTGTGTTGTGTTATTTTAGACCAATCAACTTGATAAGATGTACAGACCTGCATATTTGGTGACCTTAAATGTAGAGGTATTTATACAGAAGCCCTGTCTAAAAATTTATGTATAATAAAATTTTCAATTTCCTTGATTTAAATAAACAGCACTTTTTTCTTCCCTAGAACACTGACTCCCGATCCCACCCAGAGATTAGTTTTAGTTGCAACATGGAACAATTACAGGTACAGTATTAGGATCTGTGAATATGCCTATCTTCTTACAGATTTTTAATTGCAAATTATGCCCATGGAAAGTTCAAAAGAAAATTAACCATCTGTCAGTAGATAATGAAGGTTGGTTAAGGAATTATTGGGAAGGGGGCTTCAAAAGCAATATTTTAAAATAGGCTTTTGAAATTAAGATGTTAATAGAGAACTGGTCTGATTTGCTGTTCCCTTCAATTAAAACAAACTTGTAGTGTTGAGTGTAAATTCTATTTGTGATGTGTTTGAGCCAGTAAGACAAAGGAAAAGAAAGCTTGGCTTTGAAAAATGTTCTCTTTGCTTTCAGAAATTTAGTTAAACTTTCAAAACATGGTTTTTAAACAGTGGTTTTAAATGACTTTTTATAAAGGGGCAAGTTACAAAAATTCTGAAACTGTTTATATTGCCTGTGTAAGTCACTGGGGAAATTCAAAACTACATTGATTAATGGAGATGACAACGAATTTATTTCTTAACACTTAAAAAAAGTGAAGAACATCTCTTGAAATTTTGATGAAATTGATTTTTTCCAAAGGAATCTCCTGCAGAATCGTTTTAATATAACCATTAATTGAACTTTAAACTTTCAAAAGATGTGAATATAGCATTATCCTTGTTAGGTAACTTGAGAAATTTAATTTTGGTAAACCCTGCATGTTCAGAAGATTTAGTTGGAAACTGTATTTCACATCTGAGGGCAAGCATTTTGAAGATGAGATATTTTAGAGGAAGACTTTACTTTGATAGTGGTTTGTCAAAGGTTTAAAATCTTGAATTTTAAATTGTTTAGAAAGTGTCTCCCGACTTTTTTCTTGCATCTTTCTCAAGCTTGGATACTTCTTTCTTGCGTTTTATCCTAAAAACGAGCTATGATATACATCTTTCAGGACTTAGTAGGAAAACTTAAAGATGCTTCGAAAAGCCTGGAAAGAGCAACTCAGTTGTAACTTGGGAAAGTTAACGATCTGCCCGGATCTAGAGGAAGACCAGGAACGTCTTGCCGTCCGCTGAACCATTTCTGCGAGCTGGGTGTCTTCCTTTTCAGAGCAGATTTTTTTCTTTTGGATTTCTGTCACTCATAAGTTTTGACACTTTTTTACACCTGTGGAAGGGTTAAGAGGGAATTTCTGCCTAAGTATTTGAATCTTTAGTATTATCCGTACATTTGATCCCATTTGATCTTTTCCACGTCTTCCAAAAGGAAGCAGACAGTATTACATTCTGAATAAATAAGTTGTTCCCACAAAAAGAGTGGTGAGAGTTTGTCTGGATTTGAGTTTGTTAATTATTACTTTGAAGACATAGACAGGATTGGCGTTAACTTTTAACGATCTCCTCTCCTCAAGATTAAAGTTAAACACACTGGAAAGGATGCCATCTCCGGGGTTGCTTGAAGACCCCAGCTTCGGGACGTGGGGAGCGGGCGCGGTCGCCCAGCGGCGGGAGCCAGTCCGTTCCGTTAACTGCGCCCGAGGGCTTGCCCGCTGCCCGACCCTCGCCCGCGGGGCTGCAGAGGCCTGGGAGGGCCGGCCCCGCGCGGAGCCCCTGCCCGGAGCGAGCGGCTGCCCGCGCG
>NW_011495023.1:5863652-5863899 GCF_000754665.1 Bison bison bison
GGCGCCCCCCACCCGCCCTCCTCCCCCCCAACGGCAACTATGAAATAATAATCGTAGTATTAAAGGCAGAGATCTGGGCGAGACAATGGGGATGTTGGCGAGGGAGCCCCGATCCGGATTAGAAACACCTCCCAGCCCCGCAGAATAATACTGATTGCGCCCCCTCCGCGCGCTCCCTCCCCCGAGTGCGGAGCGGGAGGAGGCGGCGGCGGCGGCCGAGGAGGAGGAGGAGGCCCAGGAGGAGGAG
>NW_011495023.1:5864292-5867885 GCF_000754665.1 Bison bison bison
GCCGCCGCCCGCTCCAGCCCGGACGCGCCGCGCGCGGCCCCACGTTTTAGTTCCTTTCTCCCCCGAGCGCCCCTCTACACCCTCGCGACGCACATGGCCCCCGAGAAGAATACTTCTATTTGCAGCCTCTGCGGCTCTCCCGGCCACGGCGCCCTTTGTTGAGAGGTAGATTTTGATGAAACGGGGACGGGTGCCTGAAATCGGGAGCTGCTTGGGTCAAGTGGCTTCCCTCCTCTCCCGAAGAAAGGGCTTTGGAGGGGTTTAAACAGCCAGAGAACGCCCCCATTTTATAGGGACGGGTTGCTTGGGGGGCCGCGATCCCGCCAAGGTGGATGTTAGGCTGAAAGGAGCCCGAACAAAAATGTTATTAACTTAAGTTGGAGGGACACTTGGGTGAATTTAGATGGCTTGTAAGATGGCGGTTCCCAGTTGTTTCCAAGGTCTCCTGCGTTTGTGTTTAAAATGGTAAAGTTTTCAAGGTGTTATTTGTTGAGAGTCTCGGATAAGTTCTTCAAATATTACTTGGGAGGTGCTCAGTGGGAAGTGGGCATTTCAAATTTGGAGCTTTTTTTGGAGTGATGATGGTGAATGGACGTTAGTCTTGCAAGAGGTTTCCTCTCTTTTTCCTTTTTCTTTTTTTCCCCCGTCTCAGAGACTACAGTTTTTTTTTTTTCTTCTTCTTCTTTTTTCCACCTCTAGTATGGGATGCACTTAGAACCATGACTTAAGTCTACAACGTTTTATAGGTTTTACTAAATGTCAGCATAGGTCATGTGGTGAAGAGATGCTTTGGAGAAAGGAGCACTAAAAAGTTGATGGCATATGTTAATACAGTCTTTTGGGTTTGACAGCCATGTAGCACGATCTTTTTCCCAGAGATTTACAGTTAATAATTGGAAGTAAATAAGTATAGAGACTTTGATCATTCCCAATTGCAATAAAAGGATTTAGTGGGCTTAGTGGTCACGGTTCAGTATCTGAAATAGAAGCATGTATTAACCCCTTCCCAGAAAGTAGGCAAAATCCTGGGCATATTTATTCAAATCCAAATGTAGGTTGGTGATGCCTAGAATGTTATGTGTAGTTCAACTTATGTTTTATAGGAACCTTAACCCCCATGTTCTGGAAACATAAGCCACACTAAAGTCTAGAAACTTAAGGATGCCAATTATTAACAGCATATGCTAACTTAAGACTATATTAACATTTGAGTTTTATTTTAAGTAGAATTTCTTTGAGGTTGATTTTATGAGCAAATTTATAAATTTTTAAATAATTAAGTTCATTTCCATACATCTGCACCAAAGTGCAAGGGTGTTTGAAATAACCTACCTGTATAAACTTACGCCTAGTAACAGTATCTTTAAAGCCATTAAGCCACTGTGTATGCATGTGTGTGTTTGTATACACACACACACACACGCTTCTGTAAGAAAATTGAGCATTTAGTTGTACTTAAGTATTAATGCTCTATCATTAAGTTCTTGGATGTGCATTCAGTGCCCCTAAAAGGTGAAATTCTCCCTAGGAGTCAAGTTAACCCCAACTTTACCCATACTTGTATTGGGCTGGGAGCCTCAACTGGGGTTATGGAGTTCATTTGCATTTCTTAGACTGCAGTAGTCAAGCTGATTGTTAACATAAGAACTTGCTTCTGTTTTCCTTCATTTTGACATGACTGGTGTTAGGCCTCCAACTAAACTGACTGCCCCAACTAAGTATGTTATAATGACAAGTTTTAACTATTGAGTATTTTTCCATAGTATGTTTGGTGCCTTTTTGCTTGCTTAACTGGCAGTTTCTGTGGTGGAACCTAGAAGGTTTTCCTTTCTAAGGTGCAAGAGATTGTTTCTGAAACTCTTATCAAACATGTCAGATGTTTTGGAAGTCTTTATTAGGCTGCCAGTGCTTTCAAGTAGTATAAAAAGATAAAGAACTGATTCTTACACAAGTAACAAAGTGATACTTACTAGCACTATAAATGGTTATAGGATTGTGGCCAAAGTCTTCTGAATTGAAGTAAAGGAGTTGTGTGAATTAAGACTTAAGCTGAATTTGAAAGGGTTTTGGTCAAGTACATGAGACTTCAATCTGATTGTTTTCTGTCTTAATATTTGTGTTTGTCTGGTGTTGGTTTTATATAGAGGAGAAATTAAGGCAGCTGTTTTTATTAATGCCCCTTCCTGAACTTCAGGATCCGGTGGTATTAGCATGATGTGCTTTCACATGGAGACAGAAGTATCACCTTGCTATCTATCTATCTAGGAAAGGTCCTGCTGTTTCACAAGGAGAGTTTTCTTTCAGAACCAAGAAGGCTTGTCTTTAATCACCAAGTACAATAGAATTAAATATTGCTACTCTTTAGGGACCCTGCTCCACCCACAACTCCTCTGTAACCCCACTTAGATTTATAGTAACAATATGTTGACAATATTCCTCTAAACAAATCTTCCAAAGATAACTGAGGAGTCACACATGACGTTTTCTGGTTGAAGTCACTGGTTGCCATTGTGGTCATTTTTCATAAAAGAGGCTTTGTTTTATTTTTACCATTCTCCTCCCCCACGCCCCCGCCCCCCCCCCAGTACTCCAAAGCTTTTAGTTTCAGCCATTGAGCTGTGTTGATTAGTATTTCCCTCTTCTGCATTGAAATTCCCTGAGAATTAAAACCTCAGATGCATCTTCAAGTTTCACCAGTTCCTAGATTTCTATTCAAGGCAGCTTTGAGAATGTGCTTCAGAGAAATCTGGAAGCTTGGTCTTATTTCGGATTCTGAAATGAATGAAGTAGGAGTCAGAAATGCATTTTTCGAGCATGCTGCACGAAGTAATTGACTTCCCTTATTGTCCACTGGTGTATTGTTGCTGACAGTTCCCCCCGCCGCCCCCTCCCCCGTGACTTTTCTGTAATATATGATATCTGTTGGGAATGTCATTTCATTGTGTGGAGGTTTGCTTGGAGGTTAGGTTGAGAAAATGACATTTGTTTTTCTCCTGTGGATGCTCAGGGCTGACAAGGTGTTGATTTAGCGTTGGGAATGGGCTGGTCACACGGTTCTTTAACTTATTGTCACTATCGCCGATTCAAGTAGTTTTTCTTGTCTCCATCCAGCATAGTTCAGGTAAAACACAAGGCTTTGTACTCGCCTCCTCTGCGGTAAAACAGATTTCAGTTTTCAGCCTTTCCAAAACTTTGTATCGCTCATCTAATCTGCAGAAGAACTTCCTACTAGAGAAGAAAGCATTAAAGAGGTTCATTTCAATAAACATCTCTGCAATTTGAGCCCTTATAGTTTCGGGTTAAGTGCACAGTTGGCAATTCTCAAAAGATCCTTCGTGAAAATTTTGACCTAGTGATTGCTAACTGGAGAGACCGAGTCAAGATCTGAAAGAAGCTCTTCGCGCCGAGTCCACATGGAAACAGGCCCCCAAGAGTGTCCGAAATGGCCGAGAGTGCGGTTTGCATTTTCCTTTACGACTTCACGCTCCAGGGTCCCCCGGGCTGCCTACCGGGTCGCCCTGCTCGGGATCCTGCTCCCCACCGTCAAGGGGCCTCGTGGGGCCGCCCCACCCCCGCGCCGCGCGCCCGCACCC
>NW_011495023.1:5868127-5878867 GCF_000754665.1 Bison bison bison
CCTCGCATCCCGGCCCCCGGGCGTCCGCGCGCTCAGGCCCCAGCCCGAGGCCGACTCGAGGTGCTTCTCCTGCGGCCCGAGCACCCAGCTCCGGAAATGCCAGGGATGCAGATAGAGCAGAATTTGCTTTCCCTTTGTATCACGTCAAAACGTGCCAGGTTCTGGTGGCTGGAACCGCCTAAAACAACCGGAACCCCTGGGAAGCGGGGGCATGCTCCTGGATTTTCGATCGAAGAGCCGTAAGGAAGTTTTACGATAAATTTGGAGTCCTGGAACAACCCCTCGCGGTTGGTAAATATCTGCGGGGAGTGTGTGGCGTCTGCAGCAGCCGTGGGGCTGCTGGGCTGGAGGACAAATGGAAGAAAGCGGCCCGAATACTCTCAGCTCCCAGCCCCCACCTCAGACCTTTTCTTCTCCCTCCTGGAATGACCTGAGGGACCAGATATTACTTTTTTTGGGTTCTTTTTCACCTTTTCAGTAGAATTGATCGAGGTCCGATCGGTGAATTCCTTATGTAGAAGATGTTGGGACAATCCTGCTGCAGTGTTAAAAATGCATTTTATGAACTCCTCCAACATATCAGAGCGTATGGTTCCTGGGAGTTGGAGATAATCTCAATTCTCTTTCTGTGAATTATAGCCAGTATTACTTTGTCTTGCAGGATCTTTTATCAAGCAGAAATGCATCGAACAACCAGAATCAAGATCACTGAGCTAAATCCCCACCTAATGTGTGTTCTTTGTGGAGGGTACTTCATTGATGCCACAACCATAATAGAATGTCTACATTCCTGTGAGTACCAAGTTTTAGACCTTTTTATGTTGTGCATATTTAACATCTTGTTCTGAAATTTGAAAACTAACAATTCTGGCTATCCTTAAGAATGTTGGTGCAAAGTGAAGAAGTTGTCTTCTTCTCTTGTATTTAGTGACTTTTTTGTTAATGCGTATAATAAAATACTATTGTGTAAGTATTCTCAGGCTATCAACTGAGTTTAATTATAAATACCTTTTGGCAATTACCATTTTGTTACTACTAGTTCCGTGTTTCTGACACTGATTTTATGGTTTAGCATCTAATTCCTGAACTGTAAAAAATTTATGTTTTTACTTCTAGTCTGTAAAACGTGTATTGTGCGTTACCTGGAGACCAGCAAGTATTGTCCTATCTGTGATGTCCAAGTTCACAAAACCAGACCACTACTGAATATAAGGTAAGAAAATGTTTAAAAATCATTGTTTGTAATCTTTATTGGAATTGTAGTACTTAATAAATTATAAATCTATACATAAATATTCAATAAATTGTTGAATTTATTGTTTATTTCTTCACACAAAATTTACCCTTCAGTCTCCATCTGATATGAATGTTTTGTAGAGGGTAGCCCCCTTCATTTCTTGGCCATTTTAATGATGGCTAAACAGATTTTGAGTTTTTTTAACCATCTTTTAGAAATTGAATTAATTTTCCATTTTTGCATTGTTTTTGACCTTGTGACAGGCCAAGAGTGAATCTGTTTAAACTGCTTCCATTCTCTCTTCTTTGTTCTCTTTCATATTAGCTAGTTTGGTCATTTGAAAAGCACACTTCTCTTGGTGAAATGTGAAGAATTTATTAGTGAATAAAATGAAATATTCTTCTAATTTAAGACAGTGCTACCACATAAAGAACTTTTATCCCCATAATTATGTTGATGTAGTTATAAACAGTGTCACAATCAAGTTAAATACTATAACACAAAGAAAACAAAGAATGTGTTGCAACGTATGAACATTATAGTTTTTGCTATATTGAAATTTTATTTTCTAATTTATTCTCTCAGGTCAGATAAAACTCTTCAAGATATTGTATACAAATTAGTTCCAGGGCTTTTCAAAAGTGAGTAACTTGCTTAAAAATAAACATTTTAAAAGTATTTACCAGTTTTACCTGCTACACCAAATATTTGTCTTTTTATTCTCTTTAGATGAAATGAAGAGAAGAAGGGATTTTTATGCCGCTCATCCTTCAGCTGATGGTAAACTCTTTGGAATGGGAAAGACATTTTATTTGGAGGGAGAACTTAATCAGTAATTTATTAAAACTAAGTTTAAAGTACAGTTCTTCTATGTATGTAATATTTCATTTAAATGTTTATTAAAAATTGAATTTTAAAATGTCTTTATAGCTGCCAATGGCTCTAATGAAGACAGAGGAGAAGTGGCTGATGAAGATAAGAGAATTATAACTGATGATGAGATAATAAGTTTATCCATTGAATTCTTTGACCAGAACAGGTAAATTCTTTAGGAAATATGTTTTATGCTGATATATTTATTAGATACATTGTTTGCTTAATAAATTATTTTGCTTTTTAGATTGGATCGGAAAATAAACAAGGACAAAGAGAAATCTAAGGAGGAGGTATGTTCAATGGACAAAAACACATTGTTTAGATTCTCGACTTTATGAGAGTGTATGTTCCCCTTTGGAATATTCTAGGATTGGATGATGCTATCAAATAGAAGAAAATCATCATATTTGATGTTTTAGAGTTGATCTATATCTGATAGTTAATAGATGGAATTTATATGATTATTCTTACAAAATATTTTCAGTAATATTTAATGTTTTGATATACTGAAGAAATCTCTTCATCTAGTGTTTATAATAATAGCACATTCAAAGTATAGTTGAGAACAGTCGAATCTCAGCTTTGGTGTTAGTACCTTTTATCATACTCAGACATCTATCTAATTGACTTAAAAAGAAAAACAAAGTTAGGAATTTAAAAAAATTAACTTTTCTTAAATATGCTTTTAGGTGAATGATAAAAGATATTTACGATGCCCAGCAGCAATGACTGTAATGCACCTAAGAAAGTTTCTCAGAAGTAAAATGGACATACCTAATACTTTCCAGGTATCTACTTTATGGTTTTCATGCATTTGATGTAAATGCTTTTTAAAAAAATTCAGTGACCTTTTTCTTTTTGCGTTCTAAACCCAAAAAAGCAACATTTTTTTTTAACTTGGTACTTTATTTGAAAATAGCTCTTTAAATGTTTGGTATGGATCCTGTTTTATGCTATGAAAGCAAATCCCTTAATGATTTCAAGAAGTTTTTCCTCATTTGAGGTTCCAAGAGGGATTCTTGCTTTGCCCAAATGTTTGGAGAAAGTGTTTTTTAAAAGCGTTTTTTTTTTTTTTTTTTAATCATTTTTGGATTATATTTAGATGATCAGAAAATCTATATTCACCATAATTCTTTGTGATGCTTAATAATTGAAGTGTTGTTTATCAACAGATTGATGTCATGTATGAAGAGGAACCTTTAAAAGATTACTATACACTAATGGATATTGCCTACATTTATACCTGGAGAAGGGTAAGTAAGCATACCTCATGCTCATAGATTATTTTGGTAAGCTGTACTTAAAGATCTAAGACTGATTTGTTTCCCCCCCTCTTAACTTTGTAGAATGGCCCACTTCCTTTGAAATACAGAGTTCGACCTACTTGTAAAAGAATGAAGATCAGTCATCAGAGAGATGGACTGACTAACACTGGAGAACTGGAAAGTGACTCTGGGAGTGACAAGGCCAACAGCCCAGCAGGAGGCATCCCCTCCACCTCTTCCTGTTTGCCCAGTCCCAGCACTCCAGTCCAGTCTCCTCATCCTCAGTTTCCTCACATTTCCAGTACTATGAATGGAACCAGCAGCAGCCCCAGCGGTAACCACCAATCTTCCTTTGCCAATAGACCTCGAAAATCATCAGTAAATGGGTCGTCAGCAACTTCATCTGGTTGATACCTGAGACTGTTGAGGGAAAAAAAATTTTAAACCCTTGATTTATATAGATATCTTCATGCCATTTCAGCTTTATAGATGCTAATACATGTGACTGTCGTCCAATTTGCTTTCTTTTGTAGTGAAGTTAAATTTGACTATAAAAGATGGACTAGATGTGATATTCATATGGACGTTAATGGAAAAGAAAGATCATTTCTCGAAAGAATTAGTTTCAGAGAAAGCAGGCAAGATGTTTTTCTGTGTTAGGACCGATGTGAAATGGTTTCTGTCACCATTGTTTGGATTTGAAAATCTTCTGCAGTGGATATAAACATTGGGCCGTAGTTTGTTAATCTCAACTAACGAAACCTCCATTACATCCTCCTTGATTGTTCTTGTTATTATGCTGTTTTGTGAACCTGTAGAAAACAAGTGCTTTTTATCTTGAAATTCAACAAATGGAAAGAATATGCATAGAATAATGCATTCTATGTAGCCATGTCACTGTGAATAACAATTTCTCGCATATTTAGCCATTTTGATTCCTGTTCGATTTTTTACTTCTTTGTTGCTACGCAAAACCGATCAAAGGAAAGTAACTTCAGTTTTACAATCTGTATGCCTAAAAGCGGGTACTACCGTTTATTTTACTGACTTGTTTAAATGATTCGCTTTTGTAAGAATCAGATGGCATTATGCTTGTTGTACAATGCCATATTGGTATATGACATAACAGGAAACAGTATTGTATGATATATTTATAAATACTATAAAGAAAATATTGTGTTTCATGCATTCAGAGATGGTTGTTAAAATTCTCCCAACTGGTTCGACCTTTGCAGATACCTATGTTTGAGCCTTATCAGCATAGAATATTTTTAACGTGGATATCTAACTTCTGTTCCATTGGAAGCAATTGGCATTATTGTCATATGGATTTTTCTCTAGTAATACCTTTAACTTTTAAAATTAATTGCTGCATTAAAGGAAAACTTTTCACTAAGGGATTTGGAAATGCTGTCGTCATTTCCTGTTGCTTACGATGGTAATTAATGTGTTTTTAAAATGCATATTGATCACTGTAATTCTAAGACCGATTTTGAAATAAGCCAGATTGCTGGAGAAAGAAAATTTTTATCTAAAATTATTTTAATATGTGGCATAGTGGAAATCTCAAATTTAAGAATTGCTTTTACAATTGTAAACAATGGAATTTACCCTCTCTGTAAAGTCTGGAAATAGAAGCAATTTATTGTGAGCTTCTACAGGTATTAGTTTTTAAATAGAGTGAGCATGTTGAATTTAAAATATGAATATGCGCCCCCCCAAATTTTCAGATTGTGTTTTGCTTTGGTCGGACTTGGTGTGTGTTCATCACCCATCAGTTATTTGTGAGGGTGTTTATTCTCGATGAATATTGTTTCATGTTTGTATGGGAAAATTGTAGCTAAACATTTCATTGTCCCCTGTCTGCAAAAGAAGCACAATTCTATTGCTCTGTCTTGCTTATAGTCATTAAATCATTACTTTTACATATATTGCTGTTACTTCTGCTTTCTTTAAAGATACAGTAAAGTTTTATGAAACCACAAAATACATATATTTTTATTTTGACCTAAATTTGTACAGTCCCATTGTAAGTGTTGTTTCTAATTATAGATGTAAATTTAAATTTCATTTGTAATTGGAAAAAATCCAATAAAAAAGATATTCATTTAGAAAATAGCTAAGGCTTTAATAAAAATTTGATATGAAAAGCACAATGTGCAGAAGTTTTGGAAACCCTGTTGTGGATTACACCAGGTAAAGGCTAAAGAACATCCATTGCTGTCTTAGTGATGTTGCTGAGAGTACATGCTTTGTTGTATAATTGCTTGAAAGCCCAATGGAAAGATGTATCTGTTTATTTACTTTATAATCTTTGAAGTAAAAGTTACTCATGTTTGCCAATTTTGGTGAAGTTAACTTATTTTTCTAGGCTTTTCTTCTCAAGTGTTTCATGATGTTATCTAAGACAAGAAAAAAAATTAATGAAAGTTTCAAGTGATGTTTTTACTTTGGATATGACCATGTATATAAAAAATGAAAAAATATTTTCAAAGTCTAAAAACTTCAAGTGCTAGTGGACTGTCATTTGACTTAACACAAAACCAAGTCGTAGGACCAAAACAGAACTCAAAGACTTTACGTCTCAACTTTTTATGGATTTATTTTTGAATTTACTTAGTAAAATATCAGATACTGCATTTATAGCTTACCTAACACTATTTTTCCATCCTTGAAACCATGTCCATTTATTTTGTTTAAAAGAGGAATTTTCCCCCAGTCAATGTGAAAATTGCTTGAGCTTTAAAGGCTATTTCAGCTAAAATTTGTCTTTAAATAAAACAGAAGAAAGATTTCAATGTTTTTTATTCTTGGTAACCAGCCATTACACTTGACAATTAGGCTTTAAAACTTATGCTAAACTACCACTTAAAATTTCAACCTTACAAAAACCCATAGCTGCTAACTTTGTAACTCTTAGTAGTCAATGCAAGAAACGGCTGTAAGTTTGGCTGAAAAGTATTCTGGGATTCTATACCACAAAGTTAGAGCTAAAAATATTCCACAGAAAACACCTAAATTGATTTCACAGATTTTAGCTTAAATGCAAAAAAAAAAGAATGAGGCTGGTTCCTGTTGTGTAAATAGTGATCTATCTTGCTTTACACGTGCATACCCCTTTACAAGTACTTTTTTGCCTTTAAAATTGCCGGCCGTTAATTGCTTTGAGTTGAAAAAAAAAGTTGCCCTTCAGTTGACTTCACCTACCAACCCATAGTGCTTCGTTTCCATATTCGTATGTGCAAATGTTAGGACCTCTGGAGGTACAATGCAACCGGCAGAGTAAACTATTAGGGCTCTTCCTTCATCCTTTCCTCTTATTCTTTTCCCAGTATTAGAGTTGCAGTTCACTTGTGGTCTTTTGGTACACTCACTGTATAGGCCTATGAAAAAGTTTTGGTATGAAAAATTAATAGGAACGTAAAAAGAACCCATGTGAAATCCCATGAAATCTCCACTGGCCAAGGAGAAATGAAAATGTTTGGTTTTTTAAAAATAGCTTATGTTAACTAACCTTTAGAGGAGATAGGATTTTAATTTTAGAAACAATCTGCACATTGAATCTAGTCTCAGAATCCTGAGGTGAAGAAAGTGTTATTTTTGTCCATTTCTCTTTATACTTTAAAAGTTTTAAAAATACACCTTTTTCTTCTGGGTATTCCATTGCCCTGAAATGACAGTTGGAAATTCTGATTTAGTTTAGTGCTCCATGAAATGGAGGCTCCATGTTATTTTGAAATATAAGGATTGTTTCCTCCATACAATTTTACTCGCGTGTTATCCAAAACAAAAGGTCTTGATGAAATGACATTTTAAAGGGCCATTAAGAGAAAGAAAAAAAAAGTATATACCTTTAAGACTTGTAAGGCGTAAAGAGCACAGAACGCAGCTCCAAGGTAAGGCTCTTGGGTTAGATGAAGTCATTTCTTGAGGATGTTTCTTCAAGTACAAAATGAACAGTACAACAGGTGATTATTTCTAAGGTTGCTTTAAAAAAAATCCTGATTCATCCATAATAAATTAAACTGGGACCACAGAATTCAGATAGATGGGTCCTTTACAATGAAGAGAAAGTATCACATAATAGAACCTCCCAGTAGATCAGACGTGGGAAATACCCCGCGAAGCCTTTCCATCGCCTTAAAAATCTCAAGATCGCCCAGTTTTGATTATGAAAGTCTCCGAAAATGTTTACACAGTCGAGTGTTTCCTGTTTCCGCAGTTAATTTTTTTTAACGTTTTTTTCTTCTTTTGGTTCTTGAAACGGATTTCCTTTATTTGCACCAGTTTCTTTTTCTGAGTGTGCAATTTCTAGAGGTCTCACATGAAGACTTCACCACCAACTTTATGTCTTCATCAAGTCGACGACATCAAAAGTCATTTATCACTGGAAAGCCTATTCCAGGATCGTTGGGAGTTTTCTCAAGAAGTTCCAGAGCATGTGGAAAACTCAGGCGAAGTCTCATTTAACCCTCTAGAGGAATAGTAAGCACTCAATAAAACTTCCAATGAACGAGTTAAATTACTTCCATTCTTCTGACTCTTGTCTTAAAATATTCTTTCCAGAGGCTATTAGAAGGGACTTCCCCAAAATAGCAACTGATGTTCCCTCAGATTCACCTACATTTCAATGTTTTAAAAAAGTTACTTCTTGCTCTGTTAGGTCGTCATAAACTCCAAACTTCAAAGTGAACCTCATTTCAAATTCGGTGCGGATTCGGCGCTCTCCAACCCTGTCCTTCTAAGTAAGCTGGAACCCAACTGACCCTCCGAAGGCTGCGGACCAGGGTATTCCCGAGACGCGTAGGGATGGGCGGAATGAGAAAATTACAGAGACGGATAAAGAGGTGACTGGAGTCGGCGATGTCGATCTAGGGGCTCCAGTCTTAGGTCTAAGTGCCCCCAAGAGTGGAAATATTCAAAGAAAGCCTAAGACAGGAGCGCACGGCGCGGCTTGGAACATAAAGCGGGGGCTAGGGTAATTAGGCTGGAAAGAGCAACTGTTTTAAAAAAGAAAGAAAAGGAAAGAAAAAAGGCTTCTTCTCTTCGGGTATCGGGTGGAAAGGGCACAGGACGCCCGCCTGGAGAAAATGACCTTCCTTTCCCGGTAAATGACCTGCCTTCCCAATTAGGGAGCATTCACCGAAAGGACGGGTTAAAGAGGAAACGACCCTTCTCCCCGCTTTATTTTTTAACTAGCAGCACTCCGAGGACTGCAAAGAGCTGCAGCCCAACCCTCCGCCTGGGATCACGCCGTGGGGTTCGGCCCGGCCCGGCTCGCGAGCCCAGGCCGCGGGGCACCGGGAGGCCATTTTGCGCGTGCGCCGCTCGCCTCGCGCCGCCCGCAGCTCGGCGGACTCCGCTCCCGCCAATTTTGTAAAGCTAGATTCTCAGGCCCTAGCAGGCTGGGGAGGAGGGGAAACGAAGACCTTTCTCCAAGTCCGGACCCCGTCGGCGAGCTGCGGCGACAGCCGGGTGCGTGCGACCTCACAAAGCGGCCCCCGCCCGCCGAAGCTTTTCCACCGAGAGGGACACCGAGGCGCGGCAACTGGCCCCCTGTCCTATGTCCCCGGGAGGCGGCGGCTTCGCGTGCAAAGCCCTCAGAAGCGCATCCTTACGGGGGTCATTCCAGATCATCGTCTCGCTTTGCCCTTCTCCCTGTGGCTGCTTCAATCCCTATCCTCTTGCCCCTTCAATAACAAGATGTCCTTGGAGTTTGGGGTTTTGTTGGGAAAAAAATTGTAAGCCAAATTATTAATCAATATAAAACTGCCATCCTGGGGGTTCCTAAAGGCCGAGCTTCGTGGACTGGAAAGGCCGATGGGAGAGAGTCCTTAACCCTCTTAACAGGCTGAACTTGTCTAATAGGTGGAATGGACTCTAATACCCTGGGAAGGAAACTTGACCAGGTGATAGTGTCGAGGAAGTGAGTGGCCGCGCGACAGGAATGTCAAGATCTGGGTGAAGGACCACACTTCGGGACCCAAAGGCGACGCCTAGGTCTCCGGCCAGGGCAAAACTGGAAGGTCCGGCGGCCTGGAAACCCCGGCAGGGTAGAGGATCGAGCGGTCGGAGGTTGGGACGTCGCCTCTGACAGCCACCAGGACGCAGAGGTTTCCTGCAGAGTCCGCGCCTGCCTGATTCTCCGGGGGCAGAAACGCTTTTCTGGCCCAGGACTCCCACGTGCGCCCAAAAACCGGGAGAGAGAGGGACGGCTTGGTGAGAGGGGTACGGGTAACTGCAGAGAAGTGAAAGCGGCCTAAAATGGGCGACACCCGGCGAGTCCTCTTTATCGGCGCAGACTGCAGGGGCCGCCATTTGGTGGCGGATTTCGGTATTTCTGTAGCACGTTGTACTGAACTTCACAACTGGCTGGTCTACGTGGCACGGTGGTTTCGGAACCGCAGTTCTTAAAGATGCAAATTTCCTCTGCCCACCTCCCACCCCCCGCCAGTCTCCAGGGATCCCCTTCCCTCCCCTACCCCTGGTGGAGGGCACGGGGGCTCCGCGCTCCCTCGACCCGGGGCGGGGACCTTTCCTCCGGCTCCACTGGCCTCCACGAACGGCCAAGGGCTAGTGTGATGAGGGGTGGCGCCCAGCGTAGGACGAACGAGTGTTTTCCTCCCCGTTTTCCCGGAGATTGCGAGCCCGAGGCTTTCTCCCCCGAGGAGAATCTCATTTCCTTGGCGGGGCGGTGATGGGTATTGTCTTTTTTGCAGGGACCGCATCCCAGCCCTGGGCTCTCCGCCTCACACCTCTCGGGAGCAAGGAAGAGAAAGGCGGGCCAGGCCTGGCGGGAAGAGACGCACCCGACGAGAGGCGGCTCCTCCCTAGGTGTCGGGTTAGTCTCTCGGACTCGCGATTCCAGCTCGGCCCGGCGCCCTCCGGAGACCCGGGGGAGGTAAACACCTCTCGGGAGTCTCAGGACGTCGGCGGGCGTCACCCTGGGTCACCCTTTCTTCGAGGGTCACCATGAAAAGCCCCCGAAGCGCGAGGTGCCTATCGAGTGGAGAACAAAGGGCCGAGGGGCGAGCGCGAGGCGAGTCCGCGCGCGGTTGCCCTTGGCTGGGCCCAGCTCGGAGGCGGGGGGCACCGGCTGTGCGGACTCCGAGCCCGGAAGGGAGGAGGCGGCAGCGCTGGGAAGTCCGCGGCCCCCGCCTACCCCGGCGGACTGGAAGAGCCCCCAGTCTTCGAGCCAGAGCTGCCATGTTGCATTCGCGGAGGACACCAGTGATTTGACGCTCCCGAGGCAGCGACACCCCCGACCCGAGAGCCCTTTGGGGGAGCCCTACGAGCGTCACAGCCCTAAGGGATGGCGGGGCGCGGGAGGGAACCCGATCCCGGCGGGCTGCGGAGCCGGCA
>NW_011495023.1:5878967-5879188 GCF_000754665.1 Bison bison bison
GCATCGTACATCTCGGTGTCTAGCATTCAGAACCCTGGGGGTTGCCCTCGCTGACATGTCTCGCCCCCGCCCCGGGGTCCTCATCCTCCAGGACCCTCAGCTCCGCTCGAAAGCAAGCTCCCCCGGCTCGGCCCTGCCCCCACGGCAGACAATAGACAAATAGGCTCGGAGCACACTGCAGCGCGGTGCTGAGCCGGCACCTGCGCCCCCGGGATCCTGGT
>NW_011495023.1:5879288-5883929 GCF_000754665.1 Bison bison bison
GTGCTCGGCTTCGTCCCAGCCCCAGGTGCCCTTGTCTCCAACTTTAGCCGAAATTCTTTGTCAGTGGCCAGTCCATTAAGAAGCCTTTCTCGACATCAGCAGTAAGGATAGTGGTAAAGAAAGAAGTCAAGACAAGACGCCCACTCCCTTTTTAGTAACATCGACACAAAGAGCTTAGGGTTGTTTGGTCTTGGTAGCGATGGCTTCCCTCTGGGTTAGAGCCACAGTCAAACCGTACCGTCTTCCCTCTTCTTTGTCTACCACGAATATTTTGCATGAAATTCATAATATAACTTTCCAACATTACCTCCAGATACTTGTCTTTTACAGAAGTGGATGGAGCACTTTTTTTCTCCTTCATTTCATTTGATGAACCACACCAGCCTTGGTAATGAGGACTGAGTGGTCTGATGCTTAAAGAAAATAATTGACACTAACCCTAAGGAATCTTTCTGCCTTTTCTAATATCTGTGGCTCTGGGACATTGATTTAATTTTTTAAAGAACTCTTGTTAGTGTTTTAAAGACGTTTTTATTGAAGAAAAATCTTCAGAGTATCCAGCACAATCTCTTGATTAAGCTAGTAGGATAACCCAAGAAATAGGTGCGTTGCCAAACTTCATCACTCTTACCAAATGTCCCAGTTTTAAAAAGTCATTAAGTTAGTGGAGTGTTCTTCCTAGATTGACATTTAATGTAAGTCACAGATGTGCTGAAATTAAGTTTAAAGCTCCTTGAGGAAAAGTACCTATCCTGTTTATCTTTGCATGCTCCAGGGTCCTTTTAACATAACATATTTACTGAATTTCCAGAGGATTCCTAAAGTTCAACAACCCTTATGAGAAATAAAACTTATTAACAGCTACTATAAAGCTTGGATATCTTTCATGGACTCAATGAAAAGGTGAACACTTTCCAATGAAAAGGTAAACATTTTCCAAGCTAGTGGTACTAATCAGATATCCTCACTCATGCATATTTTTTACTTAATTATATTTCAAATGTGGTGATTGTATTAAAAAATATCTGACAGATGTTTCCAGAATTCTAAGAGTGATAAGAACTTGTAACTTTGCTATTTTCCCACCAAAGGTGTCTGGAAATTGGTTAAATAGGCATAAGAGGATATTTTAAAGTGACTTTCATGCGGGACAGGCAAGGCATTAACTGTCTTCACAGTTCATCAGGAACTCTGAAGGGGCTAGTATTGGATACTGCAAATCTACTAAGACAATGCACACTGAAATAGCCTATTTAACTTAATCTTTAAAATGTACTGAAAATAGTTAATATGTCTTAATCATACCTAATGGTAAACTCAAATCAACATGTCTCCTAAAATGCCTCTTAGGTATGTTATCAGAGGTTCACCTTTAAGCTTCAGAAATGTCAAGTTCATGATATCAGACAGTTTACTTCAAAGAAGAAAGTTAACACTACTTGATTCCTAGAGGAAACATAATGACCTGTAGCTTGCCCAAACACCCCCACCACCACCTGAAAAATAGGAAAGCAAGGCTTTAGTGAAAAGTTCCTTTCTACGGTCTTTCAAGAAAGAAAAGCTCCAACAACTTGCTTTGGACCAAGTTAAAGAGCTTATCTCCCTTTTTCATTATGACTGTGTCTTTCAAAGAATTGAAGGATAAGATCAAAGTGCATTCATATTCTTGTGAATTATTGCTATTGACTTGAATAATGATGGATTTCATTGTTTTATTTAAACTGAAACCAGAAATGCTGCTGCTTTTGAGTCTACACCCCCTAAGGCTGTAGAATTTCTTCTGAGGACTCAAAAGCCAAGCAATTAGGTCTGACAACCACGTCATTTCCATAATGTACTTCTGTACTGAGGACTTTTTATTGGAATTGGTTACATTTCTATAGAATCCTACCATGCAATTTTTGACTCCTCTTCAGCCTTCTGAATAAAACTCTTAAGTTCAATAAACACTCATCCAAAATACTTAAGTATAAATGGTACTGGGGAAATTGAGTGATGTTTAGAAAACATCTAGCTGTTCCTGAATCAGAAAATTAATGTTATCAGTAATTAACTCAGGAGAGTGCTTTCCCTTTGAACATGATTTATTACAGTTTGTTTTCTAGTGTAACTGAAGAAGTTAGAGTAAGCTTGGGAAAATGTGTTTTCCAGCTGTTTCTTTCTAAATATGCCTCATGACAGTTATCTTAAAATATTTTCATTTGGGTTCTCTTTAAACTATCCCATCATTTTCTAATGAGAAAGAGGCCACCAGATCCAAGGGACCCCACTCCCTTTTACCAAATAATCATTCTCCTTAAGTTAGTCACCAATTAAAATGATCACTTTGGAGAACACTTCTAAGGAAATTCATTAGAATAAAGTAAGTTTACAATAGAATAATACAGGCAACCTTTAAAATTGGCTTAAGGAAATGCTTTTTCATGAACTTTAATACACACAATTTGTATAGGCTCTCTAAACTTAAAGACAGACCTTAGTGCAACCAATTCTATTATATTATGATGATCTGCAATGGGTTCTGAGAATACCCTTTCCAAGAAAGAAAACTGATATCTTAATTGGTATCACTGTTAAATGTTTGCCATACAGTTAAAGCAAATGCATAAGCACCACTTTTTGAAAAATCAGTGTTTTTTTATCCAGTTGTGCTACAAGAAGTCTCCATCTTAATTTGTCTCCATTTGGTGTCCTTTGTATTGCAAAGCATTCTTTAAGGCAAAAGTGTCTTAGTAAATTTGATTCTTTGGAATTTGACCATAAATACACCGACATTACAAACTTTGTAAACTTCCAAGACCTTCACCCTTCACTTAAAATGATAGGTAATTATTATTATTTCACGGGGGTTGGGGGGGAGGGAATCACTTCTTGAATGAAAAGTGTTTCTTTACAATTCATTTCCTGTCCTACTAAGGGGAAAGGTATTAGCATTTTCTTTATATAGTCATTAATTTTTTCTTATGTTGTCTATGTAAGAACCTTTATTCTTCGCTTTAAAAATAAATATGAGGTAACACTGAACTAGGAGGTAAAGTAATTCAGCTTTAGCCATATTCAGGTGTTTCCTCTGAAATGTATATTTTTAAAAAAGACGGCAGGAGTTGCATAGCTTGCTTGGACTACGGAGGATGCAAATCATAGCGCAAGTATTTCCACTTAAAGAATGGGAAGCTGTGCCACTGAGACTTCCAAGTCTAGCCTACATTTTAGCGGAGCTACCTCTCGGCTCTGATAATCTGTGCGGGGAACCGAAGAACAGGATGGATAGACAAGCCTGTGCTATTTTTGCGAAAGCAAAAACCTTGAACACTTTCTCTTTGTACTTTTGCACTATTTCCTAGGAATCAGAGCATAGAGTTATTTTTCTGAGTAATCAATGAGCAAGAAATTTTGGCTTGGGATTTGATGTAGCGAAATGACGTCAAAAAAAATTTTTAAAGGCTTGCACATGCGCAGTAAGACGCTTTTTTTTTTCCCCCCCCTAAAGTAAGCTTTGGGCTCTTCACCCCGCCTTCGGGATTCGGCCCGCGCCGCGGGGTCTAGGAAGCTGGCCGATCTAAGGCGGTGTAGGATTCCCACACTCCACTCGGGGCAAAGCGAGTCGGATCCCCCCTCTCTAGCCAACCGGGCTCTCTTTCATAAGTCCCGGCAAGAGAAAGTCAAGGGGAAGCAGGGCCGATCTGAGCGGCCGCCGCGAGCTTTTCTGGCTGCGCAGCGTTGCGGGACCTCGGCTCCGGGGTTCCAGCCTCCGCCCGCACCAGACTAGCCCCTGCGAGTTGGCCGCACCACTCCGGGGCCCACGGGTCAGCCGCGCCGTGGGGAGGCTCGAGCCGGGACCCCTCCGCGAAAGCCCGCGCCGCGTTGCGGTGCTTGCTGGATGCCTGGCCCGGGGAAGCAAAGCGAAAGGACTCGGGCCTTCATCTTGCAACCCGCCCCCAGCAGACGCCGGCGGCGGCATCTACGGCCCTTCTCTCTCTCGATCCCTCCGCAGGCCAGCGGCCTGAGGGGCCACGAGTCAGTCGGAACAGGGACCTGCCCGCTAGCTCGCCCCTGTAGGCCCCGCGGAAGGGGCGCCGCCGGTGCGGAGCCTGCGCGGCGTTTCCGCACTTGAGCCCTGGGGCCGCGCGCCCCCGCCCTTTCCACGCAACGGTTCTCCCGGCCCTGCCGCCCCCACACCCCCTTTTCGGCCCATCCCAGCAACCCACGGCAGGGGCCTCGTGGGTTTCTGATTCAGACAAACGGCCTGACCCCAACCGATTCACGCGCCTCCTCCCCGGTTTAGAATCGCGCGGAGTCCGCGGAAATGCCCGTTGTGGAGTTTGAGAAACTTTGGCCTAAAGGAAAAGCCGAGGACATCTGTGGAGCATCGCCGTCATTTCTTCCCCTGGGCCCCCGACACCCCACTGTCCACACTGAACGCAGTCGCCTGGCAGGGCCAGCGCCGTCGAGCCGGGCACCCCGCGCCCATTGCGCGCGGACACCCGCCAGCGCCCAGCCGTGCGGCGTCGGTCCAGAACCTTCCCCGTGCGGCAGGCCTGACGGGACCGCACCTGAGGGATGCGTGAGCTGCGTCTCCTGGGTCTTGGCCCAGACGCGGGCTTGGTGAGGCTCCAGGGAGGTTTTTTTTTCCTTTGTGGC
>NW_011495023.1:5884029-5887832 GCF_000754665.1 Bison bison bison
TCCTTTGTGGCATCTTCCATCTTTTGTCTCTGGCGTCCTGTACTAATAAAAAGATGGAAAAGGAATAGTACCGACCTTGCTTGAGTGAGTCCAACACGACCAATATTTTAAAGGGGTGGGGGGTCTGGGGAATGCTGAGGAGTGGCCGACAGACATATAAGGAAAGGCGCCTAGAGGGTATCTGGTGGTGCCCGGCTTGGATACAGTCTTAAAGGAAAACCCACATAAGTCTTTAAAAAAAAGATATTCACATAACACACACGCACATCAAGCGGCAATGATTTGTCTTCTGTGCGGTGTCTCATTGCCTTTGAAAGTGTTATGCTGATTTCAGATATTAGAGTCATCAATTACATCACTGTGCTATATAGTGATTTTGGAGGTGAACTTATTCGTGTGTGGAATTTACCCCTAATGATGGTTTACTTTGGTAGTGGAAAAGCTGAGTTCAATCTCAGCATCCACTGAATTACTGGAAAAGGAAGCCATTACAGGCATATCTTTAGAACTTTGGGGCCAGCAAAATCTGTCAAAACGTTTAAACATTTTATTGGCCTTAATACAAAGAAACGTGAAAACTTTAAAGTTTAAAATATAAGGAGTTGCCTTTAAAAGGCTTGGAAAGCAAATGATAGGAAACAAGACACAAGCACAGCACCTGCATAGAAATGTTAACCTTCCCATCTTGGATGGAAGTGTCCGAGCCTCTTCTTCTTTTGCTGACCAACTTGATGGCACAACTGGTTGGTCTGCTGAAATCCAAATGTAAACTCCTAAGATTTTTTCTCAAAAGAGGAGTAGAGCAACATTTAAGATGTCATGTTTGCTTTCATCATTACAGATAATAAGAAAACTAACTTGGTTATGGGTATGTAATACCTTTATTTCTCATTCAAGTATGTATATATGGAGTTATTAATTTTAGATTTTATGTGGCAAAATGATTGTTGTGTTCTTATAACCTGAAAAATTACATGCAGTTGCCAAATGAATGCATATTAAGTACTGCCATTGTGTTTTTAATTTATGGTGTGTGGGGAAGGAGGAAAGAAGATTTCATATCTAAAAGTCAGCTAATTTTTCTTAAAAACAAGACACCTTTTATTAAAGTGATATTTTAGATATTCTCACCTCTTCCCCTATGTCACCCTAAATCCCTCTTCTTTGTTTCCAAAGCACTTACAGCACTGAGTGCAATTATAGTCCTTAAAACGGAGCAGGCTGCAGTATATGCTTGTTTAATGAATTAAACTTTCTTCAGATGTCTTTATCTCCCACTAGATTTCATGTCCTAGAAGACAGGTACATTCTGTTATCTGTAGTGTGTAGCACACACTGATATTTAATGTTTTTGGCTTGGGAGAGAAATATATATATATACAGTTGATTTATCTAGAAGCAGTTTACAAAATGTGGATATTATATCAAATTAACATCTAATTAGTATATATAAAGTTTAACTTTTAAAATTCATCTAGAAACTGAAAAAAGAAAATGTCTGTTAAAATTAGTAAAATTTCTTCTAGGCATGTGTAGAATATATTCCCATGATAATGGGTTTTTCTGAATTCCCAAAGCAGATTTTTAAAGAGAAACAGGATTTTTAAACTGGCTTTAGAATGTTGTCTTTTTTGAATCTCATTTTCATAAAAAGAGAAACTACATGCAAAAATGATTTTGAAATTACATGTGATTAGCTTTATACAAAAGGGGTCAAAGTTTTCCACACAAATCTTTCATGGAAACATTTTTGCAAGTTAATTCAGATAATATGTTTCATTCTCAATCAAACATATAGTTTACTGTGTCAAGTACACTGTAGATCTGTATTTAAAGTCACCTGGTACTTTTAGAAGAATAATCTTAATAGCACCTTTTATTTTTTAAAAATCGAAATATCCCTTTGAATAGTTTTCTTTCTCACTACTTAACTATTAGAGGTGTGTATGTCATCTTGGGGCATACAATTAACATTGTAAAACAATGGTATTTTAAAGTTAGTAAGTTCAAAAGTGGGTCAGAAATTATACTTCTGTCAGTAAAAGTAATCTTCCACTTTTGCCATATTTTACATTTGAATTACTAACAATTCTTTTCTGTTTTATGATTAATCTATGTTACATTTCTCCATTTAATTTTAAAGACTTCTAAAAAGAAAGCTAGAATAAAGAGCAATGTTCTACTTTAGTTTGTCCAATTTCAGATATAAAGTAAGAATTCTATATTGTGTTTTATCAGGAACAACACAGACACTGTTAAGGACAAATACTCAGAATCTATAGTTAAAAATAATTTATATTCCATTTAACTTAAGCTTTCAAACTTTGAGGTGTTCCATAAGTAGACTGTCATGTTTACAGGTTTAGACTTTTTTTTTTTTCACCATTGGGCTCTTACCTCAATGCTTTTAAAGTGGAAAATACACAGTAAAAACAATTACTAAAAATGGCAGCTGTAGTCGCTTAGGAGTTCGAATTGTTAAAGGACTGAAACCAAACATAGAACCTTTTAGTTTTAAGGGGATTTTTTTTTCATAATGCAACAAGGAACTGAAAATAAAATTATAATGAAGGTTTATTTGCCATTTTAATTATTTGTCCAATCTGTCTCCCTCCCATCTCTAAATTAGTACACACCAAAACTTTAATTTTAAAAGAACTGTTTCCTTAGGGAAACATGAGAATCACTGTTAGACTTGATATCTCAGGGTTAAGTAAAGGGATTGTGGGTATTACTGGCTTCTGAACTTCGAAGCAAAAGACATGCACCTGTTCTGGGGGTAGCAGGGATCCCACTGAACATACTTATTCTTCTTTCTGATTGCTGGTCCATCCCACAACTATTTGGGGCTTCAGAAAACACCAAGACTTCATCAGAGAGCTCAAGTCAGAGTGAGATTTCAAAGATTATTGTATAGGACTTATCCCAAATATGAGAACCAGCTAAATTTGCATGTTTCCTTCTATTAAAGAAGAGACATCAAGAGGTTTCCTGTCTTGGCACTACTCAGCAGCAGCTGTGACTATCCCCTTGACATCTGGCGAAATTGTAGTTTCTGATGGAGGAACATTTAAAGTTGACACCTGTCATTGAAACATTTGGTATACAGTTTTCAGACCAGCTAGAAACCGGTGATAGACTACCTAACTTTTGTTAAAAGAAACTGGGTAAGAAAGTTATGTCAGCTAAGAGAAGTCTGATTATGATAGTTTGAATCAAGACTTTCCAGGTAAAGATTCTCTCTCCTTTTCTTTTGGAAACGTCCTTCAGCAACAAATGAAGTCTACATTTAAAAGACAAAAAATGTTTTTGAAAAATCTCATAAAAATAAGGAAGCAGCAAAGTTGGTTGTAATTTGGAAAAGTCATGGAAGATAGGACGTTTATGATAGTTTTCTTGTCTGCTTTTCTCATTGAATCTTTAGGAGTGCTAATTAAATGCTTTTAATACATTATAGTTAGGTGTATGAACCGAGGTATCCTGACCCTCTAAGAATCCTCAAACCTGAAATGCCCAGTATATAAAAGCTGGACTAAAGGGGAAAATATTTGACTTGAAGACAGCACTGACAGTAATGTATTTATCAGATAATACAGTGTTATATGTGAGATTTCTCTCGACTGTCGAATCCCAGGAGACTCCATCGCGGCAGTTTGCTTGTCTCGCCGCACTAGGATCGAGTTTCCTTGGCGAGCGAGGCTCCCTCCCGCCCCGCTGCAGTCAAGTCTGGGTTCGGTTTGTGAAGTTTTCTGACCTCCTGGCGGACGCCTGTGCCCAGAAGGTGTGACCCTCGACGGCGCACG
>NW_011495023.1:5888089-5916397 GCF_000754665.1 Bison bison bison
GCTGCAAGGTAGGCCCGGTCGCCCCGACGGGGGAGGAAGGACGGCGGAACCCGCGGGCCGCGCGAGGCGCTCTCCAGCTTGTGTCTCTCCCCGCAGTGTTCGAGCAGTACCAGAAAGCCCGGACCCAGTTCGTCCAGATGGTGGCGGAACTGGCGACCAGACCCCAGAACATCGAGACGCTGCAGAACGCGGGTGAGCCCTCAGCCTGCACCCGCGTCGCTGCGCACCCCTGGCCTCGCCTCGCCCGTCGCGCGTCAACCGGGTCCTGCCTCCCTTGCAGCCCTGTCCTCTCCCCACATCTTCATTCCTGGTTGCCCCCAGGTCCTCCTCTCAGCCTCGCCCCTCGCCGCATATCCCCAGGCCCTTCGCCCAGTGTCCCCTGGCTTCGTCTCAAGTCCCCGTCTCCCCGCTCCCCTGCTGGCTGGGCTGTCAGGGAGCTGCGGGGTGGGGACGGAGGATGGCGTCCCTAAGTTCCCTCAATCCACCGCGGAGGCGGTACAAGTGTTCGGTCTCTTTCGCGGCTCTTCGCGGGTCAAGTTTCCAGATGGATATGAGAGGGGCCAGGCATTCCTATTTCCATCTTTGTCGCAACTAGGAAAGTATCAGATTGAAAGTCAAGACCGTACGAATTGCCTGGAAGTCATTTTATGTGAACGTGAACCTACCCTAATCAGCCCCATTCTTCCGGATGCCCTGCGTTTGATCACCTTAGACTTGACTTTCTCACACCAAAGGAATTCCAGAGCGGTTGATAACGTTATTTCTCGCTTTATGTTGGTGAAAGAGCAAAGATAGGCTTGAATATTTTTCCAAGAGATTCCAAGTAGGCAGAGACCTAGCTTTGAGAAATCTCTAGTGGTGCTCTTATTCCACGTCTTGATCCGAACTTATGTAGATTCTATAGGCAGAGGAAGAATGCGTGTGTTATGTGTGTGTGAAGTTCTCCTTACCTTTTCACATAATGGTGGTCCCTTCTCTCTCTCTCTCTCAATCCTCTGTGTCTGATTAAGGATGATTCCACCACCACCTGAAGGTAGCATTTTATTGCTGCTGTGTCATGAGAAACTTTCAATTTATGGGTTATGATCTTTAAAACTCATTTAAATTAACATGGAATTAGAAGAGAATTAACATATTTCCAGGGCAAGAATTTTAGACACACTGTTTACTCTGGGTTTCTTTGAGGGGAATTAGTACTATGCTAGGTGGAAATTTCTCTTGCCACTGGGAGGGATTCTGTGCTTACTCATTGCATGCTTTTATTGGGGGGTGGGAAGGAGTGTAGTTAGAATAGGGAAAGTGTATTTTATAACCACTTAAAAAAGCTATTAATTTTGAGGTAAGTGTACATTCACATGCAGTGGTAAGAAATAATACAGAGAACTCAGGTGCCTCAAAACTGTAGTGTGATCCAGGATATTGACATTGATAACAATCCATCAGGTTTGTTGTTGTTGTTGTTGTTGTTGTTTAATTTTCCCTAGTTTTCCTTGTACTAGTGTGTGTATGTGTGTGTTTAGGTCTATATAATTTTATACTGTGTGTATCCATCACCATTATAGTCAGAGATTATCACCACAGAATCTCTTGTCATGCCTTTTTATAATCACACCTACCTCCCTCTTTTCCCTAACTTTGGGCAACCACTCATCCCTTCTCCATTTGAAATTTTCCCAAAGCTGATAAGCTTTTGTTCTACAGTTGTTTCACATGGATTCATTTCCTTTCTTCTGCATGTGTATATGTGTGCTTGTGTGCATGCACGTATATTCTCAAAGTATCCAGCACAGTGCTGGACATACAGTGTTTCATCTACACTGACTATGTTAACTTTATTAGAGCATGTTACATTTTTTGAATGCACTTTTTTGAGGGATTTTTTTCCTTCCAGTCCTACTCTTGCTATTTATGAATATTTGATTTTTTGGACAGTATGTATACAGCTAAACAAAAATGTGATTTCTTAAAAAGGGAAAATGACATTATTTTAGAAATTTGATAGCTGAAATATAGATTGTATAGATAACTACTGAATATCATGTTTAATGTAAGAGTGACAGATTATCTCTTCCCATAAGTATACACTATAGACTATATAATGGAATTTAATCAATACAAACAGGCTAAGTCATCATCGAAGTATAAGTGACTTAGATATGACATTCTTAAATAGCCACCTATTTCACTTACGGTCTGACTTAGAAAAGAATGGAATACAAAAGTAATATAGCTTAACAGTTTGAAATTATCTCTACTTGGTGAGAGCCTGAGATGGTTAATTTTATGTCAACTTGACTGGACCTTGAGATCTCCAGACAGTTGGCTAAACAGTATTTCTAGGAGTGACTAGGATGTCTAGGATGGAATGGTAAGATTTTTCTTTCCCCTGAGAAACTTATTTTAACATACTTCATGTTATGTAAATTCAACTTAAGCACCCCTTTAATAACTTTAAATAGAGACAGATATTGGATATTCCAATAGATTTATCCTTTGAATATTAAAAAACCCTGTAAGCTTTGTTATGAAAACTGCTTTTATTAGTCAATTAAACATTTAAGTGGTTTCCTTTTCAAAAATCACTATGGATTTAAGATGCGTCTGAATGAGCCACAGTATGTGTACATAAATTACATATTTTGATCAATTTTTTTCCAGTCAAGTGAATTCATTTTGGTAACATAAGATACTAGTACATTTTGTTCCTGACTTTGATATACTGTCTTTATATCTGGGAGAGTTTTGTTTTCTCACTTTTCTCCCTTAATAAACTGTTTAAATAAACATGTATCATGGGTCCAAAATAATGGGAAAAAAAGTTTCCATATAGACATCATGATAAATTAGTAGTTCACTTGTTAAGAATTTTTAAATCCATTGACTATGAAAGGAACCTTAAAGGTGAAAATTATCGATGAAGTTTTATTTCATTTAAAAAACTCTGATCTTTTTCATTGTATTTTTGATGTGTCAGTGAGAGAATTTGCTCTATTAATTATGTCCAAAGTAATTTTAAAACAGTGTTGCAAGATATCTTCTTCAGAGTATTTAGACAAAAATAGGTTTGACTCACTAGAAAAACTGTGTACAGTGTGTCTATAACCTGGATTTTTTTCCTCATTGAGATTTTGTTCTTTCTAAATCAAAAGAACATACATGAAAACATTAAAAAACATAAAAAGGAAGAAATAGAAAACCTTAACAGACCCATCACAAGCACGGAAATTGAAACTGTAATCAAAAGTTTGTTATAAAATCTCATTATGCACCTTCAAACCCTATATGTCTGAGCCATTAAATCTTGCAGGTATTTAAAAATGAATTTGAATACTTCCCCTCTTTGAATAATTAGTAACACTTGACTGCAGTGCTAGAGATAATACATAGTAACTTGTACCAATTGTAGAATTTCAGCATTTGGAAGGGGTTGTTTAATTATAAAATATAAGAAAGATGTTTTATGGTATACTGGAGTGCCAGGCCACTCTTTGGTTGTTTAGAAGGTCTTTTAGAATAAGCTAATAAAAGCCCCAAGAACTTGATTTTTAAACTGCTTAGCTACATTAAATAAACTTTTTCTGAAACAGCTATTTATATAAGAAAAGTAGGGGTAAAGTTTAAAATAATACTTTGTAATATTTTGCTTATAACCTATACCCAGAAGGTAAACATGGCAAATCAAAAGTTATGCATATTTTCAAAAGAGTAGGAATAGAGAAGTTTGCCTAACACTTTAAATATGCACCTGTATGAAGTGAATTTACAAATTGAGGCAATTTATTTGGTTCATAATTCAAGAAAATAAATAATGCATGTTGACATAAAATGCTTTTAAATTACATGTGTTTGGCACGGGGTGAAAATCTTCAGATTAATGATCTAGCACTTCGGTTTCTATGAGAAGGAAAAGCCTGTAGCAAGCATTTATGATGTATTGAAAACACATCCTGGGAGGTACATGAAGCATGATTCTCCTACAAAAACTACTTTTCTAAAGGATTTTAGAACCAAAAAAATAATTAGTAAAGCAACTTCAAAAAACTTAATGAGTTATGCTCTTTAAATTTGATGTTTTTCCAATATAAAAGGAGTCTTATAGTTCTGAATGTATGATAATTACAGCACCTTTTTTTTAGTGACGGGGAGTGTTTTTCTTTTTTTAAGGATAGAGTTTTTTTTTTTAAGGATAGTGATAGAGGTTTTTTCTTTTTTCTTTTTACATATACGTAAGTGGAAAATATTCCAGGAAACTATAAAAATTCTGAACTTGTATGCACCTAGTATGTCCTATAAACAAGATTTTTCAGAGTTTTATTGTGTGTCCCAAATCATTGTTCCTGTGTGGACATTTCCTGTTTTGATATCTAAGCATTGGTACATAAGTAGAAAATACTACAACCAGGACTAGGATTTCACTGTTTTCCTAAGAAAAGCTGGATGATTAAAAAAAAAAAAAAATCCAAGCGGTACATGAACCTGAAAGAGTAGGTTCTTGAAATGGCAAATTGTGTGGGTTAAATTTTAATGTCACAGATTAAATGGCTTTGAAAAGTTATTTCAGTGTTTTCTAAAAACACTTTGCATTTGAATGTTTTTTCAAGGCCTTTGCTCTTCAGACTTTTCCTACACTTTTTTGCCCAGTTAATTCCTACTCATTCTTTATAGCTGTTTTTAGATGTTGATTCCTCAGGGAGATCTTCCTCGAGCCCTTCCAGTGAGTTGTCTCTTAAGTTTCCCTGATTGTAGCATTTCTCTTTCATAGTCCTTATCACAATTGTAATAGTTTAATTTCCCCTTTCTCTACTAACTGTAAGTTCTGTGCTTAACATAATGCTTAGCATAGAGCAGATATTCAACATGTTTAAAGAGGATGAAGGAAGGAGTAATTATTTTTCTAAGTGTTTTCATATCTCTTAGATTAGATTCTTATAACAGCTCAGGTGAATAGAGTAGGTATCGTCTTCACTGTGGTTAAATCTCAAAGAAGGCTGGATAATTGCCATCATCTCTAAGTGAGTTAGTTGCTGAACTGGGACTAGGACCTGTTTCTGTATTGTTAGCTGACTTTGTGCTCTTCCTGTGTTACCTGAGGTATCAGGAAACCATTCATAGATGTTCTAGGAGTTTCGAATAAACCTCAGTGTTTTTTTTTGGCTGAGCCACGTGGCTTGTGGGATCTTAATTCCCAGACCAGGGACTGAATCCCGGTCGTCAGCAGTGACTGTGTGGAGGGCCGCCGGGGAATTTCCACTCAGGGTTAACTTTTAAAATACGTCATCTGTTCAGGCCTTTGGGTACCAGTGACTGTCCAGTAATTGTGTGTAATGGCTTTTGAGGTCTCCTCGAGGACCACTGTGGGACCTTGAGTGGAGGCCCACATGCCAAAGACTAACTTTAATTGATAAATACCCGGAGATTTGAGGAAATGGAAGTTGTATTTAGCATTTAAACTGGCCTCGGAGTTCTAGAAGACCTTTTGGCTTCCTCTTAACTTCTAAGGAAAGCCTTTTCAAACCAGAGGCTCTTTCAAATTACCCAGAGAAAGTGTCTAATCCCCTGGAAGTTGAGAACCAAGAGAGAGTACTTGAGAGAGTCGTTGGACTGACACCCGCTATCGTCAAGAAGAGCAGCTGGGAGACCTCGCCCAGAGAGGCCAGCTGCCCTCTGACTGACCGCCTGCCCTCCTGGACTTTTTGAGAACATGTGAAGTAAAGCTCGGTGAAGAAGGAGGCCCTTGATATTTGTTGGTTGATTGATGTGAGCGAATACTTAGCACTTTCTTTTGTTCTTTATTTAGTCATACTTTGTGTGAAGGACTTTTCTTCCACGTTCACGGGGAGCAGAACTTTGGGATTTCTGTTAAGTAGATGTACTGGTCCTAGAAGAAATCCAGGGCCGTACCTTGAGAAAAAAATTGTCCTTGCTTTGTAGTTGGCCTATCTGAACACAAGTCAGACTTACCTAATTTTCAAAGTGAAATATTGGTTTTGCCAGACACCCCAGACTAATAAGGGCGGCTCAACTTAGAATTTAGTTTTTAATCAAGTTCTGTTAAAAATCTAGGTGAAAACTAGTGGTATTTATGCTTGAGTATGTGTGCCTGTGTCTCCAAAGGAAATGATCTCTGTTCACTTTTCTATATAGTCTAAGTTCTATCTCACTGTCGATTTAGAATCACTATTTAATTGTGTACAAATGCTAGATTATATTAGCTTTCCATGGAACTGTCTTTGTAGATTTAGTCTAATAATATTCCCTCTTTTTTTTTGAGGGCTTGTTTAAAAATAGCTGCTTAGACTTTCCCATGACTTTTAAAATCTATCATTGAAGACATTGTGCATTTTGCTGTTATTTTTAAAATATAAAATTGTATTATTTTAAAAGATTTTTTTGATATGGACCATTTTTAAAGTCTTTATTGAATTTATTACAATGTTGTTTCTGTTTTATGTTTTTTGGCCCCGAGGCGGGTGGGATCTTAGCTTCCAAGCCAGGGATCGAACCTCCATGACCTGCAGTGGACAGTGAAATCTTGACAGACTAGACCACCAGGGAAGTCCCCAAGTTATACTCTTTTATTCAATCAATCTTTTACTATTTATCTAAATATTATGTTTCAAGCTAGGCCTATGATTTCAGGAAAAAAATTGTTCCTGCTTCCTTTTATTTCACAGAATGGTTCTCTTTTTACTTTTGCTGCCATAAAACTCAAGTTTTATGCCCAGAGTTCAGTTGTAGAAACTATTACCTAAACTATATTTCTGATTTAAAAAAACAAAACACCCAGCCCCCCTCTCCATTCCATCGCTGTTAATTATTATCTTTGTATCCATATCTTTTAGAGTGAACTATCTCAAAACAATGTAGGCAGAGTATGAGTAAAACCAAAAATTTCATCTGAAGATAGATTTTTAAAAATTAATTAATTTATTTTAATTACAATATTGTGGTGGTTTTTGCCATACATTGACAAGAATCAGCCGCAGGTATACATGTGAAGATAGATTTTTGAACTGATTGCCTTTCAAAAGTTTCCTTTTCAGATATTTCCAATGAAACCTCTGGGAGCAGGCAGTCCTTTTAGCAGTGTCTTCTCTTTTCTCTGTACTAGCCTCATTCCAACATTCCAGTCTTCTCCAGGCAGATGGGTGTAGTAGGTATATATGTAAAAGAGAAAACAACAGACTCATTATTCGCTCAGAAGAATTGAAAGCAGGGACTCAAAGGGATACCTGAACATCAATGTTTACAGCAGCATTATTCACAAACCCGAAAGTGGAAACAACCCAAGTGTTCATTAACACATGAATAGACAAACAAAATGCATGTACACACAATGGAATATTGTTGTTGTTTAGTCACTAAGTTGTTTCCTACTCTTTTACAACCCCATGGACTGTAGTCCACCAGGCTCCTTCTATCCATGGGATTTCCAAGGCAATAATACTGAAGTGGGTTGCCATTTCCTTCTCCAGGGGATCTTCCTGATCCAGAGATCAAACCTGCGTTGATAAGGAGGCAGGCAGATTTTTTTTTTCTCCTGTTTTTTTGTTTTTTGCTAGGCAGATTTCTTTACCACTATTATTCAATCTTAAAAAGTAATGAAATTGTGATATATGCTACAATATGGACAAACCTTAAAAACATTTTGCTAAGTGAAAGAAGCCAGACAAAAAAGGACAATATTGTATGATTCCATTTATATGAAGTATCTATAATAGGCAAAATCATGGATACAGAAAATAGAGTAGAAACTACCACAGGCTGAGTGGCGGATATGGGGAGTTATGATTTAATTGGTATACAGTGTCTGTTAGGAAGGATGAATAGGTTCTGGAAATGATAGTGGTGATTGTGGCACAACATTACAGCTGTACTTAATGCCACTGAATTGTGCACTTAAAGTGGTTAAAATTTAGGTATATTTTACTACAACTTAAAAAAGAAAAAAAAAAGAAGATAAGTCACCAAGGCAGCCAGAAATCTTTACTGTGACTTCAGTGAACCCAAAGGCCTGGTTTGCAGAGACTTGCTTTCAATAAAACAAAGTTGAGCTGTTAAATATCTTTATAAAGCACCTGAAATTGAAGTAATATGTATAGAAATTATACGCATGTAATATGAGACTGAGTTATTTCTTTTGTCTTTAGAAACATTTGACCTTTTTCCCCCTGGCTTATATATCCAATTGGCCTGCAAAATTCAAGTGATAGGCCTATGTTGTATTAAAAGGAATTAAGGGAAAGGTTGGTTGAGGCTATTCTATAATTTCTTCCAATACTTTTTTGAGAGCATGAGCTGCCTTTACTCATCTGTGAGGTCCCTATTTCTTGCCACTTGGTAAGCCTTGATCTGTTTTTTGAATGAATAATTGTGGGCAGGATTCATGGGGTTTTTATTTTTGTAAAACTAGATAACAATGTAAGTATTATTAATAGAAGCAGTGTCTCCAGTATGGCACTGGAACAAGAAACACAGAAAAGAAACTTAAAGCTATAAAGTTGGGGATGGGGAAGATTGTAAAGATTTAGCCTATAGGTTAAATTTCATAAACATTTTTACACCATTTAATGAATTTATATAGGGAAGACAAAATTGTCTTATAGATATCAGAGTATAATATATAAATTACTTTTACTATTAGATATAATATTAGGTAGTACTTGTTGGTTCCTTCAGTGGAGACCCCGGTGAGTTCATTAGCTGCTCACTGAGGACGTTGTCTTATTAGATATTATAGCAGTTATTCAGACTGCTATAACCTATGGACTCTATATTTTCATGCATTCGCTCACCAAGGATCAATCACCATGGATTCCTAATGGACAGACAGGTAAGGAAATTTCTTTTTTATGTTATATATGCTCCTCTCTTTCCTCCTCCCCTCACTCCCTCCCTCCCTTCCTTCTTTCCTCAGTTCCTCTTGCAGCATTATCTGTATTTTTAGGACAAACCTGAAATTAGAATAACAAAGTATGCTTAGCCTGTGTAGGAGATAAAAACATGTTCCTGGGGATTGAAGACTATGAAGCGCTAAGAGGCAATTCAAGGACTAGAAATTCGGGCAATACTTTCTTTAGTAAAAATGACCTCATTCAGATATTTTAAATGGAAACTTTAGCTTTTACAAATTTTTCAAAATTCTCATTGTCTGAACAAGGGCATATGACAGAGCATCTGCATGAAAGCCTAACTTTGATATTGAATATAAGAATAGAAACAAAAGGAATCATGTCATTTTATTGACCTGATTTTTGCTGGGCCAAATGAAGTAGAAAAAGGGAGGAGAAAATATATAAAGCAGCAAAATTCCTTTGAGTATGTGGACAAGTGAAATACATTTTTTGGGGTAGAACATCTTATTGCTAAAACGGCAAACTGAAGATATCCAACACTGGGAGACTTGTGGTATACTAGCTAAATATAGTAACTAATAATAAATAATAATGTAATTGTGCTTATTGTGCTTAGTCACTCAGCCATGTACAACTCTTTGTGATCCCCATGGACTGTAGCCCGCCAGGCTTCTCTGTCCATGGGGGTTTTCCAGGCAAGAATATGGGAGTGGGTTGCCATGCCCTCCTCCAGGGGATCTCCCCAATCCGGGGGTTGAACCAGGGTCTCATGCAATTGCAGACGGATACTTTTCCAGCTGAGCTACCTGGGAAGCATAAGAAGTATAAACTCAGATAGATGAATTCTGGTTCAACCCCCGGATTGGGAAGATACCACTTCATACCTACTAGGATGGATTATTCTAAAAAAAATAAAATGCAACCATTGGTGAGGATGGGGAGAAATTTAAACCCTTGTACTTTGCTGGTGGGAGTTTAAAATGATGTAGCGTCAGTGTAGTGGAAAGTGGTTTAACGGTTCCTAGATACTGGTGATGATTACACACCATTATAAATGTGTTTCATGCCACTGAATTATACACCAGAAAATGCTTAAAATGTTATGTATATTTTACCACTGTTAAAAAACTTGAATCAAGTAATAAGCAACCACAAAGAAGAGATCAACAAATGGTTGGTTTTAGATCCAGCTTTCTAGAAGGAATCATGTTCACATTTGGTAGTCATTCTAATACCTTATTTTGCACATTGAACTGTTTGTTGTGAAATACTTCAGAAATTATCTCTGTAAAAAGTGTAGAGAATAATATAAGAAACACTTATGCACATGGACATGCTGAATTGTTTAACATGAGCTGTGGCCTAGGCCTGAGAAGGCGGGCTGTGTGCCTGCAAAGTTAACCAGCCCAGTCAGGATGCAAACTCGCAGCAGTGGCCTTCTGTAAAACGATCTAACCAAATCAAATTAGACAGAAAAAGGATCACTGAAGAAAACTGGGAACCGAGAAAAGCCAGAGGTCACATCATTAAATGTTTCTGTGATAAGCATCCTTATTCTCTGTTTATGTTATTTGATAGTACTGTTTATCTTATTTTGGTCTAATTCTAAATGTTGTTGTGTTTTCCTTTTATTTCTATTTCACGTGTTTCTGGATATAACATTACAAAAGAATACTGGTAATATGTATCTGCTTTTATAGGTCAGAGTAATATTTTTTAACAAAAGATGTAATAACGTGCAAGTTGAACAGCCCACTGTAAATGAAGTTTAAAAGTCAAGGGGCCCTTTGTTCTAGTTTGAACTCCGTTATCACCTTTTTTCGTAGTATTAGACTAAAACACCTCTATTAAGGGGTTGTCTGCAAGATGGCACAGTGGTAAAGAATTTGCCTGCCCATTCTAAAGAAGATCGCCTGGAGTAGGAAATGGCAACCCACTCTGGTATTCTTGGCTGGAAAATTCCATGGACCAAGGAACCTGGAGGTCTACAGTCCATGGGGTCACAAAGAGTTGGACACAACTGAGCACACAGCACAGCAGAGTTAATATAGAGTTGGAATATTGAATAAAATGATCTAAATGAAATAATTTACCCCACCTCCTCAATTTTCCATATTATTTCCATCCAGTTTTACGTATTTAGTAAGTATGAATAAAGAATGTCTGAATTTCTAACCTTGCTTCTGCATTTTAGCTGTGTGATTTCCCTAATTTTTCTCAGCCTTCATTTCCACATCTGTAAAATAGACATGATAATAGGACCTACTTCATAGGTTTGTTATGAGAATTCAGTGAATTGATATAGAAAATAAGTTCTTAACACAAAATAATATATAAGCTATTTTTATTATTGTGCTGTGATGATGGTATTCCTACTATGTATTCAACCCTAGAATGAATATTAATGAGAGCTAGTAATGTGACATACTTCCTTATCTTAAAGAATTTATTTATTCGGAGACAGTGTCAGAAATCTGAATTTACAGCCCTTTATGAATGGGAAGCCCTAGTCGAATGGCCCTTCTAGCTCACCTGGCCTTGAAATAGATCCTCATAAAATTTCTGTAATAGACTCTAAGTTGGTTGGAATCAGAGGAAAAAAACACCAGAAGACTTGAGAGGAAAGAACTGAACTGAGCCCTGAAAGAGATAGGGTTTGCAAAGGCTGTTGTGGGGGGCAGGGGGTGGGGTGGGGCACGTGGGGTTGAGCGGGGAGGAACACAGCTTCTTCCCCTCCACTCCCCACCCCCATAACCCTGCTAGGAAGGCTTTCTACTGTGTGCTTTATAGTCTTTCTCTGCATTCCTCGTGACGTCACACAGCTAGAGTTTGCCAAATCAGGGATTTAAACTCTGGTTCTCCAAAGCCGTTCTTAGTTCCATGCTAGGCTGCTGCTTTGATAATTGCAGGTTATATTATTCTATACCTTGTCCAGTTGGCTGCTGCTTCATATCGTATTAGGTTTTAGTGGATGGTTTTTGTTTGCTTGTTTTTAATGATATTTCCCTTCGCATTTTCCTATCTGCATATATGCTGAATGGTATGTTTGCTTTTTAATTTAAAATTTGCTGATTTCTTATTTCTTGTAACTTAGGCGTAATGGCTTTGCTGAGGCCTCTTCTTCTGGATGTAGTCCCAACAATTCAACAGACTGCTGCTTTGGCTCTGGGGAGACTGGCTAATTATAATGATGACCTGGCAGAAGCAGTCGTGAAGGGTGATATTCTTCCACAGCTTGTTTATTCATTGGCAGAACAGAATGTAAGAATTTTTTAAAACCAAAGTTACATGATTTTTTGTTTTGGATTTTTAAAAAATTGATAGTTTGGGTACAATTGCAAGTGTGTAGGCATAGAATTATTAGGATATTAATACAACCTTCGGTTCTTTGAACTACACATAATAATACCTTGAGGGTGTTTTACTTTGGGGCTAATAGATAGCTTTTCTGCATTACTGTTAGTATAGGAGAAAACATATTAAAGTTTTTAATGGAATTATACACACAGCAGTACTTCTATATACGGTCTTATTCAAGTTATAGGATCAGTCTTCGAAAGATGTATGGCACCCTGGGCAAATGAGTTACATACAGTAGTGTTGTGTTATTCGCTCAGTCCGACTCTTCGTGACCTCGTGGACTGTAGCCTGCCAGGCTTCTCTGTCCATGGGATTCTCCAGGCAAGAATACTGGAGTGGGTTGCCATTTCCTCCTCTAGAGGATCTTCCCCACCCAGGGATCGAACCCAGGTGTCCTGGGTTGCAGGCAGGTTCTTTACTGTCTGAATCTAGTTAATGGGCAGTGGAAGAGAGAGCTTGGAAGCAAGGAGGAAGAGAAGCATTTGAAAGCAAGGAGAATGCATGTAAGAGAAGGTTTGACAAAGCGTTTTTTGCCAAGCATGCAAGCATGTCAAGCCTTTTAAAGGTCATCTAAGAGTGCTTCCATTTTTTCTCCCATCCTGTCTGATTCCCTTTCTGTTCCTAACAATAGTTAAGGATCTTCCTCTAGGTAGGGTCTTTGCCTGTTTGTTCCATCCTGCTGATTTATCATAACCTAGGGATGTATCTTTCTTGACATGTCTTTAAGATTAAATTATCTTTCTTACACATGTATAACCAGAGGACAAACAATTAAATTAAAACATGGGCAAAAGACTCACAGACATTTATCCAAAGAAAATGTACTAAGAGCTAAGATGAAAAAATACTCAATGGCATTAGTCATTAGGAGATGAAAATCAAAACTGTGAAGAGCCAGCCATTCTACCTACCAGGATGGCCATAACAAATAAAAGAAAGAAAAAAAAGGAAAATAGCAAGTGTTATTGAAGATGTGGAGAAGTTGTGTACAGTGGCACAGCTGCTATGGAAAACAATTTGGCAGTTCCTTAGTAAGTTAAACATAATTACTATATGACCCAGCAGTTCTCCTGGTTATATTTCCAAAGGAATTGAAAACAGGTGTTCAAGCAAAACTTGAATGCAAACGTTCATAGCAGCATTATTTGCAATAGCCAAAAGAATGACTAGATAAAGTAAATGTTATATATCCATACAATGGAGTATTATCAGTTCTAAAAAGGGATGAAGTACTGGTACATTCTACAACATGGATGAACCTTGAAAAAGTTATATTAAGAGGAAGAAGCCAGACAAGGCTACATATTGTATGATTCCATTTATTTATATGAAGTATCCAGAAAATGCATATCCACAGAGATGGACACAGATTAATGATTACCAGGAGCTGGGGGAAGAGGGGAGTGAGAAGTGGCTACTTAATGTAGAGGATTTCTTGTTGGAGGAATGAAAATATTCTGGAACTGGATAGGTATGGTTGCACAACATTGTGAATGCACTAAATGTCACTGAATTGTACACTTTAAAGTGGCCAAATTTTTTTAACGAAATAAAATTCTAATTGCTTTAAAATGTGCCTTTTTTTTTTTTTTTTAAAGATTGGAGAGTCATTTGCTAATGACTTTTATCTCTAGGAGGAGTTAAAGAAATTGTATTTTTCTTGTAGGCATTCTTTCTATCATCAAATGCTTGGACTCTTAGCTGCTTCTCTGAGGGCAAGGTCTGTGTTTGATATCTCACATAGAAGGTTCTCTGAGGTTTTCTAAGTGTGAATGAGTGCCCATTAGTTAAAGCAACAGGGCACACGTGAGGAGAAAGTGAGACTGGGAAGCATCTTCACAGGCTTCTGTCTCCTTCCCCTTCCAGGCCTTTAACCCATTTCTCATGTGAGATTTAATCTCTTCTCTATGCGTACAAAGTCCTCTGGTTTGGTTTTTCCTTCCTTTTCCCTCCAGGTTTACTTTCGTTCCTTCCTTCCATCCTTTCTTCTTTCTCTTCCCTTTTCTTTTCTGGCAGTTCTTTTGGTGAGGCATTCCAGGAGAGAAGAGAGTTATGGATTTGGAGAAGCAGAAGTTAAGAGGAAGAGGGAGTGAGAGTATGAATTCTAGGCACTGTTAGTTAATGCTAAATGGTGCTCAGTAAAGTGTGAATTTGAAAATTCTGCAATATACATTCAAATCAGCTTATGGTAATGACAAGAAATGTATCACTATTATTTTTCCACAATCATGAGAAAATAATCTATGGAAAGCTACTTTAAAACTCTTCTAATTTTTGTAATGATTTAGTAGATATTTGGTTATGGACTTGTAAAATTAGACTTTGTAACAAATATTTTAATGTCTATGTTGACATTTAAGAAACTAAAGAAATATATCAAATCAAAACATTGTTACTAACAGTAGATTCCTTATCTTTTCAACATATCCTAATTTTTAAAATATATTCTGTTAAAATACACCTTTTGTATTTTCTCTCACATAATTTTTTATTGATTTTTAATATTTTAGCCTATGTAAATAGAATGCTTTCAGAACAGTTGCTGTAGTCACCTTAGTTGCTTTTTTTGTATACACTGTGAAGAAATAGAAACTTTATCTGATGATTGCTAAGTGCACCTCAGAGCATAGCTGTTATTTCAGGATAACACGGGACACCAGAAAGGTTAGTTGAGGTCACGCTTAGAGACTGAGGGCAAGTAAAGGAAATGAGTTTGTCAGGTGACAGTTTGGTTGCACGTGCTAACAATCTAGGAGTTCCCACAGGACAAACAGTACCTTTCACTGTAATGCACAAACATAAACTCCCATTATTTTATGAATCTGTAGGAAATACAATGCTTACATTTTATTTTATGCAGTTTCCAAATGCATGTTTCAGAGTAAAACATTTGAAATGAAGTTAAAGATGTACACCATTTCAGTTCAGTTAATGAACAAAAGCAATGGGGAAGCCTCAAAAACTCAAAATGATTTTGCAGGATGTTTTTCATCTTTTGTATTTAAAAACTGCTGAGCTTTTTTTTTTTAAATATCAGTGTCATTTTTTTATGTTTGTTTTGGTCTATTTTAACTTTTAGCTTGATTCATACTGAGTTTTATCTCTTTATGCTTGTAGCGTTTTTACAAGAAAGCAGCTGCCTTTGTGTTACGAGCGGTTGGTAAACATTCTCCCCAGCTAGCTCAGGCAATAGTTGATTGTGGAGCGCTGGACACACTGGTGATTTGCTTGGAAGATTTTGATCCTGGAGTCAAAGAGGCTGCAGCCTGGGCACTTGGCTATATTGCAAGACATAATGCAGGTAATGGCCCTTATTATAAAATAGGATTATTAAAGTTTACATTAATTAGGTAAACCTGGTTTTGCTTACTAGTAAACCATAGATAAGAGGTCTTAATGTTGTATCTATACATTATGGGAGATAAGTTTTGAATGAAGGCCAAATTGTTTGGATCACAAATTCATAAAAAAAAAAAAAAAACAAAAGCCTATACATGTCAGTCTTTATCTTAGTTAGCAAAAGAGACATTTGAAGACAGAGTGGGAAGAAGGGGGACATGGGGAGAATGAGATATTGATTGATTCAAAGACGTTAGTAAATTGGTTCTGTTACAAAATTATTAGAGTTTGTTACTCCCCAGGGGACATTGGGTCTTAACTCTCACTTATGGTAGGGTGTTCCAGGGTAGCCAAGAGCCATGTTTTATGAGTGAATAATGTTGAAAAGATGTGGGCATGGTAGCTTTCTAGAATATATTTGTATTCAGCCCAAGATTGGCAGGAAGAAGGAGAAAGAGAAGGAGCACCTTTTCTTACAAACTGAGCTCAGTGAGGCCATCAAGAAGGGACCTGGGCCTCTTGTGTGAAGGTTGTGCCGATACACTTGATTGCTAAAAAGTACACAGTGAACAAAATTGCCCCCACCACTTTACAGAAGTTGCTAAATAATATGCAAATAACACAAAAAGAGAATAACAGTTTTAAACATGTTAAAATGAAAACTTTGCTAGTAGTCAAAGAACTGCATAATAAAACGTCAGTGAAAGTAAAGCAGAAAAAAAACCAAGTGGTTAAGAGCACTGTGGCCTTAGCTAGAATCTGAGTTTGAGTCCAAGTTCCAGTCTTTAGTTGCTGTGTGACCTTGGACATAGCTTTTAAACTGTCTGAAACTTAACTTCCTCATCTGTAAGAAAGGTTGTACTACTTCCACATTTGTTGTGAGATTGATGAGATAGGCCAGTACATGGTAAATATTCAATACATTTAATATTATTAAAACTGAAGATTTGAGAGGGCACAATGATGTTTCTATTGACAAAGGCACTAGAAATTGTATGAATTTGTAAATGTAAATTCATATCATGCAAATCTAAGCCATAAAAGAGTTTATGGTTACTGTAGAAAGCCTACTTTGAGAATTCATCCTAAGGATAGAATCCCACAGAATGAAGAAGCTGCATTTATGCAAATGTTATTGTAGTGTTATTTGTAACATCAAAACCCCTCAAATATTTGGTAGAAATTTAGGGGTTAAATTATAGAAGTTTACTTAATGGAATCTCATTCAACAGTTATGAATCCTGCATGATAACATGAAAAAGTGATTATAATGTGAAAAATTAGAAAATTATATATTACAATTATGTGTACGTATGAAAGTCACTCAGTCGTGTCTGCACAGTCCATGGAATTCTCCAGGCCAGGATACTGGAGTGACTAGCCTTTCCCTTCTCCAGAGGATCTTCCCACCCCAGGAATCAAAGCCAGGTCTCCTGCCTTGCAGACAGATTCTTTACCAGCTGAGCCATAATGATATAAAAATAAAATCTTATGTGGATATAAATTACAAGTGAGTACATGTTTGTGTTACTAGGGTTATAGAATGAATATTTTAAATTCATTTTCTAGATTTTTCAATGTGCATGCATATATAAAATAATGACTACTGTTTATTGAGTAATTACTATGTGCCTGGCTCTGTGCAGTATGCATCAGGATATTATCTCATTTTGGCTGCAGATACACTTAGGGCAGGTATTACTCTCCCTGTTAAACAGAGGAAGAGAGTGGAATGTAGACGATGCCTGAAGTTACGTTAATGGTTGAGCCAAAATTGGAATCTAAATCTGTCTGACTCCAAAGCCATATGTCAACCCCGTACCATACAGTTTGACTGCGTACTTCTTGAAAGAGTATTGAAGAAGAAATTCGAAACAGAAACAGGAAGTGGCTGTCCCATAGTTATGTTTAATTTGGTTTTTAAATGATGACACTACTGGAGACAATAAAATGATGTAAAAATAAATCAAGAGAGAAAACTATTTGTCATGCTTAGAATGATTCAGAATTGGTACAATAAAATTATTTCCTTAATATCTGAATTTTGGTTTTCCAAGTAGGTTCACCTTAGGACTATTGCTTAATACATGTTGATTGAGAAAACTAAGGCAGTGTTTTAAATTAGAAGCTGGTTATCATGGGGAAACTACATGAGTATATTTAGTCTTTTTTTTTTTTTTTTAATGTCAGAGGACTTTATAGATCGTAACATGAGTATTTTAAAGGGTGATACGAAAGAACTTTGAGGACAACTGTGCAGATACTCTGTCAGGCGGGTGCCCATAGATAACCTTTCCATATCTCCCTTTTGTTGAATCTGAGGGTAAATGATTATAGTTTATAAACAGGCTCTGTCTAAGGGATTCCGTTCCAATTTCTTGCTATAATCTGGCTCCCACATGGAATTCCCAGTGTAATTTCAATATTTCACAGTCATTAGGGGCTTGGGACCCAGAAGCTCCCAGAAGGGATTACTGAATAGATTTCTCACAAGGAAAGGGAATTGTTATCTGGTAAGCAGTAAGTCATAATTCACATCCTGAATATCAGTGAAAAGAGAAGATTTACCTTCAAATGACCTGATTTCTTTCTTGATGATCTCCTAAAAATGGAATATATTGAGATGGAAGGGATTCATTCAGCGTTTTCTTCTGGGAACTAGTGGTAAATTGTTTGATTAGGTAGTTTAAGAAATATAAACCTTAGAGGAGATACAAAAGAAATGACCTTTAAGGGCAATAGAAGGAAAACGTTTTGCGTGTAGGAAACAAAAATAAAGTAAACACACAATTACTAGAAGAGGAAAGTCAGTGGGCATCATCTGATGTTTCCTTATTTGAAAAATACAATTTCTAGAAGCTACTTGTACATATAGATTTTAAGGCATTGTACAGATAACCAGAGGAAATTGGAGGCTAACCATCAGAAATGGTGGTCGTAGACTCTATCATGGAAATTTAATGAGACGATTTGCAACTCTGAGCAAATTGTCTCAGTAAATTTCCATGATAGAGTCACCAGTTACTGAACACACTTGATAATACACACCTCTTTGAAGATAAATAAACTACCTCTTTCTGTTTTGGGTTCCTTAAGAAAGGCTCAGACTGATTGTCGGTCCTCCTCTATCGTGCTACAGTCTCCCCCTCAGCAGAATTATTCTGGCTGCATATTTACCTAACTAGTGTCCAGTCTCATTATTTTCAAGCACTAGTCTTGTTTTTGGAACTACAAGGGGTGAGGCCAGAGGAACGGTGGGCTCTGCTGCCTTAGTGCTCCCACCGGAAGGGCCCAGGCCTTCCCTCCCTCCCCACTCTGCCTGGCAGCCTGGCTCTAGCCTTGCACCTGTGGGTGACACAGAAGCTCCGTGGAGACCTGGGTGGAGTGTGTGGCAGCCGTCACAGCACTAGGGGACTGAGGTGGGGGCAGTGGCCTGGTGGCAGCCTGAGGAAGAAAAAGCCATGTAGGTGTTTTGGAGGAATGCTGTTCCATGTTTGGCCTAAAAAGAAATAAATTTTAAGTGTTTGTTTAGGAGCTTTAGCTAAAAACACTGTCTCTTGTAAACTTTGTTTCCTATAAACCTTTGCTGTCTCTCAGTAAACCTTAGCAAGTTCTCAGTCCTGGCAAAGTGGAATAGGTTGGATTAAGTGTCCTAAAACATTTTAATTATTAACACAATCACCCTATTACAGATGAGGAAACTGAAATAGAGAGGTTAAAGGATTTATTCTGGTCAGACGGCAGTTTATGGCAGAGCTGTTTGGCCATTACTCAGAAGCCTTCAGAGATTCTTCCTTTTTATAATGTGAGAAAGGCAAGTGTATGAAAGCTCATCACTCTTCTTCTTAAGCTCCTTGCAGTATCTGCAAGTCTCGCCAGATACTTCTGTTCTTAATTCCCGATGACTGGTTCCACATGTGTGACTATGCTGTCTCCCAGGGACCTGATTTATCTCCTTAGGACCTAAATCAAAAGAGAGACGTCCCTCCCTGCTTGGTAGTGGTCAGGAGAGGGGATGGCTGCAGCCCCAGATGAGCAGTGCTTAGCGGGCTCAGCTGATTAGGATTCCACAGAAACAGCGAGTAGACTGTGTCTTGTTCACCAAGTAGATAATGTAAGGGAGGAATCCAGACAGAGCTGGCTAGCCTGATTCTTTTCTGTGTCATTTAGTACGATGAAACGATAAAAAGAAAAAATAATTCTAAAAATCAGAATTTTTGCATATATTCTTCTTGTGCCACTCAAGCCACCCATATATAAATACCAGTAGTCTACATTGTGTGGAACAGGCTTAGGTTGCAGTAATTAATTTAAAAAAATCTACATGTTAGTGACAAATATCTGAGATAATTAGGAATTCTGTACTGTAGGTCTTAGAGTAAGGAAGGAGGGGGAGCAGGGGACAAGAGGATGGTAATTCTGTGTTAAAAGCCTTAAAGACTTCAGTGATACCTGTAGATAATAAGTTGGTTTCTGTGCCATCTTTTTATAACTTATTTTATCTTAGAGGGGTTGAGGAACACATAAGCTTAGAGGAAAATGATGTATATGAGATTATATGTATTATATATTATACCAATTTTGATCCTAACATTTATTTCTACCAATACTTTTCTCCTTATTTAGGTGTTGGTAAAAAAAGATGAAAGTGAAAATAAATGTCTCTTCTATGTTCTTTGGACATAGGCACCAAATGTGTTAACGTAACATTTTAAAAAATTATTTATTTATTATTTACTTCATTTTTGGCTATGCTGGGTCTTTATTGTAGCACGGCTTTCCCCTAGTTGTGGAGAGCAGAAGTATTCTCTAGCTGCAGTGTGTGGGTGTTTCATTGTGGTGGTTTCTCTTGTTGTGGAGCACAAGCTTCAGCAGTTGCAGCTCCTAGACTCCAGAGCACAGGCTCAGTAGTTGTGATGCACAAGCTTAGTTGCTTGGCAGCATGTGGGATCTTCCTGTACCAGTGATTGAACTCGTGTCTCCTGCTTTGGCAAGTGGATTCTTCACCACTGAGCCAACAGGGAAGCCCTAAAATAACATTTTTAATTGTAACTTTTACTCAGTGGTTATCTAATTTGTTAGTCTTTTTTAGGGTTAGTTTGTATGCTGGTAAAAAAATGTGTGTATTTTTATTTCTTGTGATTTTTAAAGTACAGACTTTTGATTAATAAAATCTTCTAAGCTTTCTTTGCATTTTTTTGGAATTCAGAATTTGGAACAATAAAATATAATTCTGTAATCTCAGATCCCCAAGTCACTGAGAACTACAACTTTATATATAAAGCTAGCAAGCAGTTTCTTTATCTCCATCATCATCATCATTGTAATTATCAAAAAGTGTTTGAGGCATTTATGTGTACGTTACCATGTCTTTTGTTACTGTACAAGGTCAAATAAGTTGGCTAACATCTCACCTCTAAGACTTTATGATCTAAGATGGAAGAATTGATACAGTGAGCATAGAGGTCATCCAAAGAGCTGACCAAATATGGAACAAAAAGGTACAATATTATCTTAATATGAATAATATATTGGGTGATTTTACTTTGGCTCAAGTGAAAGACAAATTGTGAGTTATGTTTTTGTACTGTGGTAGAAAGGGGAATCTTTACTTTGTTTTTACAAACTTTGTTATATCCAGATAACCTCTGAACTCTGTTGGGCATAGATATAAAAGGAAAAAGTGACATTGATAGTGATAAACACACACACCTACAATCAATTAATCTTTGACAAAGGAGGCAAGAATATACAATGAGAAAAAGTCTCTTCAGCAAGTGGTGTTAGGAAAGTTGGACAGCCACATATAAATCAGTGAAGTTAGAATATACCCTCTCAGCATACACAAAAATAAACTCAAAATGGCTTAAAGACAAACATTAAGACATGACACCATGAAACTCCTAGAAGAGATCATAGGCAAACATGCTCTGATATAAATTGCACCAATGTTTTCTTCACTCAATCTCCCGAGGCAATAGAAATAAAAGCAAAAACAAACAAATGGGACCTAATCAAACTTACAAGCTTTCGCACAGCAAAGGAAACCACAGACCAAATGAAAAGACAGCTTATAGAATGGAAGAAAATATTTGCAAACAATGTGACTCACAAGGGCTTAATTTCCAAAACAAACAGCTCATGTACAACTATAACTCAACAACAACAAAAACAACCAATCAAAACATGGGCAGAAGACCTCAATGTCTTATTTCTCCGAAGAAGAAATACAAATGTCTAATAGGCACATAAAAAAAGATGCTCAATATCACTAATTTTTAGAGAAATGCAAGTCAAAATGACAATGAGGTACTACCTCACATGAGTCAGAATGGCGATTATCAAAAAGTCACAAATAACAAAATGCTTGAGAGGGTATGGAGAAGAGGGAACCCTCCTATACTGTTGGTGTGAATGTAAGTTGGTACAGCCACTATGGGAAACAGCATGGAGGTTCCTCAGAAAGCTAAAAATAGAGTTGCTGAATGATCCCGCAGTTCCCTTCCTGGACGTATATCCAGACAGAACTCTAATTCAGAATGATTCATGTACCCCTACATTCAGAGCAGCATTATTCACAATAGCCAAGACACGGAAGCAAATGTCCATTGACAGATGAATTGATAAAGAAGATGTAGTACATGTATGGAATACGACTCAGCCATCAAAATGAATGAAATGCCATTTGCAATAACATGGATGGACCTAGAGATTATTAAGTGAAGTAAGTTAGAAAAAGAAAGACAAATACCATAGGATATCACTTATATGTGAAATCTAAAATATGACACAAATGAAACTCTTAGATCATAGGCAAAACACCTGTCTATGAAATAGATAAATTTACCTATCTATGGAATAGAAATAGATTCAGGGACAAAGAGAACAGACTTATGGTTGCTAAGAGGGAGAAGGTTGGGAAAGGGATGGAGTGGGAATTTGGGGTTAGCAGATGTAAGCTAATGTATATGGAATGGATAAACAAGTGCCTGGTAATTAGGAAAACTTTAGGCATGACTGGAACAACGTTCATATGTGAATCTACTTTTTCAACTGTAAACTTTTTGGAATCTAAATACTGGAGATTGAGCATTTCCAATAAAAATTTAGCAGCTAAATTGAGACACGCTGTAAGTGCAAAATATACACTGGATATCCAAGACTTGATGTGAAGAAAAGAGTGTAAAGTATCTCATTAAAACTTTTAAATACTGATTACGTGTTGAAATTATAGTATTTTAGATATATTGTGTTAAACAATTTGATTATTTAAAACTTAGTTTACATTTATTTTTAAATTAGAGGATAACTGCTTTACATGGAGAAGGCAATGGCACCCCACTCCAGTAGTCTTGCCTGGGAAATCCCATGGATGGAGGAGCCTGGTAGGCTTCAGTCCATGGGGTCTCGAAGAGTCAGACACAACTGAGCGACTTCACTTTCACTTTTCACTTTCATGCATTGGAAAAGGAAATGGCAACCCACTCCAGTGTTCTTGCCTGGAGAATCCCAGGGATGGCAAAGCCTGGTGGGCTGCCATCTATGGGGTCGCACAGAGTCGGACATGACTGAAGTGACTTAGCAGCAGCAGCTTTACAATGTCTTATTAGTTTCTGCTGTACAACAATGTGAATCAGCTATAAGTATACTTATATGCAGGCTTCCCAGGTGTGTCAGTGGTAAATCTGCCTACCAATGCAGGAGATGCAGATTTGATCCCTGGGTCAGGAAGATCCCCTGGAAAAGGAAATATCAACCCACTCCAGTGTTCTTGCCTGGGAAATCCCATGGACAGAGAAGCCTGGTCGGCTACACTCCATGGGGTCACAGAGTTGGATAGGACTTAGCAACCATACAACAAAAACAATGCATATATCCCCTACCTCTTGAGTCTCCCTCCCATCACCCCCCATCCCACCCCGCTAGGTCATCACAGACACCAAGCTGAGCTTCCTGTGCTACACAGCAGCTTCCCACTAGCTATCTGTTTCACACACGATGGTGTATATATGTCATTGCTACACTCTTGATTAGTCCCATGCTCTCCTTCCCCCCACCCCCGCCCATGTCCACAAATCTGTTCTGTACATCTGTGTCTCTATCCCATGATTAAAATTAATCTCACCTATTTCTTTTTACTTTTTAAGTGTGGCTACTAGAAAATTTTAAATATGTGGCTCATGTTCCCATTCTGACAGTACTGACTTAGAATTCCTGTGCTGTGCTCTGTGTTTTTTCGTTAAAAGGCAATGAAGTGGTGATGCTGTGGCCTCAAAAAGTCACTTAATATGCTTAAATTAATCAGTATAGCTGAATGGTGATATGTAGTAAGTTAAGGAATATGGAACTAAATGTACTATTTGGGGAGAAATAAATAATGAGTCAACTTCAAGCAACCACTTACTAATATAAGGGCTGAAATATACTTTATAAGTGGCCAAACTATCAGACTTGCACATTGTCAGTGGGGCCCTGTATTGATAATCCCCTTTGGAAAACAGTATTGCAGTGCTTATTACCTTGACCTATATGAGATTACCTATATTTGATTGGTCTTGACTTAACAAAAACAGCAGTTTCTTGTGGCTTAATCCAAAAATACCAAGAACCTCTGAAGCAGGGCAGCTAAAGCCTGTGCTCTGGGACAACCTAGAGGGATAGGGTGGGAAGGGAGGTGGGAGGGGGCATTCAGGATTGGGGGAACACATGTATACCTATGGCCTGCTCACATAGGTACACATGTATACCTACACCTATTTGCCTGTTATGTATGGCAAAAACCATCACAATATTGTATAATAATTATCTTCCAATTAAAATAAAGAAATTAATTTTAAAAAGCCACCATTCTTCTTCTCAGGACCACCACCTCAGAGCCTCTGTCTTAAGTAAATACACACATGCATGCACACACATATGAATGTGTATGTTTGTCTAATGTGTGGAATATGTACGTATGAATATAGGACCCATGGTAGCTAGACTCCAAGAATCCCCTCAAATATCCCACATCCTGGCATTCTCACCCTGGTACAGTCCCTCCCATATCACACCAGGAATGATCTGTGTTACCACTAGACTGTAGCAGAAACAATGGTTTGCCACTTCTGAGCATGGGTGACCAGCTTTACAAGCCTTTACGATGATTCTGTTTTGGGGGTCTCTCATCACTTGCTTGGAAGGAAGCCACTGCTATGACATAAGGACCCTCAGATAGACCATGGAAAGGCCTGTGTTGTGAGGTCTTTGACAGCCAGCAAGAAATGGAGCTTTCTAGAACGATGTGAGTGAGCTTGGAAGCAGATCCTCCCCCAATTGTGCCTTCAGAGATGACTACAGCCCCCACAGACAGTGTAGTAGCAATTTCATGAGAAATTCCAAGCCTGAACCACCCAGCTAGACTGCTCATGGATTTCTGACCCACAGAAAGTGTGAGAGAGAAAATGATGCTTTAAGTCACTGAGTTTGGATCAGTTGGTATGTAGCAATGGTTAAATGGGCTTTCCTGGTGGCTCAGAGGTTAAAGCGTCTGCCTCCAATGTGGGAGACCCAGGTTCGATCCCTGGGTCAGGAAGATCCCCTGGAGAAGGAAATGGTAATCCGCTCCAGTATTCTTGGCTGGAGAATCCCATGGACAGAGGAGCCTGGCAGGCTACATAATCTTAAAGCACTGTACTTAATAATGCAAAGCCCCAAACCCACAAAACAATTAAGTGTCCCAAGTTGGGAGGATGGTTAAGTAAACTATAGCATATTTGCTCAGTGGCATATTATGCAATTATTAACACTGTTGGGGCAGCTCGTCCTCAGGAATAAAAGTGGACAGTGGAGGCCCAAGGGTAACTTCAAAGAACCACTCAGAAGGAGTCACACCAAGAACTGCTGACCAGGGAGCCCTCGTATGAAAACGTCCTGTACACTTTCTAACCATTCAGTATTTCGTTTCTGTCTCCTCTCTCTTTTGTGTGTTCTCATAGAGAATTCCACTAGGGCACAGCTGATCCTTTACTGTTTAGCCTCCTCTGTTAGCCTGAAGCTCCTAGGGGCCTGAAGCAATAACAAATGCCAATGAAGTTTGAAGGTTCAAAGTTTAATAAAATCTTTTTAAACATCTTAAAATCCATGTAAGATTGTTTTGTTTTTGCAGATTGTAGGTAGAGTGAAACTACAATTGTGGTTGCAATATTATATAAAGCAAGTGGAAATGTATTTTTTATTTGGGTGTTTTTTTGGGGGCGGGGGGCTGTGCCACATGGCATGTGGAATTTTAGTTCCCTGACCAGGGATTGAATCCACATCCCCTATGTTGGAAACAAGGAATCTTAAACTTAACCTGGATTGCCAGGGAAGCCCCTAAAGCAAGTGGAAATGAATGGGAACATTTCTAGATACAAAAAGCATATTTTGTAAAAAGCTGATTCCAAGTAATTTATTGTTTCATCCCAAGAGCCCTCCAGACCCTCTCTGTAGGTCTGGCTTCTTCCATTCAGCCTAGTCTCAGCTGTTGAGTAGTTATAACTATGAAACTGAAAGTCACTAAAATTGGGGTTTTAAAAATTGCTTTATATCTTATGCTACTTATTATCTTCCAAGGCCATACCAGTCTTTGTTTTTTCCCACCTTCTTTTTTCTCTCATCTCCACTTTTTGACTTTTCCTTTCCATATTTTGAAGCTGTTTTTTTTTTATGCTTGAGCCTTGTATAAGTGTGCCATCTTTCCAGCTGATTGTAATTTCTTACTAAGGCCCCATTAACTCCAGATCAATGGCTTATTTGACTCACTTGACTTTTTAAAGGAGCTAGAATTATTTAACCTTCAAAGCATATGTATGTATTTATGTATGGATGGATGTACGTTAACCTTTAATCTCTCAAACACTCAACCCATGTGTAAGGGTTAGATGGATGGTTCTGAAGATTGGGTGGAGAGAAATGGTATGGAAATGATGAGTAGGAAAAATGGCATTTGTGAGGGTGGGGGATAAATAAAAATCATAGATTAGATTTTTTTCATAATAATATGCAAATTCCTTCCACTTTTTCACATCCCACCTGCAATTGGAGATGTCAATTTCTCAACTCAATTATAGCTCTAGTTAACTGTTAACTACACTCTTAACTACAGGAGAATGTTGCCTCTCTCAGATGTATTGGTATAGAATAAAGGTGGTCTACTGGAGAAGGGAATGGCAAACCACTTCAGTATTCTTGCCTTGAGAACCCCATGAACAGTATGAAAAGGCAAAATGATAGGATACTGAAAGAGGAACTCCCCAGGTCAGTAGGTGCCCAATATGCTACTGGAGATCAGTGGAGAAATAACTCCAGAAAGAATGAAGGGATGGAGCCAAAGCAAAAAGAATACCCAGTTGTGGATGTGACTGGTGATAGAAGCAAGGTCCGATGCTATAAAGAGCAATATTGCATAGGAACCTGGAATGTCAGGTCCACGAATCAAGGCAAATTGGAAGTGGTCAAACAAGAGATGGCAAGAGTGAATGTCGACATTCTAGGAATCAGCGAACTGAAATGGACTGGAATGGGTGAATTTAACTCAGATGACCATTATATCTACTACTGTGGGCAGGAATCCCTCAGAAGAAATGGAGTGGCCATCATGGTCAACAAAAGAGTCTGAAATGCAGTACTTGGATGCAATTTCAAAAACGAAAGAATAATCTCTGTTCGTTTCCAAGGCAAACCATTCAATATCACAGTAATCCAAGTCTATGCCCCAACCAGTAATGCTGAAGAAGAGAAAGTTGAACGGTTCTATGAAGACCTACAAGATCTTTTAGAACTAACACCCAAAAAAGATGTCCTTTTCATTATAGGGGACTGGAATGCAAAAGTAGGAAGTCAAGAAACACCTGGAGTGACAGGCAAATTTGGCCTTGGAATACGGAATGAAGCAGGGCAAAGACTAATAGAGTTTTGCCAAGAAAATGCACTGGTCATAACAAACACCCTCTTCCAACAACACAAGAGAAGACTCTATACATGAACATCACCAGATGGTCAACACCGAAATCAGTTTGATTATATTCTTTGCAGCCAAAGATGGAGAAGCTCTATACAGTCAGCAAAAACAAGACCAGGAGCTGACTGTGGCTCAGCCCATGAACTCCTTATTGCCAAATTCAGACTTAAATTGAAGAAAGTAGAGAAAACCACTAGACCATTCAGGTATGACCTAAATCAAATCCCTTATGATTATACAGTGGAAGTGAGAAATAGATTTAAGGGCCTAGATCTGATGGATTGCCTGATGAACTATGGAATGAGGTTCGTGACATTGTAAAGGAGATGAGGATCAAAACCATCCCCATGGAAAAGAAATGCAAAAAAGCAAAATGTCTGTCTGGGGAGGCCTTACAAATAGCTGTGAAACGAAGAGAAGCAAAAAGCAAAGGAGAAAAGGAAAGATATAAACATCTGAATGCAGAGTTCCAAAGAATAGCAAGAAGAGATAAGAAAGCCTTCTTCAGCGATCAATGCAAAGAAATGGAGGAAAACAACAGAATGGGAAAGACTAGGGATCTCTTCAAGAAAATCAGAGATACCAAAGGAACATTTCATGCAAAGATGGGCTTGATAAAGGACAGAAATGGTATGGACCTAACAGAAGCAGAAGATATTAAGAAGAGATGGCAAGAATACACAGAATTGTACAAAAAAGATCTTCATGACCCAGATAATCACGATGGTGTGATTACTGACCTAGAGCCAGACATCCTAGAATGTGAAGTCAAGT
>NW_011495023.1:5916497-5917778 GCF_000754665.1 Bison bison bison
TGAAGTCAAGTGGGCCTTAGAAAGCATCACTATGAACAAAGCTAGTGGAGGTGATGGAATTCCAGTTGAGCTATTTCAAATCCTGAAAGATGATGCTGTGAAAGTGCTGCACTCAATATGCCAGCAAATTTGGAAAACTCAGCAGTGGCCACAGGACTGGAAAAGGTCAGTTTTCATTCCAATCCCTAAGAAAGGCAATGCCAAAGAATGCTCAAACTACAACACAATTGCACTCATCTTACACGCTAGTAAAGTAATGCTCAAAATTCTCCAAGCCAGGCTCAGCAGTATGTGAACCGTGAACTTCCTGATGTTCAAGCTGGTTTTAGAAAAGGCAGAGGAACCAGAGATCAAATTGCCAACATCAGCTGGATCATGGAAAAAGCAAGAGAGTTCCAGAAAAACATCTATTTCTGCTTTATTGACTATGCCAAAGCCTTTGACTGTGTGGATCTCAATAAACTGTGGAAAATTCTGAAAGAGATGGGAATACCAGAACACGTGATCTGCCTCTTGAGAAATTTGTATGCAGGTCAGGAAGCAACAGTTAGAACTGGACATGGAACAACAGACTGGTTCCAAAGAGGAAAAGGAGTTCGTCAAGGTTGTATATTGTCACCCTGCTTATTGAACTTCTATGCAGAGTACATCATGAGAAACGCTGGAGTGGAAGAAGCACAAGCTGGAATCAAGATTGCCAGGAGAAATATCAATAACCTCAGATATGCAGATGACACCACCCTTATGGCAGAAAGTGAAGAGGAACTCAAAAGCCTCTTGATGAAAGTGAAAGTGGAGAGTGAAAAAGTTGGCTTAAAGCTCAACATTCAGAAAACAAAGATCATGGCATCCGGTCCCAGCACTTCATGGGAAATAGATGGGGAAACAGTGGAAACAGTGTCAGACTTTATTTTTCTGGGCTCCAAAATCACTTCAGATGCTGACTGCAGCCATGAAATTAAAAAAGCACTTACTCCTTGGAAGGAAAGTTATGACCAACCTAGACAGCATATTCAAAAGCAGAGACATTACTTTGCCAACAAAGGTCCGTCTAGTCAAGGCTATGGTTTTTCCTGTGGTCATGTATGGATGTGAGAGTTGGACTGTGAAGAAGGCTGAGCACCGAAGAATTGATGCTTTTGAACTGTGGTGTTGGAGAAGACTCTTGAGAGTCCCTTGGACTGCAAGAAGATCCAACCAGTCCATTCTGAAGGAGATCAGCCCTGGGATTTCTTTGGAAGGAATGATGCTGAAGCTGAAACTCCATTACTTTGGCCACCT
>NW_011495023.1:5917878-5918773 GCF_000754665.1 Bison bison bison
TTACTTTGGCCACCTCATGTGAAGTGTTGACTCATTGGAAAAGACTCTGATGCTGGGAGGGATTGGGGGCAGGAGGAGAAGGGGACGACAGAGGATGAGATGGCTGGATGGCATCACTGACTCGATGGACGTGAGTCTGAGTGAACTCCGGGAGTTGGTGATGGACAGGGAGGCCTGGCGTGCTGCGATTCATGGGGTCGCAAAGAGTCGGACACGACTGAGCGACTGATCTGATCTCTGATCTGAAAGGTTTCTTGCTAGCTGGCTTCCATGTCTGCCTCCTCCTATTCATGTCCCTGTGTAATCTGCTTCCACGTTGCACCAAAGATATATAGCCGAAGTGATGGTATGTGCCTTCTGAGGTTAGATTATGAAAGACTACAGCTTTTGTCTTGGGTTCTCTCCTGTGGATCTCTCACTCTGGGGGAAGCCTCATCATGAGCAGCCTATGGAAAGACCCAGAAACAGGGAGGAACTGATGCCTTCTTCCAACATTCCCATGGCTGTGCTGGGAAAAGATGCTGTAGAGCCAGTCAAGCCTGCGATACCTGCAGCCTTAGCTAATGGCTTAATTGCAACCTCGTGAGAGCTCACTTCCGGAACCTCTAGCTGAGGTTCTCTCCCAGATTCCTGAACCTCCAGCTGAGGTTCTCTCCCAGATTCCTATATTCTTATTATAGAAACAATAAGACTATACATGTTTCCTGTTTTAAGCAGCTGAGTTTGATGTGATGTTACATAGCAGTAGGTAACAACCCATTGTAAACAGTGGATTAGACCAAAAACTAGACAAATTCTTCTACTTTGGAAGTGACATTTCTAAAGTCAAACTGGAGTATGCTGTGCTGTGCTTAGTTACTCAGTCATGTCTGACTCTTTGTGACGCCATGGATTA
>NW_011495023.1:5918873-5944489 GCF_000754665.1 Bison bison bison
CCCCATGGATTATAGCCCATCAGGTTCCTCTATTGGAGTGGGTTGCCATGCCCTCCTTCAGTGGATCTTCCCAACCCAGGGATTGAACCCAGGGCTCCTACACTGCAGTCATTCTTTACAGTCTGAGCCACCAATGGTCAGCATATAACTAACTTTGGTGATTGCAACTCTGTATTTGTTTTGACTGTGATGTCACCAAATCATGAAAAACTTGGTTGAATGGCTTGATAATGTAAGATTAACATCATAAGTTGTAGCCAAATCTTAAATCTTTTTTTAAACTGCTTTATTTCAAACAGGTTTTGAAGTAATACAGTTATGTATTTTACAGCCAGATGCAAAACCAGCCTATCTTTAAACCGATAAATAGGGCAAACTAAATGCAAAGAAATAATGATTCATAGTTTTATTTTTAATGAAGCAAATACTGTAAAACATAACTTTTTGTTGGGTTTAAAAACAATGAGTTACAAGCAGTGTTTGGAAAAATATATAAAGTTAAAAGAAATTAGAGTCCCTGAGGTATATGAGTTGCCTAATTACTTTTGAATTAGTGTGCTAAATATATATACATATTTTTTCCTTTCTTTTTTCTTTTTGGAGAACCTCTTCATTTTGAGTCCTTTTTGTGAGTTCTCATGATGGATCACTTAATTTTGCTCAAATTCTTCCCTCCTACATTGCCATTGTGAGCAGGAAAATTAGCTGAGTATCATAATATATGTTTAGATTAATCCTTTTTTTACAGGCCAGTTTTTAGGTTTTTGTCAGTCTCTTGGAATTCACCTCTGAATTTTCTTATATAACCACAATAGTGGTTCTTCCTTTATGACTCCACAACATGTCTTCAAGAATCAAAAGTAGAGAGAACTACACCTTTTTCACATCCAGAAAGTCCCCACAGCTCATTTCAGAAGGTTTAAGATTTAAGCCTAAGATTGTAAAATGACGAACATATTTTATTTGGCCTGCACTGTGTTGTTTTAGGGGGCTTCCCAGGTGGCACTAGTGGTAAAGAACCCATCTGCCAATGCAGGAGACATAAGAGAAGTGGGTTCGATCCCTGGGTCAGGAAGATCTCCTGGGGCAGGGCACAACAACCCACTCCAGTATTCTTGCCTGGAGAATCCCATGGATAGAGGAGCCTGGCGGGGTACAGTCCATGGAGATCACAAAAGAGTCAGACACAACTGAAGTGACTTAGCACGCACGCATGCATGTTGTCTTACACAGTGTTTTTTTGTTTTGTTTTTTAAAGTTTCCAAAACTTAAAAACAAAGCAATCGGATGTCTGGCATCTCTGGAAAAATCCAAGGATCTGACAGTGGTTAGGTCTGCATTCCCACGCGGCAGCGCTGGGCTGAAGAAACTGAGTAGATGGTGCTCCTTGTATCTGGTGCATATGTTTTTCCAGTTTACTGTGCTCCCCACTCAGTTATTGTTCCTCTGGCTTCACTTATTTTAGTTACTTGCCTGGGCCCTGTCTTTACCACTGCTGATCTAACCAAACCATGAGCTGTAACAGTTAAGAGGGGTTAAGGCCATGGTGGTTGTTTAGTTGTGTCCAGCTCTTTTGTGACCCCGTGGACTGTAGCCTACCAGACTCCTGCTATCCATGGGCTTTCTCAGGTAAGAATACTGGAGTGGGTTGCCATTTCCTTCTCCAGGGGATCTTCCCAACCCAAGGATTGAACCTGCAGCTCCTGCCTTGGCGGGCGAATTCTTTACCACTGAGCCACCAGAGAAGCCCTAAGGCCATAATGAGCACTATTAAAGCAAAATCACTTTTGCCTGATGCACCTGGTTTCACCTGTACCTATTATACACTGATGGACTTTCCTGTTTGTGTTGTTCCTGTCTAGTCCGCATAAAGTCATTTGTAATAGTTGATTCATCCAGCTTTAGATACTAGTAATTTTATGAATGTTGTTGATCTCAAATGTCCCCCCTTTTATCTGTGTCTCTTTTTGTTTAAAAAATTAAATCTAAAGTCATACTGAGCTTGACAAAGTTCCATGGAGATGGCTGCCTCATTTCCTTCACTCAGCAATGAGGTGTTGAGGAGGCCGAAGAGAACTAGTTATTCCTTGGCTGGAAATAGCTGACCATCAGATTTGAGGACTGTATATCAGTTGTCTACATGCATGCAATCAATGGCTTTAATTATTATTTATGAATAAGGAAGGTGCTATTGGATAGCTTTATTTCCACTGACAATTTGAAGCCTAAAAAATTGTTAAAAATGGATAACACTTAGCATTTAAAAAATGTAGTATTTTAACTGTAACAAAGGCATGAATTAAGACAAGAAGGAAAGTGTGAAAAAGCGAATAGTATTTCTAGAATATATTTGTAATTTTTCAAAGAAAAATTATGCATTCTTTCCTAATTTGTTTAAAGGAGATATGTATTCCCACCATTTTTAAGAATAAGAAACTTTCTTCCATATTGAGAAGTAAGCTAAAGTATTTATATTTATTTTTCCTTTATAATAATAATGTTAGTATAGTTAGCCCCAGCAGTAGCTATGTGTATAGTCAAAGACATGTTCATATTTCTTTTATTTTTAAAAAATAATTACATTGAAGAAAATTTGGCAAATAGAGAAGAAAATATATCACCAATAGTGCCCTATGCTATGCTATGCTACATCACTCCAGTCATGTCCGACTCTGTGTGACCCCAGAGACGGCAGCCCACCAGGCTACCCCGTCCCTGGGACTCTCCAGGCAAGAACAATGGAGTGGGTTGCCATTTCCTTCTCCAATGCATGAAAGTGAAAAGAGAAAGTGAAGTCGCTCAGTCGTGTCCGACTCCTAGCGACCCCACGGACTGCAGCCCACCAGGCTCCTCCATCCATGGGATTTTCCGGGCAAGTGTACTGGAGTGGGGAATAGTGCTATAAACCCCACTTAAATCCTATTAACATGTTGGTATAACAGAAAACCTTTTTTCTCTGATTATTTTTTTTTTGGCATAACTACTTCTAATCTTGCTGGTTACCTAACAGTATATGATTATGTCACATGTTCTTGCATAAAAGAAGATACAGTTGTTAAAAATTCACTTTTTGAAGATTCATTTAAAATTTACAAGGAGGTTAAGATATTTTCCCACACTGAAGATAAATTTCTTGGCTTGTTTTTTCCCCTGGTTAAAACTTTTATGAACGTCTGTACATATCAATCTTTGATTTCCAAAGTGTAATAATTAAACAACCCAAACTCATTTCCAAATTAGAGTTAAAATGAATTCTGTGAGATTTCTCCTATGGGGAGTAACTTTAAAAAATGTATTTATTTATGTGGTTGTGTTGAGTCTTAGTTGCTGCAAGCAGAATCTTTTAGTTGCAGCTTGTGGGATTGAGTTCCCCGACCAGGGACTGAACCCGGTCCCCTGGGTTGGGAGCACAGAGTCTTAGCTACCGGACCACCAGGGAAGTCCTCTATGGATATTAACTTGTAAGTATACTAGATTTTTTTTGAGGGTTTTGGTGTTTTGAGGGTTTTGGTTATTCCTGCCTTTTTTTTTTTTAAGAGTAGAAAAGTATAGGGAAGAAGAAAAGGGGAGATGGAAGGAAAATGGGAAGCACTGCCTGAAATTGCACCGTGTACATTTCCCCAAACACTCCACGTATTGACTCCCAGCCTCACTCTGCACTGCGGTCTGTTCACACACTCACCTTTAGCAAAGTCCACCAGGACAGAGCAATGTTTTACTCTATTTGGCTTCCCCAAGATCTAACTAACCCAGTTTCTGGCACACAGGAAGCACGTAATGAACACGAAATGACCAGAAAAGAGAGCAAAATATGTGCATACACCAAGCCTGAGAGGGCAGAATCATATCAGTATGGCTGGGGCTGTAAGTCAGACTATCAACCACACGTGGCTTAAGCCTGAGGATGTTTTTCATTTCACATGACACAAAATTCAGAGTCAGGGCCATTCCAAGGTTGGTTATGCAGCTGAACAGTGTCACGGGGGACCCAGATGTTTCTTATTTTTGTACTCAGCCATCCTCAGCATATTGGCGATTTCTCCTATTACAGTTGCAAGATGGATGTAGGAGTTCCCAGATGTCATTTGCAGGCAGATGTGCCCATGTCCAGCACAGATGAGGTGGTGTTTCCTCCTGTGTATCTCTGTTTATTACAGAGGAAAATTTCTCACAGATGCTTCCAGCTGACTTCTACCCAGGTCCCATTTGCCAGGATTGGTTCACAAGCCCATGCCCTGACTGACAAGAAGCCAACTGCGACTGGTACAGAAATACCAGAGGAAGCAATGGTACGGAAGAGAAGAAAGATACACCACAGGAAAAAAGAGCGGTAGAGGCAGGATGAAATAGTTAGCCTGTGGTTTGTGTAACATATTGGATTGGCCAAAAGGTTCATTTGGGTTTTTCCATAACATCCATAATATCCATAATATCTTATGGAAAAACCTGAATGAACATTTTGGCCAACCCAGTAGTATGGCTTGCGTTATTTAAGCCTATTATAATGTAATGTATGTATGTACTCTTACCTGTATATACATCTTGTACCCAGTATATGTATGAAGGTGGTTGAACAATATTGTTTATTAATAACTGTGTGCCATCTAAGAGCAGAGCCAGGTTTTGAAGGACCATGTAAACTGGAGAGAGAAAGTATATGAAACTCAAGTACAGCATTGATTGCTAGGCCCCATCCAGGTCCCTAGAAGCTTCATTCCTTTCAGGCAAGCCTTTCTTTGGTACCCTACTCATCCTTCCCCTCATTTAGCATTACTATTTCAGAAAGAATGGAAAGCAGCTTTAGATGGAAATGGGTAACAAGCCAGAAAAACTGGGGTTTCTTTCATAACAGAGTTCAGGGAAAGGAGGATAACAGAACTCAATTATTCAAGCAAAGAATAAAATGTATGGGAGTTACAACCATAACATTTGTTTTAAAGAACTTTTGTTTTCATTAATAGTGCTTTTAATTGTTCACTGCATATTCTTTACTCTTAGAAACAGTGTGAAAGTGAAAATACATACATAGATGAAGTAATCCTTATGCTTTCTCAAAATAAAATATTTAGCCTAGTAGAGTTGACCTTGAACAATGTGGGAGTTAGAGGTGCTGACCCTCCCTGGAGTGGAAAATCTGAGTATAATTTACAGTCAGCCCTCATATTATCACTTCCTGCATGTCTGAGATCCTGAATCCAATCAACCACTGATGGTGCAGTACCGCAGAGTTTATCATTGAAAAAGCCTGCCTACACGTGGACCCACATGGATCAAATCCAGCGTTGTTCAAGGGTCACCTGGATATATAGATTCCAGGCACCCTTGAATATGACTATATAAATTTGATGTTACCATACAACAGGGAGGTCTGGCATGCTGCAGTCCATGGGGTCACATAGAGTCAGACACAGTGGGGCGACTGAACAACAGCAACAACCATACCACACCTGTATAATTTGAATTGAATTAAATTAATATGCTAATTATTAAAGTAGAATATAAAAATTATATCTGGAAATTGCATGATATCACACCCTTATGTTTTCTTCCCTTTTCCCTTGGGAAGAAAGAATGATCACCTGCTTTACCTGCTATATTGTTGGTCTTCAGGGAATGGCAGTAGAATCTCAGAGTGGTTTCTGAGGAATGTCTTCTATTGATTTGAGGTGGATATTCCAGTCAGTTGCTGCTGTTGTCTTTTTTCTTTTTTAATTAAAAAATTATTTTTACTTTTTGGGCATACTGTGCAGCATGTGGGATCTTATTTCCCTGAACAGGGATTGAACTCATGCTCCCTGTAGTAAAAGCAGAGTCTTAACTACTGGACCACCAAGACAGTCCCCTTCCCACCTTTTTTTAAAAAACATATTCCTCTTATCTGCCTCTGGTTCTTGAGATTACATATTAACTTCCCATTGTATTTCATATTTCACACTGGATTTTTTAATTGAAACATATTTGCTAATCAGCATAATGTTAATTTTAGAAGCGTATCATTTGCGCCAGCATTGAATGAGTCTGGCACATAATAACCTTCCATTGATACTTGTTTAATGAAAGAATGAATGAATCATTTATACAATATGGGACTTCTCAGATAATTATAATAATTGAAGGAAAACAAGTGTTGGACACTAACCTTCATTTTCTAACATTATTTCCTTTTAGAAAATGTGATATTACCAGTTGTTTGAAAAATTAAAGACTCTTCTTTAAAGACTAAGTGATATGCTGAATTGATAATTTGGCTATTGACATAAATTGTCCAGGAGTGGAATTGCTGGGTCATATGATAGTTCTGTTTTTAGTTTTTTGAGTCCTCTCCATACTGTTCTCCATAGTGGCTGTACCAATTTACATTCTGCTGTGTGGTGACCTAAATGGGAAAGAAATCTAAAAAAGATTATGATATTATATATCATATACATATAGTCATATATGTATATGATTTACTTTGCTGTACAGCAGAAACTAATGCAACATTGTAAAACAACTATACTCCCAATACAAATTTTTTTAAATAACAGAAAAGATATAAATTGTCAAGCTGCTACACATCTGAGAAAATGAGAACATAATTTGAAAGGAAGAGGTTGTAGAAATGGGTGTATGTGATTCAGTAAGAGAGGCCATGAACACGAGAGTAGGATCTGTAACTATGCAGTGTATTTTATGCTTCTGAAAAGACATTTTTTACACATATATGGGTCTGCCTGTTTACCTTACATTCTCTGTAATTTAAAAACTGTGTTATTTTTTTATAGCTGTTATTCTTGGACACACAAATCAACATGTATATTTGAAAGATATTATTTCTGACATATCAAATGCTTATGATTAATTTCTTTAATGTTAAATTTTATGTATTAAATCCTGTTGTTTGGTTGTAGTTCTCATTTTTTAAAATGTTTTTGTATGTACAACAAAAATGCACCTTTTGTGTACAAAGTTTTAAAAAATCTTTTAAAATATGATAAGATGAAAGGAATTAAAAAATCGACATTATTGGCACGAGATTCATGTTAATGTTTACTCATGTAAATAGAACAAAATACTGCCTAATTAGTGTGGTTGGTAAATTTTTGGTACTTTAATTTTCTCTGTTATTGTAAACCATGCATAAAATGCTTGCCTATTGAGAAGTGCAGAATTGTCAGAGCTTAAACAGCTGACATCTGCTTACTCTCTTAAAAAAAAAAAAAAAAAAGAATAACAAGCCATTTCAGCCTAATCTACCTCAAATGTGTTCATGTAAATGGAGGTCCATCTATTGACCTGTATTCTTTTCAGCTCGCGATTGGCCCACATGGTTCATGAAACCAGGAAGGCTGATTTGAAATGCAGATGTCGAGACAGTGAAGTACACCCTCCCCTTTTCGCTTTGCTGTATCTGTCAGGGTGAAAAGTGGCTTGTACAAGGGTCAGTCACCCATACTCACTTAATTACTTTTCTTGGACCCACAGAGCTGTCACAAGCTGTGGTGGATGCGGGAGCTGTTCCTCTCTTAGTGCTCTGTATCCAGGAGCCAGAAATTGCTTTGAAAAGGATTGCTGTTTCAGCCCTCAGTGATATTGCAAAGCATTCTCCAGAGTTAGCACAGACAGTGGTGGATGCAGGAGTGATTGCTCACTTAGCCCAGATGATCCTGAACCCTGATGCTAAACTGAAGGTATTTAAAAATAAAGTTGAGAAACAAACAAACCAGGATTCTGATAATCTAAGAAAATGGAAACGATATGTGTGCAGATGGATAGTATACATTTTTAGATATTAGTAAATTATCATGCAAAACAGGTCTGGGTATATTATGTATTTGGGTCCTTTCGTATGTGGAAACAATGCTGTAAGGATTAGACAATCAAGATGTGACTGGGGAAAAGTACATGCAATGCTGAAAACTAGAAGTAACATCAGAATCAGTAATTAAAGTAAGGAATCATGTCACGATTAAACCTCAGGGTTAGAAGGGACCTAAAGGTTTTCTAGCCCACTATTATATTTATGTTTCCTATGAAAATGGTCATATTAGTCTTTTGAGCTTTCTAAAATTTAATTTTCAGTTAATAGTCACCAATTATACTTTTATATTATAATAGTTATGTTCTATAAGATTTTAAGATTGTCAATGTTAATTAGACAATGTAAAATTCTTTAAAACTGTAACAGCCACCTGCCCAAAGTTCTGCTTGATCATGTTTGTATTACATTACTGTACTTATCATAAACTAATGATTTAAGTAGTGCATAATTAAGAAATAATATTCACCCAAAGGTCATATTCTTTGACCAGCCTCAATAAGTAAATATTTAAATAGTCAATAGTGTGAACTAAGATGTTCAACTTGGAAATTAGGAAATTTAAGAAATTGAGTATTTAGGTATAAGAGTAGGAGGTGAATACTTCAAGACTCTTAGGTTATGTTAAATTTGTGTTTATTTCTTCCTCTTTATAAAGGAATTTGAATGTGATACAAAGCTGTTTAAATTACATCTGAACTCCACAGTGGACCCTGTGTAATGTTTGGGTTTGGTTTTTGTTGAACAGCGTCAGGTCCTTTCAGCTCTCAGTCAGATCGCGAAACATTCTGTGGATCTGGCAGAAATGGTGGTCGAAGCAGAGATTTTTCCAGTGGTACTTACCTGTCTGAAGGACAAAGATGAATACGTGAAGAAAAACGCTTCTACTTTAATTAGAGAGATTGCAAAACATACACCCGAGGTAAAACAAGGGGAAAAGAAATCAGCTTCGAAATACAACCACATGCTGTTAGTTTAAGTTATTAAGCAGAACATCAATTTGTTGACAGGGCCCTGGGTGGTGTCACGTGTTGTGAGGGTTTCTCACCCTTAGCACAGTGGTCGTTTTGGCCGAGATGACCCTTGTCGTGGGGGGGCTGTCTGTATACTGTAGAGTGAATGTTCAGCAGCATCTCCGGCCTCTGCCCACTAGATGCTAGCAGCGCCCCTCCCCTAAGTTGTGACAATAAAAAATGTCCCCATGTATTACCAGCTGTCTCCAAGGGGACGAAAGTGCCCCTACTTGAGAACCACTGGGTTGTAGCAATGGAATTTGAGTCTGAAATCTCAGTTTTTAATCATCAATCATTGTCTGCTTTCCACTTCTAAGTTGTAGGGCCCGTGGACCTTTGTTGTCCTGTCACTCTAGGTCATCTGGGCGTAGTGAGAGACACTGCCCCTCCAGGATGGGAGAGATCACCAACTCCCTGCTCAGCCACTCATACATGGTGGTTCCTGCTCTGGGTTCTTAGATGGGAAAAGAATAGAGACGAAGTGAACTTGGGTAGATTAATCTGCTTCATACTCACGCATTGTGTGGAGGGGGCAGGGAGCGGTTTCAGCAGTTAGCTAGTTATGAACTAGCCCTAGGTTTAGTGTTTATGTGAGGCACTTTGACATCTATTACGATAAGGATAAAAGTCATGTAAGAAAAATTGAACAGCAGAGAGGCTCACAGTGAGCATATTCTGTAATTAGAAATAGCAGGATTGTTATCCTTGTATATTTCTTTGATAAATATAATACTTTCGAATGATATTTCAGATTTTGTTGTTTAGTCCCTAAGTTGTGTCCGACTCTTTTGTGACCCCATGGACTGTAGCCTGCCAGGATCCTCTGTGCATGGTATTTCCCAGGCAAAAATACTGGAGTGGGTTGCCATTTCCTTTTTCAGGGAATTTTCCTGACCCAGGGATTGAACCTGAGTCCCCTGCCTTGGCAGGTGCATTCTTTACCACTGAACCACCATTTTTTAGGTCTGAAATTTTAAAATTTGGCAATGCTAATGTAATATTATCAGACATCCTGGAATGTGAAGTCAAGTGGGTCTTAGGAAGCATCACTACAAACAAGGCTAGTGGAGGTGATGGAATTCCAGTTGAGCTATTTCAAATCCTAAAAGATGATGCTGTGAAAGTGCTGCACTCAATATGCCAGCAAGTTTGGAAAACTCAGCAGTGGCCATAGGACTGGAAAAGGTCAGTTTTCATTCCAATCCCAAAGAAAGGCAATGCCAAAGAATGTTCAAACTACAGCACAATTGCACTCATCTCACACGCTAGTAAAGTAATGCTTAAAATTCTCCAAGCAGGCTTCAGCAATATGTGAACCGTGAACTTCCAGTTGTTCAAGCTGGAAAAGCTTAGAAAAGGCAGAGGAATCAGAGATCAAATTGCCAACATCTGCTGGATCATCGAAAAAGCAAGAGAGTTCCAGAAAAACATCTATTTCTGCTTTATTGACTATGCCAAAGCCTTTGACTGTGTGGATCACGATAAACTGTGGAAAATTCAAAGAGATGGGAATACCAGACCACCTGACCTGCCTCTTGAGAAACCTGTATGCAGGTCAAGAAGCAACAGTTAGAACTGGACATGGAACAACAGACTGGTTCCAAATAGGAAAATGAGTACGTCAAGGCTGTATATTGTCACCCTAGTTATTTAACTTCTATGCAGAGCTCATCATGAGAAACGCTGGGCTGGAGGAAGCACAAGCTGGAAACAAGATTGCCAGGAGAAATATCAATAACCTCAGATATGCAGATGACACAACCCTTATGGCAGAAAATGAAGAAGAACTAAAGAGCCTCTTGATGAAAGTGAAAGAGGAGAGTGAAAAAGTTAGCTTAAAGCTCAACATTCAATAAACTAAGGTCATGGCATCTGGTCCCATCACTTCATGGTAAATAGATGGGGAAACAGTGGCTGACTTAATTTTTCTGGTTTCCAAAATCACTTCAGATGGTGATTGCAGCCATGAAATTAAAAGACGCTTACTCCTTGGAAGGAAAGTTATGACCAACCTAGATAGCATATTGAAAAGCAGAGACATCACCTTGTCAACAAAGATCCGTCTAGTCAAAGCTATGGTTTTTCCAGTGGTTATGTATGGATATGAGAGTTGGACTATAAAGAAAGCTGAGCACCGAAGAATTGATGCCTTTGAACTGTGGTGTTGGAGAAGACTCTTGAGAGTCCCTTGGACTGCAAGGAGATCCAACCAGTCCATCCTAAAGGAGATCAGTCCTGGGTGTTCATTGGAAGAACTGATGTTAAAGCTGAAACTCCAGTACTTTGGCCACTTCATGCAAAGAGCTGACTCATTGGAAAAGACTCTGATGCTGGGAAAGATTGAGGGCAGGAGGAGAAGGGGACGACAGAGGATGAGATGGTTGGATGGCATCACTGACTCAATGGACATGGGTTTGGGTGAACTCCAGGAGTTGGTAATAGACAGGGAGGCCTGGCGTACTGTGGTTCGTGGGTCGCAAAGAGTCGGACATGACAGCGACTGAACTGAACTGAACATAATATTCAAAGGTCATCTTATACTGGACTTCCCTCGTGGTCCCGTGATTGAGAATCCCCCTTGCAATACAGGGGACACAGGTTCGTTCCCTGGTGGGGAAACCGAGATCCCACATGCTGTGGGGCCTGCATGCTGCAATGAAGACCGAGCACAGTCAACTCATACTGCTAATAATAAAACCAAAATATCCTCTACAAAATATTTTAAAAAATAATAATAAAGATCATCTCATACTTTAGGGCCGTGATAATGTAACTCTCCCTCTTTTCTCTTAGCTTTCTCAGCTGATAGTGAACGCTGGGGGAGTTGCTGCTGTGATCGACTGCATCGGGTCCTGCAAAGGGAACATAAGGCTGCCAGGCATCATGCTGCTTGGCTATGTGGCAGCTCATTCTGAGAACCTGGCAATGGCGGTCATCATTTCCAAGGTTTGCCCTTGTTTCCTTTCCCCCTGATTTTTGCAGCAAGATCCTCTAAGACAGTCCACAGATTAATATTCTCCCACAGAATGTACAATATAACTGATCAGAGACAAAGAATTACCAGCTTTTTTCCAGGCTTACTAGTAAGTTTGCCAGAGCAATGCTTAAAGTAAGGTTGACTTGGCAGGAAGTTTAAAGTTTTACCCAGTGTTTAATATTAATAAAATGTCAGCACCTCTGAGTGTTAGTATTATCTGTATCTAAGTGATGTGTATTTTGTATCTTGAAGGATTGGCTTTACAAATATGTAAAGCATACTTTGATTAAAGACAACTAACATACCCAATGGTCATTTGTATCGTCTTGTACGGATGGCTCTCTCTCCTTTAGCTTCCAGGAGCTAATTTCTCTTCTTAGATGTGGGCAATTCAGAGTGCATGGGCACATGTCGGATAGCAGTGTTTCTGTTTGCTTGCTCGAGGGATTTGGCCTTATCTCAGTTTACAACTCTGTATTAACCCACCAGATTGAGTAACTCTGGCTCATAGTAGGTGCTCAAAAAATATTTGTTGAATGAGTAAATATTGATCTCCTGAAGCATGCTTCAAAGGCTGTGTGCTCCCAGTGTCTCTGGCAGCCCTCTAGGGTGCAGGTTTCTTATCAGCATGGAAAACCCGCTGCTGTATGTTAAACAGAATTGTGGATTTTTTTTTATCCTTTGCTAATCCTCAGAATAAAAAGGAGCCTCAGATCTTTATTTTCTACCTATTCCTTGATAATACTTTACTTCACTCCCTCTTTATCCTGAGCTTTTCCTTTTGTTCTTCTATTACCAAAGCCTCTGATAGTGACTAGGGCAGTAGTGCTGCTTCCTGAAGGGTCACAGTGGGGGTATTATTGGAATTCTTGATTCTTGGTTCTTGTGTGGATTGTCAGAAAGTCCACACATAGGAAGGACGAGGAAAGAAGCCGCGATTACTTTTGCTTCCTGTGTTTCTTCCCCAGACTATCCAGGAGGTGCTCCCCCTCTTTGGTCTGGGGCTGCTGGCCTCTCACACCTGGTTATCTTTCATTTAATTGAAGATCAAGGTGGGGGCAGCAGCAGTTTGAGGCCGATCACTCAGCACTGCATTATTCTTTCTGGTTCTGGGTAGTACTGTCAGGACTGACAATACCTCCCATCTAAATAATACTTTCTAATGTTCAAAGCACCGTCATGCTTCTTGTCTCATTTGCTGTTCATAACAGCCATGGCTATTAAGTCATCGTTTTGGGGACTGTCTTCTTTTCCTCCTGCTTCTTCATTCTTGGTATGTCTCAGATGTATGGACTTTCTAGAAAGTTGCCTCATTCTGAAGATAGAAAAGATTCTGACCTTTTTTTTTTTTAATATATATGGGCTGACACACATTTTTAGTTGTAAGAAAGAAGTCAAAGAAGTAATATGGCAGGTCTCTTCTGGAAATTGGTCTTAAAAGCCAAATTTAGGGACTTCCATGGTGGTCCAGTGTTTAACACTCCTTGTTTCCAGTGCATAGGGATTTGGATTTGATCCCTGGTCAAGGAACTAGGATCCCACGTGCTGAGTGGTGTGGCCAAAAAATTAAAAAAAAAAAAAAATTTAAAAGTGGAGGGAAAAAAACTATAGATGATCATTTGGCCTTTGCTTGTGGGAGGATGACCATGTGATAGTGGCTTTTGTGGTACTGAATTTAAGGTGATAATTTAGTATCAGCATTAGATAGTTTAGTCTCAAGTTAAAAAGTTATACCCATACAGAATGAATTATAATTTGATTTGGTTATTTGACTCTTCTTTGGGTATATAAGCTGTGATGCATTTGAGGCCCTTTAGTTAATTCTCTTTTATTTAGCTACAATTGAAGTTTGAAGTACAAAATACAAGCACATGCCATCAGTGTAGTAAAAGTGCTCATCCCTTCTTTGACATTCAGTCAGATTAAATTGGGCAAAACTATTGTGTAAATGTTGACCAAAAGTAATGGAAATTTACTATTTCAGGAAAGATTTTAGTGAATATATTTCACCTAAAATTTACTTAAATAGGATTCTTGCTCATATTATTCATTTGATTTTGGGTCCATAGTAGGTATTTTGTTTTTGGATCTCTTGGTGAGAAGTTAATTTTTAAAAAGATTCTAAATTAACTTTTTTAGTTTAGAAGGAAAGCAAATGATTTTAAACTCCTGTGCATTTTTAATTTGTCACAGTGGTATCTGGCTTTGCCTAAATACTAGCCTGTGGCATCTGTTTTTTGGTTAAATGCCTCTGTTTGGGGAGCAAATGCTAGTAGAGATACTTAGTTTAGTTGGGTTGTTACAGATAATTAAGGTAAATTAGTTCTAGTCGTTTTATTGACTTGAAAAATGACGGCCCCTGTGAAGTGCTCATTTATTGAACAGTTTAAAGGAAAAAAAGGATCAAGACCGAAATGATTCTTCTAATGTCTGAGAGACATGGAAGACCCTTTAATCCTGCTCTGGGTTCGTAACTCTCGCTCTTTTGATCCACACTGCAGGGTGTGCCCCAGTTGTCCCTCTGCTTGTCAGAAGAACCAGAAGACCATATTAAGGCTGCTGCCGCCTGGGCCTTGGGACACATTGGGAGACACACTCCTGAGCACGCACGGGCCGTCGCTGTCACAAACACTCTGCCTGTCCTGCTCTCTTTGTACATGTCAACCGAGAGTTCTGAGGATCTTCAAGTGAAAGTAAGTGCTTAATTCTTCATCGTTTTAATGAAGGTTTGTTAGATTTTTAACTCATAATATGTAATTTAAAATGTTTTAATTTTTATTGTGGACAACATCTTTTTTTTTTTTTTTGTACGCTTGATTGATTGATTTTTGTCTGTGCTGGTCTTTGCTGCTGCTCTCAGACTTTGTTTAGTTGCTGTGAGCGGAGGCTAGCCTAGTTGTGGTGTGTGGGCTCTAGGGCACTTGGGCTTCAGTAATTGAAGCTGATGGGCTCACTAGTTGTGCATGGGCTTAGTTGTTCCAAGATATATGTTATCTTTCTGGACCAGGGATAGAACCTGTGTCTCCTGCACTGCAGGGCAGTTTCTTAACCACTGACTGGACCACCAGGGAAGTCCAACAATATCATTTTTCTGAGTCAAGAAATAAGTTTATCAGAAGAATTGAGGTGACTCTTTGAAAACGAATTACCCTTGTCTCTAAAAATCAATGATAAGTTTTAAAGGAAGTTCTCTAGGGTACAAAGTTTTTTGTAAAATGAATGTCTGATTGTTGCCACTTACATTTCTATTGACTTTTCTTATGGAATAGGAGTTAAATAATAGGACTTTGGAGGTGAAATTGGCCAGAGAGAACTTTAGTCCATTTTAAATTAAAAATTGAGCCTAAAAAAATTTAAAAGGAATGCCTCTCCAAAGGCATTCCTGAAGCATGAGTGACGAGTGACCTCTCCTAACTCCAAGTCTGTCTGATCTTTTAATTATGTCTTATATTTGTTCCTTGAAAGGAAAATGACCATAAGATTCCCAAAATTAAACATTTAAAAATCTTGTATTAAAAAAATGAAGATTTCTGAAAAAAATATTACTAACTACTAAAATGGTTCATTAAACACTAATATAAAGCAGGATGGGTTTTAAAAATAATCTTAGAATTTCAAAGGAAGAAAAATGTTTCCCAATATACTCCCTATTAGGAAAACATCTAACTTCTTGAAAGCAGCTCTCAGAATTAACTTGGGTTGAGGGTAATACACAGGAAAGACAATAATTCAAGATAAAATGAACAGTAAGTTAAATTGTAACTTAAATTTGAAGGAAAACAATAAAGTAACAAATAGGAAAACACATTTTACAACAACTTTAGACAGTATAATGGGACAGGAAATCTATTTGAACTGCACAGTTTGAGGGACTCTGAAAGCTATCAAGTGAGTCATTTATTTATAAATTTTATAAAAGTAAATTTATGTTGATTTGATTATGTTTACATGTTTTTTCTCTACAAACTCATTGAGGGAAGTTGATTTCTAAGATTAAGATTAAGATTTCTAAGATTTCCATTTTTATAAGACTTTCTAGATTAAAGCAATGATTTAATAGATTTCTATTACTTGTCTCTAATGTTGAGTCTATTCCTTGGCAAAGCATGGTAGATGGTAAAATTGATAATGTGCTAAGGTCTTTTCCTGTGTAACAATTCTGTGATTCTTTGACTTTCTGGTGAGAAAACACAAATCCATTTCCAGTTTTGAGTTGTCTAAATACAGATGATTTACATATGTGTAATTTTAACCTATGTATGTCTTTCTCTTTTTACGTCAAAATTCTTTAACCCATTATCATCATTGTCTTTCTTCCTCCCTCCCTCTCCCCCTTCCCTACTTCCTCCTCTTTCCTTCTCCCTCCTCCTCACTTCTCATCCTCCCCACCCTTACCTCTAGTGATCCAGGGAAATAAAAGAATACATCAGCTACAGCATGAATAATTAATAGCAGAGTAGATAGTAATTATAGTTTGAGAAACCCTTGCAAATAGTCTCTTAGGGAGCGCTATATACTATTTACATGCTACCAAGTTTATATAACTTGATTTTTGATTAACATGATGCTATATTGTATAAATATCATTGGAGTAAAAATGGTTGATTACTTTTTGAAGTCAGATAATTTTTATTGTATATTAGTTTAACAAAGGTGGTTTTGTTAAAACATTAAGGTTTACTAATAGAAGTTTCCTTCTACCTTTATTTGATACAATATTTATTTTCAGGAAATACAGTGGGTATTAAATTAAAAGTGATTTATCAATCATTATCCTGTAATCAATCTTTCCAAGGCTTTAAATCCATACAAATGTTTTCTTATTGTAGGGACTTAATCATTCTGTTGGTTTTTTTTCTTCTCCAAGGTCTCTTGGATTCTATCAGTTGTTTTAAAGGCTTTAGAGTAAAAGTCCAAACCCTTTCATTTGACACTATCTCGAAAGGGAAAAGTATCCAAGCACTTTAGGAACTGTCTAATGGTGTTTCTCATTTGTTATTCTGTAGCAGCTTTCAAATTACAAGGCCATGTTGAAGTTACTTTTGTCCCAAAGACATGTAAGCTTTTGTAAGCATTCTCTAATTGGTTCTGATCCAGGAGAGCCCAGGAGCAGCCCCTTGGAATTTCTTGCACATTTTCACATGGTCTTACTATCTGCCTGTACCTATGTAATTTCAAATGCCTTATGAAAGTGAAAAAAATATGTATCTTTTATATAATCATCTTACCCATATATACTTTGAAAATATTCAGGTAGTTGCATTTTTATTTGTTTTGATTCAGAGGTATTAGATGGAATTAGTTTGGTATTTGAATGGTTACAAAGCTATTCAAATAGTTATAAGACTATTTCTAACATAATTATTTAAATATTACATTCTTACTGTCTTGGTTGTTCCCCTTTGTTTTTAGCAGCTTTATTGAAATATAACTCATATTCCATATAATTTACCCATTTTAAACTATATAATTCAATGGTTTAGTGAAGATTCACAGGTGCTACCATCGCCACAGTCTAATTTTAGAACTTTTTATTTTCCCATTAGCTGTCACTCCATGTCCTCCCTGTCTAGCCCCAGGCAACCATTATTTTACTATCTGTCTTTGAGGATTTGCCTCTTCTGGACATTTCATTTAAACAGAACCATACAATATATGTTGCCCTTTGTGCCTGGCTTCTTTCGCTAAGTGTAAGTTTCAAGGTTCATCCATGTTGTAACATATATCAATATTTTGTTCCTTTTAATTACCAAATAATATTCATTGTATTGATATGCCACATTTTGCTTTTCTATTCACTGCTTGGACCTTGGGTTGTTTCTACTCCTTGACCATCATGAACAATGCCACTATGAACATAACTGTACAGTTTTTGTATGGATGTATGTTTTCATTTCTCTTGGGTATATACCTAGGAATAGACTTGTGAGGTCGTATGATAACTCTTTTTAACATTTTGAGGAACTGTCAAACTGTTTTCCAATGTAGTTATACCATTTTGATTCCCAGCAGCAATGTATGAGGGTTCTAATTTTCAACATCATTGCCATCTCTCGTTACTGTCTTTATTTTTAATTGTAGCCATCCTAGTGGGTATGAATTCATATCTCATTGTGGTTTTGATTTGCATTTCCCTGATGGCTAAAGATGCTGAAATTTTTTTTCTTGTGCTTACTGGCCATTTGTATATCTTCTTTGGAGAAATGTCTAATCAGACCTTCGGCCCATTTTTAAATTGGGCTATTTATGTTTTTATTATTGAGAATTTAAGGATTCTTTACATCTTATGGATACAAGTCCTTATCAGATGTATGACTTACAAATATTTTTTCCTATTTGGTGGGTTGTCTTATCATTTTATTGATAGTATTGTTTACAACAAGTCTGTAAAAAATTTTAATGAGATTCAGTTTATCTTTTTTTTGTTGTTTTTTCGCTCCTGTGCTTTTGGAGCTATATGTGAGAAGACTTTTCCTAGCACAGAGTCAAGAAGATTTACTCCTGTGTAACCCCCTCATTTAAATAACTATAGCTCTTTGGTCAGAATACTTTCAGAATAAAATTAACTTTTGAATAAAGAAGCATTTTTCATTTTAAGCAGTTTTCAAGGAAGATCATTCATTTTCAACAATGAAACAACAATGAATGATTTTTTGTTACTCCTTTCATTTTCTGTGAAAAACAAAGTGGCATCAAGTGTTTGTCTCGAATTGACAATTTTGTTTTGCTAATTACTATTCTTATGTGTATTGTTAATAGGAAAAAAGGGTAGTATTGCTAATCACTTATTGTGGTTTCTACAAGAGCTTTGATCAGTGTGGCTACAGTCAGCTTTTAGAAATGACAGAAAAATTAATGAATGTAGAATTGTAGATGCTACACTAGTTTGTAGGAAAACCAGGCTCAAACCCAAGTTGTCCTACACAGACAGTCCATGATTCCTTCCCTCACATCATCATGTAATATTATATATGTCTAAAGATAGACACTAACTACTAAATGCTGTGACATTTAGCAAAATTCATAATCTCTTATTCATTATTTTGAAGTAACACATGACTTGATTTTCTGACCCAGGTAAAGAAAAGGATTTGTTGACCCCACATAATTTCTGTACAATTTACAGAATAAAATTATAGGAACAATTTTATTTCACTCACAGCCACAAGTCACCAAATACAAGTCATATTTTCTAAAGGCTTATACATTTTAAACCCAACATATAACATGATCTTGTATGTAGAAAATCCTAAGGAATACACACACACACATTCACTAATACTAGAAGTAGTAAGAGTTCAACAGAATCACTGGGTGGAAGAGAAATATGTAAAAACCAACTGTATTTTTGTATTCTAGTAGTGAGTAATTCAAATATGAAAGTAAGAAAATAGTTTCATTTATAATAGCATCACAAGAATAAAATATTTAGGAATAAATTTAACAAAAGAAGTATAAGACTTGTACACTGAAAACTGTAAAACATTGCTGAAAAAATTAAAGAAGATCTGAATAAATGAAGAGACATTCCATGTTCACAGATCGGAAGGTTTGATATTGTTAAAATGGCAATTCAATACTGTTAAAAATGATCTATATTTTCAATACAATCCCTTTCAAAATCCCAGATGTCTTTTTTCCTCAAAAAACTTGAGAAGCTGATCCTGAGATTCATATAGAAATGCAAAGGACTTGAACTTGCCAAAACAGTCTTGAGAAAGAAAGACTTAACACTGCCCAGTTTCAAAACTTACTATAAAGCTACACAAACAAGGTGCTTACAGAAAGACTATATAGATATCAATGTAGTAATCAAATAAAAAATCTGAAATGGACCCTTTTATCGTCAACTGACTTTCCCAAAGGTGCCAATGTTAAAAGATAGTCTTGTCAGCAAATGGTACTAGGACAATTATTATATCTTCAGACAAAAATATTAATTTGGATCCTTATCTCGTACCATACACTAGAATTAACTAAAAATGAATAATACTGATAGATCTAAATGTAAGAATTAAGATTATAAAACTCTTAGAAGAAAACATAGGAGTAAGTCTTTTTAGCCTTGGAATAGGCATTGATTTCTTAAAAATGACACTTAAAGCACAAGTAATAAAAGAAAACACTGATAAATTGGATTTCATCAAAATGAAAAACTTGTATGCCCCAGAAGACATTACTGAAAAAATGAAAAGACAAGCCACAGACTGAAAAATTACTCGCAAATCATATATTCAAGCAAGGACTTGTATTCAAAGTATATAAAGAGCTCTTACAACTCAATAATAAGAAGATACATAACCTCACTAAGCAATGGGCAAAAATGAATAGACATTTCACTGACAAATGACCAATCAGCACATAGAAAGATTCTCAACATCATTAGTCACTAGAGAAACACAAATCAAAACCATAATGAGATATTACTTCACACCCACAAGAATGGCTATAATTAATAAGACAGAAAATAACAAGTGTTGGTCTTTCTATGGAGAATTGAACCTTCCTACACTACTGGTGACCCACTCCAGTATTCTTGCCTGGAGAATCCCAGGGACAGAGGAGCCTAGTGGGCTGCCGTCTATGGGGTTGCACAGAGTCAGACATGACTGAAGCAACTTAGCAGCAGCAGCAGCAGCAGCAGCAGCACACTACTGGTGAGAATGTAAAATGTTGCAGTCATGTTGAAAAAGAGTTTGGTAGTTTCTCAAAATATTAAACATAAATTTACCATTATCACCCAATAACTCTACTCTTCAGTATTTTCCCAAGTGAAAAAATTTGCATGTGAATCTTCATAGCAGCATTATTCATATTAGCCCAAAGTGGAATTAACCCAAATGTCCATCAACTGGTGAATGGATAAACAAAATGTGATAAATCCCTGTAATGGAATACTATTTGACAATGAAAGGAGTGAAGTACTAATATGTGCTATAACATGGATGAACCTCAGAAACATTATACTTAGCAAGGGAGGCCAGAACCAAAAGTTAACATATTATGATTTCATTTATATGGATGGTCCACAAAAGTAAAATTTATAGAGACAGGAAGTAGATTAGTAATTGTCTGGGATTGGTAGGATAAGTGGAGGAGGAAATATGGAATAACTATAAATGGGCGTGGGGTTTTTTGGGATGATGAAAATGTTCTAAAATTAGATTGTGGTGATGGTTGCCCAACTCTGTAAATTTACTAAAAATCCATTGAACCGTGCACTTAAAATGAGTGAATTTATGGTATGTAAATTATATCTCAATAGTGTTGTTAAATAATCTTAAGCCCAGATATTGACAAGTAAACAAAATCTTAACTAATAGACTAATATTTGTTTCATGCTGGATGATTCAACTAATTATTATTAATGATATACATCCTGATACAGAAGTTTATAGTCAAAAATCAAGTATATTTCTTGATGAAGGATAGTAAAGCTCAGCGGATTCCTACTGTCATTAGATTCTTGATGAATAACTTGACAGTCTGTCACCAACTTGGAACTGTTAGGATTGGGGTAGGGCTGTCTGGTACAGTGAATGTGATCTCCACTAGCACATTAGTAGACTTTGTCACCAACAGCTGTTAAGTTCATCATAAATCTCTTCATTTTGTTTTCAAACTCCAGATCACAAGACGTGACTTTTTGTCACACTTTCATTAATTACTTACTTTGGTATGTATTTTGCTTTGTATTTCAATAGAGTAAAAAAGCCATAAAGAATATCTTACAAAAATGCACCTATTTACCAGCTCTTGAACCATTTCTGTATGATGCTCCTCCCAATATTCTGAAGCACGTGGTTGGACAATTCAGTAAGGTAAGACATGCTCTCTTAGCCTGGAAGTGGGGAAAGAGAATTAAAACGAGGTATTAACTTGCATTGTTTTGTTGGGTCAGTGTTTTCTTCTGTAAGATGGGGGCAGGGTTTTACTATTTGATTTTACTGATCATATCGACAGGGAGGGTAATATAGGTTAATAAAATTCACACATAACTAATTCACACTTTTTTCTTCATCATGCTTCCTCACAGCCTCTGTACTGTCTTTTTTATGTTCTTGGAGAATAGAAGAGTCAACATGTGAAAACCTCATAACCCTTTGGTAGTTTTCCTGGTGACTCTTAGTCTCACTCAGCTGGAAACAACTGCAAAGATCCCCACAGTATTTTTTGTGAAATCCATGTATTTAACCGGAGATGCTTCCAGACAGTCATTTGGAATGTATTGGCTTATTTGGTAACCACTCTTTAACCAGCATGGCTGTCATGTTTCTTAGCTCACTGCAGACTCAAGATAGTAAGGTGGAAAGGTCAAGCTGCTGGATGGGGTTCAGCCAGAGGAAGTGACTCCTGACAGCTGAGGCCAAGAGAGAGTGTGTGTGCTCCCACAGCCGTGGATGGCCAGGAGGGGGACCCTAAGTCATCAAGAAGTGGTCAGGTTGTGTTCAGGTTGGATTTAGGAAAATAGGGTCTTTGAAATTAGTATCTCGGTGTGGCTGTGAGCTCAGGCTCTGGAGCTGGGTTGCCTGGGTTTCTACTAGCAGCAATACCTTTAACGACATCTTGACCTCTCTGAATCTTAGTGTAGTTATCCATAGACTGGGGCTAATAAGAGAACCTATTTTATAGGGTCATGTAAAGATTAATGAGTTGTTATATGTATAGAGTTTAGCCTAATCCCAGGCACTCAAAAAAAAAAAAAACCAAACACCCACAAAACCCCAAAAAGTTGTTTTTGAGAAATAAAACATAAAAGTGCTAAAGACTGATTTTAAAAAATTAATAAAAATGAATGGGAGCCAAATTCACTTGAAGCATCAGTTATAAGGCTGTATAAAGGAGGTACTACTGTTGTGTACTATGTTTCTACAAATAATAAACAAAAACTGTATGTTGTTAAAATGTTTAAGCTAGGCCCTACAGCTGAATAGGTCTAGTTTTAGGTATTCCTCTGAAAAATCATACTGTCTTTGAGTCATTTCTGTGATCTCCAACCTCTTGCTGCCCCTTAAGCACCACAGTCACTGTATGGTAGAAGGTTTTACGTTGCTAAAGCCCCCTCAGGATATAGCTCTGTGTATCAAACACCTGTGCTCTGTCTTCTTCCTTCTAAGAAAATAATGAGACTTCCCTGTGGTCCAGTGGCTAAGACTCTGTGCTCCCAGTGCAGGGGGCCCAGGTTTAATACGTGGTTGGGGAATTAGATCCCGTATGATGCGTCGAAGATCCCACGTGTTGCAACTAAGACCTGGCGCAGTCAAATAAATACATTAAAAAAAAAAAAGAAAATAATCAACCTTTGTTTTCTGGATGCTAAGTAAGAAAGCAACCAGTTAATTTGATCAGCTAAGAGGGAGGAAGGTGTAAGGGGACGAGTGGATCATCTATAGACAGTCATCACCTCTTGTGAGTAGCTGACATTATTTCTGAAAGTTTCATTTCATACTCTAATCTTTTAGGCTACCAGGAGTGAGATATTCTAGTTTTATTGAACTTGCTGTGAAAACGAACACTAGCCTGAACTGAGTTCAAAATAAGTCACTTTTAAAGTAAGTCAGTGGGATTTGTGGAAGTTAGCTAAGATAAACACAATACCACATACCACATACTCTTATGAATGTGCCTTTAGGAATATTTGCTTCAGGTAGAATTTTACCTTTTCCTTAATCTAAGGATCCAGAGCACTAGAAAAGAGAGAGGAAAGCAAGGCAGAAGATAAAAAGATATTAATTTAAAAGATAGGAGGTAATAAAAACTCTCCAGGCCAAACAAAATATTTAAAGCCTATCGGCATTTCTGTTTTTTAGAAACATGCACACTTAGTGTCATCTTTTATTGTCCAGTTGATGTGTATTATCATTCTAATAGCAAAATCCCTTTGTAGTTTTAGTTTTGTTAAATGCCTACATGTTAAGCATTAAGGGATAGACAAAAATAGTTAACACCAAGTTCTTTTTCAAGGAACTTTATAATTGAGCTGGGGGACTGGATGAAACAATCATAAAACACTTCAGTGTGCTAGACTTCATAATAAACTTTAAAAAATTTTATTTTTTTAATAGCTTATGGGATCTTAGTTTCCTGATCAGGGATGGAACCTGTGCCCTCTGCAGTGGAAGTGTGGAGTCTTAGTAACCCCTGGACCACCAGGGAAGTCCCTGATAGTTAAACTATTATGTGGCAAGTGCACTGAATGGGGTCTAACAGAATGCTTTGAGAGAAGAAATGTACCCAGCTCAGCCTGGGAAAGAGAGTAGGGGTGTCCCAGAGGAAGTTTCTTAAAGGAAGTTACCCCCAAGTAATGGGAGAAGTGTGTGGAGGGCAGAAGGGATTTCCAAGAGGAGGAAGCAGCATAGGCAAAGCAAAAAATGCTTCAGATGCACCCTTTGAGGTCATTGAAACACGATTTAGTGTAGAGGTTGGTATGGAAGGACTTCGGAGAGGTATTTAGGACCTGAGTCACAGAAGAGCCCCTGAGCTTGCCTTTAACTTTGGAGAGACCTTGAATGGCTATAAGCGAAGGACGGCCCCTGTAGTATATCATACCTATATGGTTGGATCTCTATTACCTTTGCTTCTGTTCATTGGCTTTATTCCATCTCCACAGCATACCAAGTTGATACATTTCCAAAAAAGCTGTATTTTTCTTGCAATCATTTGCAGATTTAGGCTCATTATGTTCCAGGTATATTAGACATAAATTCTCTTTTTCATTTCCTCATATATTATTGCTTTTCAAGAGTAAAAATCCAGCTTGGGAAAGAAAAGCTGACACTTTTATGTGCTTCACTTTTCAAGGTGCTGCCACATGATAGCAAAGCTCGACGACTTTTTGTAACAAGTGGTGGACTTAAAAAGGTGCAAGAGATAAAAGCAGAACCTGGATCTCTCCTTCAGGAATATATCAACAGCATTAACAACTGTTACCCAGAAGAAATAGTAAGGTAGGAAAAATGGACTTTGGGAAGGTCAATGTTATTCTGTTTTTCTCTTCTCAAATTGAGATTTTTATATCCACTATGTGAAAATGTGGACTTTGAAATAGCACAGACGACCAAAATATACTTCTGCTTCTCCCTCAATCTTTTTTATCCTTCAAATTAAATGATGTTCTGATTGACACATACTTTTCCAAATGAAACTGAAATGTCATTTGAGACATTTCTGTACTAATTTAATATGTGCTTTACTAAAGAGTACCCCAAAACAGAGTTCAAAGTAAATTATCAACTGTTAATAGAAAGTGTTTGATTTTCATAGTTCCCTGCATATTGTTTCTCTGCCTTGAGCTCACATTCATATCAAAGAGACTATTATTACAAATTACAAATTACTGCTATTACAGATAGAAAGGAGATGTTGATGGAATACTCAGTTCAGTTCAGTCGCTCAGTCATGTCCTACTCTTTGCGACCCCATGGACTACAGGATGCCAGGCTTCTCTGTCCATCACCAATTTCCGGAGCTTGCTCAAACTCATGTCCATCGAGTTGGTGATGCCATCCAACCATCCTCTGTCGTCCCCTTCTCCTCCTTCCTTCAATCTTTCCCAGCATCAGGGTCTTTTCCAATGAGTCAGTTCTTTGCATCAGGTGGCCAAAGTATTGGAGTTTCAGCTTCAACATCAGTCCTTCCAATGAATATTCAGGATTGATTTCCTTAGGATTGACTGGTTTTATCTCCTTGCAGTCCAAGGGACTCTCAAGAGTCTTCTCCAACACCACAGTTCAAAAGCATCAATTCTTCAGCATTCAGTTTTCTTTATGGTCCAACTCTCACATCCATACATGACTACTGGAAAAACCATAGCTTTGACTAGACGGAC
>NW_011495023.1:5944589-5952296 GCF_000754665.1 Bison bison bison
TCTGTCACTGTTTCCATTGTCTCCCCATCTATTTCCCATGAAGTGATGGGACCGGATGCCATGATCTTCATTTTTTGAATGTTGAGTTTTAAGCCAGCTTTATCACTCTCCTCTTTCACTTTCATCAAGAGGCTCTTTAGTTCCTCTTTGCCTTCTGCTATAAGGGTGGTGTCATCTGCATGTCTGAGGTTATTGATATTTCTCTCAGCAGTCTTGATTCCAGCTTGTGCTTCATCCAACCTGGCATTTCACATGATGTACTCTGCATATAAGTTAAATAAGCAAGGTGACAGTATACAGCCTTGACGTACTCCTTTCCCAATTTGGAACCAGTCCATTGTTCTATGTCTGGTTCTAACTGTTGCTTCTTGACCTGCATACAGATTTCTCAGGAGGCAAGTAAGGTGGTTTGGTATTCTCATCTGTTAATTTTCCACAGTTTGTTGTGATCCACACAGTCAAAGGCTTTGGTGTAGCCAATAAAGCAGAAGTAGATGTTTTTCTACTCAGCCATAAAAAAAGAATGCAGTATTGCTGTTTGCAGCAACATGGATGCAACTAGAGATTATCATAATAAGTGAAGTAAATCAGAAAGACAAATACTATATGATATCACTTATATGTGGAATCTAAAATATGTCACAAATGAACCTATCTATAAAACAGGAATAGACTCACATACATAGAGTACAGACTTGGGTTGCCAAGGGTGAGGAAAGACTGTAAGGTGGAATTAGCAGACATAAACTATTATATAGGATGTTTAAACAACAAGGTCCTACTGTATAGCACAGGGAAGTATATTCAATGTCCTTTGGCAAACCATAATGGAAAAGAATATAAGAAGAATGTCTATATGTGTATAACTGAGTCACTTTGCTGTATAGCAGAGATTTGCACAACACTGTAAATCAACTATATCAATAAAAGAATAGAAAGTGATATTGAATGGCAAAAAGAAAGTTACTATCTGTATCTGAAAAAAATAATATTTATGAAATGCAGGTTCTTCATAGTAATGTAGCAGGAAGCTATTTTCAAGATTAATTTTTAATTTATTTTTAAAATTGGTGTATAGTTGCTTTACAATATTGTGTTAGTTTCTGCTATACAACAGAGTGAATCAGCTGTATGTATACACATAGCCCCTCCCTCTTGAGCCTCCCTCTCACCGCCCTAGGTCATAACAAAGCACCGAGTTGAGCTCCCTGTGCTGTACAGCAACTTCCAACTGGCTGTCTCCTGTGCATACAGTAGTGTGTAGACAGTAGTCGGTGCTACTCTCAGCTCATCCCACCCTTGTCTTCCCCCACCGTGTTTCTGTGTCTGCATCTCCATTCCCGTCCTGCAAATAGGTTCATCAATGCCATTTTTCTAGATTCCATATATATGTGTTAATATTTGTTGTTCTCTCTCTGACTTACTTCACTGCATGTGACAAACTCTAGGTTCATCCACATGATGACAGATGGCCCAATTTCATTCCTTTTTATGGCTGAGTAATATTCCATTACTTATGTATACCACATCGTCTTTATCCATTCATCTGTTGATGGACATCTAGGTTGCTTCCATGTCCTGGCTATTGTAAATAGTGCTGCAGTAAACCCTGGGATGTATGTGTCTTTTGAATTATGGTATTCTCAGGGTATGCTCAGGAGTGGGATTGCTAGGTCATAAGGTAGTTCTATTTTTAGTTTTTTAAGGAACCTCTATAGAGTTTTCCATAGTGACTGTACCAATTACATTCCCACCAACAGTGTAGGAGTATTCCATTTTCTCCACACAATCTCCAGCATTTAGTAATCAATATAAAAATTATTAACGAGCTATTTGACATTTTTTAAACTCAGTTCTGGAAATCTGGTGGGCATTTTGTCACTTCCAATACATCTCAATTTAGATATTAAATTTCATTGGAAATACATGATCTGTATTTAGATTACATAAAGTTTACAGTTGAAATGCAAGTTGTTCCAAACACACTTAAATTTTTTTCCAACAACTGAGTTGAATATCATTTATTAATATTTTTAATTAAAATTTAATATAAAAGTCAGTTCCTCAGTCATATTTCTAGGGCTCGAGAGCCACCCTAGCTAGTGGCTACCATGTGAAACAGCATGATTTTTAAAGTTTTGGTTTTTCTAAATCCACGCTTTACCATTTCTATAAAAAGTATTTACCTTGTATCTAATGCATTTATAAGACCTAGGCAGGTGAGGCCTGCTTTAAAATTTGTGACTAACTCATAGAGAAACAGCTGTAACTTCCTTGGTGTAGGAATACTTGGAAGAGACTCACTGTTTAGGGGCAGTTTTTCTCAAGGGTAGGAGGCCTTTTGGGACTTCCCAAGTGCTCAGTGGGAAAGAATCTGCCTGCCAATGCAGGAAACACAAGAGATGTAGATTCAGTTCCTGGGTTGGGAAGATGCCATGGAGAAGGAAATGGCAACCCACTCCCATATTGCTGAGATAATCCCATGGACAGAGGTCCATGGCATTGCAGAGTTGGACACAAGTGAGCAACTGAGCACTCACATAAGCCTTTGGTGGAGAAATATTCTTTAATGTAGCTCTTTATGTATGCATGTATGTACATGTTTATCTGTGACTGCTTGTAAGCACACTGTTGAGAAAACACAGCTCTTCTATCCACAGTAACTTGACAAAATGTGGAAGAAATTAATGTAACATAAATCATGAGTTTTTAAGTCAAGCACGTGAGGAGAGATAAAGATAATTAACAAAGGATAAAGTAAGTCTTGAACATTAGGTTTTATCTGGAGAAAACACCTTAGGAGGTTTAATTATTCCAAGTGTTTTAGAAAATTTTAAATTACATTTGCTAGTTTTTTTTTATCCATTTATTGTATCATATATTTATTGTTGTGATCCACACAGTCAAAGACTTTGGTGTAGTCAATAAAGCAGAAGTAGATGCTTTTCTGGAATTCTCTTTTTCAATGATCCAACGGATGTGATCTCTGGTTGACCAGTTTGATCTCTGGTCCCTCTGCCTTTTCTAAATCCAGCTTGAACATCTGGAAGTTCTTGGTTCATGTACCATTGAAGCCTGGCTTGGAGAATTTTGAGCATTACTTTGCTGGCATGTGAGATGAGTGCAATTGTGCGGTAGTTTGAACATTCTTTGGCATTTCCTTTCTTTGGGATTGGAATGAGAACTGACCTTTTCCAGTCCTGTGGCCACTGCTGAGTCTTCCAAATTTGCTGGCATATTGAGTGCAGCACTTTCACAGCAGCATCTTTCAGGATTTGAAATAGCTCAACTGGAATTCCATCACCCTCACTAGCTTTGTTCGTAGTGATGCTTCCTAAGGCCCTCACTTGACTTCACATTCCAGGATATCTGGCTCCAGGTGAGTGATCACACCATTGTGGTTATCTGGGTCATTAAGATCTTTTTTGTACGGTTCTTTTGTGTATTCTTGCCACCTCTTCTTAATTATCTTCTGGTTCTAATAGGTCCATATCGTTTCTGTCCTTTATTAGGCCCATCTTTGCATGAAATGTTTGTTCCCTTGGTATCTCTAGTTTTTTTCAAGAGATCTCTAGTCTTTCCCATTCTGTTGTTTTCCTCTATTTCTTTGCATTGATCACTTACAAAGGCTTTCATGTCTCTCCTTGCTATTCTTTGGAACTCTGCATTCAGATGGTTATATCTTTCCTTTTCTCCTTTGCCTTTAGCTTGTCTTCTTTTCTCAGCTATTTGTAAGCCCTCCTCAGACAACCATTTTGCCTTTTTGCATTTCTTTTTCTTGGGGATGTTTTGATCACTGCCTCCTGTACAATGTCATGAACCTCTGTACATAGTTCTTCAGGCACTCTGTCTATCAGATCTAATCCCTTGAATCTATTTGTGACTTCCATTGTATAGTCATAAGGGATTTGATTTAGGTCATACCTGAATGGTCTAGTGGTTTTCCTTACTTTCTTCAATTTAAGTCTGAATTTGGCAATAAGGAGTTTATGATCTGAGCCACAGTCAGCTCCCAGTTTGTTTTTGCTGACTGTATAGAGCTTCTTCGTCTTTGGCTGCAAAGAATATAATCAATCTGATTTCAGTGTTGACCATCTGGTGTTGTTCATGGGTAGAGTCATCTCTCATGTTGTTGGAAGAGGGTGTTTCATATGACCAGCATGTTCTCTTGGCAAAACTCCATTAGCCTTTGCCCTGCTTCATTTTGTACTCCAAGGACAAACTTGCCTGTTACTCAAAGTGTTTCTTGACCTACTACTTTTGTATTCCAGTTTCCTATGATGAAAAGGACATCTTTTTTGGTGTTAGTTCTAGAAGCTCTTGTAGGTCATCATAGAACTGTTCAACTTCAGCTTCTTGGCATTAGTGGTTGGAGCATAGACTTGAATTACTGTGATATTGAATGGTTTGCCTTGGAAAGGAACAGAGATCATTCTGTCATTTTGGAGATTGCTCTTAAGTACTGCATTTTGGACTCTTTTGTTGACTATGAGGGCTACTTCATTTCATCTAAGGGTTTCTTGCCTGCGGTAGTAGACATAAGGGTCATCTGAATTAAATTCACCCATTCTGGTCCATTTTAGTTCACTGTTTCCTAAAACAGCCATCTCCTGTTTGACCACTTCCAATTTACCTTGATTTGTGGACCTAACTTTCCAGTTTCTATGCAGTATTGTTCCTTACAGCATCGGACTTTACTTCTACCACCAGTCACATCCACAACTGGATATTGTTTTCGCTTTGGCTCCATCTCTTCTTTCTGGAGTTACTTCACCACTCTTCTCCAGTAGCATATTGGGTACCTACGGACCTGGGGAGTTCATCTTTTTCAATGTCATATCTTTTTGCCTTTTCATACTGTTCATGGGGTTCTCAAGACAAGAATAGTGAAGTGCTTTGCCATTCCCTTCTCTAGTAGACTGTGTTTTGTCAGAACTCTGTCTATCTTGGGTGACCCTACATGGCATGGCTCATAGTTTCATTGAGTTAGACAAGGTTGTGATCCATGTGCCTCCTGAGAAATCTGTATGCAGGTCAAAGAGCAACAGTTAGAGCTGTACATAGAACAACCAACTGATTTCAAATTGGGAAAGGAGTACATCAAGGGTGTACATTGTCACCCTACTTATTTACTTATATATAGAGTACATCATGTGAAATGCTGGGCTGTATGAAGCACAAGTTGGAATCAAGACTGCTGAGAGAAATATCAATAACCTCAGACATGCAGATGACACCACCCTTATAGCAGAAGGCAAAGAGGAACTAAAGAGCCTCTTGATAAAAGTGAAAGAGGAGAGTGATAAAGCTGGCTTAAAACTCAACATTCAAAAAATGAAGATCATGGCATCCAGTCCCATCACTTCATGGGAAATAGATGGGGAGACAATGGAAACAGTGACAGACTTTATTTTCTTGGGCTCCAAAATCACTGCAGATGGTGACTGCAGCCATGAAATTAAAAGGGGTTTTCTCCTTGGAAGAAAAGCTATGACCAGCCTAGATAGTATTAAAAAGCAGAGACATCACTATGCTGACAAAGGTCCGTCTAGTCAAAGCTATGGTTTTTCCAGTAGTCATGTATGGATGTGAGAGTTGGACCATAAAGAAAACTGAACGCTGAAGAATTGATGCTTTTGAACTGTGGTGTTGGAGAAGACTCTTGAGAGTCCCTTGGACTGCAAGAAGGTGAAACCAGTCATCCATAAGGAAATCAATCTGAATATTCTTTGGAAGGACTGATGCTGAAGCTCCAATACTTTGGCTACTTTGAAAGTACCCTTTCTTTGCCATTGCACTGATACTCCTTAAATGTTTTGCTGTGTTTCTGGTACAGTCTTGTGAGCTGGTGTTCTCTTCCTTGATTGTTTCTAACCTCATACACAAAGCATTTCTATAATATAATTGGTTGGTGTAGTAGAGATTTCTTTCAGAGAATTATTTCAGATAAATATCTTCATTGAATCTTTTGTGCCTACTGTGCTAAATCTTTTCACAAAGATCTAATAGAAAATTTTCTTTTTCAGGTATTATTCCCCTGGATATTCAGAAACACTTCTGCAGAGAGTGGACAGCTATCAACCACTTACTAACTGAGCAAAGTTACATTTTTATGCTCGAATTGATAGCAAAGTATTTGTGAATGATATTTGTTAAAGCTCTTTCTAAGTATTTGAGCTAAATACATACTAATTTAGTCAATGTGAAATACTTTTGGATACTATTTTCTAAATTTATGTAACACTCTAAAAAACTAGTGGTTTGAATGTATGAGGAACTAGTCACTATCCTTTGCATAGGATCTGATGGAAAGGCAAATTTAAAAAACACAATAAAGGGTCTTCACAAATTTGTTAGTGTTCCGTTAAAGACCACACATGCACACACTTCTAACTAAATATAGACGAAAGATAGTGTTCAGAAACTCTTCATTAATTTGCCAGTTCCTCATGGGCACAGGCAAGGAAGACTGGCCTTGGAAAGTCTAGGGATATCCAAAGGAAGTAGTTGCAAGAGGACACAGATGACAAAGTGCAAGGCATTTGAAAGATGCTGATGCTGGTTACACAAATGCATTATCTGAACACATGAACTCTATGGGTAACCTGGCAGGTTTTCCTAAGAATTTAGGAAGTTTCCTCTTCCTCCTAAGTTTTCTACCTCTTATCTTACTCTTCCCTAAACTGTTCCTTACCTTTCCTGGGGCTGGACAGGGTAGAAGTCAACATTAAGCATTATACTATTGCAGACATCCCTCTCCTGTTCATTGAAAGGTTTCTTCTTAGTCTAGGCCTCCTATTGAAGCAAGCAAGTCAAGGGGGTCCTCAGTGTTCCCTTGTCCTAGTTTCACAGTCCCAAGTTTCAAAAGTCAGATTTTCAGGGATTTAAGGAAAAACTTGAAAAGGATACCATTCGACTCAGACTTTACCTGCATTTTCACAAATGGAGCTGAAAGGAAGATAAGAGGGAGTTGTGATAAAATTTTAATTAAAAAAAGCATTAGTATTAAATGCTGGGCTGGAAGAAGCACAAGCTGGAATCAAGATTGCTGGGAGAAATATAATAACCTCAGATATGCAGATGACACCACCCTTATGGCTGAAAGTGAAGAAGACTTAATGGCCTCTTGATGAAAGTGAAAGAGGAGAGTGAAAAAGTTGGCTTAAAGCTCAACATTCAGAAAACGAAGATCATGGCATCTGGTCCCATCACTTCATGGGAAATAGATGGGGAAACAGTGTCAGACTTTATTTTTGTGGGCTCCAAAATCACTGCAGATGGTGATTGGAGCCATGAAATTAAAAGATGCTTACTCCTTAGAAGGGAAGTTATGACCAACCTAGATAGCATATTGAAAAGCAGAGACATTACTTTGCCAACAAAGGTCCGTCTAGTCAAGGCTATGGTTTTTCCAGTGGTCGTATATGAATGTGAGAGTTGGACTGTGAAGAAAGCTGAGCACCAAAGAATTGATGCTTTTGAACTGTGGTGTTGGAGAAGACTCTTGAGAGTCCCTTGGACTGCAAGGAGATCCAACCAGTCCATCCTAAAGGAGACCAGTCCTGGGTGTTCATTGGAAGGACTGATGCTGAGGCTGAACCCTAATACTTTGGCCACCTCATGCGAAGAGTTGACTCATTAGAAAAGACCCTGATGCTGGAAGGGATTGGGGGCAGGAGGAGAAGGGGACAACAGAGGATGAGATGG
>NW_011495023.1:5952396-5952668 GCF_000754665.1 Bison bison bison
TGAACCCTAATACTTTGGCCACCTCATGCGAAGAGTTGACTCATTAGAAAAGACCCTGATGCTGGAAGGGATTGGGGGCAGGAGGAGAAGGGGACAACAGAGGATGAGATGGCTGGATGGCATCACTGACTCGATGGACATGAGTTTGAGTGAACTCCGGGAGTTGGTGATGGACAGGGAGGCCTGGCGTGCAGCAGTCCATGGGGATGCAAAGAGTTGGACACAACTGAGCAACTGAACTGAACTGATTGTGCTTTTTATTTTTCCTGTGT
>NW_011495023.1:5952768-5964029 GCF_000754665.1 Bison bison bison
TTCCTGTGTGATGTTTCTAACCTTGGGGAATATATGATTGGATTCAGGAGTCTTGGTTAGTTGGCATGTGTGTCTTTTTCTTTTTTTAACGGGACATTCCTGATAGTGATCTACCCTGGAGGCCTGAAGAGGAAGTAAGTGATAACCAGAGAGCCCCTTGGACATAGTTTCCAATCAGGTTAGCCTTCAGGTTTCCTAACTGGACTCTTTTTTTTTTCCCCTCTCAAACCTATCCATTTATTTTTGATATTTTCTAGATTAATCTTTGTCATCATTTTCTAATAATATGTAGCTTTGTTGTATCTTTTAAAATTTCATCAAACCCAAGATAATCCCATTTCTTTTTGCCTTGTATCAGTCTAGCAAATGTTATGGGAATGGTGAATTTCTCATTATGTATTTCTTGCTATTATAGTTTATGTTTGAAAATTTTCACTTCTTACATCATTTCATACTTACCAAATAGTTTTAAACTAAGGAAAATAAAACATTTAATGGAGTTTGAATGGGTGCTTCAAGGTAATCATATGCAATTTGGAAAACGTATGCTATGAAATGTTTCTTGGCTTAAAGCAAAATGAAGCTTTCTATATTCTTTGAAAAGTCTGTTAAGAGATTAAAAAAAAATTTTTTTTTTCTATTTATACTAGAGGGGAAATAGCATTTGTCCTCTATTCTTTGTTATTTTCACCCCTGGTTTGAATTTTGTCAATTCCAATCCTCTGGCCTTAGCAAACCCTGTCTTACTATTTCCCCTCCCTGGCCCTTGAAGTTTATTTGAAATTCAACTGTCCTTAGGATATCTCATTTAACTTAGATGAACAGCAATTTATTTTTAGGACTTTGGGAACAGAGTGGTTGAATCTTACTATTGTTTGAACTTTATTCATTCAGTCACCTGTTGCAGAAATAGGTGCATACGTATCAGTGATGCCTGGAAGGAGATTAACGTTTGGGTTCTAGTCAGGTCTGTCAATTAGTAAGACTGATAATACTTGTTCAGCTGACTCATAAGATGCTTATGAAGATAGCTTGCATTGATGCATAAAACAATTTTGTCAACTATTTCATTCTGTACAAACCAATATGTGATTTATGGACAATCTGACAGTCAATGAGTATACTTTTTGGCCAGCAATTGGGCACACCAGGCCCCACACTCTTAGATAAGTGGAGTTTATACCAGATGATTTATGATAAAGAAAAACTAAATTTCCTGCCCTCATGGAGTTTTCTAATATAAACACATTTGCCCAGACACAGGGAGTAAAATAGATAGAAGACACTGAACACCAAACAGGCATATTTCATGCAGCATGTAAAAACAAATGACAACCTCATATTTACAACAGGAGGCTGATCTGTTTTTCTAACCTTTCCTCTCAAACTATCCCCTTAAATACAGGATTAAAGATTTGCTTGTTTCTAAACTTGATTTGAGGTCCTGCTTCACATAAACTCTGATCTTAAATTCCTGGGTAAGGCCATCTCCAATTCAAGATGTCAAGTTTAGAAACTAACCTTGAAAGAATGAAGGATTTTTCTGTTGTGTTTTCAGATCTCCAACCCTTTCCTTAAATTCATAAACCCTGACCTTAAATTCCTGGGTAAGGCCAACTCCAGTCTAAGATGTCAAATTTAGAAACTGACCTTGAAAGCATGAAAGATTTGTTGTGTTTTTCAGTCATCTAACTTTGATTAAGTTAGGTGCTAGCAAATGGTGAGGTTTGCGTATACTGTGTTTTATTTTGCTACAAAATTCACTGTGTAGAAAAAGCAGATTTGTAGCTCTTCTGTTTCAGAGATTAAAAGGATTAAATGACCGTCTTAATTATAACTATTGCATTTACCCATTGGTTAAGGCACTTTGTATTTTTTTTAGAATCAAACTGGCTTTTAGTTTATTATTTTTTTAATTGTATAGTTGATTTGTGATGTTATAATAGCTTCAGGTGTACAACACAGTGATTCAATAATTCTATAGTTTATACTGCATTTAAAGTTATTATAAAATACTAGCTGTATTCCCCGTGCTGTTTAATGTATCCTTTTATACATAGTAATTTGTGCCTCTTAATTCCCTATCCCTAACTTGCCCTTCCCCCTTTCCCTCTTCCCACTGGTAACCACTGTATCTGTGTCTGTTTTATTTTATTCATTTCTGTATTTTTTTATATTCCACATACAAGTGAGATCATGCAGTATTTGTCTTTGTCTGACTTAGTTCATGTAGCATAATTCCCTCCCAAATCCATCCATGTTGTTAGGTCAACTATTAGTTTCTTTTACCTTGTTTTGTCACTGACAACTGTAAGGAGAGAAGAGGAGGAATTTGGACCATTAATTTGCAGCATGTCTTACTGACAGTTAAATACAGTGGTTTGTTCTGTTTTCTGAAGGTTATTTAATTAAATTCATGACCTAGGAAGCTTACTAGCCCCACATCTAAAATAATTGCTTCTCTGTTGGTGAGATGTAAAGCCAGGATTGATTTTCTCCTGGCTGATAGCTCTCCTTTCTGAGTCATGAATGTCATCTCCACTCTCCTCCCCACATAATTTGATCTCTGTATTTGATCACTATTTAGTATACACTTCACTAAACAGATGTCTGAGTAATTAAAATCCCACATGGGCGCACTCATCAGTGAGCTACATCTATTTAACAGTCAGCCTAGAAACTTCTCACCCTCGGCTCTTCTCTCACCCTGGTGTCATCTGTCACTGGCCTTTAGCAGGCTTTAAATATTAGAGTTCAAACCTGGCTATGTTTGTTTTCCTGTATTCATAGAATCTCTCCTTTCATTCTCAGCTTGCATTTTCCCCACAAGTCCCTGATCTCTTTCTCCTTCAACTCACCTGGAATTTATGTCCAGTTTTCTACCAGCATTCAAATTCTCATTGGATGAATCATCCTATATTTCGTTCATGCCAGCACCAGGAAAAAAAAAAAAATCAGGACCATGGATTAAGAGTGCTTTTTTTCCCCTGTGGCATAGCCAAATATTTCAGTCTGAACAATCCCCCCATTTTTTTTTTTTTTTACACTATTTGAGATCAAATCCTGGAAACCTGTTTGGTGGCTACAGGTCACTGAAGGATGTTGATGGCCAAGAATTATAGAAGGAAAGAATGTGGGTTTGGAGCAGAAAAGGGAAGCTAGGAAGGACTTACTACATGAAATTTACTCACTTTTGAGAGAGGATTTAGATAGAACTTTATTGATGAAAATGTTTATACTTAGGCTGTATTCTTATGATAAAGCTTACAATACTGATATAACACTACATACAACTTGAGGTCAATGCTGTAATTTACAGAGGTAAAGGAATTCTCTTTGCAGTTGATGATGCACATTGATTTTAGGAAAATTTTGAAATGAGTATAGAATATATATTTTCTGATACCTATCATTTGAGACTTGAACAAAATCAGATAAATGAGTGGGCAACAGTCATATGGCAAAATAATTCTTTATTTTCCTACTTTAAAATAGAATTCCAGTGCATTTAACATGGATCATTTTTATAGACATAAGTTTATCAGAACATGGGTGACTTGTGATGTTCCCTTGTATTCACGACACTGGGGAATTTTTAAGGTGATCAAAAAACAAGCAACAGGTTCAGAGGTTAATTAATACAATTTTAGTTCTATGAGAGCAAATTCTGAAAGTACTTGTATAAACCTTATTACCATGATTGTATTTTAAAACTACATGAAAATCCTATTTTGCTTGGAGCTTCTTGTTGGTTGTTTGGACGTAACTCCTAGCCTTGCTGTCTAAACTGACAAAGGCCAGGTAAATAAACAGAGACATAAATTAATAACAGGATTCTTGGACAAATAGTGACATGGACCAGGAGCTAGTATTTCAGGAAGGTAAACGAGTTCAACATGATGAGAATGCTTGTGGGCGTGATTTCTTTCACCATTTATCATCCAGCATCACTGTAGGCCTGATGGCTCCTGAACAATTTTCATTCTTCCAGTGCTCAGGGTAATCTCCCCTTGCCTGTTCCCCAGCTCCCTTCCCCTCCATGCAGCATGTGTTTCATCTATTTAAAGTTCAGGGCACTTTTTTCTCTTATCCAAGCTTTGTAAGTCTTGTTTCCCCTCCAGTCATTCCTTTCCACATGTCCATCCATGTTCTGCTGTCAGCTTTTTTCAGATCATTTTAAAAAAAAAGGAAAAGATGACTGAACTCCAGTAACCAATTTCTGGCTTTCCACTGCCTTAGTGTAAATCAGGGAGAATCTTTCCTGACCTTCTTACCATGTTGTGAGGGTCAGATGTGCTCTGTGGATACAAAAGCTTTATACATGGTTACTTGTGGCCAAGGGGCTTGGGCTCCAGCCCCACCTGCCTGACTGAGATCCAGTTTCAACCACTCCCTTGCTGTGTGAGCTTTAACAAGCTGCTTACCTTTTCTGTGCCTCAGTTTCCTAAGTGGGATATGGAAATCATAAAAGTACTTAAGTCCTGGGGTTGTTTGCTGATGGTTACATGAAACAATTCATGCGTATTATGAAGTCAGTACACGCTCAAAACAGTCCCTGTTTTTTGAGCTCCCACCAGGTGTTAGCACAAGTGCAGACATCTGTGAACTTCCTCCCAGCCTCCCCTCTTCAGTGGGGCCTCTGGGACCTGTCCTCGTTCAGGCACTGCCGAAAGCTGGGCTGTATCCCTTGGGTGTGGTCTGTGAGCTAAAGATGGGGCAGAATGTAAGAATCCTGGCTAAGCACACACCTTTGTGGATTGACAGGCCTCTGTTTCTCTAAATTGTGGTCACTGGGCAGAGCTTCTCCTCTAATGACATGTTTATGTTGATACTTTAGTTTGCTGCCTTTACGTACTTAAAGCCACAGAGATACATCTTTCCTAACCTGGCAAATGGGGATAGTAAGAATATCTACCCCTGGGTTTACAATGAGAGATGTCAAGTGAACCCCTTAGGAGGAGACAGGGAAGCACAGTATTCTAGGGTTTGCTTTTGAAAAAGAACTGGAAAAAAAAATCATCATGTAATCCAAATATCATCACTTTGTACACATGAAGTAAGGTGGAAATAGAACATATCAAAAGTAAAATCTTGCATTCTAAAAATGGGACAAATGATTCTTCCAAATGAACTCTCTTCTTCAAAGTGGTTTCCTCTGAATTCATAAGACATAACCCATAATACAAGGACACTGTTTTTGCCCCAAATGTGTTGGGATTTCTTCTTTGAAAAGGCTTTTAAGAACCCTGGTGCAAATACTAACTCTACATTTTATGACAAATATCTTTCTACTTGTCAACTTTTTATTATTTTTGACATGTTGTTGTTCAGTCACTAAGTCATGCCTGACTCTTTGTGACCCTATGGACCCCATGGGCTGCAGCACACCAGGCTCCTCTGTCCTCCATTGTCTCTCAGAGTTTGCTCAAATTCATGTTCATTTAGTGATACTATCTAACCATCTCATCCAAAAATGTCCCTCTCATTTTTGACATACAGATGTTCTAAATGTTTATGCAGATACATCTATGTATCTTCCATTATTTTGCATTTTTTCCCACTCAAAATTTCTTATTTAAGGGACTTATTTATATTTTCTTTTAATATCTCATGTTTGCCTCTTTAATCCACTTGGGATGTATTTCAGTAAATTGTATGAAGTGGGCATCCAATGGACTAAACTATTGGCCAGTTTTGAATAATCTGTGTCCTCCTCATTGGTGATGCTTCATTTATGGACATATTAAATTTTCTTTCAGGATTTTTTCTGAAACATTCATCTATTTGTCAAGCTTTTCTCAGTCGTTCAAAATCACTGTAATTACTTTGGCTTTATAATTTGCATTAACATCTGGTACAGTGAATCTCCTATTATTATTCTGTCTTTTCAAAAGTATTCTGGCTATGATTCTGTTTTTTCTTCCAAACAGCAATTTTTTTTTTTCATTAAAAAATAATCTTACTGGAATTTGGTTAAAGTCACAAATAAAGGAATAGATATATTTACCTAGAAGCATATCAGATTTCTCAATCTATTTACATCTTTTGCTTTCATGCTTGTTTCTTTCTTTCTTTGCATCAATCCCTTCCAGGTGTTGCCAACATACTTATATGTTAATAGAATCTTTTAAAAATATATATTTCCCAACAGGTTATTACTGGATCTGGAAAGGTTACTGGTCTTTAATAGTCATTTAAAATAGCTTTTTAATCATGTCTCTTGAGTTTTCTAGGCAAAACATCTGCAAATAAAGGTAAATTTTCTTCTGCCTTCAATATTTTACCTGTTATTTGTTTCTTGTCAGTATTATTTCAGCATAATTTTAAAGGATAGAGTTGATAGTGAGCATCTTTATACCTGATTTTAAGGAGAATGCCTCTCCTGTCATATCACTGGATATGGAAATTTAAAAAAACACCCCAAAGAAGATTGAATTGTAAAAAGAACTCTCATTGCCTATTACCTAGCTTCAACAATTATCAGTATTTTGGCAAACATTTAAGATTATAAATTAATCCAGACTTTTTAGATGCTAATTTGGAAATATCTATTCAGAAATGGATCCAGCAATTACATTGCTAGGCATAAATCCTAGTACACCAGTAGCAATAGGCAAAGATACACAAGGATGCTAATGTAACTGTATAGAATTGCAGAAAACTAGAAAATATTTCCCAATAGGTGAATAAAAAATAATGGCACATTCATATATTTAAACTGTTCTATTATTCATGTATATTCAAATAATAAACTATGAAAAATTTTGCACACCTATGTGCTGATATGGGAGGATGTCCAAGATACCGTATACAATGAAAAAATCAAGTGCTGAATAATCTGCATAGTATTCTATTAATATTTTTTTTGAAAAAGCAGTAGTCACATACTTAAAAAACTTTTTTTTTTTTTGGCTATCTTGTGCAGCATGTGGGATCTTAGTTCCCTAACCAGGGATCAAACTCGCTTCCCCTGTATTGAAAGCTCGGAGTCTTAACCACTGGACCAGCAGGGAAGTCTTAGTCATATTCTTTTATGTGCATGGGAAATTTCTGCAAAGATATGTAAGAAACAGTTAATGGAGGTTATGTCTGAGAAGAACAAGGAGTGATGATGGGAGGCTGAGGAATTACTATACAGTTTCTCCTCTTCCTTACAGTTTGACTGTGACTGTCCTACCATTAGCATTATTATTTTTATGTTTAGTCCCTAAGTTGCGGCTGACTTTTTTGCTACCCCATGGACTAGCCTGCCAGGTTCCTCTGTCCATGAAATATTCCAGGCAAGAATACTGGAGTTGGTTGCCATTTCCTTCTCCAGGGGATCTTCCAAACCCAGGGATTGAACCTGCATCTCCTGCATTGGCAGGCGGGTTCTTTACCACTGAGCCACCTGAGAAGCCCCATTATTTTTATAAAACCTTATTAAAGATACGATGTTGGCTATTGGTTTAATATTTACTGAGATTTTTAAAAATTTAGTTGTTTTAATGAGGTGTAGGTGTTAGATTTTTATCATCTATTGAGATAAGGTTTTGTCTTGTATGGCCTAAATGTATGATTTGTTATTTCAAATATTTTCCTATTATTAAAATATTCTGGCATTTCTAGGATAAAATCTTCCTGATCTTATTAAAAATTACTTGTTTCATTGAAAATAACTTGCTGATATTTCTGGGGGGAATTCTGGCATTTGATTTCTTATGTGAGTTTATATTTTTGACTATTCTTTTTGTACTCTTGATAGGTTTTATAGTTATATTTGCTTCATAAAATGAATTACATTTTTATATATTTATATATTCAGAAAGGGAATTATATCTTTCAAAATTTGCAAGAATTTGCTTATAAAATCTCTAAGATGAGCCTTTTTTGACTTCTCTGGTTTTGATCTACTTAGTTTTTCTAACTTATTGATAAAATTTGGGTGACATATATTTTTTCTGAAAAAAAAAAAGTATTGGAATATAGCTAACTATATACATAGCATTCTCAGATAATTAAAAAAAAACCTCAAACTTCTCTGTATCTATTGTCTCCTTTCCCCTTTATAATTTTATTTATATTTTCTTTCTTTATTTAGAGTTGCCAGATATTTCTCTACTTTCTTCCTATTTTTTCCAAATATTTACTTTTGGAATTGATCAATAATTGTGGCTTGTTTTCTCATTCATTAATTTCTGCTTCAATCGTTCCTTAATTCTTTTCTCAGAGTTTAATTTTTAAAAAAGTATTACTTCATTTATTTTTATTATTTCACATTCATTGTTCTCCTGCTAATCAATGTTCCTAAACTTGGTCTGGTTTCAAATGACTGTGGGGTATTTCTAAAAATTAAATACACTCTCAAAAGAGAAAGATTTGCTATTCCTGATGATGTCGTTTAAAAGAATGTGATTCAGTGTCTTATAGAACTCTAAAGAATTCTAAAAATGTTTAGTGACAAGTGCAGCAAGCTTATGACCTATTCTGAGAGGGCCAAGATCTATAAAACCTATACATTTGCTAGAATGTCTGCCTTCATGTACTTGAAAAGAATCAAGGGCTAGGAGTTAAAGGAAAGTCTCACATTTGCCTAATGGGATGCCCTCTAATATCACGTCTATAAGTCAAGATATTTCAAAATGCTTTTTCTTTATGTGAAAATGCATTTAAATACATTTTGAACACAGCCTGGCTTCATGATTGCTTGTGATTGAAATTAACCCTAGATAAAACATTGTTCAAAGGCAAAGATGAAAAATTGTTCATTTGATAGGATGACAAAGTTTTCCCTGCAAAAATCAATGATGCAGATAAGAGAGAACATGTTTTTAAAAATAATTTTTACATGCTATGAAACACCGGATTATACACAATAAAAATGTCTTTAGTAAAAAAAAAAAAATTGCTGATAGTAAGGTAGATTTGCAGGTGTGACCTTTGCCAACATATGTAGATTATCATCAGATCCACATGTTTGTAGAATTATGTAACAGTGTTTAAGTGGCCAGGAAAGGGAGGATTTTGTGGTCAAGAAAGTGGAAATGTTCTATTTAACATATGACCCTGGCCAGTCTCATCTCAAATTACTGTTGCTCAAGTTACAGATGGTTAGCAAGCCAAGTGGGAGGGAAGAGAAAGGGCTGACAAACCTACAGTTAACAGGAGGCCACAAAGCCAGTGGCTGTTATCATTAAAAATACAAACTTACTCAAGTCTTCCATATTTAAAGTAGCAAAGAAAAAAACTGTCTTGCACTGCATTCTGGACCAGAAGACGTTGCTATAAATGGGTTTAACATATCCTTCCCTAATAATTAGGTTTTAGGAAAGATAGAACATAGTTTTATGAATGAACTGAAAAAACATATAATTAGACCACCCTTCCCAGCTGACAGCTTTATGATCATGATTGAAAAGCAGTTTTTTCCTTTTGCACTTATTTGCATCTCAGGTTTTTTAAGCTTCCAAATGTTTAAAACATACAAGTGCCTGTGCTCTAGGAATTTACTCTTGAGAGAAAACACCATTAAGTGGAAAAAAAATTTTATCTCTACTAACACAAAAGCAAGTATACATAAATTTATGTATTTAGTATTGGTTTCAACCGATTACCTTGTAAAGCAGTTCAGGGCTAACAGAGTACATCAGAGTCAAAAATAATCCTAATGTTGTTTGCTATTATGGCTGTGAAAATTTTAGTCAAGTACAGAGTGAAAGCCCAAAGGATGCTAAAGGATTATCTAGAAAGCAGAGCCTCAAGCCAAGTTTAAGTGCTAAGATTTTATTAGGAGGTACGACCCCTGGGCTGCAAGGGTGAGGGGAAAGGCAATGAAAAGCAATGCTTCGCTAAGCTGAAAACAACTTGAGGAGAAAGTACAGCTTCCAGACAGCCACACTGGGACCTGCTGCCTATGGAGAAAACAGGAGAGGTACTTATTTCTTGCTCTCTGCCCTCTGTTGTAAGTTTGTCTCACAGGGCTCCAACGCCGCACTTTTCTGGGTATGTCCCTGACCCTCCAGGCTATTGGCAGAGACAAGAATAGGCTGAACCTCTGTTTTTCACCCGAGTCTGGGACTGGTGGGAGGAGCCAGGGCCCCTCTGCACTAAGCTAGAGGCTAAGATGAGAGACGGGGTGCAACTGAGCAGACCGGGGAGGTGCACAAGCTGGGTCTGGCACAGCGCATCCTTCTAGGACCTGAGCTATTTATTCCTAGTGCTGGTGTTCACTGATTCTTAGGGGAGGAGGAGCCACTCAATTCAGAGATCGCACAGATAGCGCATCGATTGTGTAAATGTAATTATCTTCTATCAAACTGTCTCAAGTTCCTCACTACGCTTACCCATTGCTTTAACTCTTCCCCTCCCAAGAGTTTTTAAGGTGTAATTTGAATCGGATTCTTTACCGTCTGAGCTACTAGGGAAGCCCAAGAATACTGGAGTGGGTAGCCTATCCCTCCTCCAGGACATCTTCCCGACCCCAAAATCGAACGGGGGTCTCCTGAATCGCAGGCGGATTCTTTACCAGCTGAGCTACCAGGGAAGCCCAATTTGAATATTAAAAAATCCACCCATTTGAAGACTACAAAGCCTTAGATTTTGGCAACTGCACACATCCTGTAACATCCAGTCTATCAAGGCGTGGAATCGTGCCATCGCCCCCAAAGTTCCCTCCTGCTCCCCTGCCTCCCATCCTCTCGCCTCTTTCATCCCTCCCCAGGCAACGGCTTTCCCCACCAGTTTTGCTTCTTCTAGAATTTCAGATAAACGCAATCGGACAGACTAAGGTCTTTTGGGTTTACCCCCCTACCCCCACCTGTACCAAGCAATTATTATTATTATTTTTTTAGATCCATCCTTGTTGCTGCCCGTATTGATAACTGGGTGCATTTTTACGCTTCGCTGTTTTGGAGAACTTCCTCTCTGTGCTAAACGTCCGGCACTTTACCTGCATTCGCCGTTTGGAACCCTCACAACTACCCTGCTTTACAGCAGAGTAACCCGAGGCTAGGGGCGCCCGGCTGGGGAGCCCGGGGAGGAGGCGCGGGGTAGACACCGGCTAGTCAGATTATTACGCTTGCCCCGGTCGGGAGCCCGATCTGCGGCACCTGCGGCTGGAGAGGGGAACGGTGGGTCTGGCCGTATACAGCCGCGGACCAGACCAACGCCCCGGGACGGAGGCCTTGCCGGGCCGCCCGCGAGGCCGGAGCCATGGAGGGTACTCCATCCTACCGTAGTCGGGCCGCCGGCCTCCAGAGCTGCCTGCTCTGGCTACGAGTAGA
>NW_011495023.1:5964152-6024042 GCF_000754665.1 Bison bison bison
CGCGCCGTTTCCCTCCGCGCGGACGGCGCTACTTCCCGAGGGGCCCGAGGACCCCAGTCGTGGGTAAGGGGAGCGTGCAATTGGCTGCGGCGGCGTTGTCGCTGCAGAGGAACTAGCGAGAAGAGTGGTGCCAAGTCGCTTTCACCTCCTCCGCGGCCGCCTCTTTACGGTAGTCCGCGGAGGCCTGATTTGATGGACCCGGTGGAAACAAAGATGCCGGTGCTGTGCCCTCCGGCTAGGCGCGGCCTGGTCGCAGTTATTGTGGGGCTGCCTGACGGGAAGCAGCGGCTCTATTTTTCTTCTGCCGAACTTGGTGCTTCATGGCTGCGGAGGGACTGACGAGGAGCCTTTGTCTGCGGGAGAATAGCTGTGGCGAAGTGGCTCTTCCTGAATGGCCACCGGTCCGCTCTCCGCGGGCTTCGCTGGCGATTTTTTCCGTGTCATTTAAACCCGGGAAAATCTGCTTTTCCTCTTCTGACATTTTCATTCTATTTGGAGTCTTGGCTGAGTCGTAGACGGCTACCCTCTATCTCCTTTAGCGAATCCGAAATTTGAGGGGCCGAGTTCTCTTCGGACCTTAGCACATCTTTTCCTCCCTCAGAAAGTTGAATTGGAAAACCGTGAAGGTGGGCGAGGCTCACACAGACTCAGCCCTGAAATTTGTTCTGCTGAGTCCACGCTGATGCCTCAGACGCAGGCATGAGGAGGGGGTTTAAAGTTATTTGGGGACCCCATTATTCTATGACTTCTTAGTGGATATCCAGAGAAACTGCCCGATCAGAGAAGGTGGAGGCTGTCAAACCTCAGAAAGGGGTTTCCAGTCCGCTGCGAAGGCGTCTGTTGTTTGGTTACACGACCACCTCGGTGACAAAAGAGGGGAGGAGGGTGTTTTTTGAGAGCACTGCTGATCTCCTGTTCCCTTCGTAGCATTTCTTACTACCTGCTAGATGTTGCATATTTTATATATTTATTGTTTGACTTCTCTTCCCCGACTTGATCTAACCCTGGGTGAGCAGGGGGTTTGTTCACTGTAGTTGCCTGGAGCCTAGCACAGTGCCTGGTGAAGTACTGGGGGCTTCGTAAATATTTACTGACTCAGTGAATGAAAAACACATGGCAAATTCTTTAAAGGAATCGTGAGAGAAGCACAAAACCGAGAGAAGCACAAAGCCGAAAGCCATGTGACACCGGGAAATTGATCTCAAATCCGCTCTTTTGATTTCAGAGCAGTGATTGGTAAGGAATGGCCAAGAGACAGTGATACTCCACATTTTGTAAAGGAAAATAGTGAAAAGAATGAGCTTTACGTATAGGGTGCTCTCCACTAATCACTAATCACTCTAGGGATTAATTCTCTGAGGTGAACCCACCAAAAATCTTTGAAGAAAATTGAAACCCTTTTTCAATAGTCCTATGTGCCTCTCAGACACGTGCTCAACCCCATCTGAGGATTTAGGCGGCTTGTCTGATGAGCAAGACATGGGTCTTTGGGACATTCAGAACACAAGACGGACACCAATGCGTCACAGAAATACTTTGCTGTGCTGGACCCTTTGTATCATGTATCATGTTTGAGACACATCTAGGGAGTGTTTCACATGAAAATTAGTTTGCTAAATTCTACCTGAAAGCTCTTTCATAAAGGACCCCAGGGGATGCTGATTCATAAATGATGGATTAATTTTGAAGGAAGTGAAAGTGGGGTGCTTTGAGAGTGAACAGCCAGCTTCTCTAAAGAATTACCCTTGTAACACCTCCATTTCTTTGAAACTTTTGGTTAGGAAACAGCCACACTTTGGCCAGGAAAGTTTATAATACCTGTCAAAGGTTGAAAAGTCTTTCACAAAAAATAAGTTTAAGATTTCATATATTAATTTCTCAACCAATCAGTAATCATCTCATTCTGGTATGCAGAACTGGAGGTATCATGTAAGATCATGCAACAAATATACTGTATTTATGACATTATTCCTTGTTCTAGGTGTTGCAGATAAAGCAGTGAAAAAAAAATTCCTCTATTTTATATTGTTCTACTTCCAGACCCCTTCCATCTTTTCACTACCTGTTTTTTTCTTATTTTCACCGTTCATCTGCCATCTACTTTACCATATTTCTTTGTTCTGCCCCTCACTTCATCCAAAATATGAACATACAAAAATACATGATGAAATCCATTTAAAAAATCAAGTCCTTTTAAAAACATAGCTTTTTACCAAAAAGAATCCATTTCTAAAATGTTCGTTTATGGCTATAATTTTTTCAAGTTTAAAAATGATTTTGCTGTTTCCTTCATTTCACTGTTGTATAAGTGAAGATAATTACTGTTCAGTCAGCTTTCACCCTTCCATGAGAATGTTTCCTTCACCCAGACTTTGCCTAACGATACCAATCTTACAAGAAAACACAATGAAATATTTTGTGGAGAATAGGATGCATGTGTGCTCAGTCATGTCTGACTCTTTGGACTGTAGCCCTCCAGGCTCCTCTGTCCATGGGATTCTCCAGGCAAGAATACTTCAGTGAATTGCTGTTCTAGGAGTTGCTGTTCAAACCTGTATCCCTGTATCTCCTGCCTCCTGCATTGGCAGGCATATTCTTTACCACTATGCCACTGTACCAATATTAAATTTTTTAAAGTAGAGGTGTTCCTTTTCCAGATTTTTAAAAAAGGAATAAACTGAATGTTGGCTTAGAGATTCGGAAGAGAAATGTACAACAAGATTCTAGTGCACAGCACAGTAGCAGAAGGAATTTTCTTAGTTGTACTACCTAGTCTTTCACCATTTTCCTCTAAATTTTTTCCCTTTCATTCAGTCCAAAATTGCTCACTGGCCCAAATGTTCCCTGAAGGTTATGGCTTAACTACAGTACTTCCCTTTCCCCATTTAAATATGTTACATTTCAAACTTGCTTACACATTCTTCTGAACAATCCCTATATTCCTGCTAATTCCCTTCAGCCTGAACTGAGGAAGCAGACAGCCTCTTTGTCCGCCCTCCCCTCCCCTCCTCCAGCCCTACTCCCAACCCCCAATTGCTCAAACCTAGGGGTTAGAGCTGAATTACCCAACATGCTAGTGATTCTCAACCTTGGTTGGCATATTAGAATCACCTGGGAGACTTTTAAAAAAAATACTGATTTCATGGGCCTACCCCTGACCAATGAATGACCTTAGAATCTGTGGATTTAGAGTTCCAGCATTGGTATTTTATTAAAGCTCTCAGGAGATTCTAATGAAGGGTAGTTTGAGAAACAGTGCAGTGGGCAGCTCAAGTATCTGTTTAGGGCAATGATTCTCAAACTTCAGTGCTTCAGAATCCCTGAAAGGGCTTGTTAAAACACAGATTGCTAGGTTCTAGCAATCAGAGGTTCTGATTCAGTAAATTAGGGGTGGGGCCAGAGAATTAGTATTTCTGACAAGTTCTCAGAGGATGGTGCTGCTGCTGGTTTAGGATTACACTTTGGGAACCACTGTCTTAGGACACCTGGATAAATGGACACCAAGAAAAAAAAGAGGGGCGGGGGTGGGCGGGGAACCCAGAAAGATTCATATTTCAAACAAAGCTTCTAAGTAACTCTCTGGTGCAAATCAGAAACTTTTTGAGCTTCCTTACCTTTGCCAACAAAGGTCTGTCTAGTCAAGGCTATAGTTTTTCCAGTAGTCATGTATGGATGTGAGAATTGGACTATAAAGGAAGCTGACCACCAAAGAATTGATGCTTTTGAACTGTGGTGTTGGAGAAGACTTGAGAGTCCCTTGGACTACAAGGAGATCCAACCAGTCCATCCTAAAGGAGATTAGTCCTGGGTGTTCATTGGAAGGACTGATGTTGAAGCTGAAACTCCAGTACTTTGGCCACCTCATGCGAAGAGCTGACTCACTTGAAAAGACCCTGATACTGGGAAAGATTGAAGGCAGAAAGAGAAGGGGACAACAGAGGATGAGATGGTTGGATATCATCACCGACTCAATGGACATGAGTTTGGGTAGGCTCCGGGAGTTGGTGATGGACAGGGAGGCCTGGAGTGCTGCAGTCCTTGGGGTCGCAAAGAGTCAGACACGACTGAGCAACTGAACTGAACCTTTATTTTATGGCTAGTTTGATTCTTGATTTAGACTTGTGTTTAGGGAGATGGGACTCCCATAATTCTTTTACTGCTAAAGGTGACTTTTAAAAGTCTTAAGCCCTATGGTTAAGTATCCCACAAGCCAATGCATCTCTTCATGTAAACTGCAGCTTTCACCTTTCTGTGAGAATGTTCCCTTCACTAGATTTTCCCTAACCATAACGGGTCATAGTAGCCCACCATAGAATATTTATGGAGAGTAGCAAAGTAAAATATTAATACACACATATTGCTCACATCTCCCAACAAAAAGCTCTAAGGCAGAAATAGTGCTTATCTTGTCTTCCAGGTGATGGGTGAATGTATCTTGCATGTTGAACCCTGTGACAGAGAACTTGACCCATGGAGGGCATACAAATAAGATTGCAAGAAGACCTGTCAGAGTTATGGAAATGAAAGGTACTTTTGCTCTTGAATAACTTTTCCATATGTTTTTGCAGTTTATCTTTTCCCTAGCAGCACATGAGATTTTCTACTTTATATGTAGAAAATCAGGTGCAGGAAGCTTTCAAACTTGCCCAGAGCCATACAGCTCACTAGGTCTGAAGTGAGAGCTGTTGGCTCCCAAACTCTGCCTCCTTTTCTGTAGAATATGCTATAATTCAAATGCCAGACCACTGGATCTGAAGGGAAAGAGGGAAAGAATTTGAACTTTTTTTTAATCCTGTAGAAGTGAAATCTAAGAAAAACACCCTACATTTTTCAAGTCCATGTAAGTAACAGGGTTAATGTGTGGTTAGATGCAATTTATGATACCTTAGGGAAGAACAATCTGAAAAGGGCGTAAGCCACAACACGGATAGACCTTGAGGGCAATATATTAAATGAAATAAGTTAGAAAGACAAATACCATATGATTTCACTTATAATTTGGAATTTTTAAAAAACAAAGAAATAAACAAAAACCAAGCTCATGGAGAGAACAAACTGATGGTTGCGATAGGTGAAGGATGGGGCTTGTAAGAAATGGGTTAAGGGGATCAAAGGTACTAACTTCCAGTTATAAAATAATTTGTCAGGGGATGTAATGTACAGCATGGTGACTGTAGTTAATAGTACTATATTATGTATTTATTAGATGCTAAAGAGTAAGTCTTAGAAATTCTCATCAAAAGAAAAAAATTCTGTAACTGGGTGGTGATGGATGTCAACTAGACTTACTGTGGTGATCATTCTACAATATATAGATATAGAATCTACAATATATAGATTCTATACAATATATAGAATCATTCTACAATATATACAAATATAGGATCACTTTAATTAACACTTGAAACTAATGTTGCATGCCAAATATACCACAGTTTAAAAAAAAAAGAAAAGGGAATAAGAGAGTAGAAGAGATTTAAGGTAAAACACTTATATAGTTAGCTAATAGTCTTGGCCTGAAGGAAATCCCGTTGGACTTTAAAAGAAAACAAGCAGAAGACTCACCTTTTCAGTTAACTACTGCTGTGTTATAAGCCACCTCCAAATTTTGTACCTTAAACAGACTGTTTTATTATCTCATGATTCTTTGGGTTAGGAATTCAGGCAGGGCTCACTGAGGATGCCTCTTTGTTCCATGTCGTCTTGACGGGGGTGCCTCAGCTGGACGACCCAAAGTGACCTCATCCACTTCCGGGCCTTGGTGCTGTCAGCTGGGTGAGGCACCTTTGTTCCCCTCCAAGTGTTCTCTCTTTCCATGTGGTCACACATCATTCAGTTATCTAGCATTTTTAGATGGTGGCTGTCTTCCAAGGAGTAAAAGGGATTACGTACCATCAGTTTCACTGTATTCTGCTGGTCAAAGCAAGTCCAAGGGCCAGCATGGAGTCAAAGGATTGGAAAATAGATTTCACTCTTTTTGTAAAAATAATTTTATTTATTTTTGGCTGTGCTAGGTGTTCGTCACTGCGCCAGTGTTTCTCTAGTTATGGAAAGCGGAGGTTGCTCTCTAATTGCAGTGCTCGAGCTTCTCATTGTGGTGACTTCTCTTGTTGCAGAGCACAGGCTCTAGGGCATTCAGGCTTCAGTAGTTGCGGCATGTAGGCTCTAGAGCACAGGCTTGGTAGTTGTGACCCTCAGGCTTACTTGCCCTGCGGCATGTGGGATCCTCCCAGACCAAGGATTGAGCTCATGTCTCCTGCATTGGCAGGTGGATTCCTTACCACTGAACCACCAGGTAAGCCCTAGATTTCACTCTTGATGGGAGAATGGTACAAGCACATTGCAAAGGGGATATGGTTCTGCTTTTTTAAAGAAGCCAGATACAAAAGAGTATATTTTGTGTGATTCTATTTATGTGAATTTCTGGAAAAGGTAAACTCATCTAGGGGGTGGAAAAAAGCATATCATTGGCAAAAAATATGAGCAAACTTTGGGGGATAATAGAAATATTCTGTACCTTGATTGTGGTGGTATATGGGCTTCCCAGGTAGCTCAGGGTTAAAGAATCCGCCTGCCAATGCAGGAGACATGGGTTGGAGCCCTGGGTAAGGAAGATTCCCTGGAAGAGAAAATGGCATCCCACTCCAGTATTCTTGCCTGGAGAATTCCATGGACAGAGGAGCCTGGTGGGCTACAGTCCATGGGGTCCCAAAAGAGTCGGACATGACTTAGTGACTAGAACAACAGTATACACAGGGAACATTTGTCAAAATGTATGCATTTTATTATAACTATGAGGTATATCCAAAAAAAGTAGAATATAGGAGGAACTGTGGAACCATCTTCAGAAATAATCTGCTGTACATAAAGGCTTCGATCTGAACCTTTGAAGATCATCTGGTCCGGTGTCTTTACAGACAAAGAAAGTGAGGCCCAGAAAGAGGAACTTTCTGTATCTTTTCTGCCAAAGGATACTCTGTTAGTGATAAAACCGGGATTGCAATCCAGGCTTCTGACCACAGTCTTCCTCTGAGAAGATTGGGGAAAAGGATGCCCCAAGCCTGGGTTTCACTGACTCACTTAGATGTAAGCATGTCTGGGAGTGAAAGATGGACTATGAGAGCTGTCAGTGTCCCTTTGCATTCTAGAATTTTCCAGGGACCTCCAGTGCTCAGATTTCTGTGCTCTGTTTCTAGTTCTGAGGGACTGTAGACAAGTTCCTGTAACTCCTCTGTTAAGTCAGTGCCTGTAGAAAGGTTAATGGGGCAATATTTATACCTAGATTCGAACACCGTGTGTAAAAAAATAAGAGAAGAGCAGCTATGCCACGTCGCTTTTGTCTACGGTGCTGTCTCTGAGTTTCCTACAAGGGTGCTGGTGGGAAAGAGTAAAGAGGGATGTGGAACTAGAGAAGTAGCATTATTCACTTAGGTTTTACTAAAATTAATAAATCTACCTTTCAGGCTCATAAGAGTTATTGCTAGCTTTCATGAAGTGCTCCATAGAGTAAGATAAGGTTGAAATAGTGAAAAATAGTGTTTCCACTCATAGTAACATGCAAATGTTAGGACATATGTAGGGAATTTGAAAAAATGAGTACAGCTCATTCTCTACCTTTAATATACTATCCTCAGAAAAAAATGATTTCAAACCTCATCCAAAGTGTCTCAGACATTTGTCAGATGTATCCAACTCCTCTGGATGCCAAAGAACCTTTTAAAAATTATCTACAAGAGACGACAGAACACTTTGGGCTGAAATTATTTGTAGCCGATACATCAGAGAGTAACACCATGCTGATCTTGAGCAATTACCTAGAGAATTACAGACTTGAACTGTGGAGGGTATCTGAACTTTTTGCTAACACTAAGTCTCTTTTGAAATCAGTTACCATAGCATTAAACATGAGTAATTCAGCAAGGAAACCTTTTTAAAGAGAGAACATCACTCTGATAGATTCCTGAAGCTTGGAGTTTTCTTCATTTTAGTTTTAGGTTATTGTCATTTCCCCATTTTTCTATTACTGTATAATAAGAATTATTATATAGTAAGCATCTTATTAAGTGAGGGGATGCTAATTTGCATCTTGAACTTGTGGTTTCTGTCTCAAAGCTGCTGTTTGGGAGGAGCCTGTTATTTCACAAACTTGAAGGCCAGTTTCAGTATAACTCCACTGGCCTAACACTAATGCCAGGTGGGAAGTGATGCATTTATGGAAATAATTCAAGCCAAAGAAATCTGCTCTTGTTTGGATTACCCCAGCTGGGCAGTGCTCTGCTCCTGAATGGATTCCTCTTGAATTAATTTGGGTTAAAGAGGGCAGAGCAGTATGGGATATAAGGAAATCAGCCCTGAGCTCTCTTGGAGTCTAACCTTGCAATCTCACAAAACTTAGCTTGGTCTAAGCCAGACAGACATTCCCAGCTAAAGATCTTTTTAAAAGTTATACTTTCACTCCATGGCTGCCATGTTTTGAAATATCTGGATTACCCAACATGTAGTGTTATTCATAAACTTTTACCCTGGTCCACACACATTTTTCCCTAGGTAGTGCTAGTAGTAAAGAACCTGCCTGCCAACGCAGGAGATGTAAGAGACGTGGGTTCAGTCCCTGGGTTGGGAAGATCTCCTGGTGGAGGGCATGGCAACTAACTCCAGTATCCTTGCCTGGAGAATCCCATGGACAGAGGACCCTGGTGGACTACAGTCCAGGTTGTGAAGAGTTGGACAATTGAGTGACTAACACTACTACTACTACTATGCGCATTTTGGTAAGGACTTTTTCATAGCACTGGGAATGGTGTACAGATCATCAGTACTACCTTAAGAGCTCAGGAACCCAGCATGATAGGAAACTCATGAGGAAGGTGAGCCAAGACTTCTGGGTTTTCTATATCCCTGCCAACCTGGCTTCTACTTCCCTCCATCACCGCTGTTCCTCTGGAATCAATGGTTGTTTTAATCGCCTCCTATTCAGTGCCGTTGGTGAGAGAGATTCTCACCCTAGAGTTACGGGGATGGCCAGACACACAACCCCTGACTCTGGGCAGATGAGATTGACAGCAGTTTATTGGTCATCTACACTCACAGCCATGGGGAGGAGGACACCACACACAGGGCCTCATAAAGGTTGCACCTGGGGATGGATAAACAACCAGGAGCTGTGCATAGGGTGGGGAGCAGGCTTTTTTGTAGTATCAAGAGGGCAAAGTGCCCTCTGATTTCCCTGAGAGGATGTGACTAGCTTATTTGAATTCTGAGGGCTGGGAGTTAGGGAACTGAAATCCACTGTTTAGGGATTAGCAACTGGTCCAGTTAATGAGGTATGTTGGGCTGGGGGACCTTGTCTTTTGGAGCAGAGTAGGGAAGGGAACTTGTGGTTAGCCATTAGAGGTCTCCCAATTTTTCCCTAGATGTCAAGACATACCTGATACTAGGCCTTAGTTTCAGAGCTCAGTGCCACAATAGCCATATAGGATATTATATCTAGACCACCATCTACAGTGCCCTCTTATAACTGGGCCAGGGGGTGGTGGTGGATGGGGAGAGGTGGAGTGACACAAAGGATGCAGACCAAGCTTTTCTAGTTAATCCTTTCAGGTAGTCACATTGTAAATGCTCACTGAATATCTTTATGTGCCAGCACTCCAGGCCCTAAGGCTTAAAGGTGAATGGAACACAGTCCTATTTTGGAAAAGTCAAATGGAGGAGAAACAGAGGACTTCAACAGATGGTCATAACAGAGTGACAGAAGTAGGAGCCAAGATGTGTACATGTGCTGTGAGAGCACAATGATGAGGGCATGTCATCCAGGGATGAGGGCCAGTGAGCTGGCTTTGAAGGATGAGTAGGAGTTTGCCAGTTGGAGAAGGGAGAGATGGGAGCATCGTAGCAGAGGGACCAGCATGACCAAAGGAGTAAATGATCATGGCATGTTAAAAATAAGTGATAAATAGTCCAGCAGTTGGGGGTGAAGGGGATGTTGTTAGTGATTAGAGTGGTATTGACACAGTCTCAGAGGGGCAGCCTGGGAGAAACCAGGAGCATTGTACCTAGAGGGCTGCCCTAGCTTTCTGCTTCTCTCATATTCCTTCCCCCACATTTCCCTCCAGTCCTCTTTCTCCTGCAGGCATCTTCTCATATTGCAGAATCAGATTCTGCCCTTATTGCGAGCCAGGGCAGATAGGAGCAAGATGAGAGGAGATGAGAGGAATGTGCCGAGGGGACCAGAATTAACTGTACTTCCTGACCATTTCACCAAAGGCTGCCTCTGAATACACGTGTAAAATATTGTGCCAGTCTCAGCATGTCAAAGGTCCCAGGCACAGGCCAGGCCAGCTGGGTGCTGCCCAAGCTTTGTCATGAGTGCTCAGATCTCCTGAGCTCTCTCTCCTTCTGCTGCTTTTGGAATCTTTTCCATGTTCTGCTCCTGCTCTCCCTGGCTGCGATGACCAATTCTGTAAAAGACTCCTCTAGAGACTAATTTTCCCAGAGCAGAAATAGGGGAGAGGTAGTTCAAGGTATTTTTATCCAGGTCAGGAGCTCTGCTGTCAGCAGTCCTACCTTAGCAGATAGATCTCTGAGCTGTGTTTATTTCCTTATACAATTTTCTGCTGTCAGATGTGCTGCTATCTTGGATTGGAAATTGCCTTCCCTTCATTTCTCTCTATGTTCTCATCTGGAAAACTCCTACTCATCTTTCAAAACCTAGTTCAAAAGTCACCACCTTAAGCCTCTCTTGGGCAAGCCAGTTGCTTCCTTCTGACATTGCCTTAGCAGCTCTTTTATATTTTTTTTAAACACTGAACACATTGATTATAATTCTGTTTGCATACATTTTCTTCACTCATCTAAATTCCTGAGGCATCTTTGTTTCCATAGCAACCATCAGTAACAGACACATAGTAGGTATTCAGAAAAGCTTAATAAAAGAGCAGGAAAGCCAAAGAAAACTTTTAAAAAATCACACATGTGGCTCAAGCTTCCAACTACTAATTTACAGAAAATAGAGAAGAAATTTTCTTTTCCTGCCATCCTAGGAAATATCAGCAAAATCCTGAGAGAGGAAACCCATTAGGACAAACATCCTAGTTTCTTGGAAAATAAATTACAAGGGGGAAAAAAAGTTGGAGGAGGACTGGTAATTTAAGAGAGACTTAGAAGACCCATCAAACAATTGCAAAGCATGGACTTGACTTGGATCTTGATTTTTTTAAAAATTTAGATTATGACATGTGTGAGACCTTGGAAATTTGAACATAGGACATTTGATGACTTTAAGGCCTTATTGTTAATCATTTTAGACGTGGTAATTGTGTTATGTTTACTTTGAAAAGAAAGTAATCATTATTTTTAAGAGATGAGTCCTGAAATGTTTATAAGTGAAAGTATATATCTGGAATTCGCTTCAAAATAATATGGGAGGGAGGAAGTGGATGACAGTGTAAATGAGGTAGGTTTGGCCATGGGGTTGACGGTTGTTGGGGCTGAGTGATAAGTGGGCACAGAAAGAATCATCCTCTAGATATTTTTATGTATATCTGAAATTGCTACTGCAGTGTTTAAAAGCGACAAAAAGTCTTTTAAAAGCTTGAATGTTTTGCATTTACACTTTGCAGTACAATAATTATTTTAAAAAATATATTTGTTTGGCTGCAAACAGGTCATAGTTGCAGCATGCAGGATCCTCAATCTTTGTTGTGGCATGCAGGTTCTTTTAGTTGCAGCATATGGAATCTAGTTCCCTGAGTAGAGATTGAACGTGGGCCCCCTGCATTGGGAGTGTGGAGTCTTAGCCATGGGACCACCAGGGAAGTCCGTACAATAGCTATTCTAAACAACAGAATTGAAATGATTACTCCTCACCTCAATGTGAAAAAAATTTTCTTTAATGTATGCATGTATGTTTTGTTACATGTTTATGCTAGAATATTTTCCAAAGGAACATCTTTATTAAAAAAAAATAAGTAAAGGCAATTAGAAAATAGGGGGCTTATATTTGGAAATTCACTTTCTTTTTTCTAAAATTTATTTTATTCAAGTATAGTTGATTTACAATCTTATGTTAATTTCTGCTGTACACCAAAGTGATTTACATACATACATATATGTGTATTTACATATGTATATACTTAATGTACATACACATATACATTCTTTTTCATATTCTTTTTCATTATGGTTTATCACAGAATAATGAATATAGTTCCCTGTGTTATACACAAGACCTTGTTTATCCATTCTATATATAATGGTTTGCATCTACTAATCCCCAAACTCCCAGTCTATCACTCTTCCACATGCCCTTGTCCTTAGCAACCACAAGTCTCGATGTCTGTGAGTCTGTTTTGTAGATAAGTTCATTTGTGTGGTATATTAGATTCCACATATAAGTGATATTGTATGGTTCTTGTCTCTTTCTTTCTGAATTTCTTCACTTAGATAATCTCTAGGTGATGCTGCAAATGGCATTATTCCATTCTTTTTTATGACTGAGTAATATTCCATCATATATGTACCACATCTTCTTTATCCACGCACCTGCTGATGGACGTTTAGGTTGTTTCCTTGTCTTGGCTATTATGAATAGTGCTGCTATGAACAGAGTGCTATATGTATCTTTTTGGATTATAGTTTTGTCTGAACATATGCCCAGGAGTAGGATTGCCGGATCATCTGGTAATTCTATTTTCAGTTTTCTGAGGAACCTCCATACTGTTTTCCATAGTGGCTGTACCAATTTACATTCCCACCAACTGTGTAGGAGGATTCCCTTTAAAAATTCACTTTCTTAGTCAATTTTTAGGAACACATCTGTTTTTTCCATATGTATAGTTGAATCGTTTTGCCTTTTCATACTGTTCATGGGGTTCTCAAGGCAAGAATACTGAAATGATTTGCATTGCCTTCTCCAGTGGACCATGTTTTGTCAGAACTCTCCAGCATGACCATCTATCTTGGGTGGTGCTACATGTCATGGCTCATAGTTTCATTGAGTTAGATAAGGCTGTGATCCATGTGATCAGTTTGTTTAGCTTTCTGTGCTGTGGTTTTCATTCTGTCCTCCCTCTGATGGATAAGGATAAGAGGCTTGTGGAAGCTTCCTGATGGGAGGGACTGGCTGTGGGGGAATCTGGGTCTTGCTCTGTTGGGTGGGACCATGCTCAGTAATCTTTAATCCAATTTGCTGTTGATGGGTGGGGCAGTGTTTCCTCCCTGTAGTTTGGCCTAAGGCCAAAAGGATTTATGCCAGCATGCTGTAGCTCCCAGGACTGTTGTATTCAGTGCCCTTGACTGTTGTATTCAGTGCCCTTGACTGCGCAGCAGGCCACTGTTGACCCATGCCTCCGCTGGAGACTCCTGGACACTCACAGTCAACTCTGGCTCAGTTGCTTATGGGGTCATTGTTCCTTTCTCCTGGGTCCTGGTGGACACAAGGTTTTGTTTGTTCCCTCCAAGAGTCTATTTCCCCAGTCCTGTGGAAGTTCTGTAATCAAATCCCACTGGTCTTCAAAGTCAAATTCCCTGGGGGTTCTCAGTCCCTCTGCCAGATCCCCAGGTTGGGGAATCTGTGGTGGGCCCTAGAACTTTTGCAACAGTGCGAGAATTTCTTTGGTATAATTGTTTTCCAGTTTGTGGGTTGTCTGCTTGGTGACTCTGTGGTGGGGCTTCTCCAAGAGGTGACCTTCTCCAAGAGGACTTGTGCCACACACTGAGCCTCCCAAGTCTGCTTCATTGACTACACTAAAGCCTTTGACTGTGTGGATCACAACAAACTGTGGAAAATTCTGAAAGAGATGGGAATACCAGACCACCTTACCTGCTCCTTGAGAAATTTGTATGCAGGTCAAGAAGCAACAGTTAGAACTGGACATGGAACCACAGACTGGTTCCAAATTGGGAAAGGAGTACGTCAAGGCTGTATATTGTCACCTTGCTTATTTAACTTATATGCAGAGTACATCATGCAAAATTCCAGACTGGATGATGCACAAGCTGGAATCAAGATTGCAGGGAGAAATATCAATAACCTCAGATATGCAGATGATACCACCCTTATAGCAGAAAGCAAAGAGGAACTAAAGAGCCTCTTGATGAAGGTAAAAGAGGAGAGTGAAAAAGCTGGCTTAAAACTCAGTATTCCAAAAATGAAGATCATGGCATCTGGTTCCATTACTTCATGGCAAATAGATGGGGAAACAATGGAAACAGTGACAGATTTTATTTTGGGGGGCTCCAAAATCACTGCAGATGGTGACTGCAGCCATGAAATTAAAAGGCGCTTGCTCCTTGGAAGAAAAGCTATGACCAACCTAGACAGCATATTAAAAAGCAAAGATATCATTTTGCTGACAAAGGTCTGTCTAGTCAAAGCTATGGTTTTTCTAGCAGTCACGTTTGGATGTGAGAGTTGGAGTATAAGGAAAGCTGGGTGCCAAAGAATTGATGCTTTTGAACTGTGGTGTTGGAGAAGACTCTTGAGAGTCCCTTGGATAGGGAGGAGATCAAACCAGTCCATCCTAAAGGAAATCAGTCCTGAATATTCATTGGAAGGACTGGTAGTGAAGCTGAAACTCCACTACTTTGGCCACCTGATGCAAAGAACTGAGTCATTGGAAAAGACCCTGATGCTGGGAAAGATTGAAGGCAGGAGGAGAAGGGAATGGCAGAGGATTAGAAGGTTGGATGGCATCACCGACTTGATGAACATGAGTATGAGCAAGCTCCAGGAGTTGGTGATGGACAGGGAGGCCTGGCGTGCTGCAGTCCATGGGGTTGCAAAGAGTCAGACATGACTGAGCAATTGAACTGATAGTTGAATCTACAACTACTAAACTTTAGTATTTTATTGATAGTATTTATTGCCAGTTGCAGACAGTTCTCAGGTGCAAAGCAAATTTAGAAAAACAGTTTCTAAGCATAATTACCAACAGCATTAGCAATAAGTAGATTTTAAAGTTTGTTCACTTCCACAAAGTCCAAAGTTCTATGAGTTTCCAAGAATGCTTATCGGTGTGAATAAACAAGGTGTGGTAATACTCACATGGGCAGTTTTTGAAAGAAAGAAAACTTCATTGAATTAGTTTACACAATATTGGTTACTTAGAACATTCTATTACCTGTATCTTCAACATAATATTGTCTTCAATGTTTTTATATGATAAATATCTTATGAAACTTAAATATTACATATCAAAACTTGGACTTTTGGGGTCAGATTTGCTCAAAGTAATCTGTGAATATAGGCTATTTTCCTGCCTGGTCTATAACTCTCACCCTGCAAATTACCAACACTTAGTCAGTTGGTCCTTGGAACTAATGATTGCCATTAAATGTGTGTTTAGTTAACATGGCAATGATACATGTGAAAGTTCAATTTTTAAATTAATTGAAAAATATTCTGCAGTTTTAAACATATCTTGAGATTTTTAAGGTGTGTGCAAGTATTGCTCTATGATTGAGAAGTTTATTGAGTGTCTGCTATGCCATCTAACATGCTTGGTTGCTTTTCCAATGTTGTTTCATTTAATCCTCCCAGTGTGCAATAAAGAAGGGTTACTGTTTCCACCTTGCTCATTGGGAAAGTAAGGCTCAGAGAAGATAAAAGGCTTGTCCAAGGTCACACAGCCTGTAAGCAGTAGGGGAAGACAAGTGTTGGTTACCCTGGTTTTACTCTTCTGCCCTTGTATCCTGTTTAATTATTTTCTCCTCATGGTTGTGAGCCCCTCAAGAGCAGTCTTTCAGGTCTTTGGGGCCTTCATGGTTCCTTAATCCAAGTGAATATTAATAAACGAAAGTGAAATTTGCTCAGTCGTGTCCAACTCTTTGCGACCCCACGGACTACAGTCCACCAGGCTCCTCTATCCAAGGGATTCTCCAAGCAAGAATACTGGAGTGGGTAGCCATACCCTTCTCCAGGGGATCTTCCTAACCCAGGAATGGAACCCAGGACTCCCGCATTGCAGGTAGATTCTTTACTGACTCAGCCACCAGGGAATCCCCATATTAATAAATATTTGTTAGATAATTTCAGCAGGTCATCCAAGTGTCAACATCCAGCTGTAACCACCTTAGGCCAGGAGCTGGGCTTCTTGGCCAGTATTTTCCAAGCTTACCTTTGGGACTATGTAGAATTATACAGTAGGGCTTCCCTGTGGCTTAAATGGTAAAGAATCTGCCTGCAGTGCAGGAGACCTGGGTTCGATTCCTGGGTTGAGAAGATCCCCTGGAGAAGGGCATGGCTACCCACTCCAGTAATCTTGCCCAGCGAATCCCTTGGATAGAGGAGCCTGATGGGCTGCAGTCCATGGGGTCGCAAAGAGTTGGACATGACTGAGCAACTAACATTTCACTTCATGATTATACAATAACCACTTAAGAAAAGTGTTTGAGAATACATCTGGAAACTTAAACTATATAGAGAAGAAGTGGGAAAAATAATGATGTCGAAGAATAGGATCAAGGTTGAGAAAAATTGAGGTTCAAATTTGGAAAATGACAAATCAACCAGAAAGGTTGATGCTGTTTGGTCTTTATAGTCTTACTTTAGAAGAAGAAGAGAAATTAACAAACTATGGAAGAAAATTCCTAGAACACTGGGATCAAGTCAATACACCTGATGGTTCTGGAAGACAGAATTTTCAGAGATAAAAATACAATAGGTCACTCCTTGAACTCCCTTCCTCAGCCCATAGGTCTATCTGCCTGACTTGCCTTGGCCAAGGAGGAGTATTTCCCTGATGTGGCTTTATCTGTGGTACCAGTGCAGCCTCATCAGAGTTGAGACCCTTGACTCAAACTGATGAGTGCTTTGACAAGTGTGATGATTAATTTTATGTGTCAACTTTACTTGCCATGGGGTGCCCAGATATTTGGTTAAAGATTATTCTGGGTATGTCTGTGAAGGTGTTTCTGGATGGGATTGGCATTTGAATTAGTAGACTGAGTAAACAGATGGCCCTTCCAGTATGAGGGGGCCTCATCCTCCATTGAAGGCTGACTAGAACACAAAGGTGGAGGGAGTGGAGAGAACTTTCTCTCTATTTGCTTGTCTTTGAGCTGGGACATTGGTCTTCTGATTTGGACTTGGACTCAGTCTGAAACTATACCATGGTCTCTCCTGGTTGTCCAGCTTGCAGACTGCACACCTTCAGGCATTTTAACCTCTATAATTGCATGAGCCAGTTAGTTACAATAAATCTGTCTCTTTTTCTCTATCTCTCTTTGGATAAATACAGCAAGTGAGATGTTAAATAATAACATCTCACTAATAGCTAATAATAGCTAATAGCTAATAATATTGTCTACCATTTGTCTAGTGGGGGCCATATAAACATTTTACACAAGTTATCTCATGTAATCCTCACAGAACCAAATGAAGGAACTAAGGTTCAGGGAGTTGTGATTTTGCAGCTAGAAGTTTTGAACTCCAGAGCCAAGCACTGTTCTCAGAGGTGTGATGCAGGATGGTCAGCAGTGTCATGAAATCTGTGTTTAACGAGCTCTTGTGGCAAAAGTCTGTAAGCATTTAGAGTTCCTGGAGACCTGGGTTCAATCCCTGGGTTGAGAAGATCCCCTGGAGCTACCCACTCCAGTATTCTGGCCTGGAGAATTCCATGGACTGTATAGTCCATGGGGTCGCAAAGAGTCGGACACAACTGAGTGACTTTCACTTTCAAAGTTCCTGGGAAGCTGTGCCCTAGAAAGATGTAAAGAAAACTGTGAAGGTGACTGACAGACCCAGAAATGGGGGCCTTGTCCAAGACCCCCTAGGAGCCCTTAAGCTGAAACTCAGTATTTAACGTTCAGAGTACAAAGCTCAAAAGTAAACTAAGGTGGAGTCTTCATTTTCAAGAAAGGAGCAAACTGAGTAGATGAAGCTATTAGAAAATTTGCCTCACTGTTTCTAGCACCTGCTCCTCTGTATCTGGACTTCTTGCCTCAGTTCCTCCCTGACCTGTTTGCTGTGCCCAGAGTCATGCTTCCAAAGCATCAAGGTTACCATGGGCTCTTTGAGGGCCAGTTCTGGGGTTTTAATGAGACTGCAATCTGGGAGGTGCTCAGCAAATATCTGTGGATTGTTCCAGGAATCAGAGCATGCTAAGTGAGAATTAAGGCCACCTTCATTGTCTTCTCTTTTTCCCTTCACCATGGAATGTGTGGGGACAGGGTCTGCTGTCATGCTCTGCGGCCCCTTTCTCACCCCTGCTGCAGATGGACAGACCCGGCCTGGTATGAAGGCACACTTAGCTTTCCTCAATATCATATTTCATAAGGTTCTTTATTTTTTTCAAAAAACGTCCAATGGGAGAATGGCTAAAATGAAAAAGGTATATGGGCTTCCCCAATGGCTCAGAGAGTAAAGAAACTGCCTGCAGTGCAGGAGACACAGGAGATGTGGGTTCGATCTCTGGGTTGGGAAGATTCCCTGGAGGAGGAAATGGCCACCCACTACAGTGTTCTTGCCTGAAGAATCCCATGGACAAAGGAGCCTGGCAGACTACAGTCCAAAAAGTTGCAAAGAGTTGGACATGACTGAATGACTGAGCATGTGCACACACACACACACACACACACACACACACACACACACATATAATATCAAGGATTGGTGAGGATGTGGGACAACTGGAATGATCATACTCTGCTGGTGAGAGTGTAAACTAGTACAACCACTTTGGAAAACAGAAAGTATCTAGTAAAGCTAAACACACATATACTCTCTACTCTGCTGCTGCTGCTAAGTCGCTTCAGTCGTGTCCGACTCTGTGCGACCCCATAGACGGCAGGCCACCAGGCTCCCCCGTCCCTGGGATTCTCCAGGCAAGAACATTGGAGTGGGTTGCCATTTCCTTCTCCAATGCAGGAAAGTGAAAAGTGAAAGTGAAGTCACTCAGTCATGTCCGACTCCCAGAGACCCCACGGACTGCAGCCTACCAGGCTCCTCCGTCCAGGGGATTTTCCAGGCAAGAGTACTGGAGTGGGGTGCCATTGCCTTCTCCACTCTCTACTCTAAGGCCTGACAATTCAATTCCTAGATGTGTAGCCCAATAGAAGGCTGTATACAAGTACTAGAATCCTCATGGCAGCACTACTCACAGTAGCCTCAAACTGGAAACAAAGTGTCAATCTCTAGTAGAATGGCTGAGTAAATCATGGTGTATTTATAAAAGGGGATACTACACAGCCATGACAGGAACAAACTACAGTTACGTGCAACTGTATGTGTGAATCTCTCATGTTAGATAAAAGCCAGGTGCAAGAGAATCCACACTCTATGATCCCATTTCTAAAACAGTAAGGTGTTTATATTAAAATACGAAAACACTTTCTAAAGATAAACTAGTCTGTGGCCTTATAAATCAGGATCATAGTTATGTGGTGTGTGGGGGAGGGTACTGGGCATGGGGGGCAGGGTTCTTGGGTGCTGGTCACATTCTGCTTCTTGATAAAGTTACTCATTACACAGGTTTATACACTTGGTGAAAATTCATCAGGCTGTGCACTTACGATTGGTCCACTTTTCTGTATGTAGGTAATATATCAGTTCAGTTCAGTCGCTCAGTCTGATTTACCAAAAAAAAAAAAAAATGTATAGTGAATTCTTTGAAACTTCTCTACTAAAAGAAGTCTTTTAAATCATGGGTTTACTCTGACATTGTTTCTTCACAAGAAGTGAACTAAATTCTGAACTCTTGTAGCATTTATCATGTACAAATATCATCATGGTTTACGTGTTACTAGAAAAATGTTCTGTAAAATAATAGTTTTCTATTTAGGAAGAAGCACATTTGCTAGTACTTTTATAGGAATCATTTAATGAGAAGCACATGAGTTTCATCTAGCTTGAAACTGCTTTTACATCATCTGCTTCCATAGAATAAAACTGCTGCTGCTCAGTCACTTCAGTTGTGTCTGACTCTGTGCGACCCCATAGATGGCAGCCCGCCAGGCTCCACCATCCCTGGGATTCTCCAGGCAAGAACACTGGAGTGGGTTGCCATTTCCTTCTCCAATGCATGAAAGTGAAAAGTGAAAGTGAAGTCGCTCAGTCAGGACTGCAGCCTACCAGGCTCCTCCATCCATGGGATTTTCCAGGCAAGAGTACTGGAGTGGGGTGCCATTGCCTTCTCCTGAATAAAACTGACTGCCACTTTATTATGGAGCAGTAAATAAGCCAATTTCCGAGGGTCAATAGCTGATAATTCCTAACTCATCACCTTGCTAACAAAATAAAACACAGGAAATCAAAAAACTCCTTGCATAGAGTGAAATTATAATATAAAACTTCTGAAAATCCCCAGTACACTGATATCAAAAGTGCTCCCTGACACTATGGGCCTAGGGAAGCAAATACATATTTTGACATTCATTTCAGTGTAAGATACCTCACAGGGACTCAAAGAAAGCTGTGACTACAATGTGGTATAGAGTCAGTAATGCTTTATTTATTTATTATTATTTTTTAAAATATGCCTGTATTTACTTATTTGGCTGCACTGAGTCTTAATTGTGGCATCTGAGATCTTTAGTTGCAGCATGGGAACTCTTACTTGCAGCATGTGTGATTTAGTTACCTGACCAGGGATCGAACCTGGGCCTTCTACACTAGGCGTGCAGAGTCTTAGCCACTGGACCACCAGGGAAGTCCCTCAGTAATGCTTTCAATTTGTACTCTGACAATATTCTGTTGCATGTGATTAAAATCGACACAATAAGTGTTAAGTGAAAAACAACCAAATGCTGCAGTAATTTAAAACAAAACAAAAACAGAGATAGCTCTCAAATCCAGCTCATCAAAATGCTCTTCCTTTCCTGAAATTTGAAGCCAAATGTGTTTTCAGAAGCTAATTTATTTTTCCCAAATCTTGCACTCACATGCCTCTCCTTGGATACTTTGTTGAGTAAAGAAGTCCCCCTTAATCTCAAGATCCCAAACCAATATTTCAGGAGTATCTTTTAAAGCCCCGTGTTTTCAGAAGTACCCTAGCATGTTCCTTCTTGTTCAGGGCCTCATATAATAGTAACAGTAGTAGTGGTGGCAGTAATGACAACAACAACAACAGTAACAGCTAACATTTATATAGTGATTTGTGTGTACTGTGAACATGTTTTAGTCAGTTAGGGCTGCTGTAACAGAAGACCATAGTGTGGGTGGCTTAAGCCAGAAGCATTTATTTCTCACAGTTCTGGAGTCTTGGAAGTCCAATATCAAGGTCTAGGGAGATGCCATTTCCTAGTGTGCAGATGGCTGGCTTCTTGTATCCTCATACGTAGGGGAGCAGAGAGAGAGAAAGCAAACTCTCTTATAATACCCCCTTCTAATATCATCACATTAGAGGTTAGAACCCCAGCATATGAATTCTAGGGGAGCTGCAAATGTTTAGTCCATAACAGAAACTGTTATAGGTGTTTTCTATATATTAAACCATTTAATCCTGCCAACAACTCAGTAAGGCAACTATTAAACTATCATCCTTGTCACTCCATTTTGGAGGGAAAAAAATGAGGCACAGAAAGGGGAAGGGTTGTTTTTTTTTTTAAATATTTATTTATTTTGCTGCGCCATGTCTTACTTGCAGCACATAGAATCGTCAGTTTTCGTTGTGGTGTGTGGGTTCTATAGTTGCCGCATGTGGGATCTAGTTCCCTGACCAGGGATCAAATCCAGGCCCCCTGCATTGGGAACGTGAAGTCTTAGCTGCTGGACCATCAGGGAAATCCCACTGGAGAGGATTTGCAGGAGAAGGCAACGGCACCCCACTCCAGTACTCTTGCCTGGAAAATCCCATGGATAGAGGAGCCTGGTGGGCTGCAGTCCATGGGGTCACTAAGAGTCGGACGCGACTGAGCGACTTCACTTTCACTTTTCACTTTCATGCATTGGAGAAGGAAATGGCAACCCACTCCAGTGTTCTTGCCTGGAGAATCCCAGGGACGGGGGAGCCTGGTGGGCTGCCGTCTATGGGGTCACACAGAGTCAGACGCAACTGAAGTGACTTAGCAGCAGCAGCAGCAGCATGTAGCTAGTAGGGAAAGGGGTCAGGATTCTGGCTCTGGGCAGTGATTCTCAATCTTGACTGCACAGTGGATTTGCCTAGAGACCTTTTTAAACTCTCACGCCTGGGTCTCAGCTGCAATGCCCACGTGCCATGTCCAGCCCCAATTCCAGATTCTAATTTAATTGGTCAGGGAATTAAATATATGTATATTCTTTGGGCAGTTCTAGTGAGTGGCCATGGTTGGGCCTCCAGTCCCTTAGCATCCTTCTATGTAGCCCACAAGAAGCTCTTGAACAGTGTATCTCAGTTCCTGTGGTTTTCCCCACTAGGCACCAACTGGTTAAAGTCAGTGGAAGAACAAGTCTTGTGAATGAAATGATGACAGCACATGGGCATCAGCCAGCCAAAGGTTTTAGGAAAGTGCCTTAGGACTTAGTTTATTCATCTGCAAAGCAAAGGGTTTGACTTGAATAATTTCCTGCTTCCTTCCAGTCCTATGAGTCTATGAATGAAATCAATATATTAAACACTTGATTATCCATGAGTGAATGATCCACAGAAAGTGTTTAATCTGAGGACTAGCTTCCTTCAGTCAGCCTCCTTATCAATTGGTGTACGCCCAGGAATGCACATCAATTTGATTTTTGGCCTAAGCAGAACATAATGAGGGAGGAAAGAATCATGTGTGTTTGCATGTGTGTACATGTGAAAATCATTCAAAAGATAAATTAAATGATTTGGAGGGATTATCTGCTGTTTTGGATTATCCACATCACTGCCCCCTCCAAGAGCGTTGATAATTGAAAGTTGCCTGTAGACTGATTGCTGACAGCTGAAGGATCCATATTGCCAAGGAAGCTATGGCGGGAAGCCAAGTAGCAACCTGATTAATTATCCTTTTATTTGTGATGTCCCAGTTCTCCGTCCTCTTCCCTCACCAGGGTGGTATCTAGTTTCAGGAGCTTGTAAGAGAACAGTAACCCCCTCCAAATGAAAAGCCCGTCTTTCCTGAGGCAGAAAGCTCTATAGAGAGATTTCTCATCCTTCCTCAGGTCCTTTGCTCACTGCCCTGCTTCTGACTCTACCTAAGAGTCATTAAATCAGGGAGGCTGGGTCCATTCATACTGGCTTTCCACATGGAAACTTTCAGCAAAATGCTCTCTGTTCTTCAATCTGATGCATGCGAGGTTGCCCAAAATAGTATGACAGAGGTTTCCAAGATAAGAACAAACTGCCATGGCTAAGAGGCTAAACCTTATCTCCAGTGGTTCTATGCTGACTGGGCTTAAAGGAGTGATGATCCTCAGTGTTTCAGTTTGGAGTGGCATCTAGAATTCTGACAGTCTTTTCTAAAACCAGTTTTAAATGGCTGACTTTCACAAGGGCATTAAATAGGCATTGATGGCAGGAAGGTGTAGTTTCTGGTCTGTAACACCTGCAGGAATGGCCTGGCAACAGTGAAGAGACCACATGCATTTCTCCTTGGCTTGGGCTAACATCAGGGCCAATGGATGCTTTGTACCATGGCAATTTGTGGATTCCAAAGACTTTCCCTGACTATGACTCAGTCAGTGGCCTCAGCACAGAGTCCCCACCAGTGAGAGGCCACATTCTGATTTCTACAAGGTGTGCCTGCCAGGAGCCAGTCCTGTGCTGGTCTGTGGGAGTTTTCCAGTGCTAGCCCTCTTGGGCTGGCCTTGGATGGGTCACCTTAACTCTGGGAAACAAGCCCTGGAAAGAGGGAGGTTCTACTCAGCACCAGAGCCTTTCCTGGCTGGCTTTCCGTGTGATGGAGTCAGGTATCTGTGCCATCTGAGGCTCAGTGGTGGTGATTATTCCACTGAGGACCAGTCTGATTTTGCAGAGATTTCAAACAAATCTTTTAAGAGTAAGGTCCTATCCTGGGGGCAGCTGGAGGGGGACAGATTTCCTCTTAGAATGTGGGCTTTGAAGTGGACTCTGCCAGCTCTCTTGCTCTGAGCTTTTCATGAACACAGTTGTAAATCGATTTGTGAACTTGTCCTAATGGGCTGGAAAACACAGCTTTCCTGTGTGGGGTGGCTCAGTGAAGCATCTATTTTAAAACCCGTGGAGGCTGACACAAAGCTCCCTTCCAATGAGATCATTTCAGACAATCCTTGAGGTCAATAAAAAAGAGTTGAGTCTGTTTCTGTTAGTAAAATAGACAAGTTCTCAGATACTTGGACACTGATTTAGGCATAGATTTGTGCTTAAACCACATAAACAGATTACTCTGGTATCTAAGCCATATAGATAACTTGATTTCACTATCTATACTTGTCTATGGATGTAATTTATTAGCTTGTCTTAATGCCTTTCTTCCAAAGAATAACTTATTTAGCTTTTAGAGAACACATTGATTTTTAAAATAATAATATAGTTTTATAAAATAACTTTAGCTTAGTCTAAAATTGTTTGCTTCTTTGCACATTCCATAGATTTACTGGGATAAATTGATATTCTTTTTATCTGTTCACTAAATTACTTTATGACTTTACCTATTGCCCTAAGAATATTTGCTGATAAATATGGAGACCTATTACATTTTTCTAGCCATCAAAGGAATGTAAACTAAAACTTGAAGATAATGATTTCCCCCCATCAAAGAGTCATAGTAGCAAAGGAACTAATATTGCCACATATTGCCAGTGTGACATCTAGGAATGTATGCTGACACAGAATTACTTTTAAATAGGAGGAGAAGTTTTAGGTACAAAACTTAGCACTACTCTACTTTATAATAATAAAAAAAGGTTAAAAATAATCTAACTATTTGAATTAAAGGGGAATAATGGAATGACTGGCTCTAATGGATGGTATCACTGACTCAGTGGACATGGGTTTGAGCAAACTCTGGGAGATGAAGGACAGGGAAGCCTGGTATGCTGCAGTCCATGGGGTCACACAGAGTTGGACAAGACTGAGCAACTGAACAGCAACAAAATTGCAATGAAAAGTGGCTGTAATAAAGAACATTAAAAATGTTTATGGAGACTTCCCTGATGGTCTAGTGGCCAAGACTCCATGCTCCCAATGTGGCAGGGGTGGGAAGGGCAGTGTTCGATCCCTGGTCAGGGAACTGGATTCCACATATTGCAGCTAGGAGTTTGCATGCCACAACTGAAAATCCTACCCGCCACAGCTAAAAGATCCCACACGCAACTGAGACCTGGAGCAGCTGCATAAGTAAATAAATGAAAGTGTAGTTAGTCTCTCAGTTGTGTCCAACTCGTTGCAACCCCATGGACTATAGCCCGCCAGGCTCCTCTATCCATGGAATTTTCCAGGCAAGAATACTGGAGTGGGTTGCCATTCCCATCTTCAGGAGATCTTCCCAACCCAGAGATCAAACCCAGGTCTCTACATTACAGATAAATTCTTTACTGTCTGTCTGAGCTACAGGGTTGGCACCTAGGTAAATAAATAAATAAATATTTTTAACAAAGAAAATATTTATGATATACAGGTAAGTGAAAAAGCAAGCAATAACACAGTATAGACAATGGCAATTATGTTTTTTTTTTTTTTAAAGCCAAAAACTATATATAATATGTATTTCTGGAAACAACTTCCACCTTCTTCTTTCAGTGGTTGCTCAGGGCCTTCAGAAAAGCCCTGAAATTTAGGGCAGTTTCCAACTGTGCCCAGCCTGGCCTCTGCCCCTACATTGCTCTGCTTCTATCATCCCAGTCTGCCCTCTCGTGCATCCTGCCTCCAGGCCTTTGCATGTGCTATTCTCCTGCTCAGAAAACGCTTCTCTTTTCCCCATGTCAGTGCACCCCCCAGTCCTCCTTGATAAGTGTTTTCTGTGCTATATGTTCATCTTTTAAGGTCTTGCCTTCTGTTCTAATTTCTCCTGTGCTTTTCATGTTTTGCATGTTCATCCAGGTACTTAAGAAGAGGAAAGCTCTTAGGAAGTATATGATTGTTGTATTTACTAAACATGTGTATGTATTGAAATATATTTCATGAGCAAACCTAAATGTGACAGATAGCCAGATCTTTTTTTTTAAATTGGAGTATAGTTGATTTTCAATTTTGTGTTAGCTTCAGGTGTACAGCAAAGTGATTCAGCTATACATATGCATCTGTCCATTCTTTTTCAGATTCTTTCCCCTTATAGGTTATTATAGATTATTTAGTAGATTTCCTTGTGCTATATAGTAGGTCTTTGTTGGTTATCTACTTTATATATAGTAATGGGTATATGTTGATCCCTTGGAGAAGGCAATGGCACCCCACCCCAGTATTCTTGCCTGGAAAATCCCATGGACAGAGGAGCCTGGCAGGCTGCAGTCCATGGGGTCGCTAAGAGTCGGACACGACTGAGCAACTTCACTTTCACTTTTCACTTTCATGCATTGGAGAAGGAAATGGCAACCCACTCCAGTGTTCTTGCCTGGAGAATCCCAGGGACGGGGGAGCCTGGTGGGTTGCCATCTATGGGGTTGCTAAGAGTCGGACACGACTGAAGCGACTTAGAAGTAGCAGTAGCAGTTGATCCCAACTTCTAATTTATCCCTTCTCCCCCAGCCTTTCCCCTTTGGTAACCTTCAGTTTGTGTTCTATGTGAGTCTGTTTCTGTTTTGCAAATAAGTTCATTCATATCATTTTTTTTTAGATTCCACATATAAATGATAAATGATACTTTTCTTTCTCTGTCTGACTTACTTCACTTAGTATGATAATCTCTAGTTCTACCCATGTTGCTGCAAATGGCTTATTTTATTCTTTTTATGGCTGAATGGGGCTTCCCTGGTGGCTCAGATCCCGTGGAAAAGGGCATGGCAACTCACTCCAGTATTCTTGTCTAGAGAATTCCATGGACAGAGGAGCCTGACAGGCTACAGTCTATGGAGTTGCAAAGAGTTGGACACAACTGAGTGACTAACAGACAGACAGACACACACACACACACACATTCACAGCTGAGTAATGTTCCATTGTATGTATGTACCACATCTTCTTTATGCCTCTGTCGAGGGACATTTAGGTTGCTTCCATGTCTTAGCTATTATGAATAGTGCTGCTGTGGACATAGGGGTACATGTATACATATATATATATATTACAATTAATTTATTTTATTTTTGGTTTTGCTGGATCTTTGTTGCAGTGCCTGGCTTTCTCTGGTTGCAGCGAGCGGGTGCGGGGTAGTAGCAGGAGTGGGGAGGCTATACTCTAGTTGCGATGCACCAGCTTCTCTTGTTCCAGAGCATGGACTCAGTAGTTGTGGCGCTCAGGCTCTAGACACATGGCCTTTAGTAGTTGTGGCGCATGGGTTTGGTTGCTTTACAGGGTTCCCTGGTGGCTCAGACAGTAAAGAATCCACCTGTAATTCGGGAGACCTGGGTTCGATTCCTGGAGGACATGGCAACCCACTCCAGTATTCTTGCCTGGAGAATCCCAATGGACAGAGGACCTGGTGGACTATGGTCCATGGGGTCGCAGTCAGACACGACTGAGCGACTAAACACACAGCACACAGTGGCATGTGGAATCTTCCCGGACAAGGGATTGAACCCATGTCCCCTGTATTGGGAGGCAGATTCCTACCCATTGTACCACCAGGAAAGTCTGCATGTATCCTTCTGAATTATTATTTTCTCTGGTATGTGCCCAGGAGTGGGACTGTAGGATCATGTGGTAGCTGTTTTCAGATAGCCAGAGTTCTTGCTTCAGGTCCCAGGGAAACTTGCAGTTAGTGCTTGGTCATCCAGCCAAAAGTGGAATAAAGTTAGGTTTGAAAAGTCTTAACTCATATTGCATGATAAATTCACATTTGTGACTTAGATGCGAGGTCACTGACCTTGATAGTTGCAGAACCAGCGACCATGGGACAGAAGGGACTGGGAAGTGGTGCAGCTGCCTCTAGAGCCCACTCTTGGGATCTCACCTGGGTCTCCCAAGCTCAGCCCTGAGCTTGGTACTCAGTGTTTATCCCGAATGGCCCCTGGTTCATGTTGATCAGACAAGTTCAAGGTTGGTGGGAAGCAAAATATAGCAAGTATCTACTGTAATTCAAGGTAACACATAATAAAAATAAAATGCCAGGGCAGGATGTGAGATAGCGACTATAGAACATCCCTCAATATTCTTTCTGACAACACTTTACATCAAATACACTTAAAATAACCAGTGTACTCAATGTTATTTGGTATTGCTAACGAGAGCTGAAATTGAATCTTAATGTGGTTCATGAGTATATTCAGCAGTTTCTTAAAATGCTTCATATAATCACAGTGCTTTATTGTTGAAATTACCAGGTTTTGTGATACAAATATATCAGATTCATGATTAAAACACTGTTGTCTATTAATGCCACCTCAGCATTTTCCCAAGTAGACACTTAAAATCCTACACGCTTTCAAAGATGAATGAACTTGTCTTTTAGGAGAGATCCCTCCCTATACATCCTTTATTTATTAATATGACCAATCCAAAGAATAAAGTACTAGGAGAATGAGCGATAATGAGGTCTAAGAGCACAAAATTAAAAATAGCCATCACCTTGCCCCAACAGTGAAATAGTTCCTCCAGACTACTCACCTCTTCCATGGTTTGACCATGGTATTAATTCTAAGGCTTATCAAACAATTTGATCAGAGTCATCATAGAAAAAATATGAATCTGTAAGGAAAGAAAGTTTTTTTAACTGAAGGTTCTATTGTGGTCAGAATAGCTTATCCTATGCCCTCCTCTATGGTTTAGGGAGGGATGAGGAGTCTGGTCCCTACCTGCTCCCCACAGGGTTCTGGGGCAGGAGAGTATTTCCTCACATGTTCCATCACTAGCCAGGCACAGGGAAGTCGACTGGCAGGCAAGAGCGAGGCAGGAGGGACCTGGGTTTGGTGGGCAGTGAAACAGAGCAGGGGAATATTCATCCAGATGTCTCTGCCTTCCACCATCTCGCTGGTCAGACATCTAAAAAGGACTTTGGGGTTTGTTGCTCTCGGAGGGCAGCAGTGCATCTCCCCCCAGGATGCTAAGCACGGGTACCCTGGGGCCTCCAGCCTAAAATAAACTAGCTTTTTGGGATTCAGGCAAACCAGGCATTGTCCTTAAAGACTCATAATATTCTCATGTTCTTATGTAACCTGTTTTACTCCCTCTGGTGTAATTTTCATGAAAATCAGTAAAATAAAATTGACTACAGCAGAGGCATCCAACCTCTTATCACCAAATACTTTTTAATATCCCCAATCACAGAAGAAAGAAGCAATCATCAATTGGTTTTCCACTTTTGAAGTTCAGAGCACCTGATCAGCAGGCAGAACAAATATTATCCTTGATTGCTGATGGTGTTCCAGCCAAATGCCATGGCTCATGGCATTTTAATCAGGCATGGGGTTCTTACAGCAGGCCCATGTTGAAGACTGTTGGACTTGGGGGAGTATTTTTTAAAAGTCTGAGCACTCCTTTCAGTGTCATGAAGACTCTTGACAAGCTGGGGCCTGTTGCATTGGTGGGGAGCAGAGAGCCTGGAGCAGATGTATCCACTGTTGGGGCCATGGTGGAGCCAGAGGGTGGGGGGCTCCCACAACACTGAGCAGGTCTGTTTCCAGGTCAGGCGGGGCTCTCCAAGAGCAAGTTAGGTGCTCTGGGGACACAGAAGTTCAACAACAACAACATAGATATTTTGAATGCTTTTCAAAAAGCTTTTTTAAGAAAAAGAATAAGAAGAAGGAAAGAAAGAAAAAATATATAAGGAGAGAATATATAATCAACTGTGCCCTTCAGACCACTGGTGACAGATACATGTGAAAAGAACGGAAGGACCATTTCCACAGGGGAAATCAGCCTTGCTGAGCAGATGCCATGTGCCAGGCACTCTGCTGGGTGCTTTATGGGGCTGGGTTTTTCAAATAACATAGTGTGGGCCATGCAAATCATTTTCTTCCTGTCCCCCGGACTGATGGCCGAATGCCTGCATGAAGAGGACTGTCGTCTGAACAACAGCTACAGCAATAGCGGCTATAGCAACGTGGACAGAAACAGGTCATGTTTACTGAGAGCCTGATCAGGATCAGGCACAGGATTAGCATTTTACATGGATCGATTAGTTTAGCCCTGAGGAAATCCCAGTTACAGAGGCACTATTATGATCATCCCCATTTTACAGCTGGAAAAACTGAGGCTCAGTGGCCACTCTTGTGGACTACAGTGGGCTTGCCCTAGACCATGAAGAGAGAGAGAAGGGTGTCTGGGGCCCAAATTCCAAGTCTGTCTGGCATCAGAACCCTTGCTTATAAAAATTACAGTGGATGATATGTGGCCAGTCGCTCAATCATGTCAAACTCTTTGCTACTCCATGGACTGTAGCCTTCCAGGCTCATATGTTCGTGGGATTCCCCAGGCAAGAATACTGGAGTGGGTTGCCATTTCCTCCGCAAGGGGATCTTCCCCACCCAGGGATCAAACCTGAGTCTCCTGCATCTCCAGCATTGGCAGCGGATTCTTTACCATGGAGCCACCTGGGAATCCCTACAGTGGATGATAGGAAGGGATTAAAATGAAGAACTATTTCACTGAAATTTCCAAAGAACACAGAGAGCAAAAAAGGCAATGTCATCAGTCATGAAGGGGGAGGCAAACTTAACACAGAGCTTCAGGAAGTGGACTCACTTGTGGACTGAGCCAGCCCTGCAGCTCCCAGCCATGCACGCCAGCCATGCACCACAGCTGCCATGAAGGCAGAAGAGAAGGAAAATTCTACAACTGACATGGCAACCTAGAGAGGCAACTCACATTCTCCCCAACAGTCCCTCCCCAACCCTGAAGTCTGGAAAACATTTGGGGGGATTCAAGGGATCTGAGGAAATGGCAACCCACTCCAGTGTTCTTGCCTGGAGAATCCCAGGGACGGGGGAGCCTGGTGGGCTGTCATCTCTGGGGTCGCACAGAGTCGGACACGACTGAATTGACTTAGCAGCAGCAGCAGCAGCAGCAGGGATCTGAGGGGAAGACTGGGTCCCTGCTGAGCAAATGATACTGTGTCTGGAGAAATAGGAGGTTTAGACTGTTGATTGGACACTATTTTTACTCCCAAACTGGTGGGTCTGGGATGTAAGTCCTACATTTGCAGTGCGTGAATAGTCTGTTTAGACGATGGGTCTTATATCTTTTTCACACCTCTGTAGGTATTTTGTGACTTGGAGTTCAAACTTCTTTTGTGCAAAGGCTTCCTCTTCTTTGTACAAGATTTTGCAAAGTGTTGCATGAATTTCAGAGTTTTGTCTGTTTTCCATCATGATGGCAAACATGACTAGGAGACAGTGATCTTCTTCACAAAGTTCTTTAATTCCAGATGACCCTCTTCTCAACAAATCCTTGATATATTTTTCCTAGAAATGAGGGAGGTGTTCCACTGCTTTTTTTAAATAATTGGGTTGAGTGTGTTCACAGTGTGTTAGTTCCTTTGTCTAATACTGACACATCTTAGATTTAGATGTGAGCCTATATAGACCATTATTTGCCATTTGACTGCCCGGCCATCAAGCAGATTACTTTATGATCTGATTGGATTGTTATAGACTTAACCTAAGTCACAAGGAGACCACAAGATGATGGCTCTCAACAGGCTCTCATGTCACTTCTCTAGGACTTAAAGTGGATCCCTGTTGCCCTTTGGATTCACTGGAGACTCTGGTCCACATTCTCCCTCCTGCAGGCTCCCTGCTGTGTGTGCTGCATTTCAGGGCTCAGCCTGTCTCTGCTCAGGGGTCTCTGCCCCATAAGGAGCTCTCAGAAGAATGTGCCTCCCTCCCCATAGCCAGCATTCTGTGGTAACTAAATGAAGACATGCTCAATCAATTTATAATTAACACACCATTCAAAGGCCTGACAAGCATCATGCATTCTGAAAACCAAAGACAGGATTGGGAAGGACCATTTTCAAGAGTGAAAAGAAAAAAAAAAAAGAGCTTTGAATGAAGACTGTACTTGTCAGCATTTCTACCTGAAATAATACTAATAATTAAAAAACAGAGAACAGAAGCAGCCTCTTGAAAAACAGCCTGTTCAAAACCATGGAGCAATATTAAAATACACACCAGCACAGACGTTCCATCACTTTAAAAATGTTTTGAATCCCTGATGCCAAGCAGGATGTGGGAGGTTTCTTGCAGCCAGCACCAAGTGTTGGGAAAACATGAAAAAAACAAAAACCAAATCCTCCATGTTGACTCAGCTAAAATAAACATTTCATTACTTCTATAACAAAGATAATTTCTTGATTGTTAATAGATGAAATTCTAGGTAACTAGCTTTCCAGGTTGTACAATGTAGGCAATTTTCAGAGATGCAGCATAATGGCATGGATGACAAAGTATTGGATTTGATTGGGTGGAGGGGGATTGAAGGAGAAAGACAGCACTGTGAGTTAGTGTGAGAGGCCCTAGCAGGGAATTTGATGGATGATTGAATTCAAAGACTAGTGTGCCATGTATTAGGTGCTTATTAACACCCAGGAACTTAAACTAATTGTTAAAAAGGTGAGGAAACTGTCTCCAAGGAACATGCTAGAAATCTCAGTCTGGTTTGTAGAATTTTTAAGACAGAAAGAAAGGGATTTGAAAGGAAGGAGAGAGGGGAGGAAGAAGAGAAGGGGGAAAAAGCAATGATTTAAGTGGCTTTATAATTCTCTCCATTCTCATGAGTGGCAATCATTCATATATTCTTCAGGGCTTTTCTTCATATTTTGAGTTATTTCATTCTCATCACAACCTTGAGGGAACCACAGTGAGGAAATGTACACACAGAGGTAATACAACTTGCCCACGGTTTCTTGCAAACAGATTGAGAGGTGGGGACCTTAGCCAATCTCTCCAAGGAGCAAAGCTGAGATGGCCTGTTTTGTGTCATGGAATGAACCCTCCTGCTGTTTACCTGGGGTCCCTCTGTCCTCATGTGGCTGTTCAGGTCACACATGGAATGTCACAGAGAAAGTCTTCTGAGGGCAGGGCCATGGACTTAATGATGTCCACAGATCCTGGCCATCTGATGGTTTCCTTGTGACTCTAAAAGTGCACAGTGGGCCTCTGTGGAAAGAGTCCCACCTGTAGGAAGCTGGGATTGGGCTTTGTTTCTTATTGACCCAGTTGCACATGTTGGAAAAGGGCATAAAGGGAAGAAACTGATTGTCTGTTTTCTTAGGAAGAACTTATTGCTTGTCAACTGGCAGCCCTCACCTGAACTATCTCCCTGGTGGCTCAGATGGTAAAGCATCTGCCTACAATGCGGGAGGCCTGGATTCAATCCCTGGGTTGGGAAGATCCCCTGGAGAAGGAAATGGCAACCCACTCCAGTACTCTTGCCTGGAAAAACCCATGGACAGAGGAGCCTGGTAGGCTACAGTCCATGGGGTCGAGAAGAATCAGACATGACTGAGCGACTTCACTTTCACCTGAACTACTTCACGTAAAATCCAGTTGACAGATTGAGAATTTAGGTGACTTCTTCTAAGAGTCTGCACCAGGGGCTCCTCATCATCTAATTTTCTGGACTTACAACTCAGTTGACATTTTTTTCCTCAATCCCTTATGGTAGGTGGGAGATGGAGGCTCTTTGAAGGTATGGGGGTGGCTGGGAGGGGTCTTTGGAATGGCTTTCTCTCTCCAATACTCAGATCATCCCCTGGAGAAAGCCTGCTGCCATTTTGACTCTATAATCATTTAATGTGATGAAGAGTTGCCGTAGCAACATGATTCCTGCATTAGGTTGACATAAATTCATGCTTGCCTAGTTTGAAAAGAAAAATTGAACATTCAGTCTCCACCAGAGAATTTATACATAAGAGCAGATAGTAGCTACTGACTTGATTATTTAAAAACATTTAGTGTTGGTTTGAACATATACAGAAGTAGAGGTAAGTGTAATGAAGCTTTACATGTCTATTGCCATCTTTCATAGCCATTAACATATGGCCAATCTTGTTTCCCTTCTATCCTCCTTCCTTCTCCAGCTGTAACCCACTGTCTTATTTTTTAAGCAAATCCCAGCTATCATATCATTTCATCCACTAACATCTCAGTTTGAATCTCTAAGAGGCAAGGACCCTATTTTTTTTTTTGACCACACCATGAGACATGCTAGATCTTAGCTCCTTGACTAGGAGTTGAACCAGACCTGCCTGCAGTGGAAGTGAGGATTCTTAACTGTGGGACCACCAGGATTCTCACGTGAATAATAATAAGTAAATAATTCTCACATGAATAATAAGTAAAAGATAAAAATAAAGGAAATTTAGAACACAAATTCTGCCTTTCTCCCAAATCAAATGGTTTAAATTGCATCTATTCCCTTTTATTAACATCTCTACTTCAGACACTGTTTTTATTTTGGCTTAAAATATAATAGCACTATGTAGCAGGCAATGTTCCAAGTCCTTTACATGAATGATCTCATTTAATCCTCACAGTAACCCTGTGAGGTAGATATTAATAATATCCCATTTTGAAGATGAGGAAAAAGAGGCACAGAGAGGTTAGTAACTTGGCTAATAGCAAATACTTGGAATATGTAAATGAGCAAATACTCATTTTTAATTCAAAGAATGCATATTTAGCTTACAGTTTGTAGCTTGTCTGGTGCCTGCTTTCCTGTACTTTGCACTCCCATACCTTCTCTTAAGACTTGACATTAAAATCTTATTGAGTATTGGGATTAACTTATACACACCACCGTATATGAAGTAGATGGCTGGTAAGGACCTACAGTATAGCACAGGCAACTCTACTCAACATTCTATAATGGCCTACATGGGAAAAGAACCTGAAAAAGAGTGGATTATATGTATATATATGTAACTGATTCTGGACATGAATTTGAGCATACTCTGGTGGGCTCTAGTCCATCCAGCCACAAAGAATCAGACACGACTGAGTGTGTGCGCATGCACGTGCGTGCACACACATACACACGTACCCGGAGATAGTGGAGGATAGAGGAGCCTGGCCTACTACAGTGCATGTGGTCGCAAAGGGTCGGACTCAACTTAGCCACTGAACAACAACAGTGCTGATTCACTTTGCTGTATACCTGAAGCTAACACAACAATGTAAATCAACTATACTCCAGTTAAAAAAAAAAGAAAAGAACTTAGCAGAAACAGATTGCTGTGAGTTTAGACTCATCCTGAAGATGACTACCTATCTTTATCCCCACGAGGTATATTTTCAACTGTGACATATATTCTGTTGAATCCTGAGCAGTATCCTCCAGTGGAGACTCTTGAAAGGCTTGATCCCTGAGAAGCAGAGCAGTGAGGCAGGCACCATGCTGGGTGTTGTCACTCAGCCACTTATTGGGTGTGCTCCGGAGGGCCAGGGCGAGTTGCTGACCTCAGCTCCTGGCACGTCAAAACCGTCCCACCTTGTATTGCCACTGTCCCCTTCCTACTATTCTATTTTCTCAGAGACTTCTTGAGGCCAGTAATTAATCTGCCATAAGGTGATTTGGCTATTTGTTCTTTTTCTGTGTCTGAGTACCAAAGCTTGCACATAGTTAAGTACTCAGTAAATAGATTTTTTCAGGTATTATGATTCTCTGAGTTCTTTTAATATTTCCCTCAAATCAAGCAAATAGTGACATATCTGGCAGTACCTGAAATTCAGAATAAATAAAGTTAGCCGCATAATTCAGAGAAAATACAGATTTTTAAATCAAATGGAAAGATGTTCCTATCTGATTTTCCACTATGTCTGCCCACATTGACATTATTCAATACACAGTTTTCCAGTGCCTTTGTAGACATAGTCTTTGGAGTATCTTGGGGAAAAACTAGCAGTATGTTATCTGAAGTTTAACAATTACTATTTTAAGGTTTAAGATTCTTAAGTTGAATTGCCACTACTCATAGTTATTTTAGGTTTCTAAGAAACAGGCAGGTATACGGAACAAGAACTGAAAAGGTACAATTAAAATCAATAGTAATAGAAAGTACAGGCATGTCCAAATTATCCCCAAATACTTTCCTCACGCTTAATAATTCAGTAAAACAACCATCCAAACTTTCTGAGACTGTTCTGGTTTTAAATATTTGCCCTATTTCTCTCATGTGTTTCTACCATATCAGATGCCAGGCTTTGGTTTAAAAAATATAGTTACTGTATATAGTGGACTAATACCAATACTAAAGTTGTGCATTGACTTGGCACTTCCCCTTCTCATGCAAGCTTGTGCTTCTGTCTGTATTTTATTCCAGGTGACAGCAAATCCTGAAAGTGTCTCATGTGATGTTGCTGGGATTATACTGAAAATGATTTTTTAAAAAATGTAATTGTGTAGCTTATATAGTTCAAGCTGTTTCCTAAGAAGTAGAAATAATCCTAGGCAAGCAATTGTGTGAAAAATAAGAAGTCTGATAATTTGCTCTACTCTTTTTGCTTGGTATAAAACCAGGAAGCAATTTAACATTTAGTATATATGATACCCATCACCTAGTTTCTGCATTTTTGTTGAGAAAGATCCTATAAATGATATTCTTTTTAAATTTATTTTTTCAATTTATTTTATTGAAGTATAGTTGATTTACAGTGTGTTGATTTCTGCTGTACAACAAAGTGATTTTAGTTATACCCATATATATTTTTTTCTAATGTTCTTTTCCATTATGGTTTATCGTAGGATACTGGATATAGTTCTCTATGCTATACAGTAGGACTTTGTTGTTTATCCATTCCATATATAATAGCTTACATCTGCTAATCCAACTTCCCACTCATCCTTCCCCAGCCCCCTCCCCCTGGCAACCACAAGTCTGCTCTCTGTGTCTGTGAGTCTATTTTTGTTTCATAGATAGGTTCATTTGTGTCATATTTTAGATTCTGCATATGAGCGCTATCATATGGCATTTGTCTTTCTCTTTCTGACTTACTTCACTTAGTATGATAATCTCTAGTTTCATCTGTGTTGCTGCAAATGGCATAATTTCTATTTTTCAATGACTGAATAGTATTCCATTGTATATATTGAATATAAACCACATCTTCTTTATCCATTCATCTGTTGATGGACATTTAGGCTGCTTCCATTTTTGTGGCTATTGTGAGTAGTGCTGCTGTGAACATAGGGGGTGCATGTATCTCTTTGAATTATAGTTTTCTCTGCATATATACCCAGGAGTTGGATTGAAGGATCGTATGGCAATTCTATTTTTAGTTTTTTCCGTACTGGCTGCACCAATTTACATTCCCACCAGCAGCGTAGGAGGATTCCCTTTTCTCCACACACTTTCAGCATTTGTTATTTGTAAACTTTTTGATGATGGCTATTCTGACTGGTATGAGATGGTACCTCACTGTAGTTTTGATTGGCATGTAAATAGTATTCATGATACTGAGTGGTGTGTGTGTGTGTACACAACTCATTATTAAAGAATCTGAAATTCCAGCCCAGAGTGACTTCTTTGCTTAATTTGATGTGACTCACTTTGACCTGTCAAAAATGGGATAATATATGCATCTTCATACATTATCATGCTTAGGAAATAACAGACATGTATCTAGGCAGTGATTCAGTATTCAACAAATATTTATTTGTTATATATTTACTCTTCTGCCTCATGGATGTTATGCCCGATTCCGGCACCCTTTACTTCCTAGCCTCACACCCCTCAGTTTACTCTGGAGTTCTTTTTTAACTCAAGGACAATAACCAGGCAACACAAGATTTGTATACTGAGTTTACAAGAAAAGTTGGGAGCTGCAGAAGACACAGTGTCAGTCTCATGTGAGAAGGAGGGGAAGCGTGTCTGCTGCACCCTCACAGACGCTGCATGATGCATTGCTGCCAAAGAGTTTGAGGACAGAATGCTTGAACTTGAGAATCACACTGCTCCTGGACCCTGCGCCCAGAGTGCTGTCCTGAGCCCTTCTCACACTGGAGAGGCCCTGGCCTCTGATGCAGAGTGGTAGTCCTCCCACCAGGCCCAGCCTCTCACTGGCCTTGTTCCCAGACGTCTTCCCTCCTAGGCATGAGCTGGCAGGGATGTTGGCCATACGTCCTTATTGCCAAATGCCAACTTTAACAAAATTGTTAATTGTGCTTTCTTTTGAAGCAGAGTTGTGGTGTGTCAGTTTCAGAGCTCAGAGAAGCAGCGTTGATACTTGTGTTTAACCAAAGCTCCCAGTGCCGCAGCGAGTCACTGACACGAACACTGGCTTCACTTCCCAGTCTGCAGAGTTCAGCCTTCAGGCCTTTGTCAGAGCCGGTGAGAGAGTGGAGGGAAAAGTCAACTAAACCAAAAGTCAGAGAGCATGGTCTTCATCTAACAGGGAAAAAGGCTTTTGTTGCTGTTGCCATGAGAGCTTGGGAGAAGCGTGGAGCATGGTCTCAATTTACCTAAGAAATGATGCCTAAAACTTTATATCTGTTTTTATTGTTGTAAAAGTAAAGTCCCTGTAATCAGTGAGGCCATTCCTTCTAGTATCATTTATTTTAAATGCAGCCACAATTCTATGAACAATAAACAGCAAATCCTAAGATGGCCTGTTGGAAGAAACCAGACTTTGAGAAGTAAATAACCCAAGAGATACCAACTTAGTCTAAATAAAATGTGGCCCCAAGTTAGTTAAGTGGGTCATCCATAATAAATAGCTAAACTTATTGAGACATTCTATGTTGCAGGTATTTGTGCTAAGGCTATGGATGGATTATCTGGTTGAATCTTCATAATAAGTAAGAAAAGCACTAATGTTGTATCCAATATTTAGAGAAAGAAACTAAGGCTTGGAGGTATGACCTTGCCCGCTAGGAAACAGTAAAGCCTGCCAGGACTCAGCTTTCCCCTCCCACTCTGATGCCCAAGCTCTCACCTGCCATGTCACATCATCTCTGTTCTAGGCTATGGGTTCCGTCTCCCTCAACACCCACCCTAATCAGGCCATCTGAGTCAGCGAGAGTGATTTCTTTGTTCACAGGTATTAGAACTTCGTACTTTGGCTCTTAATGTTCTAGAATAAGCAAAGAAACTGGCAGGAGTGAAATGTGTTTACTGTAATCCATTTTCACAATTCTTAAAACTCCTTGAGACATTTTATAATAAACATCTTATGCTAAATGAGGGAACTAACTATAATTCTGCACATACTTTGTTTTAGGATTGGAAAATGTGTTCAATTTAGTTATAAAGTGATGTTCTACAGAGTGAATGCTATTTTCCTATAGATGAAAACTGTAAGTCTACTTTTTACAGGAAATTTCCCTGACCTAAGAGGGTTAAGATTATAGGGATGACCATATAGGACACTCTAGAACACCTGGAAATCATGCTTTCATTATGCTTCCAAGTCAGGTATCAGCCAGGTATCCATCTGTAGACTGGACATCTCCAAGTTCATGTCTCCTGGACACCTCAAATTTTTGTACCCGAGATCAGACAAGACATCTTCCTCCTCAAACCTGCTCTTTCTCTGGAGTTACCCTCAATCCACAGCTCTACCATCCATCCAGTCCCCCAAATGGAAAACTGGGGTCTTCCTTTCCCCTCTGCTCTCCCTCACTCCCCATATCCAACTGATGGCCAGGCTTTGTTTCTTCTTCCTCTGGAGCCTCATCCCTTCTCTCCATCCTTCTCAGCTCAACATTCCTTATTACTCACCTGGATCAATGTGATATTTTTCCTCAATACCTACATTAGGTATCTTCCCTGGGCCTTCCTCCCTGTGCCGCTCTGTCTGGGCTCGGGTAAGCTCATTCTCTACTTGTGCCCCCCTCTATCATGGCACTCATCCTGTCTGCTAATTGCATGTTTACTTTAGTATCTTGCCCCAGTGAACTGTAAGCTTCTTGAGGGTGGGGACTGTATCTGTTTATGGATAGTCAGCTCCAAACAGAGCTGACACATGGTCATTACCCCTTAAACTGTTGAGAAAGTGGAGGAGACTTTGCAGGTGTCCTTTCTTCAGTGTTCCTGGGGGAATCGTGTCGGGATTGCTGTGTGATCACACAGCTTATCCACTTGGGGCTTGGGGAAGGCATGACAGGAGTTATATTTCCTTTTCATTTGTATCTCTTTTGTGATAATGAAAAAGAACACAGCAAAATCAACAGAATTTAGGACAATAAATATTATAGGCCAGAAATAAGAGCTTGTTAATTACAAGATAGGTCAAACAGGCTCAAACCTAGGGATTCGATCTTCAGGCTTCATGCACTAAGTTATCTGATTTTTACATCACTAACATATCTGATTTTTACGTTACTGAAGATTGCAGTATATTACCTGGCTGTGGCACCTATTCAAAAATTAATAACAGTAAAAATAATGATAATATCACTATTAAATGATTCTTATGTGCTCCTTATTTGGAGTGTTATGTTCATATGTCATTTAACCCTCACAACAATTCTATAAAGTTGATATTAATATCCCATTTTAGAGTTGAGGGCACAGTTAAGTGACATGCTTAAGGTCACCTGCAGGTCAGTGGTGGCATTAGATATAGACCTGGCTATCTAATCTCAGAGGCCACATTTGTTAGTCACTGTTGCCTGACCCAGTGCACACAGGATTCCATGGTTCTGCTCAGCCAAACACTCAGTCATGAGTGACAGCTGCTGAAATACAATTTGTAAGCATGTAGAAAAACACAGACTATTTCTGACATCCTTTCTGATAGTCACAACTTATCCAAATTCAGGCAAATAACCAAATATCACAGATGCTAACTTGTTTAACATTGTCTTTTCTTAGCTATACATAAAGGTAGGCTTCATTAAAAGGGCATTACTTCTCCAAAAAAAATCATTCTCTTCCTCCCCAGAATTATTTTTCTGGAGGTTATTTGTTGATATTACTTGGTTTGGGTAGGAACTGAGATTTTTTTCTTCAGAATGGGTGGAAAATATATTCATGCTAGTTACACAGATCTTTGCATCTTCTTTTGTCATCTACTTACTGCTACCCATACCTTTTGAACAGTCTTCTGCCCTTGTTGGCTTGGTTTTTACTTGTAGACTGAGAAAGATAACATGGGGCCCGAATTGTGTTGACACAAAATGGCCTGACTCTAAAAGCTATAATATCCAAAAATTGCTTCTCAAAGGCAGCTTCTGGAATTACTGACAGAAGCATCATCTGACACGACCACCTTCAACTAAATGTGGTCAGAGCTCCAACCCTACTGGGGTTCTTAAAAATAGTCCTGCATTAATAGTGAATAGTAATGAGGAGAAGTGAAAAGCAAAGGAGAAAAGGAAAGATATAAGCATCTGAATACAGAGTTCCCAAGAATAGCAAGGAGAGATAAGAAAGCCTTCTTCAGCGATCAATGCAAAGAAATAGAGGAAAACAACAGAATGGGAAAGACCAGAGATCTCTTCAAGAAAATTAGAGATACCAAGGGAACATTTCATGCAAAGATGGGCTCGATAAAGGACAGAAATGGTATGGACCTAACAGAAGCAGAAGATATTAAGAAGAGGTGGCAAGAATACACAGAAGAACTGTACAAAAAAGATCTTCACAACCCAGATAATCACGATGGTGTGATCACTGACCTAGAGCCAGACATCCTGGAATGTGAAGTCAAGTGGGCCTTAGGAAGCATCACTATGAACAAAGCTAGTGGAGGTGATGGAATTCTAGTTGAGCTACTTCAAATCCTGAAAGATGATGCTGTGAAAGTGCTGCACTCAATATGCCAGCAAATTTGGAAGACTCAGCAGTGGACACAGGACTGGAAAAGGTCAGTTTTCATTCCAATCCCAAAGAAAGGCAATGCCAAAGAATGCTCAAACTACCACACAATTGCACTCATCTCACACGCTAGTAAAGTAATGCTTAAAATTCTCCAAGCCAGGCTTCAGTAATATGTAAACTGTGAATTTCCTGATGTTCAAGCTGGTTTTAGAAAAGGCAGAAGAACCAGAGATCAAATTGGCAACATCCGCTGGATCGTGGAAAAAGCAAGAGAGTTCCAGAAAAACATCTATTTCTGCTTTCTTGACTATGCCAAAGCCTTTGACTGTGTGGATCACAATAAACTGTGGAAAATTCTGAAAGAGATAGGAATACCAGACCACCTGACCTGCCTCTTGAGAAACCTGTATGCAGGTCAGGAAGCAACAGTTACAACTGGACATGGAACAACAGACTGGTTCCAAATAAGAAAAGGAGTACGTCAAGGCTGTATATTGTCACCCTGCTTATTTAACTTCTGTGCAGAGTACATCAGGAGAAACACTGGGCTGGAAGAAACACAAGCTGGAACCAATATTGCTGGGAGAAATATCAATAACCTCAGATATGCAGATGACACCACCCTTATGGCAGAAAGTGAAGAGGAACTAAAAAGCTTCTTGATGAAAGTGAAAGAGGAGAGTGAAAAAGTTGGCTTAAAGCTCAACATTCAGAAAACGAAGATCATGGCACCTGATCCCATCACTTCTTGGGAAATAGATGGGGAAACAGTGGAAACAGTGTCAGACTTTATTTTGGGGGGCTCCAAAATCACTGCAGATGGTGATTGCAGCCATGAAATTAAAAGACGCTTACTCCTTGGAAGGAAAGTTATGACCAACCTAGATAGCATATTCAAAAGCAGAGACATTACTTTGCCAACAAAGGTCCATCTAGTCAAGGCTATGGTTTTTCCTGTGGTCATGTATGGATGTGAGAGTTGGACTGTGAAGAAGGCTGAGCGCCAAAGAATTGATGCTTTTGAACTGTGGTTTTGGAGAAGACTCTTGAGAGTCCCTTGGACTGCAAGGAGATCCAACCAGTCTATTCTGAAGGAGATCAGCCCTGGGATTTCTTTGGAAGGAATCGTGCTAAAGCTGAAACTCCAGTACTTTGGCCACCTCATGCGAAGAGTTGACTCATTGGAAAAGACTCTGATGCTGGGAGGGATTGGGGGCAAGACAAGGGGACGACAGAGGATGAGATGGCTGGATGGCATCACTGACTCGATGGATGGGAGTCTGAGTGAACTCCGGGAGTTGGTGATGGACAGGGAGGCCTGGCGGGCTGCGATTCATGGGGTCGCAAAGAGTCGGATACGACTGAGCGACTGAACTGAACTGAACTGAACTGAATGAGGAGAAACATGGCCTTTAAATTTTACATATTCTCTGATGTCTATTCCTCTATATTACTAGCCATAAAAATATGATCCACTGAACCTGCTAGCATGAAATACCACAGAAATGAGAGGAAATAAGATTCCATTGCAGATGTACCTCACAGATATTGCAGATTCATTTCTGTACCACTGTAATAGAGCAAATAATGTGATCCAGTAAGTCATACACGTTTTCATTTTCCCAGTGCATATAAAAGTTATATTTACACTATACTTTAGTCTGTTAAGAGTACAATAGCATTATGTTTAAAAAATGTACACACATAGTTAAAAGTACTTTATTGCTAAAAAATGCTAATCATCATCTGAGCCTCTAGCAGCTCATAGTAGTAAAACATCAAAAATTATTGATCACATATCATCATAACAAATATAATCATGAAAAAGTGAAATATTGTGAGAATTACCAAAATATGACACAGAGACATGAAGTGAGCAAAGGCTTTTGCAAAAATGGCACAGACAGACTTCTTCAATATAGTGTTGCCACAAACCTTCGATTTATTAAAAAAAAGAAAAAAATGCAATCTGTGGAATGCAATAAAGCAAAGTGCAATGAAATGAGGTATGCCTGTGATTGAGTGCTTCACTCATCTCTGAACGCACCTGTTACACATCCTGGATTATAGTGTCCACGTTCACAAGGGTATAAGACCTTTCTTTCCTTTCCCAGTTATAAGTTACTTCATATCACTTAAAATATATATGTTTGAGGGTTATACCATGTGTCAAATTCTTAAGGACTTAAGGAAGTATGAAGCATTTTTTTAAATATAATTGGGAGAATCAGTGAGCTATGACAAAATTGCTGAAATGTATTTAAAAACAGTTCCCCCAAGAGCTGTACATGAATGAGTGCATTAATCATCACTTCAGTATTAAGAACTTAAAAATGAAGAATCTGCTTTTTAAAATTACTAAGCCATCCCTGTAAGCATCCTCAGACTGACTCATTCCCCAATTTGTCTGGTTTCTTACAGAGCATGCCTAGACTACTCTCCATAGAGAAGAAAATGTTCTAGAATAAAGAATGATGAGTAGTAGCATCAATTAAGATGATTGAACTAAGAGATCAACAGCTCATTAAGATAACAGTAGGTTAATAGCTCTTTAATATCCTTTGGAACTGAAAAATTTTAAATATTAAGTTGGAATTGAAATATTTGGGGAAATTTTTAGTATATTGTGTATCTTTGTGGGAGAAAGCTATACAAATACATGGAAACCATTTTTTTGTGACATTTAAAATATAAGACTGATGTTTTCTATGCAAATGTGGATTAATAAGGTATATGCAGTTATCAAAATTCATAACACTATAACTTGGAGTCTCTGCATTTCGCTATCTGTAAATTATACCACAATTTAAACAGATCCTCAAACTCTCAAGGTCATCAAAAACAAGGACAGTCTGACAACCTGTCACTGCCTAAGGAGACATGAGAATTAAATGTAATGTGATATCATGAATGGGATCTAAGAACAGAAAAAAAAAACAATTTGAATGATATTCCAATGAAGTAGGTAGTTTAGTTTATAATAATACAGTAGTTTTGGTTCATTAGTTGTGACAAAAATACCTCATTAATGCAAGATGTTAACAATAGGGGAAACTGGGACTAAGAACAGGAAAGCTCTGCCACTTTTTGACAAGCCTAAACTATTCTAAATTTTTTTTAACTTATTTTAAAAATAGAAAAAAGCAGGATAAGAAGGGGTAGGGAATGGATAATATGGCAGTCACCCAAGACTCTGCTGGAATGTCAAGAAAACAAAAATAACATTGGTATACATTATTTCAAGCAGTAAGTGTAAATTAGTCACAAAAAAGCAAGTGTTTTTATTTACTGGACATTAACATTGAAGAGATTACCCTTCTATCATATTTACTTTCCCATAATAAAACTGAAGATTATCATCATTACCATTATTGTTTTAAACTGGGCTAACCCATTAAAAAGGTTGCACACATAAAAACGGCAATGGACTGAATAACCAGTATAGCTTTTATTTTTGAAGTAGCAGATTCCTCATTGTAAATTATGTAGTGCCACTGTTCCGTCCTGTTTAACTCCACCACTCGAGTTACACACAGTCTTTATGTGGGTAAATAGAAAAATTCATTTCATGCCTGCCAAAAACGTTTTCTTCTCAGGTGTGTGTGTGTGTATAGAGAGATGGTGTGTGAAGAAAACTCGCTTACAATGCCGTCCACGTCTCTGATAAATATGTTTTTATGCTACAATCCATTATCATTATAATAAGAGCCTGTTGATCATCCTTTTAATACCCAGTGAGTCTTCCTCATTGATTGATATTGGTGCTAACCAGCCCTCAGGGCCGATGAACTGTGAAGCCGTGTCTTGTGTCGCCACATCTGGGCCGGGGTGCAGAGGTGAGGACCGCATCGGTACCCGTAGGATGTAGCAGGTACCTTCCTTTGTGGTGTGCATCTCCATTAGGAGCACCCCCTTGCAACGACAGATTTCTTTTTGCATTTAGCAGTTCTGGGACAGAGACTGGTGGAGAGGCCCAGAGCCGACGTAGACCGAGAGGAAGACGAGGAATACCCGGAGCAGGAAGAGGCTGGCTGCCGCGGCGGCCACAGCGAAGAGCCCCATTTGCAGTGTAGCCTCCAGCAGCCGGGACTCCGGGCCATCTGCGAGGCGCTGCGTTGCCATGGGAACGCGGCGGCGCCCGGGCGGAACCTAGCGTTTATTACCTGAGAATGGGGCGCGGGGACGCCGCGGCCCCTCCCCCCGACCCCGCACCCCGGCGGGTCGACGCGCATCCTCCCGGTCCCCGTCAGCTTTGCGGGGAAAGCAGAAATCAGACGCTGCGCGAAGGACTCTTTGCAAAAGCTTCAGCCTGCTGGCCGAGCCGGACGCCCCGGCTGGAGGCCCCTGCGGGATCGGCCCGCGCAGCCCTTGCTTTGTCGCCACTTCGGCTCGTCGCCCAGGCCCGGGGTGCGACGCGGGGCGCAGAGAGCCCCTTTCGCTTCGCCGACGCCCTAGGACCACGCCAGGAGTAGGAACGCAGCGCGACGTCCCGCAGATGCAGACAGAACCCCGACGTGGGCATTTTTGCAGAACCATCCCAAAGCCAAGCGGCGTTGACTACTACTACTCGCCCCTCAGGCTCTCTAAGAGGAGGGAGGGAGCATAAAAGACATTTACCCCGAGTCCTAGTTATTGGAACATGTTTCTAACACCCTGGGTGTCCTAGTGGCTAGAAGCTTATTGCAGGAAGGTATTGTTTGCGTAATTAATTAATAGAAACAATAACTGGGCTCCTGAAACCCGCGCTGCCGGGTGCCGGGCGGAGGGCTGGACGGGAGGCGTTGCGAGGTGCTGGCCTGGCCGCTTCGGGAAGCACCGGCAGCGGTACCCGCGGGGCGCATCCATACCCAGGCTCACTCAACTTCCACGGTTTACTTAATTAGGAGAAACGCAGAAAGCGGACGAGCTCTATTTTACACACCGCACTTTCTCCTGTTGGGTCACTGGCGGAGCCCCTGTCTGCGGAGACATCCGGGCTCCATGCCTGGGGTTGAAAAATCCGCCTCCAGGGAGCGAAGGTCTTGTCGTTCCAGGCTATAAATATTAATAAGCTGAGAGGCCGGGGCATAATTATCTCTCTTTAATTGCAACTCAACCAAAAAATCCAGTCTCCTGCCACTCAGGCCCCACGAAGTCGGGAATGCTAGGTTTTGGTGTCAGGAGACTCCCTCGGTGCAAAGTCGTTCTTTGTATCCTCCGCCCAACATATAAACCATATGCTGCGCCTCTCGGCGTGTTAAAATCACCCATGGAGAGATTTGAGCTGACGGCCCTTCGCTCGCCTCATCCCCGGCCGCCTAGTGCGCCCTATTTGTCCCCCAGCTACCAGGGGACTTGGCCTCTATCCCCCCTCACCCCACCCCCGACCTCCTGCTACTTAAGCAATAGTGTGAAGAATTGAAAGAACTGGGGGCAGCTGCTCCGGGTTTGACCCGAAGGCACCTGTGGCGGCCTCGGCCGAGGTCCTGGGCGAGACCTGCGAGCTGCGGAAGGGCTCGGCTCCGCGGCGCCCGGGAGAGCAGTCCCAGCGTCCCGGGCGCTCCCGATCGTAGTCCCGGCCATCCGGTGCCCCGCCAGCCCGCTGCGCTCCTCCCTGTATCCCTAAGAAGCCGCACGCGCGGTGAAGCGGTGCAGGCCTGCTGAGGAGCCGCTGCTCCGTGGCTCAGGTAGCGCTCCCCAGGGTTGGAGGTTGGGGTGAATGCGTGGACTGGTACATGTGCCGTGCACACTCCCAGAGCGCCCCGGATGCTGAGAACTGGGGTTTCTGCGCGAAGCCCGGGAAGTCCAGCCCCTAGCTGGCTGCGCCCATTGCTCAGGCCTACAGGCGGCGAGCTCGCGGATGGCCGGGCCCTGGGAGTCGCCAAAAGGCTGGGGGTGAGGGCTCCCGCTTCCCGGCCTGCGGACTTCGACGGCGCAGCCCTACACTCAGGCCCGCGCCTCCCCTGAGTGTCCCCAGGGCTGGCAGAGCCGAAAGAAGGCCTCGTCATTCCCCAGGGGCGGGAACCATCAGCCGGGGAAGGCCCTGCGGAACCCAAGCGCCCAGGGCGCGGGAAGAATCTCTACCGCGCTCCTCTCGGAAAAGCGGTGGAGGCCTGACACCCTGTCGCGAGGAGGCCCGGTCCGTCGGAGGCTCGAGGAGGTTTGGCCATCTGCACGTCGACCTAATCAGTCATTCAGGTTTCTAAGGCACTATCGAAGGCCAAGAGGAGCTGCCTCATTGTTTCTTGTCTTCTCATTGCCGCTTATTCGAATAGTTGTGTGCCAGCAAAGAGCTGCCCATAACAGAGGTGCTGTCCACTTCCTAGCGAGTTTATGAACATTTAAAATTATTAATGGTCATTTACTCGGTTCATTCCCACTTAAATTGCATCAAGAGAAAAGTTCAAAATGCAAAATAAGGATTTAGGTAAAACAACCGCAACAGTTAAGCTGCTGCTGCTAAGTCATGTCAGTCGTGTCCGACTCTGTGCGACCCCATAGACGGCAGCCCACCAGGCTCCCCCGTCCCTGGGATTCTCCAGGCAAGAACACTGGAGTGGGTTGCCATTTCCTTCAAGCTAGTACCCATTTTATTTTAATTAAAAATGCAAACCCATCGGGGAGGCCCAGTTAAAAGACACTCACTATTCAACTGGAAGTGTCGATTAGATTAGGGTGACCTCTGGTTGTCACCAAGTTTCGTGTCCACTGCAATGATAAAAAATAATAAGAGGTTGGATGCTTGTGCATGCTAAGTCTATTTGAAGAGTAGGCAGTTTCTCCAAGTCACTCCAGAGGCAAGATTGGGTTTTTGCTGATCAAATCAATTTCCTGTAGCAGGAACATGGGCTCCAGAGTCTACAGCAAGTGGTTAACTGAGGCTCGGAGTTGGGGAGGGTCCAGTTTTGGTGGTCAGGGCAGGGCATCAATGCTAGCACCATTAACACTGTGGTTTTGCATTTTCCCCTCTGCTTTCACCAGTTGGCATCCAGGTCACCTGTTTGGGAGAGTGACCCTGAGGGAGGAGGTAATGATGAGGGCACTGAGCTTCCAGACAAAGACAGGGGGCAGCAGTGGGCATCTGGACTGGCATGGATTTTTTTTTTTATTATTCCTGCATCCAGCCAGTGTCAAGTTAAAAAAGACAGAGCTCTATGAAGACAGCATGCAGTTGGCCTTCTCTAAAGAGAAATTTGGCTTGAGTTCCCTGTTTAGAATCAAGCTTAGAGGTTGCAAGGAGTAACATTCATTCTGTTGAACTCTTCTTTCTGCCATGGTGGGTGGAGACAGGCAGTGGTGGCAGGTGGGCAGCTGTTAAGGGCCTCCTGTCCCTAGAGCCCAGGAAGCATCTGGAAATCTGATAGTAGCAGTATTTCTCTGATTGTCTTGAAAACTCTTTCATCTCCACCAAGAAGGGTTTCACCAGGCTTAGCTGGTTGTTGGGACATTGTTCTTTGCTAATGGAATCTCTCTCCTCTCTCACCCCTGCTCCCCTACCCGCCCCCCCCACCCCACACACATCTGCCCTTTTTGTATTTTGTGTTAAACTTTGTAGCTTGCTAAAGATCAAAGTCATGTACCAACTTGTCTCTCTGAAACCCTACCCACAAATCTAAGTCCTCTCTGGGAGTACAAGTCTGGAAGAACTTTTTAAATTGTGCTGGCTCAGCCTTACCCAGTTCCTCCTGGGGTGATGCAACACTAGAGTAGGGCCCAGAACGCTGCTGGATCTGTCACCACCGGCTGAGCCACTCTGAGGTGCCAGACTGGACAAGAGCTCTGTGGCATGATCTTCCCTCAACCCCTGCAGCTTTGAGGGGAGTCACAATATAACACCTTCCTCTTTGTAGGGCTTTAGAGCCAATAATGTTCTTGCCACTTCCTTGTAACAACTTCTTGTTATTTGTAGTCACAGACGAAGGAGAGACTGAAGCCCAGGGAGGTTAAGCACTTAGGCCATGGCCATGGAGAGGATCGGGTTCTTGTGAGTCTGATCTTGGGCTCTTGCTACCAGACCTGTCACTTTGAAGTCAGCAATAGACACTGTGAACTCTAACCAGTATTTCGTCCTGGAATTGGAACTGGATCTCCTCTCTGGCAAACACAATTTGGCTTCAATATATCAGTATATTCTTGGGCTTCCCTGGTGGCTCAGCTGGTAAAGAATCTGCCCGCAATGCGGGAGACCTGGGTTTGATTCCTGGGTTGGGAAGATCCCCTGGAGAAGGGAATGGCAACCCACTCCAGTATTCTGGCCTGGAGAATTCCATGGACTGTATAGTCCATGGGGTTGCAAAGAGTCGGATATGGCTGAGCGACTTTCACTTTCACTTCTGTTTGGCAAACACACCATCTTATAAGTAGAGAATCTAGCAGGTTCCTCATAAGAACCAGGGTGCAGTCCAGGCACCAGTGCCAAAGACAAAGGGGATCCCGGCCTTTCACAGGATGTGGCCTTCCAGTTGGAAGACGTTCCCCAAGTAAGAAGAAGCCTCTTTTCACAAAGACAGGGGGTTTTGCCCAGGTGGTAATAAGTCCCGCCTTTTCTCCTCTTCCCTCCCCTCCACACTTGCTTGACTCAGTGGACACTAGGCCCAGCAGCTTGCCTTGTTCATCAGTGAAGGCCAAGGACTGGGACTTTTTTTTCTCCTCAGAAGCTGCAGGGTGTGATGTTTAATAGCATTAGACATTCAACAACCTCAGACCTTAATGTCTCCTGAATTTTATATACCTGGGCACACCCACCATTCCCAGTCCTGAACAGCCAATCTGATCTACAGCTTTCACCTGGTTAGGTTTCAAGAAAATGAGACTGGGATCTAAAAGAATTGAATTTTTCTCTTTTTTGCTTGGATTTTCAGATTTGCTACTTAGGATTCCTCATGTCCTCAGTCCACTGGCATGAAGAATACTGGCATGAGGTAGGAAGGTGTATTGGAAGAAAGAAAATAGCAGTCTTTGATGGATAGGGCTGAGGTTAATGAAGCATTTGAAGATGTTTGTAAAACTACTTACAAATGTATGAAAATTACAACTCAGCTGCTGTTCACCAAAGCAGTGAGTCAAATTACTTGGCAACTGTGTTAAGCACTTAACATGTACTGACTCTTCACCTCCACAACCACCCTACAGTCATGACTATGGCTCTACCCACTTTACAGGTGAGAAAACTGAGGCACAGAGTTGTTCTGTAACAGTGCTGGTAAAAGTTCAGAGTCGGGATCTGACTAAATCTTGTTCCCCTGTGAATTAATGCTGAGTCATCAATCAGACAGGTTTAGCTGGTTTCACAGAAGCTGTGGTCACTAATGCCAAGTGGCTTCATTTGGGAAGTGAATTCTTCACTCTCTTAGCAAGAATACATTTTAAATTTTCTTTCTCCTCTTTCCTCCCTGCCCCTTCGCCCTTGGAGCTGAGATTCCTGTGGCTGAGCCACAGGCTGAGGAAGGTGGCAAGTGGTTAAATGCGATGATTTGCTGCTATTCATTCCTCTTGTAACCTACGTCCCAAATGACTCTGAATCCAGCTGAGCCGAAGTGTTCAAAGAAAATACATGTTACCAGCCATCCAACATCCACGGCGCCTTGAGTCAGTAATGACAGTCAGTGCCTTTTACACAATTGCATGTATTTAGTCTACAAAGCATATTCACACACAGTCTCTCATTTTAGGTATTTCCTCTTGGCACTTGGGGCCTTATCTCGAAATATGGAATGCAAGGCTGGCTCCCTTGTTAGAAAGATCCCAGGCTGGGCCAGCTGCCCCAGATAGAACCCAGTGACTCACTGTGCCCTCTTGTGCCCTTGGAAGGAGAAAAATGTAAACATGCCTGCCAGCTTCACAATCGAAAGGAGGCAGCCTTACCCAGACACTTTTCCCCAGGGTTTTCCCTTCATGACACCTTGTACTATTTGTTCACATTTCAGTGCATTTCCTCTAAATTGTTCTCATCCTCTCCTGGCAAATCGGAGTTTAGAAACCCTTCCATCCATGAGCTAAACCTCAGCGTGGCACAAAGACGCTTTTTTGCCTCACCTTCTGTCCTAACAAATCCAAATCCTAAATTCAGTCAAGAGACTGAATTTAGGACATCGAGTGGATTTCTCTAGAAAGGGATGTGTGTTTTTTTTTTAATTTCAGACATCTTTTTTCTCTTTTGCTCTTTCTCTTTGGCAAGACAGAAAGTGGAATGGTCCACATGCAGGTTTCTTCCTGAGTAGAAGAATCAAGTGAGGTTCCCCTGTGTATATGCATTTGGCTACTGCATCTATTCTATTTGGACAACTTGTAGGATTCTGACCTCCCTCTGCCATTTTTGCAGGCCTGGGATGAGGGCAAGGTGAATGAGCTATGTGCCTTGTGCACAGAATTTCAGGAGATACCAAAAAACTCAGTGGTCAAGATAAATATTTTAACGCAATATTTAAAGAAAAATCAACATCAACACAAAAAAATCCACAATGAACAAATGATAAAAATTTTCAATAAAAACAGTATGATTGACATTTCCTTTTGCCTCAAGCTTCAGTCTGGCTTGTCACAGCACTGCCTTCTTATTTATCTTTCTCTTAAATCAGAGGAAATGAGAGCGGCAGCAGGGATAAAGCTAACTGAAATCGATGTAATAAAGCAGAGAAATGAGACGTGAACAGAATAAAACCAAACGTAAAATAATGCGTTGAAAAGAATAAAAAGAGAATGAAAAGGAATGCTTAGATTAATATACACACAGCTTTTTATCAATGCCAGTGAAAGATTTTCAGAGAAAATTATTTGACCCTCAAGCTATTGTTTCAGTGATTATTAAACGCTTTGCTGTAGTTCAAAACATTTTTAGACACGTGTATTTTCCCTAATCCTACAGACATTTTTTTTTTTTAAATAAAGTATTCTGTGTTTTTAGAGTGCTTTATTTTTCAGAGCACTTTTTTGGGGGCATATTATTTCATTTATTCTCACATAGAGTTAGATAGGGCATGTTATCTTTTCTCAGAAAAAATGAATAGGTAGGATTGGGGAAGATAAGGAAAAGCTGTTTTCTGAGTGCCAGGCATGGTGCTACATTCTTTACATATGTTGTTTTATTTATCCTGATGTATGGATATGACCAGCTCCTTTTTACAGATCAGTAAGCTGAAATCCAGGGGGACTGGTTAATTAACTAATAATATTCTCAGAATATTTATTTGCCAAAAAACTTATGGTATCATTCTCGTGCTTTTGGTTATTAGTATAATAAGATTTTTGAAAGACTAATTAGACCAAGAAGTTACTAATAACTCCAAACAATGTATAACTCCAGAAGTTTTTCTATGACTCTGTATTTAGTCAGAATACCTCTTAAGATTTTCTCTTTGCTTCTTCTGAATAATCTTATCTGTATCTATGCCAGAGTGAGTCAACTTCTAAAGCCCTAGTTTAATAGAAATACAGAAATTCTCTTAAAAGTGGAAATATTTTGATCTAAGTAGATGTAAATGACTGGTTAGGAAAGTGATTTAGTATTTTTTCTTCTCTGCAAAGTACATTTGGTTGGTTTAATATGCTAAAATGAAAGTGAAGTGAAAGTGTTAAGTCATCTTCTCCAGGGGATCTTCCCGACCCAGGGATCAAACCCAGGTCTCCTGCATTGCAGGCAGACGCTTTAACCTCTGAGCCACCAGGGAAGCCCCTTAAAGTCATTAGTCACGTCCAACTCTGTGACCCCATGGGTGGTAACCCACCAGGCTCCTCTGTCCATGGGATTTTCCGGGCAAGAAGACTGGAGTGGTTTGCCATTCCCTTCTCCAGGGGATCTTCCTGACCCAGGGATCAAACCTGGGTCTCCCGCATAGCAGGCAGATTACTGTCCGAGCCACCAGGGAAGCTCTAAGTATATGTCAAAGTGTAGAATTGTTCTCCTATGTGCCCTGATTGTAGTACATAGTTTAATTTTATAAATAGAAACATGACAACATTAAAATCATGTTTAGTTGATGGCAGAGCCTGGTGGGCTGCCGTCTGTGGGGTTGCACAGAGTCGGATACGACTGAAGCGACTTAGCAGTAGCAACCCTACCCTTATACATCTTTTTTATTTTTGAACACTGCATTCACATGAAGAATTTCAATAAGAGTAAACAATATTATTTTATATATTATTTAATATATTATTTTATAAACATCTCATGATTTCTATAGACTTCATACTAAGAAAATATGCACTTTAAAAATAAATATGAGGGACTTCCCTGGCTGTCCAGTGGTTAGGACTTCCACAGCCGGGGGCACGAGTTTGATTCCTGGACTGGAAATTAAGATCCTGAATCCCTCACAACATGGCCAACAAATAAATAAATAAAATCTATGATCCTTTAAAAAAAAGTTTATATGGTATCACTTCAGGCTTACAGAAGCCTCGGAAGATAGCTTTTGTTAGTCTTCTTCCACAGACGTGGAATCTGAGGCAGCAGACACAGGAAGGGGCTGAGCTAGGATTCAGAGTCAGCTTAGGACACCCTCCTCCAATGGGTGCTCAGTCACTGTGACAATCAGGCTGCCGGGCATCTATCTGTAGTCTTTTGTTGATCAGTTTCCAGGGAAGAAAAGAATCCTTAGGGCTCTTCGAAGGCCCAGTCATATTGCTCTCTGAAGGGGTTGCAGGAGTGTATAATCCTTCCAGCAAAGAAGAAAGAGAACCACCCTCACCCTCACCTGGTTAACCTTGAATGTTGTTAATCACTTTAAAAAGATGCTCCCATGCAGGTGTAAAGTCAGACTGTGGGGTTGTTTTAATGTGTATTTCTCTGATTATAAAATGAGGGCAGAAATATTTTTGAAACATTTGCTAATTTGTCTTTCCTCTTGCATGTAAATTGTGGTTAATATACTTTGCCCATTTATTTACAGGGGTCAATTTTTTAAATGAACTTGAATGATGTTTTTTATTTTATCCATAATAATCCTCGTCTTTCAGAGGTGATTAAAATATTATCCAAGCCTGTGGCTGATTTTGTGATTTTTTTTTTTTTTTTGTAGACTACATTTAAAGAGAATAATTCCATGATTTAAATGATCAATTTTGCAGCACTGCCAGATGACTCGGTGGTGATTTGACTATACAGTAGTATTTATCAAAACTAATTGAAGTTGATCATTTGAAGATAATTAGGGGTGAGCTTCCTCAACTCTAACAGATTAAGCTCAAGCTTCGGGGGGAAATGAAACATACTTCTGCATTTTCTGTCCCTGAAATCAGAAGTTCTTAAATAGAATCATGTAACAAGTAAGCTTATGTAGCCTCTGTTTTTCTTTAAAAATAATAAACTTATATTTATTTTAATAGAAACCAGCATAGACATCTCTGATTTTTATGTTTTTTAGTTCTAAAAACATTTTAAAGCAAAGAACAGGAACAATATTTCATTTGGATCAACATGAGCAATCTGAAAGAGTAGATAGTATTAACACAGATTGAGTCCTCACTTCCCTCTCCCTGTACTTTCCCGAAATGGAAAATAAAAATTTTTTGTAATCTTACTAGGTAGTCAGACAGCCTCCGGGGACTACACATGACTGTTCTCCCCTAATCATAAAGGCTTTCTGAGGTGGAAATACCATGTATATCAGAGTTATTTTTCCTAATTTAATATATCTGCCTATATGCCTTAAATATGTGCATTTTAGCAAGCAACCTCTCTCCCCTCCCCCAACACTGAATCTTTTAAGACTCATTCATAGAGATTTTTAATTTTTCTTTCTTTCTTTCTTTCTTTTTTTTTTTTTAACAAATCTGCTCAAAGGTAGTTACTAGGGCCCAAGTACACACCCATGGGATGGAAAGAGGTGGCCTGACTAGAAGGTGTTACTCTTCCCTGCCAAATTCCCCCGCCCCCACTGCACACAAAGCCCCTGTTTTGTAAAGGTTCACCCCTGGATTATTCTCACTTCTCCAGAGTCCTGAAGAGTGACACTAACAACTGGGTTGTAACCAGGGCCAGCACCAGGAATGAATTATAATCCCTCTCTTCTTTCTTTTTAATATAGGAGAATCTGTATCTGTGGCCATCGTGAAAGGTTGGTTTTTTGTTGTTGTTTGCTGCCAATTAGGAAGGCAACACATCTAAGTATAAAAAGAAGTCAGGAAATAAAACGTTTCTAGAGCAGTGCCTGCACTTGGTGGGCCGTCTGGCAGTTCTGGCCATTGACTTCATTGCCACCATTAACATTTGCCCAGCCACTCTTCCTTTCCAGAAAAGTGGCCAGAAGCAGGGGCCTCTCATTTCTCTTGGAGACCATCAGCTTTCATCAAAGCTCTGCCCCCAACAATGGGTTACATACTCTTAGAACATCTGAAGGGCTTTGCTGAGGCAAAGTTAAAAAAAAATTTCAAATGAGTTGGTACAGGTTATATTTTACTTCCAACAGATGCTACAAAATTGTTCAAAGCACAGTAGCTTCAGAAAACAGGATATCCTTGAACCATGAAGTTAATTTGACCCAGGTGGTGTCCAAAATACCAAGGAATCATACTGAGACGGGTTCACTGTCAGTGTTCCTTGATCCCACCCCCTCTCATTCTGATACGCTGCACTCTACCATCTATTTATCCTTTGGCTTTCCTTTTTCAACTTTGACATCACTACAGGTACTTTTCTTTTTGAAATGTGTCAATGAGCCAACTGTATACCTAAGGCTTGAAATGTCTCCTTAAAAATCTCAACATGCACCTATCAAAGCAGCTTACAAAGCCCTTTTTTGAGAAATAGGAGTTGGAAACTGTGTCCTCTGGTGGATGGTACATCTTCCTTTTAAAGAAAGCCAATTTACTTTCAACCAATGGATTGTTTATATTTTTTTTAAAAAACTCACCTAATCTTCTTCCTATGTGAAGAGAGAGGTAGCCATTTATTGTAAAGACCCAGAAAAACCCAGTGAGAGGGTCTTCCTTGGCGAAAGACCATTTTCCAATGCAGGGGCTGTGGATTTGATCCCTGGTCAGGGACCTAAGATCCACATGCCTCTCGACCAAAAAACCAAGACAGAAAACAGAAACAACATTGTAATAAATTTAATACATTAAAAAAAAAAAACCAATGAGAGGATAAAGGGAGTAACTCATAATTCTTCAGGTTTGAATTTGGCAGCCAAATACTTATTTAAATATAGTTGTTGCATTCTAGATTCTTATGCTCATCAGCAGTGCTTGGCAATTTGGGTAGAAGACCAGAACTATTTACTTCTCTGAGGTCAAGTATTAGATAAGAGCATTTTCTGTCACAGGTGCGCTTCAAAACAAGCTCAGGTGTCACTGGGATATGAAAGTGAGTGGCACGTTGATCTAATTGTTAGTAGCTTTTAATGGAATGCAAGGACCTTTGTTTCATGAGTTCAGTCACTCATTCAGTAAACATTTAGTACATGCCTGTTGCACACCCTCACTGAAAGAAACACCTGACATAGATACTAGAGGAATCAAACCATGCCATTGTGGCTGCAATTTCGTTATTAAGTAAAATGCAATTTTATTAAGTATTCTGAACACTCTGTCCAGCTAAGTGTTATGACCCTGATTTTAAACACCAGAGATCTGGCTCAGAGAGCTGAGCCTTGCATGGCTTATCTGTCTCAAGCTGGTAGCAGTGGAGCCAGGGTTGGTCCCACTTGGCCTAAATCCAGGTTTGAACCTGAAATCCCTTTAGGTCTCTGACAAGTTCTCGTTCAAAAGAATACTGAGAATGAAATAAAGGTAAGACGGTTGAAATTAGGGAAGTCAAGGCAAGTGTCAACTAAAGTCACTTGATGGCCTTTCCTGTCTCTGACTGAGGCTGTGGATCTATTTTTAGATCATATTATTCCATACTGTTGTTGCCTGTTTCCTTACTAAGCCATCACTCTTTAATTTAAAATTGTAGTAAGTGTATTTTTCTAGGCCTCTGGTCATCAGTCCCCACTGGTCTCTAAAACCTTGCAGCTTCCCAGGGCTCAAAGAAACCTGACCCACCTCCTCTAGGGAGCCCTCCTGGATCACCCAGGCTTTCTCCACATGCTCCTCCTCAACTGTTTTCCCCTTCATGACCAGGGCAGGCCCTCTCTCCTCCACTGCTTTTGTATTCTTTCTGGTTCCTAATAAATATTTGCTGAATGTAGGAACACCACTTACTGTTTTTGAGCAACCACAAAGGTGAAAAGGGCTGAATGTGTGTCAAGTTCCCTGAAAAAAGCAAGACCTTGGCAGGTGGGAAGGATCTACCAAAAATCACTGTTAGTTTGTTAATCCCCCAAAGGGGCTGGTCCAATAGAAGCAAAGTCCATGGTTCATAAAGACTGGATAAATGTTTTATATGGAAAATAAATTAGCAAATTCACTGTCAAATTCCAAATAGCCAGCAAGCATGGAAAGTCAAAGTTTAACTTCCTTAAAAAAAAAACCTGTCACCAGTAGCCAGATGACAGAGCCTGTCAGAAAAACCATGTGTCACTTTGGAAACAGATTGCTAACTGACACACGGCATTCTTTCCCGGGCCCATCCCTGCAGACTGGAAGAAGAGTGAAATCTTGCAACACCATTTGTCATTTGACTGTACAAAAGTTTCCCTTTAATTTTGAGGGTATTTTGAAGTTACATAGATTTCCACCTATGAGAAGGAGTGTCTGTCATGAGAGTCTTTTATGGGAAGTAAAATATATTTGAGAATTAACTCCGATTACATCATTTCATGTAATTTGGGGTTTGGCTCATGGCAGACATGTTATGAGTCAGCTAAGGCAGATGCGGCTCATTTCTTTGTCATACAGACTTCCCAAATCTGGCCCTAAGTGCTAAGCATATCATCATTTAATCAACCTAATGGGGAAGTAAGAATTGCCAGGCTAAAAATATGTCAAAATATTCCAAGAGACTGATAGAACAGTGATGAGAGAAAGAAAAGAGTATGCTGGTGGAATAAATGAACCTTGCTCACAACCCACCTGTTTAAGAACAGGCGTTTATTTGTTCGTTTGCCAGGTGCGGTGGTAGGTGTGGAAGAAACAACATGAAGTTGACAGAACTGCCATTCCCAAGAAAGTGGTGGTGAGCAGAGCGTGCCCTGCATTGTTAGAAGCACTGTGATGAATATAAATGCCCCACGGCCCTCGAAGGATTCCCCGAATTCACTTCTGGAAAGTCAAACTTCCTCAGGTCCCCCATTCATGACATCTTACACTTAAAAATCACACACAAATAGAATACTGATCCTCTTAATGCCGAAGAGACGGGACCTGGTGTCTCAGGGCAGGCCTATTTACTAAGCACAGCCCTACATTTTTTTTTTTTTTTTTGCTCAAAAGAAACATCAGCTTACTATGGCTCATGGGTGAAATTCAAGCATGACAAATGTCCAATTTAAAAATAAAGCCTTACTAATACAAAAGGCGTGACAGAAAGAATACAGGCATTAGAGGCTGACAGATCCAGGCTCCAATCCTTCTTCAGTTGCATGGTAGAGGGTGGGTTTCTCAGCCGGGCACACAGTAATTGGTAGCTAATGCTATGGATGATTATAAATATCAGTCATGAAAGCTCTTAATTTGTAGGAACAACTGCCCCCAAAAGGAAAAGGCTCAAACTGCTCTGACGGTGTGACTGGGGCTCTTGGGGAAGCAATCAGCACTAAGAGTGACTTGGAAGAAAGGATTTATGATGGGAATTAGCTGATTGCTGTCCATGAGGTGGGCAGGGATGGCAATAGGGAAAATGATCTGGAGGCAAATGGAGGAGAGTGGGGACTGACTGGAATCCACAGGGTTCTGGAATCTGCATTTTCTCTCACTGAATGAAACCTTGAGTCCCAGGAGGCCTGCAGAGGAGCTGGTACCGAGGACCCAGGTCTCAGGAATGAGGCAGGAGTGGCTGGAGCTCAGTGGGAGCTGCAGAGGCCGCAGGCCAGGGGCTGCTCCACCCCGACGGGTGAGCCAGCAGGTCATGGGCAGGCGTTGCAGCACCCCTGCTGTCCTGTCCTGACCTTCAGCATGTCCTGCCACCTCCCTTCTGCTTCCAAATCCAGTGCAAATTTCTCCTGGCTGAATCTCCCTGGGAACCTTTCTGGGCAGAGCGCTTAGAGGAACAGTTTCAGCTTAATTCAGTGACGCAAAACAAACCTCTCCAGCTGGGAAATGTGCACTGCCCTGCAGCTTCAGAACAGGCTTCTCTGCCTCTCTCCGGTTTCCTGTCCCTCCTCACTCTGCCCCTACCCCACCCAACCCTTCACACTTTCACAGATCTCTG